>NC_134455.1:160910574-161535574 GCF_047948215.1 Lycorma delicatula | reverse complement strand
CATTACTTATTTAATTGACGATAATTAAATTGTTAAACTTCATTCAGATTGTAACTTCACTCTAGATATGATGATTCCACACTCAAAAATACATAAATGTTATAGTTCTTGACCAAATTTGTGCTCACCACTCGTTTCTAATATTTTTTTTCTTTTTATTTGAATAACTTAATAATTAAAAATAAATAATTAATTCAATTTGTTCAACAAACTTCTTACTTTAGGATGAAGAAATCTGTTTCCAGGAGCTTGACAAAATAATTAGTTCAGGATCGATACACCCAGTAATTATTTCAAAATTGTTCCGATGAAAATCATGTAACATGCGAAAATCCTTCTTTTAAGATTGAACAGGCGGCAATGAGGATTTATTTGAATAGAAAAGTGAATTATGAGTGTTGTGAAAAGTTATCATTTGACGTTTATAAATGAATTAGTTGTTTTAAAGGTAAAAATTCCAAAATATTACTTACATATCGATAGATAAATGTAACATGTGAACAGTCGCTATGTCCTCCATTATCATTTCTATTAGTACTTTGAGGCAGAATGTCTGAGAGAGATAGATGGGGTATTCTGAATTATATAGTCGATTTTCGATAAAATAACGAAATTGCTACGGAATATTTGTATCATTCGGATTATAAAAATCTTCTATTTAAAAATTATTTTGGCTTTTACGCAACAATTCTTGTATTTAATTAGCCTTCAAACAAGATTCTTTCCTTTAAAAAAGCACAAAATTTGTGATTCATCTTGTTTTTAGAGTCCTTTATAAATCGGAGAACTATGTTTTTCAAGAGATACCTCTGATATATTATCTATTTCATGAATATTCGATCTCGATAATGACCCGTGCGAGCACATTACTCGTACTTATTACATTATTTTGCGGAATATACTACATTACTATCAAAGATTGCTTGCTGAGAATACAGACCGGTAGCATATGGTTATTTTCTGACTTCTAAATAAAACTTTCACACCCTTAAATAAACCGATAAATCTTAGAACTATTCCGTAATCTTATGGGAAAATAAAACACTTGGCAAAGTGAAAATGTTGCTCAAATTTACTTTTATGTAAGTGTTTCATGAGTTCGTTGAACTATAACCCACTACAGAGAAAAAAAAACAAGTAACTTACCCAAAGTACTTTTTGTTGATTCCCCACATGTTTTGTTTTAATCTAGTATAATACAGCTGGTTCTATCATACATCAGATACTAGCTGTATTATTGTACGTGAAGTAAATTATGCTTTATTTAAGGTTTGTTGTAGCGATTCTTCTTGAATAAGAGGATTATAATTTTTTTTCGTGATCTTTAAATTTGTTCACATTTTGTCTATAGTTTGTTTTACTTTTTTTATTACTGAACAACTCTTCTGTAATTATATCATGATATGTATAATTTATAGCCTACTGCTATAATTGAAATAACATTCTGAATGAGAAAAATGCATGATCTTTCACTGTTAGAAAAGTCTCGGATGAAAGATTTACAAAAAATATTTTTTATAGAAATGGAATGAAAATTCCAAAATTTTTGATTCTTTTTTTTCAATTAAATACATCAAAGAACAAGTATTTTTTTAAGATTGTAGCCCTATCCATTTTTATTGATATAAGGATCTTTTATACCGAAATAAATGACTATTATGTTGTAATATAATTATGATATATGATAAATATTATAAATCGTTTCTGAACGAGTATTGAGAAAATTCTGAATATTTGTGGCTTCGATATTTAATCTTTTCGATTGTTTAACAGGGATGTAAATTTTTCTATGCAAATTGGATAAGCCGGTTTTTCAGTCTGTGATCTTAATATAAAAAGTGCTCTGCAAATTACACATGACTGTACATAGAGTATTTTAAAAATTAGATTAACTTTCATTTCAAAGAATATTTAAGTAAACCTATTTTGATTAAGTTGATTAACCTAAAAGTAAGCAGAACGCAATTATATGTTTACCTTTTTGTTATTGAGTTATTAACCTAATATTTTTTTATTACCTCCGTCTTTTTTTACGATTTATTTGTATTAAAACCGGTAAAATTTTAATTTATGTATTGCTACATATCTTTTCAGTTATATCTTTTTAAAGTAGTTTATTATTAGAACAAACAATCAGACCTAATGAAAAATCAGTAAAGAACGATGAGTAAAGTAAATTTTTACATATCAAAAAAATATTGTCTTAAAGTGTCATTTCACTTTGTACATTTTTTACTCTGAAAGTTTTTTAGAAATTATATAACTGTGAATAAAATTGTTAGAAAAAATAAGATGAAACTTTAATTTAAAAAGCAGCATATTGTATTAAAAAAAAAGTTATCCGCGTGTAATACTTTATTATAGATATGTTTCTGTATGATTTAGCTAAAACCTAATAAATGATGTTTTTAAAAAAAAGAAAGATTATGGAAGGAATGAATGTATGAATATATATAAGACGAACGGACAAGAAAAGTTAATCAGATCTGGCGACTTCAGTTTTGCAAATTTTAGATTCATAGTCCATATTTTCCAGGAAATTAATAGAAAAAGTTAGGTTTAACGACACAAAGAGTTAAACTGAATATTGTATAGAAGCACGGCGTTTGAATAAGTTATCATTTCTAAATGGAGTCTGCCTTGAATCTTTAATGCGAGCAGTTCAGAATTTTCATAAGACTCCGGATTAAAGTCAGCACATGGTGAGTGAGGTAGAACTCCAATACTCATACTCGCTTATTTTGTTGTATCGCATGTGTTTATGTTTCCCCTTCTTCTGAGTAATTTTACAGTATTTTTCACATTCGCCTACTGATTTTTTTTTTCGATTAGTAAGATACCTTTATTACCTTAAAAGGAGATTACTTTTTACATTTGTGTCGGACTTATGATAACTTCATTAAAATATTATATTATATTTTCTCTCTCTTTCTTTGTGATTGATCATGAGGCGAGATGGAATTGATTGAGTTTGCATGTAATTCCTTCTGTTATTTATCATTTTTATCCTTCTTAATAGCATTACATGATAATTTTTCGAAAGTAATTGAGATTTTAGATCAAATTGTAGGCCAGCAATTACTAAAAATCAACCGGCAAAAATTATTTTTGTTGATTTTATGTTTGTTAACGAAAATTAATTCTTGAAAAATTATCTACTAGGCATTACAAATCGTTTAAGTACAGCGGTGTATTTCACTTGTTCCATTTTAAATTCCATCAGTCTAAGCGTCTTGTTTGCTAAACCTTAAATCCTTTTAGGAGTATCTGTTGTTATCTGCTTGGTATATTTACGATCTTTGTCTTCCCTTACAGTTCTTTATCTTTATATCTTCTTCTGTTAACAAAATAACGGATCATGTATGCCATAAGAAATGCCCACCAATCTTTATCTTCCAAAATCACGACCTTTTTTTTCGATATTCCTGATATCTCCTACCCTATAACCTCTTAATTTTTAATCCTTTTACAAACCCATCTTATTTTTAACATTACAATTATGAAAAAAATTAAAATTTAATGAATTTTGTATTACGGCAATGAACGAGAAACATTTTTGAATTTAGTCTGCTTTTTTCGTTAATTACAACACATCCACTTCATAACGCGTGATGTAAATATCTAATAATCATGAAGATGTATGCAGATGCAAAATACTTAATTTAATTGAAATTTAGGACTACCTTTTATTAAAAAAAAGTACCTCATAGTGCTATAATTTTCTTGAAGCTGAGTGTGTAGCGCAAAGATGCTAAGTTAGGGAAGACCTTCAGCAACAAATGAAACAATCAAACAAATATGGCAGAAACTTTTTCATGGAATTTCTTTGTTCATATCCAAAGAAAAAACTTGTCGTGTCAGCTTAGTACTGAAATCAGCGTTCGCAGATAAGATTTTTGATATGTTAGACAAGGAATACGAATTGTAAATTAGTACCAAAATAAACTATTTAATTAACTGCATTCATTGTTGTATTAAAATATTCATTAAGTTTTATCCTTTTTTAAAAATTACGTGTGATTTTTCTATAAAAAAACTGTAAAGTTCCGTTTTATCTAGATTTTTTTATAATGTGTGTTAATTTTAAAAATATGCTCCTTGGAAAGTGTGGTAGACATTTTAACATTAATAGACATAAAATCGGTAGTGGAACACAAATACCTCCATGTGACCTTAAATTATAAAAATTCTCATATTGAGTAAATATGGTAGAGACTTAGCTAAACAAGTGATTCATCCACTTTCTTTTTTGAACCAAACGTAACAAAAAAATAATAATTCGTTTAGAATTTTATTTGAAGTGGTGCAAGATACGGTTAGCTAAGTCGAAAAAATCTGCATAAACGGAATAAGTAATTATTTATTACTTATCTTTTGCTAGGTTTCTGGAACCAGTCTTGTCAAATCTGTTGAAATAATGTCATCTGTAACAGAATGGAAATTACTAAATCGTTACTGCATTGAATCGAAAAGAAACAGTTATCCTTGTAGAGTCAAATGTGAACGAAGAGTACAGCCTGCATATAATCACTAATTTTTTGGTCTTTTACTTCGGGCAAAAATTAGTTACTGAGAAAGATCTAGAAAAATATTGATGGATAAATGATATATACTATTAAAAGGCCCTCATTATCTCAATAATTTTATAAAGAAGAATGGTGTTTTAAGATATGTGGACGACTAAATATTGTAATCTAATTATTGCATAATTTATAATTTTACCCTTTACTTCATTTTTTACAATGTTAAAGTGCTTCACAGTATATGTATATGTATATATATATATATATATATATATATATATATATATATATATATATATATATATATATATACATATCGATTGACTTCGACGGCTCGTAATTCATAACCTTGTGATGGCCCTGAAAAGAGCCGTTTTTTACATTAGCTCTGAGAAGAGGTGTTGGGTCCGGAAGCTGGCCTCCGGCAAAGTCAGGGAGTTGCGGCCTGTCAGACCGGGCCGCAACTCCCCGACCGGGCTTGAAGTCAGACCGGGCTTTCCCTCAGCGGTAATTGGCTCCCCACTACAGCGTGGCAGTGGTGGCCCACAGAGCCTCGCAGTGTCGAGTCGGCGTCGATCGTCCTTCGTCGGCGCGGTTAAGGTGGCTCTCCCTGAGCGATCCCATGCTGGGCCGGCTACTGCTGCTGAGTCCGCCGGCCAGGGCGATTGAAGTCCGGCGAGCTGGAGCGCGAAGGCAGCGTCCGCGTCCAGCTGCTCCCTCAGCGGGCCGGCCAGGCCTGCTGCTCTGGCGGAGATGTTGGCATCCGCCGGGAGGTCCCACGTTGAGCCGATGGGAACTTCCGTCTTCTTCCATCTTCTTCTTCTTGGTCTTCTCCAGGTGGTAGTCGATGATGAATTGAAAATTCACTCTCGTGTACGCTCTATTACTGGAGCCTGAGAGTGGTAGGCCTGCAGCGCCGCTATGGTGGGAGAACTGCGCGGTGGGAATGATGCTTGTATCAGCGCGATCGTATACTGTGCGCCACCTCATATCATTGCTACAGTGTTCGCCCGCCGACATTAAATTAGGCATATATGTGGTAACAATATATAATCATAAATGAAGACTTCACGGTTGGATGTTATAATAACAGCATCACAAAATATTTAGATCTCAAATAAATCGCTACGTAGATATTAAAACAAATATAAATACGCAGAAAAAATACTTTAATCACAAATATTTTATTTTATTAATCTTCATGTAAAACAACCATTTTACAAGATTACTAAGTGTTTTTTTAGTTTGACTTGATAAAGCTTTGCATTTGAAGCGAACGTTGTTATTTTTTATGTTCATTTTTGTTTTATATAATAAAACTGTAATATAATAAAATGGTTGTTTTACTCCAAGATTTTTAAAATAAAATATTTT
The DNA here is from genome assembly GCF_047948215.1 of Lycorma delicatula. NCBI lineage: Eukaryota > Metazoa > Arthropoda > Insecta > Hemiptera > Fulgoridae > Lycorma > Lycorma delicatula. Next base: position 161,529,677 of record NC_134455.1, on the reverse strand, counting down.
TGATGGAAGTATTTTTTCTGCATATTTATATTTATTTTTAATATCTACGTAATGATTTATATTATATCTAAATATTTTGTCTTGCCCTTTTATGTATATATGTATATATCTTACTTTATATATATATATATATTTTTTTTTTTTTTGAGTCTTAATGATTTCTCCACATAATCTTCAAGCTTGTGCGCGGAAATGGAAATCGAATTTTGTAACCTATGAAAAATGCTACGCCTGATCGGGATTCGAACCCGGGACGTCCGGATGAAAGGCTGAGACGCTACTACTTCATCAATAATTATAATTAGCTAACTTCTTCAATTTATCTGTAGGTAATTTCTCCATTTTTTTTATTTGTTGTTACAAATAACAGTAAGATCAGGAAGTAATATTATTCATTTTAATTATGTAGTACAATTTTTTATCGTTACTTTTCATCATAACCTAAGCTACAACTTGTATTAATCAACTATTATCTTAAATTTTGTGTGTAATTTTAATCAAATACATTTTTCAAAAACAATAATTTTCGATGCAACACTTGTGGGAATTTTTGTGCCCTTTTTTTGGAATGTATATTAAACCTATGGTAGAATTTAACATTTTTAAATAGATTTATGATATGTGGAAAGTAATCATGTACAAAAACATTTTTTTTTTCTAATAGACTTTTGAAAACCGTATGACTTCTAGAATGCATTACTTACTTTTTTATCTTGTAAATTTTAAACTGCATGTTAAGAGTATGAGTACGTATGAAATACAAGAAATAATAATAAAATAAAAAAAATGAGTATAAGTGTACCGCTGCTTCGTCCCTTTGGACTTTAAAGTTGAACGGTATTTGAGTACAGTACACGTTACATTGTCCCTGAAGTTGAAAACGTTTCCTAGAATTGTTGAAAAATTCCATTCAGGTGTTTAGATGCTACACTTGTAAATGTTATAGAAATATGTTGGTTATTTTTTAATTGAATGTAAGTTGAGTAATGAAAGTCAAACTTGTAAGTTATTAAATCGATGTAAACATTAGCTGAGTAATGAATTTATAATTTATTAAAAAAACAATTGTTTATTAAAAACTAATTGATTTTTTAATCGTTAATTATTATCATTATAATGTTCAGTGTTCTGGTTCTAAGAATATTCTATAAAAAAGTTACATCGAATGAGAATACACAATATTTGTAAACATGTGCTACTTTTATCTAATTCAGTTCTTTTGGTTTTATTATTTACTGTGGTTCTCGAAAATCTTCTTATATCTCGTATATTAGAAAAGAGAATTTTAAATTGTAGATTCATGATTTCGTGTTACATGCTCCATATCTTTTGCGTAGGCCGCCTCCTACACATACTTTATTTTTTAAATATGAAGGGTGTTCCATATAAAACGCAACCCAACCTTATATTGGTAGGTATTGAAATAATAAAAAGGCATATGTAAATGTAAAAGTAATTTTTATTATTACCATCCATTACCTTACATTTAGAGTAAATGTTGGAAGTGGCCGCCGTCTTCTTGAATACAAGCTTCAATTCTTTTTGCAGCGTTTCTTGCAACTTTTTTCAAAGTTTGTGGCTGGATATTTAATACAGCTTGTTCAATATTGACTTTCAATTGTTCAAGTGTTCGTGGTTTGTTGCTGTAGGCTTTTTCTTTGAGGTAACCCTGTAGAAAAAAATTCGCCGCAGTCAAATCTGGAGATCTTGGTGGCCACAAGCCTCGACCGATAACACGATTATCAAAGAATACCTCAACGAAATCAGAAGTTGAACCTGCGTAGTGCGATGTCACGCCGTCATGTTGTAGCCAGCAGTATCTGTCTTCCTCTTCCAAGAGTGCAATGAACTGAAATAAAATATCGTGATATCGTTCTGCATTAATGGTGTACTCGAAAAAAATAGGACCGATTATTTTCTTCCGCGATATCGTGCACCACACGCCCAACTTCTGCGGATGTAATTGTTTTTCGTGATATACGTGAGGATTTTCAGCACTCCAAATTCTACTGTTTTGGCTGTTTACGTAGCCATCCAAATGAAACCGTGCTTCAGCTGTGAAAAATAACGAATCCATAACGTTAATTCCCTCACGCAGAAATCGATGGAACCGTTGACAATATTGTAGCCGTTTTTCTTTGTCGGGCTCAAGAACCTGATGAACCGTTTGAATGCGATAAGGTCGTAATTGTAATCGTTTGGTCGCCCGATGAACGGTTGATTTAGACAAATTAATTTCAGCAGACAAACGTCTGATCGATTTATTTGGCGAGGCGAGTAATCGGTCTTTGATTTCAGTGACTTTATCTGTATTCAACACTGACGCAGATCTTTTGTGCTCCTTCTTATTAACAGAACCGGTCTCTCTAAATTTTGCAACTAACCTTAATGCTGATGTTTTGTTAGGAGCTGGTTTATCTGGGTACTTATGGCGAAACAAAACTTGCACCGCAACCACTGATTTCGTACTGAAGTACGACTCAACAATGAAAACACGTTCATCTAGCGAAAACACCATCTTGTCTCTTGCAATACACTGAACGTTATGATTGCATTGTTGTTACTATCGGTAGTGTTCTACTGCGTCGCCGCAATGTTCAGATGTTGGACGAGTCCATTTCAGTAACGAGTTGGGGAGTAAGCTTGACTTCTGAAATTTCATGGATGACTGATTGATGGGTTGCGTTTTATATGGGATACCCTGTAAATAGACTAGAATAAATATTTTTTAAATAAAAACCTCCCTATTTCCTGGAATCATGATTATACCATTATTGACGAATTGGTTCTGAGATTTAATTGTAAGTATTCATTCGCTTTCTGGCGCACATATCGTTATATATACCAAAATATTGATAACATATAAGGAATAAAGTTTATTCTTACATTAAATGGTTATTTACATTAGTTTCAGTTGTTTCAAACATTTCATTTTTTTCTTTCATGTGTGTTTACATCTTTTTTGACTTCTACAAAGGATCTTAGAAGTAAGTGACACTATTCAGAATTACTATCTTTGAGAGTAATGATATTTATTACGTAGTCAGTAAATGTGGTGAACAGAGTAAAGCTATCACTTGTAGGGCTAATTATCATTTTTATGAGAATAAATAAACACGACTTCGTCTTTCTGTGCTTAATTTTAACACGTCTGAGTACATACGACGTAACTTTGTCCCAGAATTTAAATATTTTTCCTACAATTATTTTAAAATTGTATTCATGTTTATAGTTCCTGGAATTGTAAAAGTCAGATAATTTTTTTTATGTTTATTAAATTTATTTTTTTTTTGTCGAGAAAAATGAAGGCAAAGGAAAACCGCATAGTTTTACATCTACGTAGGTAAAAATGAACAATGAAGTTGAGTTGAGAAGATTTGTGAGCCTCGCACGGGTTGCTTAGTATTTGAAAAAGGCTATTCTGATTACGGTGAATTTTATATTGGGTCTCTTTGCATACAGCATATTTGGAAGTGTAATTTAATATATATGTCCACATTCTTCAAATCTTTATGTATTAAACAAAATTGTAATCTTTCATAAACTTCTAACACCTTTAAAATTAAAATAATAATCTTTTCGTTTCAAAGTAGGTATATTTCATTAATCACAATAATTGTCATAGAGTTATGATAAAAATACATAAATGTAATTTTATCAGTCGTTGAATTATTTATACGTTACAGTAAAAATATAATACTGTTATAATCCCTTTTAAAATAGAAAAAGCACAATAGAAAATGTCAGACGGGAAGTTAATAAAAGTTAGTGAAAGGAAGTTTCTTTGTGAACCGATCTGCCTATTAGCGTTAAAATCTCTTTATTGAAAACTCAGCCTCTTTTCTAATATAAAGAAGACACAAATCAACTACAAAAGATAGTTTGAAAGATGTGCTTTGTATAGCATTGAAAAAAGTATCATTAAGGTAAGGTTTCCTGATATTATATGAAATTGTCAACTTGTTTTTTAGTCTAAAATAAGAAAGGGAAAAATATTTATGTAAATGTAATCTAACTGATATATGTTATCGGTAGATTTCTATTATATAAATTATATACTGTATTTATCCTTCTGAGAAGAATATTTTCGTTTTGGTCAGATTTGTAATTAAGTGATTTCGCATCTCGATCATCTTTATAGACTGTTCTTCAATTATAAATTCAAGGCCACTTTTTATGGGTGTGAAGTGTTATCAGATGATTAAATACAATTCACATTAAATAATTAATTTCTGTAAAACAGAATTGTAAAGTTTTCTACTACTGGATTTCGTAGCAAAAAAAAATTAAAAGGAATAGTGTGACGGGTTTAAAGAAGCTGATGCGTATTACGCATAAGTTAGACTATTTAGTGGTTGCCTAAAAGCTTCTTCCTGGAAGGTTTGAGTGATACCTTTGTTTGTTTCCATTCTTGCCTTTATAAAAAAATTTATAGTTTGTCAGAGAACGATAGATGATTAATCACTCATTGCCTTCCTTCTATTTGTATGTAACCTGAAAATATCAATTATTTTGAAATTATACTAGGAGAAAAATTCCTACCTACTTTTGAGTTATCTATTTTGCAAAGGTGACACTATAACTGAGCGGATTTGGAGCCATCAATTTTCAAGTTGTCCATCAATCAGTTTTCAGCCTTCTATATGAGTAGTTTTCATTCATTTTCTAAATAATTCCGTTACTCTATAAATTAATTTACAATTGATTTTAATTATTTACAATGCTTTTTTAGTTGATTTATAGTTAAAATTTTAATATTTATTGGTATTAAAATTAATACTCGATAATAAAACAAAATAAAATAATGGAATGTAAGTTTACCGATGATTTTTATGTATGCTGAAGTTTATTTTTTCCTGGGAAACAAAAATAATATTATTATAATAATAATATCCGGAAAAGAGGATTATAGTTTTATGGACATTTATGCAGAATGAACAACCAAAGATTGACAAAACAAACATTTAATTCCTACATAAACAGAGCCACAAAGACCATCTGATTTTAAAAAATGAGGCAGATATAAAAACATTAAACATTTCTAAGAATCTGTGTAAAGACAGAGATAGTTTAGAAAAGCGATTCGAGAATCTAAGTTTCCAGAGAGAAAGAAAAGGAATGTATAAACCTGAATAGATGGACGGAAGAAAGGCGACAACAACAGAGCAAAAGATGAAAACCTTTTGGGAAAAGAAAAATTAGTCGAATCTATGCAAACGTGATCCGTAGTGGTCGAAACGAAAAAAAAAAATATTAAGTTATATTTCAGTTAATAGCCGATGATACTATCTACCTGTTTGTACCATAACCGCGACGTTTCTAGAAGATGTGACACATAACACATCTAAAACCGGCACAGAAATCCTCAAAAGCAAGAAACAACCATATTATTTACACTAAGGGAAAAGGTTTCTGTTCTCTTTTTCACTAAGCAGAATACATTACATAGCCTACCAAAATATAAGTAACATTCAGCTCAAATTACTCCGTTTTGTTCACAAGAACTAGAGTATGTATTAAATATCATTACTCTTACAAACACCAATTCTGGCTAGTACCTGCTGGCTAGTACATGCGGTTTGCATACGTCACAGCCAGTAACAGACGGGAACAATACTGTAAAGCAATACAAAGTTGTTTCCATCGTGGAAAAAGGTAACCTATACATTAAGTTTTACTCCATTTATTATTTTTTTTAAATTAGTTTTTTGTCTTTTTTTTATAAAAATGTAATTACCGAATGTTCAGACAACTAGGATTCAGATTCGCGAATTTATTACATAATTATAAATAAAAATTGTTAATCTCGGTCAGCAAGCATTATTATCGACAAATAATTTAAAAATTGATGTATTATAAAACGTTTTCTATTCGCAAAATCAATGAGAATTTCTATTGAATATATACTACTGTATTTTAAAATGTACGTACACCGTTAATGTACGGCGTCAAAGACCCAGTTTTAAATACGAGTTGAATTGTTGTAGCTCCGTTGAAATTGAGCAGGAGGGCAAGCATTATCGGTACGAGGTGGTATTATTTCGATAATAGGTGTACTGAAGAGGAACTCGGCCGATAAGAGCACCCGAACAATGCTACTGGTGTTATCAACAGCAACGTTGAATGCACTGCAACGGGAACATACGTTACTCTCTCTCTATACTCAACGCCGAGGTCGATTTGCAGCCCGTTTCCATCGCCCTTTCATTTTATTCTACTATACGTTACATCTCGGTATAGAGAATAACCTCTTTGCTTCAGTGATTGTAAAATGTTACTGCTTATAACAACGATTCATAACGAATATTTCAACTGTAGTTTTTTAATACAATTAAAATCGAATTAAATAGTTTTAAATTACTTAAAAACTGATTCTAAATGTAAAATAAAATGTGTGTTTCTTTTTTAAATATGTTTACTCTATCAATATACTTGTTGAGTTTAAAACTAATTTATTTTACATAAGCATACATTTCTCCCTAAAATTATTTAAATTTTGAATTTAAAGTTTTGTAAATGTGCTATTTATTTCTTCATAACTGTAAAAACAGACATGATTTAATTTAATTAATTATATAATCATACCAACGGGACATTTTTGATAATATTGCTAATTTATTTATTTAAAACACTAAATAATATGAAAAAAAAATTTGTTGTTAATTCCATATTTTTGTAATGTAAAATGAGGGCTGAATACTGCTGCTATCCGTCAAAAAATGACCTCTAAATTCCTGTATTTCTTGAACATTTTAGTTTACCTGAATACATAAATACAAAACTATAATTTAAAAAAAAATTTTACCGTGAATGTTTCTTTTTTACTTGCTTTTCTTCAACTCACAATATTTTATTCTCTGTCTTCTTTTATTCAATGTCTTATGTTTGTCCTCAAATCTTACATGCTTAATTTAACATACTTCCTGACATTGCCTATTGATGAAATTTTGCACAGTTAATAAGGTCGGGTGACAGTACAATACTCCACCATTACTTTTTCATGACAATACAATATTCCACCATTACTTTTGCAAACATTCTCCCGTACGGGTATAAATTAAGGGTGGAAATTAAGGATGCGGATGTAAAAAATTGCAAAACTGCTATGTAAGGTTTTTGGTGTCCCAGATGACAAATCCGATAGTCATTTGACATAAAAATAAACATGATAAAAACTTGGTAAGGGAATTTTTGTGATTTCGAATTTGACATTTCGTCATCACTCATATTTACAGATGTCAGCCTCAGCCGAGTTAGATCTCTCGATGGACTTAGGATCGAAGAATTGGACAACTCCCAATTAACAGGAAGAAAACCCTGCAATAATGATGTATTATCAGAGATGGATCGAATGAGAAATCTTTTATAAAAACTCACAATAATGTTTGTCGAAAATTGTGATAGTTAATTAAAAAATGATGAAATAAAAACTTCACTATGCAATAATTTCACTATTTCGTTACTTTGTATAGTAAATGTTTGAATGAAAATTTGTTTGATATTTTATAAATATATTAGAATTTTTAATATGATGTTATATTTTGAAATCTAAATTGACTACTGATTAAACTGATGCAATGTATGATAATAGTTTAATAAAATATAATTAAAAAGTATAAAGTAAGTTTTAAAAATTTTGAAAAAGTTTTGTAATATTATTTAAGCTCTGTAAACTCACGGTGTGGTAGATCAGTGGTAATAAAAATTGGTTATATAATGCATGAAAGCTTATTGTTCGGATAAGGTTAATCTTATAAAGAACCTCTATCTGAACTCGGAAAATAAGGTAAGGCAAGTATTATTTATTGTCATCTTATTTGTTTGGAATTCGTTACAAGCAGTAATTGAAGTTACTATAAGAAAGTTATAGGCATTTGAAATTTATGTTTATAGAATGTTTAGTGGATTACTTGAATTGACCATGTAACGAATGTTGAAGTGTTACAAGGCTAAGAACTCGGTTCAGGAATACAACTATGAATGCATTCAAAACATTTGCTAATAAACTTAAATACCTATTTATACATCTTACCCCAAAGAATATACCTACTAAAAATACAAATCCTATTTGTAACGGTTTCAAAATTTCGCAATAAAATTATTGTTAAATATTATTAATTGTACATTGTTTAGAGGGTTAAGAACGATTAAGATATTTAATAATGGAATACACTATCATTAAGAAGTTTTTAACATGTAATGATGGAATAGTATTCAAACATAAATCATAAAACTGTCCATTCCAAACCTACAATAATATTACACACCTTTTATCCGTGACTCACCTTTTATCCGTAACTAAATTTGTGTGTAGGTTAAAGCTGCATCTCCGAGATTTTTTAAACATAAAATTAATTAGTCATTCAATTATTATAGAACAAATATCCTTAAAAAAGAGAATTTCAGTTAATTTTTTTAACATCTCAACCATTGTTTATATAAATGTTTTGTATAAATAATAAATGTGTGGTATTACACATTCGAATATAGGTGAGTGAATTTTATATGTTCCTTTAAAATTCTATCGTATAATTTAAGAGGATGAAAACTCCTACCAACTTTTCGAAAACATGAAGAACCAGTCTAAAAAAAACAATAATAACTTGACTTGTTCCAATGTAAACAAATAAATCTTTTATTCCGATCGGAAAATAATAATAAAATAAACAGAACACATCAGGAATGGTATTTATACTACATGGTAATCAATATTTTGACTTGTAAACAATAGTAGTGATAGTAGTAGTAGTAGTAGTAGTAGTAGTAGTAGTAGTAGTTGCACTAGTAATAATAATAATATTTTTGATTTAATTAAGTTTAAATTACATTTTAGAGTACAGCAAAATAAAGTACAATAAATGTAAGAAAGAACTGTAGCAGTATTGTACACATTTTCTTTACTTAAAGATCACATTTACCTACTTAATTTAAAAAAACCTCCTTCCGAATCTGTTCAGTCAATAGTATTGCTCAAAATCCTGACGAATGAGTCTGAAAGAACCGATAATGCTTGAGGCCGAGAGAGAGCTAAAGTGAGAAAGAGATACCCATGAATATGGAAATCCAGCGCCAAAGGTAAAGCGAGTACACTCGGCTAATTCATTAGAAAACCTGGCGGAGTGAAGCCTGATGGGATTAAGGGAGTAATGGGAGCTCAGAGCATTACGGAAGACGAATGGAGCAGAAAAACTAGTGCAGGTGGTCCATTGAGCAAATCCGGTAATACCGGCACCGACACAAAATGAATTTAACTCTACGGCCCAACTTTGCTAAGCTCCACAACTTCGGGGATGAATGTCTACATGAGTAATTCGGATGACTACCGCATCTACCCCCTTTTCTAAAACGTCTTTTGCACATTTGTCAAGTGTAGGAATAGAGTTCGTTATTACTACATAACTAAGATAACAAATTTATTGCAAAATGTATGATTATATTTTTTACTTTCTAATTTTTGGTAATTTTTTGGATATACTTTAAACATCTATTCGATGAATTATATAGCTTATGAAAATCTTAATTTATTCATTTATTTATAAATTTTATTTTATTCTATAAATTTAATCGGTCTAACAAACATACTTCTTTCCGCCCAAAAATAATTAAATCTTTTTTTAATGTGTTTGTACCGTTGGATTTATTGAATTTTGTAAGATTTACAGAAAATATTTCTTAGAGATTTATAGATAATTTTCTTGTAGACATTATCATTATTTATTTTCTATAAAAAAAATTAAACACAATTTTTTTAAGAAATAATTAATTTTGTTTTGTTTCAAAAGCAAAACTCTTTTCAAAATATTAGACTATTCATGATTCCGATAAACCTAAAAAATAAAACTCTCTTTTATCTTAACGTGTGGCTTAACCTTTTCTACCCTTACTTGAAGGTTTAACTGATTACTGTTTTTATATCTATGTGTGTGTGAGTTTTGGATTTGAAAGAGATAATGTTTTGCATTAAAATTTTTATTTTAATCATTGAATTAAGAGATATATCTATAAACGGACGGAAAGACAGCTTTTGTAGTGGATAACCAAACTTGGTTATATTTAATGGCTAACCTCCTTCTGTAAGTAATGTTTGCCGCCTTTCTTAGAACATTTCATAGTAACGAAAAACTACGAAGACAGGTTATAATTTTTTTCATCGCCAACAATTAATATTTATTGCCCTAAATAATTAAAGTAATAACAGGATTTGATCCAGAAGGGACTTTCATGGAATTTTTTATCGGTATACCTGCATCTTTTGAACCAAAATAAACAAATTAATTATTTCCATAAAACTATAAACACATTCCATTCTTCTATGTTACAAAGTCTTTCCCTTCCAAATAGAAAAAATACAATGCATAAATATTTCTAAGTAATTCGGTTTCTACATTGTTTTTTGCGATTTTTACATTATCTGCCTGAATAAAAAAACGTTATAATCAACCAGAGAAATAGTCAAAATAATTGTTATTTTGTGGTAATTTATAATTTTGTTCTACTCGAGTGCATTTTTCATTTCGTAAATCTTCTTGGAAATTAAACGTTTAATTGAAGACACCTATGTACCCGTACATAATGCTTACTGGTTTAACCCTTAAATTATTAAATTGCACCAAATTTTTAATAGTTCCCTATCATTCAACATCTCCGGTCGTATCCGTTCCCCTGTTGGTATATTCCAGGTATAGTCTTCTCTTCAGATCCGTCACCTGTGGATAAAGCAAAAAAAACCATCGCTCTCTCTATCCCCATATTATATTTATCTTGCATGTCTCATCGAAAATAATCAATTTTCCTGTCTAATGCTTGAACGGACACCCTCTATAAAGAATGGTCATGATCATTAAAGCTTTAATATCACTACCGCAATTGTATTTAATTTACATATCTTCCTTCCTGTGGTTTGAAATGATACATAATTGTCAAAATTGACATTATATCCCAATATCATTCTACTTTAGACTATATCACTCGCACCTGATGGAATGATAGCGTAAAGACTGGAAGATTAAGATTAATCCGACCAAATCAGTACATGTCATGTTTACCTTAGTGACGTGATACCATTATTATTTTTAATTGATACAACTATTCTTTAATTCTCCACATTTCATTAACACGGTCGTCTTCTGCACAAACTGCTCACCTGGCAACATCCCGTTTGAAAAAAAATGTTTTTATTTCAACATACACATAAGGCGAATCGCATTCATTACAAATCTGTTGTTCATTTAAAGCAAAAGTTATTGCGATATAAATTTCTTATTAAACCAGTCTGGTTACATGTGGCTCAGACTTTTGATTGTACTTTAAAGAAGTAATTTAAAATCGATTTAAAAATTTCAATCAAAATTTCTCTTCTATAGTCACAAATTCCGTATATTATATTTCCAGTCATACATTAAATTTATATTTAAAAGATCACTCACTTTCTTTATAAAAGATGCAATAAAAGAGTTATATTTTTACTCTAAATTTGCAGTCTACAAGAATTAACTGGTCAGAATCTGAAGCGAGATCTTCTCTACTTTACAATCTAATAAATTAATTTATTTTCAAATGACTTTTGTCTTTGCAACATTCTTTTCCACTTTAATTTTACAAAAAGTTTCATAAAATAATATTATAATTACATTTTTTTAAATTCATGCGATTCCGTGTTTATACTTAATATTTTGTGTAACGTCTTGTTGTTGTACTCTGTAGGACTACATCAGATTAAAAGTAAAGGCTAAAAGAAAAGCAATTCAGTACTTTCACGTACATTACGATAACAATCTCGAACTATTGAAGTGCTCTGAAATGTACTTTATACAAACTATTATCGGTTAGTTAATACCATGCCAGTTTTTTTAACGTAACTTTTGAATCGTAGTCGTAAATAAGTTTATTCTCATCATTTGTAAAAAGGACTTTTAATTAGATTTTTCATAAAAAACATTATTGGCAAATAATGTTACAACAACAGTGTACATTAAGACTTTAAAATAAATTACTGTTTGACTAGTACCCTCTTTACCAGATGATAGATGCTGAATAAGTTGTAGTATTGGAGTAAATTTCATCTTTAATTGTTCGATGCCTTAATGCCTTTTTTTGGATGATTTAGTTATAATGATTCACTTTTTTGTTATTACTTTTGGTCTTTCTCCATATTTTTGTGAAATTTTATCACCAATGACTAATGTTTATTTTCATCTGAAAACAAAGTAACTGAGATCTTTTCCTGTTCTTAACTATAAAAAAATATAATTTTATTTATAAAATAGTATAGTTATCTTTAGTTGTTTACGTATTTAACTTCCGCATTATTGTATCCTTTTTTAAAGTTTAAAAAACCTTCCTCGCTCGTTTCTGTTTAATTTATGTTTTTTTTAATTTAATAAGGTAATGATTAAAACGGATTTTATTTTTGTATGACTTATTCGTTCAATAGTAAGTGATGTAATAAGGTGCATTGATCAGAAAAATGATTGATTGCTTGGAATTAGATATTTTACGATAAAAAAAAGTTTTGCTCGAACAAATAAAATTAAAAGGATGCCGGAAGTAGATGACGTGTAAACGAGTACCCGATGAAGTTAGGAGGATGAGAATATGTGAAAACTTACTCGGTGGTATACACAAAACCGGCGACGTTAACATTACTGAAGGACATAACCGGGTGACTGAGAAAACGGGACCTGTAATGAAGAGACTTATCCGTGCGTGAGCACACAGCATCACGCCAGTGTCGACACGGATACCCGGCAAATTGCATTAAAACACGCCTTACAGCCCAACAGCGTCTAGTGTGCTTTATACACAATAGGCTTTACCATACCCTGATTAATCGTAAACAACAAACGTTATTCATGACTTTGATTTGTTACTGTGAAGTGTACTAATTTCTTGTTGTTTCAAGTTCTATTTTGAAAAACAAATTTTTTTGTTGAAGCATCATTCGTGAAAAAATCACAAATATTTGCTTTTCGGAAAACTATTTTTCCTTTCAAAATAAATACCAATTTTATTTTGCTAATGATTTTAAAATTATATGTACGCATCTGATATCTACCATATCAAAGCTCACGATAGAGGATTTGTATGATAAATCAAAAGACAGAAAAGGAAATGAGTATTGTGTGAAGTGTAATCGTTGCTTGTGCGGGGAACATAAAATGGTAATATGCCTTACATGTTTCGGTAATACGGACTCGGAAGAAAATTAATAATAATTTTAAACCTTTTAATTACTCAATTTTTTTCTTAGTAATGTTTTAAATGTCGTTCATATTTTACTATATTAGAATTTTTATGATAGTTTTAAAATATTTGTAAATAGAGTTTAATTGTAATCATTAAGCGCAAATCAAAAGATATGAAATATGATAATAATAATTGTCATAAAACAAAAACAATAAAGAGAATAATATAGTAGTAAAAATACTTGAAGTACAAATTAACCAAGAACAACAAAAAGAAAGCAGCGGATTGGATCCGAATAACCTTACTATACATGTCCTGATAGGGCACCATACTGTTCCAGGGTTAATTATTTTTATCGATGTTTTCTGAAGAAACTTGATAAATCTTGAGTTAATTTTTTAATTTATTCATTTGAATTGAAATACTCCCCCTATGATTAAAGTCTAAGCGAATCTATTCCAAAATATTCGTGTGGTTCTAAGGATGTTTCATTTTTTATGTATTTTTTAGGTATACCTTAAAAACATTTTTGTACCTCAAATTGTATATACATTAGATTTCGTAGATTAGTACCATAAATAAATTTCATGACAGTAATCAAATTATAAAGGAATTTCGCGTGATACACCTTAATTACATTCTTAACATCAACAGTAAATCAAATGTAGCATAAGCATTGTTAATGTCCAGCCGGTAATGAACTAGAAATCATAATAATGTCTATGAATAAAACCACAGCATGAAAAAGAATAATAGTAACATAGAAAAAAACATTAGAAACATAAATTATCATAAATATAAATACTTTTATCATACAGAACTTAAGAAAAGAGCCCCCGTCCTGAGAATCACTATTAGGTTCCTAGGTTCAATATATACACACACTTTAATCGGCTTACATGTTTGCCATTGTCTAAGAGGTTAACAGCTGGGTAGTTTAGTGATCGTTAAGTTTTATTTTGAACCTAGTTGTAATTCGATCGACTTCCTCTCCAACCCACGGTAACTCTATGTACTCGTGAATTTCGTTGTTCTGTAAGAACCTGTGTAATGCATCTCACAAATTTATTCTAGAAACCTTGAATAATCTCTATATTTCTGGTACTCACCGTACCCCAGAGTTGGATTCCGTGAGTCTAAACCTTTTTATCAAAGAATTTAGATAACTCCTCCTTGTATTTAATCTGGGAGAAGCGTCCGTCCAAGTAACTACGCTGTATTAAATAAGAATGTTGAGGTAGATTTGTTTTTAGTTTGTTAAGCAGACCGATAGCCAGGCCTTGTCGAATGCTTGCTGTATATCTAGAAAGGCAACTGAACAGAACCTTTTCTCCTCCAAGCAGTTGGTAACAACACGAATGATTGTGCCTGTTCAATGACGGAAACCGAACTGGTACTTAGGATTAACTTGAACCTTATCTAATACAAGCCACAATCTCTGAAGGAACATCCTTTCAAATACCTTAGACGTAATAGTTTATTGTTTATTGGTTTATATTTCATAACAGGTTAATAGGCTTACTGCCTGTACGAGCACACACATGCTCTGACTTGCCCGGCTTAGGTTCCATTACTACTTGAGATACTTTCCACTCCTACAGGTAACACGTCGTTCGGAGGTTGCCATTGAACATTTGAGTAATATAGATTACAGAATAGGAACTAACTGATATTTTGGTATTGGAGGAACCAACTCTAAGAGGTAGAGAACGTGGTGGATCTTTGTTAACTTCAGATCGAGATCCTAGGAAGTTATCGCAGCGTAAGCTCATTCGAGACGATCTTGTGAGCGACCTGAATGGCTCGGACTGTGAAGGTACCACTGAGGATTTAGATTCTAAATCAGCGTCTCCGTCTTGGCGAACGGTTCCGATACTGCGTAAGCCTTCGTAGTCCTCGGCTTACACAGGAAGATGACTTATCAGTGACGTCACAAACTATTTAGCTTTGTATGAGGACTTAACCGATGGAGGAAAACAATAATGAAACATACAGTAAAGAGGCTGTCAAACCATCTCCAATTTTCCTCAATGGGATCACGGAAGTGTTGCGTCTTTACGAACTAATAGAGTCTCTCGTATCTAAAAGCAACTGTTATGTCAAAATCTTTAGTGGTAAATAATTACGTGTGATGTCGAAAACCGTAGACGTCTATAAAAAAAATTATACAGTTGGTCCGTGAACACAAGCTAGTTGGACATACATTCACGAGAAAGAACGAGCGTGCCTTTCTGGTAGTTCTGAAGAACAAATATTATTCTATCCGGACCAACAACATCAAGAGTGAAACTGAAGAACAAGGACATACAGTACGAAATATTATAAACGTCCGTCATCTTGCGACAAAGATCCACTGTCTATATTCTTCATAAACCTTGAGTCTAATGAGAACAAGGAGATATTCAAAATAAGAGAAATCGTGAATTGCAGCGTCACATTTGAGACACCCAAAAGAGCTCCAGTTCTGGTCCAGTGCATGAGATATCAACAATACGGACATACAAAAAAAATAACTGCATTCGACCCTTCCGGTGTGTCATGTGTGGACTGTTGAAGAAAGGATCGAATTACTACTGCTGTTTGTGAACTTTGTCAAACCATCCAACTAATTATAGAAGTTGTAGAGTCTATAAGGAGATCCTAGGAAGGAAACAGGGACAGAAAGAGCTACGCTCCAAGAGAAGTGTTAGTCCACAAGAGCTTAGAAACAAACAGTCGACTTCATTTAATCTAGGCAGTACCAATTTCCCTTCTTTAGGGAAGGGGATTTTTCTTCTCTTAAGTCTAGAGATCCAAGCGTCCAATTAGATGACAGTCTCGGATCTTATGCCGCGGTTGTGAGGCACAATACCCGTGAAGATCCCGAGGACAGATTACAGAAATTGACTTCCAAACATAGAGTTTCTAGTTCAGCAAATTGGAAGACTGATAGCCAAACTGTTAATGCTTTCTTAGAATATCTTACTGGAACATCAATGGTCTTGCTATTCGCAGACAAGAATTAGAGACGTTTTTTAAAACTGAATAAAATGTTTCTATATTAGCCACTTTTCTTTCCTTTACTCTACTTTATTATTATTCTTACTATTATCATTTCTCAGTTTTTCATGAAAATTAGTTTCCTTGACATAAATTCAAACATGTTATGGCAAATTAGGCTAATTTCCCATAACATGACTAATTAATTAGCCGTATGTGTTTGCTTTAGATTCGCAATTCAAGGAACGACTGCAAACTGTTTTTATTGATTTAAACATTTTTAAACTGAATATTTTGTTTATAAAATTAGAGCCTAATTACCATTGAAAAATCCTAATATTGCATTTGTACTTAATTTTTATGATTTTGTTACAATGTATACGAGTTGATATCAGATTTAAAAATTCGAAATAAAACGATTCTGTATTAATTAATTAATGAGGTTATACTAACTAAATCATGAAAAGACCGCTTTTGTAGATGGATATTTTAAAACAAAGAGAAAAAGATTACGTGCACTGTGAAGAAATTGGTATGCACGATCTTCAATTTCGCTCTTTGACCGACGGAGCATAAAATTAAATTTAAGTATATTACAAGATTGTAAATTTCACTTTATTCTCAAAATATTTAATGTTTAAATATTTCAGTTTCATTTTTTAATATATTATATTGAACAGTTTGCTTTCTTAATTATTTCTTTTTATTTAACGTTAAAATGAAAACCATGCTACACTTAAGAAAGAAGTCGACAGAATATTATTTGGAAAAAGAAATTGTTCAAATTTTTTTTTATACCAAGTCTTTGAGTTATATTAATTAATGTAACATTTTAATTTTATTTTTTTCAGATTTTTTTTTAATTTTAAATTAATCTGGTTACAATGAAAGCAATTTCTCCTGAAACGTGTTTTTTCTTCTCCATTGATTTTCCAATCATTTTAAACTTCTTTTTTTCTTTTGTTAATGATTAAATCTGGGAAATAACTCGTTATTTTTAATATACTGCATATGAAACACCAATCAAAATTGTTTTAAATTCTTTCTTTATTTATATAATTGGTATTTTAAAATGGAAATATTGCTCTCTCAAATAAATAGTTTTATTTGTATTAAAAATAACTGGACTTCCATTAGAATACGTATTTTATAAATATCTATAAAATTTAAAATAAAATATTAATTTGTAAATTTAATTATACAAAAGTTACCAAAATTAAAATTTTAATTTAATTCTCTCTAGACTACTTTTGTATTCATGGCTCATACCAGCAAACAATTTCCTTGGGATCGAAAATGATTATTGATTTAATTTATCAGCATAACTTTTAAATCGGTTATTTTAGATTACGTTTTAAATTCAAATTAAAAGATAAAAGAGATTTTGTGTACGTGTTTGTTTAAATTTTTTCTGCAATTTTTTTACCTTAAAAGCAAACATTTTATTTGCCCAAAAATATCTGCTTATTGCAAACAATAGTACACCAAAATTAATAAGAATTTTTTTTTCTATATTTTCAAAATCTTTTTTTCGAGTTCTTTTCATCTCCACGTGCTTTTCAGTTCTCTGTCTTTACTCCTTGATCGGATAGCTGTTTATATGAATGTTAGTTAAATCAGATAGTAACGTATAAATGGCTATTTAAAAACTCCATGGTTCAAAACACTTGCGATTAAGCAAACCGTTTTAGGCTGAACAAACCTTTATGATGAAAACTCCTATAACAAATAAATTTAAAAAATAAAACGGAATCAAGAAAGGCGCATATTAGAAAGTAAACTTACTTAAGTTCTTTTCAAATACGGTTTTTCACATATCGATGCATATTAAAGATTAGTAAATTGGCTGTCGTTTTAGTTTGGCGAACTTATAAAAATCAGGAATAATAAAAAATATTTAGTTTTAGTATTTTGCAGTCAGTTAAATTTCTTAATTTGTATTTTTTTATATTTTATAGTTTTATTTTTATTTAAAGTATAGATAGGCCTTCAAAAAGCGATACCGCTTTTTATAAGGAAACATATGAATCCCAGAAGCCTTCGTGGGATGTAAAATAGGAAAAATAAAGTTGAAAAAGGACGAAATGAGACTGCTATGAACTAAGACTCTGAAATAAAGGGATATAAGTAAAGTTCTTGAATTTTTTTTATTCGAAAATACATTGAATATCAAATTTAAATCGGATCGGTCATTACATAACGATACTGGTCATTCCAACAGCCATTACGTTATTAAAAATACTAATAACAATGTCACCAAAAAATTGGAAAATACCTTTCATATCGTCTAAATGGATTAGAAATATTATATTTCAAAAGTCTTGTAAAAATAAATTAAACTAAATTTATGTAAAAAAATCCTTTACATGAAACCACAGAGAAAACTTTCCCAGCAAATAAAAAAACATAAACTGGTGCATGTGATGAAGAGTAAGTAAGGTTTGAAACTTAAAAATCAAATTTAGTAATTAAAAACCAGATTTAGCAAATAATAATTCAACAAAGTAGATAATATTAACTAAACATGAGTTAAATAATTAAACAGTGTAATTTAGAATATCGTAATTTGTTCTCTGTCACGGATCAGTTTCTTTATGACATAACTTTCCGTTAAAAAGGTGTTTGGTAACGTTTTTATCAGTTTAAGATAAGTGAATTTGATTCGGGCATAACGCTAAATTTTCTTCAGACACGTATGGTAGAAAAGAGCAAACATTATTGTCAATTGAATACCTTGAATATGTTATATGGATTACAAACAATTTATTAACTTGTTTTTCGTACTTCATTGTAGAACAAAATGCGATTCTGAACTGTTTGAAAGAGCTTCATTCTCACTCCCGTTCAATAAATCAATACGTTCGCTCGACACACTTGAATCATAATTTTATGAACTCACGTTGTCTTTAAACTTTTGTATTCATATACAGTTCGTAAATTTTTTCACTTCCGTTTACCGTGGGAATATTTTCCCTTTATTTAAAGCGAGGAATATATAATAAGTAGTATTAGAATCTGTCTGTAAAATGTGAGATATTATTATTTGATTTGAACTTAGACTTGTCTGCTTAGACAAATTTTTATTTAGTATCTAAACTATTAATTTCCTTTGGCTGTAAATACGTTCTGTTTAAACTCACCAATCAGTCGAGGGATTAGCATCATCGACGATCAATTTTTTTTAACTGGATTTCGACCATTTTTAATTTTTTTTATTGTTTTATTTTTTATTAACTGTACCCTTTCTAAAAAAAATATTGGTTTGAGATTGCATCAAAAAAATGTATTAATTGAGTCTGCTATTACAATGTGTTATAAAATACTATATTTTTTAACCATCGTCCAGTAAGGCACTGGGTGAATGGTTCATGTAAATCAGTTCGATAGTACCACACGCCATTCAATTTTCGGGTTGAATTACGGTTTCTTAAAAGCCTGTTCCGAGAGTGCTCTTTATTATATGGAAGTAAACCAATTTGTAGCAACATGTTCATCGGAGTCGGTCTATACAAAATTGTAAATCAGGAAGATGCTACTCCCATTATGAGTAAAATATTCAGTCTCCCGGAAGTATTTTAAGTGTGAGAATTACCTCTGCCCGGTGTGAAACCGAGGTACTACTTCTGGTAGAGTTGAATTTTTTATTCGCGGTCGCTCTACGGATACGAACGATCCTTTATCGCTATCCTCCCTTTCCTTGATCCTGCCTCTTCAGAGGGAGAGAGAAGGAATGACGCTTAGTGTATCCGGTCTGATGATGTGGGGATCTTTAGAGGTACTGTGTTCTTGGTAGGTGGAGGTGGCTCTCCCTACAAACTTAAGTGGGAATTTTGTTTAAAGACCGGCTGAAATATTTATCGAGTTATACCGGATCTCCTAATCCTTCATGATGTAATAAAATATAATATTATCTGAAAAAATAAAACAATTTATTAATAATGTAATTCTCTTAATCTAATCTAAACTGTTTATGTTTTAATGATTATAATAAGTTGGAATACTAGATAAAAAATTCTCTTTTACTTAATCAATCTGTATTTCTTTGAAAAAATTAACATTTTTAGTTTGCAAGGAAACGAATTTTAAGGTACTATCTGAGGACAAGAGATATTTTAAGATTGTGACTCAATATTGTACGTATTCTATTCACAGGCATTTATGCAGTAAGTAACATAGATTTGCAAACTACATTTACTTTCTATAGTCGCATAAAAACATTGTATTTAAAAAATGTTATACGTTAGATCGAAGAGTAAAGACTTTAGATGTGTTTTTTTAGTTAATGATTGATGATAATTACATTTTTTTTTTTTTTTGAGGTTTTTAGGGGCATCGACTACTTTGGTCATTAGCCCCGTCTCACTTCAAAAAAAAAAAAAGGTTCACAATTTCACATTTTGATATAACTTTCGAATCCAATCTTTACCGTCTAGGCTTTCCTTCGGCTTTTACACCATCCTTTCTTACACCGTGTAAGAAAGGCCATCCTTTCTTACACCGTTTTTCCATTCTTCTAACGGCCTCAACTTCTGATGAGAGTGTGTCTGAGGCCTTGGACATGGCATCTTCTTCTCTTTCTGATGCCAAAGACGTTCGCCGGCTTATATCAGGTGATGAAAGCTTAGTAGGTGCAGGTAGCATCGTTGCTATTGAATCTAAACTCGCAAGCGATGCATTTTCGGCGGCTGATGAACTGGATTCAATCTCTAAGGCTGTGCTGGGGCCAGCTGGTATAGACGCTCTCAACGTGGCTGCTCTCTGAGCTTTTGGAGACTCTATGTATACAGTTTTATTATCATCTGTGTCTAGTGCTTTCTCAATAATGACTTGCACCTCCATTTCGGTAGACTCAGATTTTTCATGTACTCTTGGCACAAGTTCCTTAGCCTTATGACTAGACGACGGAGTGATCTTTTTTCCTTTTTCAGTTAAATCAAGATTTTTATTTATTACATCAATTGGTGGCGTTATGATCGCAGGTTTTGATACGTTTTATGTTGCACTGGCACGTTTCTTATATCAACGACGTCAGTCCGAGAATGAGCCTTCTCATGTTTAACTGATGAGTCGACTCAATCTTTGAATCAATGATTCTTTCAATCATTGTCGCAAGACTTGATGCCATCGTAGTAAGCAACTGCTCCACGTTAATATTAGATGTGGAAGGGGCAGCAGCTGCTTCTGCATAAGTGGTCGATAATCGAGGTGTTCGTTGACTAATAATTTTCTTCATTTCAGGATAACTGATTTTTTGAAGCGTTTTAACTTCCTGAATGGCCTTTTCCAATTTACATACCGGGCAGTTCCTTGATCGGCAGTTGTGGTGCCCTTTAAAATTAATGCAGATGGAGGGTCTTTACATGGATCACCCTCATGTGTTTTAATTCCACATATGCATATTTCCTGCGCTTCACATCTAGCTGCAGTGTGTCCGAATCGTTGACACTTAAAACATCTCATAGGCTGCGGAATAAAAGCACGTACATCAAGTCGATGTAGCCAGCTCGTACCTTTTCAGGAAAGTTAGGCCTATTGAATGTCAAAACATGCGAGGCCGAAGGAGTCCATTTCCAAATCATTTAGCTGTTCATATCCTGCAGGTGGCCGAAAAATCCAATCCGTCTGGTGACCTGAAGGTGGATACAGGTCAAAAGAAAAGCATATCCGAGTAATTTACTCTAAATTATGTTTTAGAAACAGTTAGTTAAAAAGACTGTTTAAGTCATATTAGTATGTAGTAAAATTTAATCTAAAGAAATCAACAATTAGCGGTGAAGCTATAATATATTTAATCTTGTCAGATTTAATTATTTACGTAGAATTTCTAATACGTAACACATAATATAATTTTTAACAATATAATAAAATATATACATAAATTTAAAAGTAACAAGAAAAATAAAAAGTGTATAAATAGGATTAGTAATGGAGTTATAATAAAAGTCAAGCGAAGTAAGTAATGCCGTTTCATAATAAAAGGTAGTTTAAGAAAAAAAGGAAAAATCCTGGAAATAAAGATCTGATGTATAATGAAGTAAAAAACCTTCTAAAACATGGAGAGTAGATTCAGGAAAGCCTAAAACACTGGAGGATGCGGTTGGATAAGCGGTTAACATCATCACTGGAACAGGGATGTGTGATGCTGCAGAACTTGGATCGAAGTCCATTTTGATTATAGTTATTCTTATTGGATTTGAATATCTGTTTTCATTTAACGGTATGTCTCAGAAATAATAAAACTGAATTAAATAAAGTCAATTTCCGACTATAATATTGTTTCTTTTTTTGAGAACAAAAACACATAGACAAATATTGAAAAAAAAAAACAGGAAAAGCTGCTGATTAAATTTTTATAAACATTATAAAAATATCAGAAATATTAGTTAGGTTATACATTTAACCTAACGAATATAGGTTAAATGTATAGGTTAACGAATATTTAACCTAACATATAATTCTTTTCCCCTTCTTGTCTTACTGTGTTTCATCTTTCTCTTTTTCTTTTTAAGACCTAAATCACAAGTTTAGTCGGATACAGCGAGCTATCTCTTCTTAACATTACCTGGCTAATATATTATCAATAATTATCCCTTCCACAAATCTGAATGTTTGCTAGAGGACGCTAAATAAAACAGTGTTTTAAATCAGTGTATCTAAGTAAATCAGTGTTTTGTCTCTCATTCGAGAGCAAAACACTGATTTGGATGAGGCCTCGTTCAAGGAACATTGTAGGCTAGTATTCAAAACAGGCAAGCGTGATACGCCACGGTATCACGGAGTTTTCGAGTTAGGGGCTGGTCTCCACCAGAAGTTTGTGTCGGAGGGACGAATCTCCGTTGACTTCGCATCTTGTCGCTCGAAGGAGTACCTTGACGTACAGCGGAGCTTTAGTGTTGCAGGTTCGGCCTTTTGATGATCGTGGTGTCTCATTACACCGGTTTACCCTTAGTCCTACTCGCGTTCTTTTAAGAACGAGGGCAGTAATCTGTGTGGTTAGTGCTGTATTTTTCAGTATTGCACTTAACTGATCCAATAGCGGTGAAGAGGTGCTTAGTGTGACAGGAGAATATTTAAGGTGTCCAGCAGCCCGTACTCACTGTGGGCAGCTGTCACGTTTGTGGGCTTGCCTAATTTAATTGGTAGGTACACAGCGAGAGTTTTTATTAGTTCAGTAGTAGGGAATCATCGGCCATGGAGGATTTCCAGGAGGTCCGCAAGTCCAGGCGGAAGCGCAAGCTGGAGCCAGTGCCGTCCAGTTCCTCTGAGGACGAGTCCAGCGGGATGGATACGGACGCACCCGCCCGGGTCAAGCCAATTCTGGCAGTTGAGGAATTCAAATAGCGAAGGGCAGACCTGGAAGTTCTGCCCCGCTGGCCAAAGTAGTCCAGGAGGACCTGGACTACTTGTTTCTTTCCCTTCCGGGACGAGGAAAACAATCTTTCCCAGGCTGGTAAAGATTAAAGAGGCGGTGTCTGCGCTACCAGACGGTTTCGAGATTTTGGCCTCTAAACCCAAAGAGGTCAAAGTGGTTCCAAAGGTGGTACAGACCCCAGCGTAGCCGAGGCCCTATGCTGATGTCTTAAAATCTAAACGGGAAGTCAGTAAGGCGGCAAAAAACTAGAGGTCATCTTTTTAATCAGGGCGGAGAGCTCGAAGATCACGAGCAAGGACCTCAACGACTTTCAGGTTGCCCTTCGTGGTAACCGAAAGGTGCTACGTATCAGGGACATTAAAGAGACCAGCAAAGGGCCTGTAGTTGTTGCGGATAACAAGGAGACTGTCCGATTCATCACGGAGTCTCCAGCTGTCAGGAGGCTTGAGGTCAAGGTTGACCCCAAGCGGTTGAGAAGGCCCCGGGTCATTGTTTATGACATCGAGTGGAATCTCTCTGATGAGGAGGTTTTGTCTCTCATTCGAGAGCAAACCACTGATTTGGATGAGGCCTCGTTCAAGGAACATTGTAGGCTAGTATTCAAAACAGGCAAGCGTGATACGCCACGGTATCACGGAGTTTTGGAGTTAGGGGCTGGTCTCCACCAGAAGTTTGTGTCGAAGGGACGAATCTCCGTTGACTTCGCATCCTGTCGCTCGAAGGAGTACCTTGACGTACAGCGGTGCTTTAAGTGTTGCAGGTTCGGCCATAGGGCCAAGTTCTGTAAGTACGCGTCGGCCTTCGCGCATTGTGGCGAGAAGGGTCACAAGCATGATGACTGTCCGCAAAAAAAAAGGCTCCGTCTTGCATCAACTGTAAAAGGTTGCGCAAAAGTCATAGGCACTCGGTTAGTAATAGTAAGGAGTGTGGTTGCTGTTGAGATATATATCAACTCTCTTGATGGTTAGGATCGGTCAACTTAATGCCCAGGAAGCCTATGCAGTCCAAGTTCAGTTGGGTGAGCTGGTTGAGAAACGGAGCCTCGATGTTCTGCTTCTGCAACACCCGTATGTGGTCAGGGTTGATCTGCCACGTTTTTCAGGCTGGAATAACTTTTTCGTTGGTGATACCAAATCCGCCGTACTGTGCAGAAAGTCTGTAGATAGTGTCTTCATACGGCAGGCCTCTGACACACATTACATCCTTGCCGTAAGTGGCTTGGACCTGGTTGTAGTTAGTTCGTACTTTCAGTACAGGCATCCCACTGAACAACACTAGGAAAAATGGAATAGAGTTGTTAGGTTGGTAGCGGGTCGTCCTATTCTTATAGGAGTTGATGCGAAGCTTTCTACACAGGCGTGAGGATTGGCTTAAGTTTTCAAATATTCTTGCGGCCAGGCTAAGAGTTTTTACTGGAAGTCTAGACGAGATCCCGTTAAACAACCACGCAGAGAATTTTTCTTCTGCGGTATTTGAAGCCGCTGAACATTCCATTTCCAGAAGCACGGGTCGGAAAGAGTAGCTGGATAATGGACTCGGGAATTGACTGCGATGAAGCGGACTGTGGGCGGGCTAAGGAGAGCCGCACAACATGCGGGTGATCCTGATCGTCGTGCAGTCTTGGTTGCGGATTACTGTTAGGTCTTCTAAACGTGAATCCTGGGGCTCTTTTGTGCAAGAGCAGGGAAATAAAGACCCATGGGGTGTCGTCGAGTACTTGGTCATAAGCGGAAAATAGACATTCTTTTTTCGGCACTCTCGACCCAAGCTAGTGTTGTTATAGACAAAGATCGTGTCCTCACTCATCTGATGGACGATTTGCTTTCATATTATACCGAGGTTGGAGAGACCTCTATTATCGACGTGTCCGCAGGGAAGTTGTAGGTTTTTGCTCTGAAATTTTGTCTTCAGAAATTACTCATGCGGAAGTCCGTGAAGTAATTTGTAGCCTGACTAGGAATAAAGCCCCCGTATATGATGGTTTCACAGTGGAGCTCCTTGTTCGCACATTGCCTGTGATTGTTGGTCCTCTGACTAGGGTTTTTAATAGGTTTTTTTTTGCTGGGCATTTCCCAGCGTGTTGGAAACGTGGTGTGCTGAAATTGCTGTTTGAAGGCGGCGACAAGGATCTCACTGTAAGTTCTTCTTACCATCATCTGACGTTCTTCCTTGTGGTAGGTAAGGTTTTCGAGAAGGTCTTGTACCTCCGCATTAATGTAGGTTAACTTCTAACCATATGCTATTGGACGACCATTATGGCTTCCGCCCCGGCAAGGGCACAGAGGACGCGCTTCTTTGGGTCATGTATTTGGCTTCAGCCAGTGAGTACAGTTATGTATTCACCGTCTTTTTGGACATATCCGGGGCGTTCAATAACTTGTGGTGGCTCTCTGCCTTGTTTCAACTGCAGTAGTGTGGATGCATGCTAAATGAGATTAGAACTCTCTCGAGTTACTTCAGCGACTGAACTGTCGTCCTTCGTGACGGCAGTTCAGAGGTAGGAAAAACCCTGTCTAAATATTGTCCACATAGCAGTGTTCTGGGTTCACTCATCTGGGTCGTTGAGTTCGATTCTCCACATGCGATTGCAGCCGCCCAGTGGCTGTCGCATCGTGGCTTATGCCGACGATGGGCTGCTGCTGGTCGAGGGAAACTCGCGTTACGAGATAGAGCTCAGAGCGACTCAGGCATGCAAGGTGTTAAGGTTGTGCACAGTCTTCATCATAAGATGGTTTTCAGTGCGGAGAAAACCACTATGATGTTCTGGAAGGGCCGTCTAGCCGCAACCCGTCATCCGCGGGTTGTGATGGACGGCCTTCCGATTAGGTATGTTACCGTTCAGAAGTATCTGGGTGTTATCCTTGATAAGAAGCTTCAATTCAAGGAGCACCTCTAGTTTGTAGCGAAGAAGGCCATCGATACCTTCTTCGGTGTCCGTAGAGTCACTCATCCCGATTGGGGGTTGAATTACCGTACCATGCGCAATCTTTACAAAGGTATCTGTGAGGCCATAATGTTGTACGCTGCGCCTGTATGGGCCCATCGTTTACAATTCCAGTGTTATAGGGATATTCTTTTGCGAGCCCAGCGTCTTCTATTGCTAGCTATTGTCGGTTACAGAACTGTCTCGCAATAGGTAATCACTATGATCGCCGGCAAAAAAAACCCGTTGATATTTTAGCTACGGAACATAGCAAGCGGTATATTTCCAAGAAAGGAGGCCTTCTAACTGCAGGGGGGATGCGAGAAATTGAAGACCAAGGTTTTGACTCTTGGCAAGAAAGGTGGAACGATTCTTCTACTGATCGATACAAGCATGGTATTTTTTCAAATGTTAAGGAGTTGCGAACGATTAGTTGGGTTTCCCCCAATCAGCACATAACTCAGTTTCTTCGAGACATTTCATTCGGAATATAAATTTTTAGGGATAGTTTGGCTAGGTTTATGTTGGTCGACTCCGACTTGTGTCCGGACTGTAAGGTCGATGACACTGTGGACCATGTCCTGTATGTCTGTCCCAGGTACGATGCTGAGCCTACCAGAGTTATTAGGGAACATGAAAGAGTAAACTCCTTCTTTGATTTGCGAGTCAACTGGAGGACTCGCAGAGATTGGACAATTGTGGCTGGCTTCCTTCGATTCCTCGCCCAGAGCAGGACAGCCGAGGGGATTTAGTAAAGTAGGAACCCGGGCGATTAGAGACCGCCTGGACAGATTGATTGACCGAAGGTAGGCGCTTTGGCGGCGAGCCACAGTTAGTTAGATTTGAGGTGATTATAAATTGTATAAGCTGTCAGCGGAACGGCGACTGCACTGCCGAGGGCACAGATCCCATGCAGCCGTGAGGTGTAGCGGCATCTCGTCGGTGGTTATGAGGAGAATGTAACGCAGGACTCTGCGATGGAGCTGAGTGGGAGTAGGAGGTCTGTCCGCCTCTCCCTTGTAGACCAGACCGGAAATAAATAATTTAACCTAAGTCAGGGGTATGAACTAAAGTTGAGTTCAGTAAGGGAATTTAGGACTAAATTTCGTTGTTGGGATCAACTTCTTTGGTGGTATGTTGTGTTTATTTTGCCTCAAATTACGAGACATTCACGAAATTGGCTCATAATAAGTAGAACTAGGCGCGGGGTTTGCGCTTCCGCGGGCCCGTTAGCTAGTTCAGAGAGAGACGATGTAGGACATTCAAGATGTCCGGACGAGGCCTACAGCTAAGGCAATAAGCTGAGTTATTAAATCACCGATGCAAATATCTACCGAGGCATTTGCATCGGTGGCATCCCAAGGAGGCCAGGCTTATTACTATGAGATGCAAAAAGTCAGTGGGCGATAAACCACTCCCGTTAGAGCCCAACAGGGCAAGGAACGATGGAGGGGGGGGTGGCAACCGAAACGTCACTAGGCGGGTGTCTTTTGTTAGTCACTAGTGTCACTAGTAAATATCTTTTGTTAGTCGATGGGCTTTAAGACCGATGGAAATGTCTTTCGAGGCATTCGCAGCGGTGCCATCCTGAAAGAGGCTGTACTGATGACTGAAAAAAGTAAACAGGTATTGAGGGTCTGGAAGATGATGACCTCCGGTAAGCCCATCAGGGCTAGGTACAGAGGGAGTAGTGTACCGACCGGTATTGTCACAAGGTGGGTGTCTTCCCCTATGGGGTCAGGATGTACCATTACACCATCGTATTTGTTTATCTCCTGACCAATATTTTTGACAGGATCTTTTCTGTGACTATCGCCAAAACTTCTGCACCACTGCACTATTTCTACTGTGCAATGTATTTAAAAAATTCTGCTTAAATCGGCGGATCTTCATTCATCATTTAATATTCTCCTTGTTTAAATGATATATAAAACTTGACGACTTTACCTTCTCATTCAAGTCGATGTTACTCCTATTATTACCAGACACGCATTTCTTTTTGTCCAGAAATGGGTTTTTAGGCTATGTAATTGGCTGTAATTAATTCTTTTTGATTAACCATTTACTGTTATTTGAACTAAAAAATCTTCATAAAAATAAAATAAAAACTAAATGTCTGTGTGTGTGTGTTTGCGCGCGCGCGGTGTAAAGCTCTGGGACGTTTTTGTACTGGGTCATCTCTGTTCGTATGTTGCTGTCTGACATTGAACAATGGGTACAGATATCCGCTGGCAGCTAACTTCTCACATCAGTAGACAACACCATTCAGAAGTACACGCTGTTAATTAACTAATTAATTAGAGGCGGTATGGAGGTCATTAACCTGAAGTTAACCATTTGATAACCCTAGCAGAAATAATGAACTAATACTCTAATAATAAGTGTTATTTTATGATAAATTTTAACTGCTTTTAGCTGATATGGGTATATTATTTATACATTTATTTGTAATGTGCACTATAACTAAAAGTTTGATGTTTTCATGCTTTGAATTACTCAGTTTACCCAATAAATAACATAACACGTAAAAATGAAACTCCGTGGTTTTGAAAACCATTTTACTTTTGCCTAGCGGTGTAAATTTCACATTGAAAATAATAGCTAACGAATGATAACAATGTTTACTGAACGGATGAATGAAGTATGTTATCTACTTATGTAATTATTTTGATTTCCATATGATAACACGATTTGGCGGCATTTTGACGACAGTTTATAAGATCCATGATCGACCAAGTTATATTATTTCACTTTTGAGAAACATTTGTATTGTCCAGGTTATTTATTTATATATTTATTTAAATTCACTTTAATAGATAGAATATTATACAATACAATACCCATAATAAAAATTTTA
Organism: Lycorma delicatula; assembly: GCF_047948215.1. NCBI lineage: Eukaryota > Metazoa > Arthropoda > Insecta > Hemiptera > Fulgoridae > Lycorma > Lycorma delicatula. The sequence continues at coordinate 161,500,361 of NC_134455.1, read as the reverse complement.
AAATAAAGGTACAATAAAACATTTCTAATAATAAACATCAAACCGGCTTTCAAAAGTAAATATTTGAGTCGAGAGCAAGAGTAATGATAAACATAGTATCAAGAATAATCAAACAAAAAATTTTATCAAAATCATAATTTATATATAAAACTTAAAATACGAAACTTTAAATACCTAAAACTTTAAATACTAAAATACCACTCAAAGTAGAAAGGAAATAATCTATTACAGTAATTCTCAAACTGTGCGCCGCGAAATATTGTAAAATCTTCATAATTAATTGAACCAAGTCATTTATAATTATTAATTTAATGTTAATAAAGTAAAATAGTAATGAAAATACACGAGTTTTATCTATTTTTATCTCTTACTTACGAGTAGTCATACTTTTACTTAGAGTAAGGCGCCATGGAAAACTTTTAATTGAAAAAGGGCGCCACGACTCGGAAAAGTTTGAGAACCACTGATCTATAAGAAACCAAAATATACAATAAATCAAATACAAACACAATATAGCTTATCATGTAAGCTATATTGTAGCTTGCAATAAACAATATAATAAAATATCTTTTATAAAAACATCACTTAGAGAAATAAAAACAAAAATACCCGAATTAAATTAATATACACTGTTGAAATCATAGTCATCGTTTAAAGAAAAATCCTTCGAATATTTCTTTAAGGAGTGAACAGAAATAAAATTACCCAAATCAATATGAAGCATTAACAATAATCGACTAGTTGTATTATATAAACTTCTACGTGTAGTTATACAGGAATGAGTATAATAGAATTTAAATAAATGTTGATTTTTATAAACAAATAACATTTCTAAAAAATAGATTTTTAAGATTAACAACCTTAAATAAAGAATAAAGCAAATTACTATACTCATTACCAATAGTATCAGAGGGTTAGTTGCGCGCGCAGCATACAGCCCCGCCATTGGATCTCAGTTCATACGCACATGCTCCCTCACACACATCCTGTTTAAAACGGTAAGCAATGTTTTGCTCACTATGTAATTTCTGTATAGTTCACAGCGTAATAATTGAACGTATATCTTAGAATAAAACAATCTAGTCTAAATAACATAATCATCTCTTGCAATAATAATTTTCAATGTTTATTTTTCTACTGGCCTAAAATAATTATAGAATTAAGAACTCTTTTGTCTAGTTCTGGTTGTACTATAATATTATTTCATATAAGTTATCAATAAATACTACTGCAGTCATAATTATAATGTAAGATTACAAAAGATATACATAAGTAATTTTTTTCATAGCGTGAACTATGAAAGTTTACTTATGAAACTTATTTCAAAGTTTCAAACTATGAAACTATGAAATAAACGTCCCAGAATGCAGTTACGTTAATAGAACATTTAAAAACGTTTATTTCTTATAGGCTTGTTCTAAAAATAATTCAAATAAAATATGACGTCTAAATTACTGTTATAAATTTAATAAATTACTGACCTTGGGAAAACAGTTTTCTTTTAAATCGGGAAATTTCGATGTAAATCTTCGGAACTGTGATGATCAATAATGCTTATTCACTTGATGGTTAAATAAATGATCACTTAAATTTATATCACTTGAATAATATGGATGTTACTGATGCATAAACGGCTCTGTAGATAAAAAAAAGAAAAAAGTAACATACTTTTAACTTGACCAAAAAATTTCCGTAAAATATGCAAATTTAGTTTTTTTCACAACCTTAAAATAAAAATGTAAGTTACTCTGACAAATCGTCAGATTCACTGTCTTCATCGTCACGGAGATATATAACAGAATGGTTCATTGTTTCCTCTCGCAGTCCTTCTTTGACAAAATCGTTTCCATGAAGTTTTTTAGCATGACTAACGCACCTAACCCAATGGTCAGTAGTTACACATTCAGTGGTATCATTCACCAAAACTAATTTCTTTTTATTTTACAAGTATTGCTTTTATCAGCGACATTTCTTTTAATCTGGGCCCACAGAAGTCAAATGGGTTAAATTGACAGTGATATGGTGAAAGGCGTAACACTCTGTGACTCATACTTACTACCAACTCGTCAACCTTGTAAATTTTGTACTTTTGTGTTATGTTGTCGAACAATATTTAGAAACTCAAGCTTGGTGACCAAAGAACTAGGTCCAATGTTTTTCTCTTTAACCATTCCCTTATGTCAGATTTCTTTATGTTACTAGTCGGCACCCTTTCTTATATATGGAATGGTAACATGCGTTATCCATGATAATGATGCACCATTCTCCTAATCCACAAATCAACCCGTGAACCAATCGGCAAGAATCTCTGCATTCATTTCGTCATGGAAATCACCAGATTTTTTCGAATGAAACAATAGTTTGGCATTATTAATAAAACCATACCTAGCTGATTTAGCCTGACAAAAATTTAAACGGCAACCTTTAACGACAAGAAACCTTCAAGCCACCTGTACTTGACGAATTTTACCAAGTATAATTTTTCGAGTGGTTTTGGTTTACCGATTTTCATCTAAATATACAATAGGGCGTGGATTTTCTTTGTTTCGAATGTTATGCATTTTTTAAGGAATGCTTCTAATAATAAAACAATGTTTGGCCTTTCCATTAAAAACTTTCTAGCATCGTTACATTTTTGAATGAAAATTCAAGAATCTTAAAAATTATCCATAAAGACATCACGCTACCACTGTAATTAATATTTTCTTAAAACGTGCGTTTTACTTTGTGAACGGTAGGATACTCCCCACGGTCATAGAACACAAGGACGCTCAACTCAAGAACGATTCTACGGATTACGTCCTCATCAATTCAGATTTGAGTATTAATTCAAATCTGTCACGTCTTTATTATATGGTCGTCGTTTCTTCGGAGAAGAAAAAGAGTTTACACTTCTTTTGTTATCGGCTTTCCTTTGGGTAGCCCCCTTATTACCCTCTGCAGTAATTCGCTTAACAGTTCTGAGAGAAAAACAACAAGCATCTTTTGTAGCTTATTGAGCGTTGGAAAAATACACACAAAAAACAAAGTTTTTAAATGTTGAAAATAACAATAAACGTTATGCACAATTTTCCTACTCTGACTTGGTAAATCAGGTGAAACTACAGACATTTTTAACAATAGACCACACATTCAAAAAAAAACTCCTACAATCACACTTGTAAAGACACGATCACTGCATAGCGAAAGCACGGCACTGTTTTCGTGGCAAATAGTACACGATCACGCGGAGTAGGAGAGTTGGATCATAGTGGACATGACAAGGCAACTAGATGTTACAAACAGGAACAATATTAACAGTAAGGAAAAATATACGATTTAACCAGACAGATGTTTAATAAGGAGTAACAATAACTAATAGCGGCTGGAGTACGTAGTCAAACGTATTCCCCCAAACCAAAATGCCAAGTGAAATAATACCTGAACAGATACACAATAAACCATTCTAAGCTGGATATAAGAAAAAATATGCCTAAGAATTCTAAATTTGTAAAAGGGCCTCCTAATCTTCTTAAGCAGATTATTTGTATGAGTATTAAACTTCAGATTACAATCAAAATCTATCCCAAGATATTTAACAGAATTAACAAAAGTTAGCAAGGTACAATTACTAATATTCATATTAAGTTGACAGCAATCAAATTTATGTCTAATTATTTTATTAATTTTTCTCCTGTTAGAAAAATAAAGTACTTTAGTTTTAATTGTATTAATGCAAAAAAAATTTTATCCATCCTATTTTTAACCAATTTCAGACTCAGATTAGCATTCATTACAACATTATCCAAACAACCATCACCAAAAACAAGCAAATCAAACAAATTTATCCTGAATATTCAAATTCAGAAAATAATTTATATACACCAGAAATGAAATTGGGACCAAAACAGCACCTGTGGAAATCACAGGAAGATAATTACTAAAAAATCTGATGTGGACATTACATTACACTCTTGTACGCCTATTAAATAACATATATACGTTTCTTTAAAATGAAAAGTACATAAAATTTTATTTTATTGATAACTTCTAATAACTTTTTTTTTATTGTTATTATTGAATTATTATTTATTGTAATATTTTACAATCGGAGGTTAATAAATATTAAAAAATCAATATATTTTGATATTTACTGCTTATTACTGCAGTTCAGAAAAAGTCCAAAATCCAAATTGTTTGGATTTTGGGCCTTGTTTGAGCATTTTCGGTCCAGTCGATTGCAATCAAAAGGGAAGGTGCACAACTAGATTGATTGGTTTGCTTGGCGTTTCTTCCGCACCACTCATTCGGTCGTCCTAAAGTATAATACCAAATGTCTGTGCCACAAAAGTCTACTGAGCCTCGAACAGTCTGAGCTGAGCCTCTGAACAGCTACTGAGCCTCTAGGAGCTATTTAGGATACTGGTAGCTAATACCAGTATCCTAAATAGCTCCTAGAGCTTACCTAACAGCGTGATCGGAATAAGCACGGTGCCAAACACCACCGGTTTACGTGTTCAACCGTTTGCTTGTCATATATTTGCTAAAATGGGTAGGCGCACCCCGTCAACTACAAAAAATATATATACATCTATAAATTGAAATTAATTTCGTCGAGACAGAAATTCGCTGCCATGCCTAAGTCGCTGAATGCTAGCAAGTATCTGTCCATTAAAGCGCTTGAAAACTTAATTGGCTGGTGGTCAGCCATATATATCTCTAGATTAGCTTCACACAGCAGTGCGGTAGGAGTCTTTTCCCTTAGGTAAACTACTGATGTCGGTTGAACAAAACCACCGCAACAAGGAACTCCCACACGGTCCGACAATACGGCTCTCGCCACATTGACTCGCCGCTTGTGAATGGCCAATTTTCCCCTTGACCTCTAAATTCCAGAGTGGCCCGGTCTCTGACCCCCCTCCACTCCAAGAGCAGTGCCGTCAAACATCAGGTATTCATTTAACTGGACCTCCCCACAGACGCACAGGTCATCAGCTGCCAGGCGGAACCGAAACAGATATTGGTTTAAATTAACATGATTGGTGAGCACCTGGGCACCCGTTGCCCTTAAAAACGAGCTCAAGCCCCCCCCCCCCCTAACCCCCTGATCTTGTATAAATTTATACAAGGATCTTCCCTTAGTCGTGGTGTGCCACTCCTGCTGCCGTGTATGCATCGCAAGGCTCTGTAGCATCTTCCGCAGGCAGGATATGGGCAACTGTACGAAATTTAGATCCGATGCATTGTGATCACCGTTCCGTTCCGGTATTGTCCCGGCTTGAAACCTCATTCCAAATACCTCGGCCTCCCGACCTCTTCTCAATTTCCACATGACTGCCCCAACTTTCACCACTAAATCGATTGGGAGAGCCTTTCTCAATACGATGGTAGCCTCGTAGGAGGTATTTTAAAAACACTAGTGCATACAATTAAGGCTCTGCGCTGGGCACTCCTTAAATTTTGAATAAGTGCTCAACCTTCTTGAATTGAAAATTCATGCCCAACCTATGCTCCCAAATGGGCGCCGCGTAAGAGATCATCCTTTCAAAGACCCTCAGTACACCATGTACATTTGACGGCCCGACAACCCATAGTTTTTCTGAGTAATCCTCCTAAGTTTGTGCATCACAAACTTAGGCGTCTAACGCTACTTGCTTAATGTGGTTGCTAAACAGCAACATCTCATCAAACAAAACACCTAAGTACTTATGAACTCTAACTCGGCTGATTACACAGCCTTTATAAATAATGTGGGGGTTTCGACTGTACGATAATTTGTCTGCACCCTTGAGAAGCATGTACTTACTTCGTCTTGGGCACACAAATCTTTAAATGTTGAATGTCCATCCAGCCCTGTGCGGCTGACAAAGCCGCCTGAGCTCGATCTTCTGCCGTCGTGAGTTACCACGATCTAATAGGATGCAGTCATCGGCGAAAGTCTACACCGTGATCCCATCTGGAAATGTCAATACGTCAAAGACCAGGTTCCACAGCAAGGGACCAAGAATGGAACTCTGCGGGCTTCCCCTGGAGACGGATTTTTCCACACCTATGTGCGCATCTTTAAACAGAGCCGTGGAGTTAGACACGTACTACGGCCTGTAGGGCTACGGGAACATTGCGGCGTTCCAACTCATAGAGGACAGAACTCCAACACAAGGAAGGAAATGCTGCCTGTATGTCAATAAAGATTGCCAAAACATATTTACAGTCGGCAAAACTAGTGTAGATGTTACAACAGTCTAAATCCAAAATCTCAACATCCTAATCGTTTTTGAGTTATGCGAGATACGTAAAATAGATTCAGGGACAGTCAGAATGGATATTTCCGTTGAAATCTGAAAACCGAAATTTTTCGCGATCACAATACTTCCTTCGCTTCATACAAGGAAGTACCATTCAGTTTAACCCATTATGGTCCGTAACTTTTGCACACTTCACTAATATTCTTGAACTGTGTACGATTAAACTTTTTATCAGGTTGCATCATGATTTTTCCCTTTATCTATAATTTTCACGAAATCCGTAAATTCTGGACGAGTATTTAAGGAATAACAAAATTAATTTAAAATTATTTATTTTCCTCCTCCCCAGAATTATGAAAAGGTTGTAACCATTTCCTACTTTCAAACCACTCTAATTCTACTTTACGATGATGAAATATTTTAAATCCTTATCTTCCTTTTTTTATGCGGAAGGACTTTTTTTAACATTTCTATCAAAAAAAATTTTCTTCAAAAGTTCCTCTTTGAAATTTTTACCAAAATGCAGTTATCTTAAAATAGCAATCATGTTTTATCCGATTTAATAAATATCTCAGTTTGTATATGGTTTATAAATTACACGTAATTTTTTTTTTAATATTCTGTCATTATAAGCAGTTTGTCAAAAGAACTGATGATTTTATTCGAGAATAAAAAATAGTAAAATCAAGCATTGATTGATTTTGAATCAATTCGTTGATTAATACGGAAAAAATTAATTATTATTATTTTGGAAGTAGCGATTTATATTAATTTAATAGTGCGGCAATTTATGGACAGCGATTAGATTGCACAACAGATAATTAAGGTAGGTTGATAGGTGAAATTAAAACATTATTAGAAAATAGAAATATTCAAAGAATTACTCGCCTGACAAATGGCAAAATACGAGATATTTATTTTGAAAGGACATAGTAGTAAAAGTATATATTATAATAGAGATAATTACATATAAAAGTATATAGTAGTATACTGAAATTATAGTAGAGAAAGTAGTCTATGAAAAACTTGTAATTCGATTTTAAAAGTAAATTTTTGTTAATCTAAAAATTTTGAATCTAACCCTATTTTACGTTTGATATCTTGATTGATGAGATGACTTTTCGGTTACAGTAGATTCTGGAATTAACCCTAGAAAGCACGCAGATTTAAAATAATTTGATTAAAGATTTAATATAAGATTGAAAAGTGTTCGTTTTTTTGCTAATTGAGTGCATGATGCGTGAAAATACTATAACCGGTAATATTTAATGTAGTTAGATGCTCTTGAAGAAATGCATACTTGAAAAATGACGTCATTGAACAACTATTTCCAGAGTTTAAACCGATAAGCAAACAGGCATACTTGTGAACTGGCGTCGAGACCGGTTAGTGGTGGGAGAACGTGCAGAGGTGGCCGCTGTCTCCCGGTTTGGTTTTGTATTCAGTGCTTCAGTTAATGTCGTAGTGTTGTGGTTGTGCGACTGCGCTGTTTACGTGTGTTTTGTGTTGTCGTGTCGTGTAATACGGGTGTTGTTATTTATCATCTGTGTCCGTCAGGTCCGTTACTTTTAAAATGTTTGTAATTGAAAACAAATGTTGGCATTTTTTATTTATGTTTTAACTTTAAATATTTGTCGTGAAATATTAACATCTGGCTTTATATCTTTGATGATGAAATTTTATGTAGGTGTTAGGTAGTGAATCTAACTTTTTTCCCTACATCTTATTCTCTTATTCATCAAGAGATCGTGTAATTCTTTTTCTGCTTAAATACATTACATTAGTCGAATGATAAATGAAATCAAAAAATAAATAGGTTTATTAAGAAAGATTTTCCATTAATTTTGTGACCTTATTCCGAATACTTGAGACGATACTCGTTTACGCCAGGCTATGCAAAAGAGGATAAAGTTATTTATATAGCTAATTACTTACATGTTTGTTTATATTGAACTCGAATAAATTCTGTTAAGAAACAGAATTTATTAAATGTGAAAACCTTTACGAAACAAATACGTATTCGGTACCGGTAATGTATGAATAACTCTCCAAAGTTTATTATGTCTGCAAGCAGAACTGTAACATTTATTTCATTTACAGTTGAATAATAATATTTTCCAGCTATTTTATATTTATAAAAAAAAAAGATGTAGAAATTTTCATTTACGCTTGTTCGTGAGGTCTGATCTGTAAAATTATTTTTGTAATGTATTAAAACAAATTGAAGATATTAATTTTTTTATTGCTTTCTTTTAGTATTCGGAATTTTCTATAACAAGGAACATTCGGATGTTATAAATTAATTTTATTGCATAGCTGGTGGTAAGAGATTTAACATGAAGATTCCTTAAAATTAAAGATCTTCCAATAATAAGAAGTATTTTTAGTTAAACTTTCACATTATAAGTTTTATTTCTTTGTAATTTTAATCAGGTTTTTTTTAACTTTCGTTCACCCAGTAATCTATCGACCGCTGATGGTAAATTTTAGGTTTTTTTTATAAAATAAGATTTTGTCAACACGTAATTACAAGCAGTTATTTTGTATTATTTCATTTCTTTTCTTTAAAAACTGCACATGAAATTATCATAGTTTTCATTTTATTTTATAAATGTAAAATTAGTAAATTACTTTTGAAATTGACAATTTTAATCCACAGATTACAGGATTCGGAAATGTAATATTTTATGAAATACTTGAAACGGTTAACATTATTACCAGTTGCTATATATAGTATCATATTAATTTTAATTCACTATGTATTTGTATCGTGGAATACGTGCCTGAACGTGTATATTTCTGAATTAACTACTGATAAAGAGTGAACTATTGGATGGAAATAATATGGTTGTAACGTAACGGGATTCAAATAACTCCGTTTGCATAAATATCCGTAACAAAAATAATTTTCAAATAACGGCTTAAACGGTATATAAAAAGATTTTGTTGGATTTAATTGCTTAACAAAAACAATAAATATTTATTGATTATTATAACCCTGTAATGCTCGGTTTCTGCTAATATCAATGCGTAATTATTTGTAAGAAAATCAGATTTACTAACCGATAGCTCAATTACTCTGTTTGAAGTATGTTCATTACAGTTTTGGCACAGTTTATGTTTCTGCAAATTTACAGAAAAATAAATGTAAACTTTCGAGCAGTATTTATGTATTGTAATTACCCCTAAATTTTCCCTTGTAAAACTTTTACAAAGTTTCATGTGCCCAATCTGTTATTTCGTTGAGAGTGAGTAGAGTTAATTTTTTCTAATCTAGCAGATAGAAAAATAACTCAGGAATATTTTGTCATTTGCAGGATTCACAGTGAGTGTTTTTGATCCCGGTAATGTATTCTGGAAACTACTACTAAAGCATACTATAGATACATATGTGCGTACATATAAAACTGGCAGACTTATTACTTTCTTAGCTTGGTAAAATCTAATAAACATTATAAAAATGATGAGCATTAATTAATATACTCGTGTGTGTGTGTGTGTGTGTGTGTGTGTATATATATATGTTAGAAAGTCACTATGTTTCGAATTTATACTGACGAAATTTTAAAAAAATGTACCAAACTCTAGAAAATTTTGTTGGTTTATTATAAATGGCATATTATATATGCCATTTATAATAAACTGTTAACAAGATTGTCAGCGGAGATTGTCTCCGCTGACAATCTGTTAACGGTGCGCAATCTAATTTTTCATATAATTGCTAATTCATACTTCGTTAAACTATTGTCTCCCCTGACCTGCTGGTATTCCAAATGAAGAATTTTCTCTAAAAGGTCCTGTTTCATTTTCAAATTCTGCTACATGAATTCGGAGCAATGGGGGTCGAATCGTTGGCATTACTAAGTTTTTTCTATTGGATTTTCCGTAAATTTTTATTAATAAGTTTTTCTGATGGAAGAAAAGTAATATTTTCTTTGTGGTCTTTTTTGTTCGTTAAAAAATCTGAAAATGTTGTGGATTTATCTGTAATCCATATTATTATTTTTTAATTATATTTGTAATTACAGAATGAATATATTTCATACAACTTTTTTAATTTACTGACTCAAGTAATAAGTTTAAGTAAAAGGCGACAATTATATAAAATTTGTACTAAAATTACCATCCTTTTCGAAGAATAACGCGTTCAGAAAACGGATGGCCAGATTAATGTTTATAATAATAATAAACGATTATTTTTATTGATGATGGTGATAGTAATAACGACTTATAGTATTATATGTTATTTACCATATTAGTTTTTCTGTGTCAGTTTTATGTGGTTATAAAAGTAATGAATCCTTTTTATATATAGTTTCATCGTAGGTGAGAGTAACTGAAACTGTTGTGCTTATAAACTATATAAAACATTAAACATTGATAAATCGTGAAAGTTCACGCTTTCTAACTATAGTATTTAGATACATCATCAAAATTACAGTATACATTTTCATTATTTACATATACATGTTAATTTTTTTTTATAACTTTGATTTTTGTCTGTTTAAATTTTTTCATGTACGGTACATGAACTGTTTCGTATACAGAATATTTAAGTTAAGGAAATGTTTGAAAGGTGAAAGTATTATAAAAAACCTTGAATCTTCAAGTTTCGCTTTGCGTTCTAAAACTTACAACACTCCTTGCGTTGTAGTAAGATCGGTATTCTTGTGATTCGTTAACCACAACGTTTGTAGAAGAACCTTTATTGAATAAGATTTTCTCTAATGTTAAACTTTCAATATTATTGATATTTTTTTTATATATTGTTTTATTTTAGTTATTAGAAATAAGTTTTCATAAAAATGTTCATTATTATTAGCTTGACAGCAATTGAAAAGGAATTTGATATGTTTTAATTTGAAATTATTACAGGGAAAATAAATTTCCTAATAAATAAAAAAATCTGTCACAAATAACTGCCGCGCTTTACTAAAAACTAGTAACAATTTTTAATTTTATAAACAGTGGTCCTTAGTAATGCGTACCATTGCTAAGATTATGCCATTATTAAAACGTAAATGGGAACATGATACTGGAGAGTAAATTAATTAACTGCCTAAATAATATCACATTAAACTGGATTGTCAATACTTTTTAATATTGCTATATCGTTAATTGCACTTAACAATTAGAAAATTTAAAGTAGCTTTGTGATTCATAATCTTGTTGAGTTTTGTTCGTTATCGTTTAATTATTTCTGTTATTATTCCTAATCTTTTATTCCATTTAGTTAAGTATATTTATATTCTTTAGAAAAATATCGTTAGAATAAAAACACGTAGCTGCTTCCTGCTTTAGAATTCTTAATAAGTTATAAATGCTATATTAATAGATTACCTACAGTAATTAAACTGAAACGGTTTCAAATACTACTCATTATAGGCTGCGCTGTAGGACACTTCCTATTTTCATTACAGTTGTGAATAAAATTTTAATTTTAATAATACTGCCTATATTGTTCACTTCTTTGCAGGATTGTTTTAATAATAATTTTATGCTAAGGAAAAAAGTTTAATTTCAATAAATTTATATTCTAAAAATAATATATCTAACGTCTTTCCTTCTTTTTGAATAAAGTAGATTACTACTCTTCTTTACCGATTCTGAAAGGAATCGAAAGAAATTGTCATACACGTTACTGTGTATGACAATTTTATATTTACGTTTGTGGAATTGAAATTCTAAAACACTATCGATTTGTATGAGTGAAGTATCAAATTTTTCGTTTTAATCCTGCAACACTAACTTTTGACAAAAATCCTGACAGTGACCCTTGGTAAATTCTGATTTGGGAAAACCTGTAAACGTCAATTTATATGGTTGAAGCTTTACTCAAATCCGGTCTAATGAATCCCAGATTTATGTCTGATTTTCTTGTTCGCCTTTATTTCTTATAAATATCTTATTTACTAGAAGTGTAGACATAAATTTAGTAAGGTCCGATTCTGATGTACATTTTTCCCTATAATGTTTTTAAATTTACTATTAATACCTTATTCGTTTTTAATAGTACTGATATTTCATAAAAAGTTTTGAGTTTTTTTTTATATTTGAAAGTTTAGAAATACACAGAAGAGAAAGGGGAATGAAGAATTGTACAAAGCAGACGGTTGATTAATGACCCCGAACAAACTTAAATATTTTTATATTTTTACTTGTAATTCTGGAACCGTTATTATACATACAGTGATATTTATTGTAATATTACATTGCAATATTTAAAGCATAATTTAATGTCTACAAAACTGTCATTTGTCAACAGATTTAAATTCTGCTTTATTACTCATTTTCTCAAAAATCAAATGATGTCAATATATTGTACCCAGGAGATCCGTGCGTGATTAATATTATTGGTTATATATATATAAATAGAGGGGAGAGTTCAATAAATCGCTAATTTCTGCGATGTTTATTAAAGATTTAATAACTTTCTTTAAAAATTGTTGAATGGTTTTTTTTGTCATTTAGCTCTTATAATGACTGTTTTCATGAATCTAAATAATTATCTTGAAATTATATATTTTGTATGGACTTTTCCAATCCATTATAAGATAAGATGTTAATTGCATATGGCCACTCCTTTGCGTATGCAGTTAAATCATTTGTTTTTATATTCAAATTTTTTTATCCCTCTTCCATTAGCTCTCTTCATACCTCCATTACCTAATTTTTAAAAAAAACGTATACGTATCTTAATGCACGATCGACCATCAGTTTTATTCTAATGAGAAGTTGTAAAAAAAGAATTTATTTTTTTTATTAATTTAAGACGTAAAATTTATTTGTAATATTATCAACCGAGTTAATTTTCACTATCTTTATCCTGCAAATGACACTGACCCTTGGTAAATTCCGATTTGGAAAAAACCTGTAAACATTTATTTATATCGTTGAAGCTTTACCCAAATCCGGTCTATTGAATCCCAGATTTATGTCCGATTTCCTTGTTTGCCTTCTTTTATAATGAATTTAAAAAAAAGAAAGTAAAGCCTAACAGTAAATATCATGAAAATAATTAGGTAGTTATGACATCACTGATCGCTAAAAAATAATCCCTTATGATATCCATAAGTGTAATGAGATGTGTTCATTTTTTATGCATCTAGTGACATTTAAATTGATAAAGTAGTTTAATATCTAATAAGTTTAAGGAAGTAGGTTATCACTGCTGTTTAACATTCTCGTTTCAAAATCCACTATTCTTTGCCTTTCCAGTCTCTAATTTCGCTGCTGTCACTCGAATCATCTTTTTCAAAGCATTATCCAGACAGTTAATATTTAATTATGTACAATAATATAAGGAATTGTGTAGCAGCAAAGAATTTGTTTTGAAAATATATTTATTTTACTTTTCCAGTAAAATGATTTTTTTAACCTTACGTTCCAAGTACCTAAAATTAATATGAGGCTTCTTATTCATTTTTTCTGTATTTTAGGGGAGATTCTTTTGAGTTAATGTATTCAATCCATCTGCATATACGGAGCCGTTGTTGCTTAAGCTTTCAAAAAGAATAAGATTTTATCATTTATGTGAAAAAGCGCATCTGTGATTCTTCTCTCTTACCCGCTTTAGTATCATCAGCCGTATTTTTAGTCGTATTTTTATTGTGATTGATATGAATCGTAAGTGCTTTTGAATGCCATCTGTGAACTTTAAGTACCTTTTTATTGTGAAACTCTAGCACACGAAAAACTGTTTCATTACTTTTGTTTGTGCATTCATATCGGTAAACAGAGTGTAGTTTACGTACTAAACAGTCATTCAAACATTATTCACTTTGTTGTAAAAATATTCTCTATAAAGTTTTATATAGTATTGCATTATTCTCAGATAATTAGAAAAAACAATTAATGGTACTTACGTATTAACGCCACCGCAGCTAGAGCTTTATTTAAAACAAAGTAGTCAATCACATTTCGGTGGAAAATGAACAGTCTCTTTATTAATTTAAATAAATGGCTATTTATATTTATTTATTTTATAAATATAATTTAACTACACTTAACCTACGCTCGCTAACCTTGACTAATTAACACCGTAATTTTTTGAGTATTTATTTAATAAATTCAGTATTGCAATTATTTATTATTTAAATAATCAAAACACTCCTGTTAATTAGTCAAGGTTAGCGAGCGTAGGTTAAGTTTGGTTAAATTATATTTATGAAATAAATAACCATTTATTAAAATTAATAAAGAGACTGTTCATTTTCCACCGAAATCCGATTGACTACTTTGTTTTTAAATAAAGCTGTAGCTACGGTGGCATTAATACGTAAGTACCCAATTAATTTACGATTAGATTTTATCAGATAATTTCGCGTAGGATTCAAATTTATAAATATGGAACTGAATTCCTTAGATTTTAATCACAATATTCTTAAGCTGTCTGTCTTAATTATGATGAAGGCTTATTACCTCTTTTTTATTTTATAAGTCAAAATTTCGGAAACTTTCACCATTGTCATCGGTGACGACTTTATAAATTTTTAGGTTTATAAATTTTTTGCGTAAAGTTTCAACGCAGTTTTTAATAGCCAGCTAATTGACCTAACTAATTATTTTAAACAAAATTTATTTTAATTTAAATGTGTTATTTGTCTTAATTAAATCAATTCATCTTCATTCATGCATCTAGTGACATTTAAATGGATGAAGTAGTTTATATATTAAAAGGATTGCGTTAAAAGTTTGAAAAATGGGTTCTTACTCTTAGGATGAACAGTATTGAGGGGATTTTATATCTGAGGAATCTCTGAAAATGATTACTGTTGCATGTTTTTCCCGTTTTTGATTTAATCTCTTTGGGATTATGAAAATAAGTTTTATTTTTCAAAAAACTGCTTAATTATTATTTTGGAATAATTGTACCAAATTTATACGTTTTAGCTGCTTGGGAAGTTTTGGAAAATGGTTATATAGATTTTTAAATTGTTTTAATACGTAAATAATGTGAGATTTGGTAATTTGCTAGTTTAAAGCATATTCATTTTCTTTTTCAATTTTTATGTTTTGTTTTTACGTTTAGAACGTTACTTTAAATGATTAACATTTCGTTAACGAAAAATAAGAGATTGTTAGGTAGATGAGGTGCAGTTTCTAAGTTCTGAGATAGTCATATAGTTTTCTTCTTTTTTTTTTTGTAATTTTACTGTAATTTTCTGATATGACACTAATTTGTTTATTAATCGAGTAACCTTACAATTATTTTGGCTAATATCTAACAGTAATGCTTATAGATGCAGAATACGTATAATTTCTTTAGTATTGTGAAAATTATTTTTTCTAAAAACTGCTTTAGGTATACATGCAAAATTTAACCTTTTTAGTTTTTTTGAGATATGGTTGAATTTGTAATGAGCGTCGGTAATTTTTGACATTGACTCGATACTATATAACAAAATGATATTGACATTTTTATTAAAACATTGCTATTCATACGTAAATTAGCCTTATTAATATTTTAGTAAATTAAAACCTTCACAGTTCTATGTCCAGTTATAATCCATTTGCGACTTTTATTTTAAATATAAATTTTCAATTGACACTATTTAAATGTACAGTTAATAAAATAGTCTTAATATGTTGTACGTAAAAAATTCTCGTATATTAAACTGTAAATTTTTAATAAGAATATAACGTAAAGAATGCTTACCATCAATTTTCAATTACAAAAAAAATTGCCAAATTTGGGTATAGTTATTTTATTTAATTAATTTTTTCTCAGGGTATACATAACATTTTCAAATAAATAGCAACAATTACTGTTATTGTTGAGATTGTTATTCTGCAATTGAAATTGTGAAAAATAGTATTGTGAACAGAAAAAAATTTCAAAAGAAGTGGATGGTAATTGTGATGGAAACAAGATGGGTAGAAGGGGCTTGGGGGGCCCCCCGAGTTCGGGGCCTGGCCCCCTTTTGCGTGTTCACTACAGAAAACTTGTTGATGATTCTGTCACCTTTACTGCTCCTGAGTACTTCACCTATAGCTGTCGACATTGTGGACATAGACAACAATTAAAGGTATATTTAAGAAAATATTAACACCTTCTTTTTTAGTTGTAATTTGAAGAAAGTTAATTTTATGTAATTCGAGTGGTTTTTCAATGGAGTTGTTTTCTGTTGAGAATTATTTTGCATACCGTTAAATTCTAATTTTATTTTATTATTATTTTTTGCATAATTCCGAAGCTGGATCGCATTTATAGAATTGTGTGAAATCTTTGGTGTTGGGATAGTTTTTTTTATCCAAAGGTGTCCCTGCAAGAACTGTTATGAACTGATCAGACTTGGAGCTTTTTATACACTACGAAATGTCCATTTCTTATTTCCACGCATAAGATTAAATCTCATGTCGTAAATTACTTTTTTTAATATAAATAATCCTGCGTTAGGAACAAAATCCTTTTTATTTTCTTGTAGTTCAACAAAATTATTATAATTTAGGATTATTATCGAAAATGATTACAGCTAAATTTTATTCTGCCGATTTTTTTTGCCAGGTTTATTTGAAAGTCCTAGATGAACGAAGTTGCGCTGTCAATCAGTTAGAGAAACGGTGGTATTGATTTTTCTTTTTTTTCGTGAAAAGGCTGATTTTTGTAAAACATCTTTATATTCTAAAATCCCTCTTAAATTTTTATTTAAACGGTAATATCTTTGAAAAAGTAACTGATTTAAAAGCAAGTTCCTTCGAATATGATTCGATTGAAATTGTCTAAAGCGATACTAAATAATAATAATTTTAACTTTTTAAATCCAAGTAGAAATAAACCTGTATATTTGTTTATCAATACAATGAGTTTGTTTACTTTTTTATTTATATCTGTGTTTGATTTTTCTGACGAATTCCTCAGTATCTTCTGTTGATTGTTCGACAATAAAAGTAACCATGTACTTACGTATTAACGCCACCGCAGCTATAGCTTTATTTAAAAACAAAGTAGTCAATCCAATTTCGGTGGAAAATGAACAGTCTCCTTAATAATTTTAATAAATGGTTATTTATATTTATTAATTTTATAAATATAATTTAACCAAACTCAACCTACGCTCGCTAACCTTGACTAATTAACACCGTAATTTTTTGAGTATTTATTTAATAAATTCAGTAATTATTGCAATTATTTATTATTTAATTAATCAAAACACTCCTGTTAATTAGTCAAGGTTGTCGAGCGTAGGTTAAGTTCGGTTAAATTATATTTATATAATAAATAAATATAAATAGCCATTTATTGAAATTAATAAAGAGACTGTTTTGAATACATGTTAAACTCTATATCGGCCCATTTTCCACCGAAATCCGATTGACTACTATGTTTTTAAATAAAGGTGTAGCTGCGGTGGCGTTAATACGTAAGTACCAAGTAACCATATAGTTTTAGATTTTAATTTACTTTTTTAACAGTTTTTGGGCGACTTCTATTTTTAAATGTATTTCAGTTACCGTTTAATATATTTCTTATTATATTTTCAGTTCTTTATTTGCTTAGAAAATGACCCTTCTGTCAAGGAACATTGAACGAAAAACATTCTAATTGTTAAAGTCTTTTATGGGTTACGAGTTGGGTTTTGAGTCTCGATTGTTGTACGTTCTAGATTCTCGACTACATTAGGTACACTACTGCAGAGGTTGGTTGAACCAGTCCAGACACGGATGTTTAGCATTCCCTATCGTTGCATCTTTAGAACGGAAGTAACACTGTGTAAATTGCCTACGCTTAGTAACATTACGCTTTCCCTCTTTACATCAGTAAAAATAGACTAAGAAATTATTTCTTCTGTAATGCTGTATCTTTTATCACAGTTATGCATAATGTTTTCGTAATTTTAATAAAAATGAAATGTTTTTTCCATGAATCGCATTTAATATTTTCAGAAAAGGGTAAATTTCTTCCAAATACTTTGGAAATATAACATATTTCCTTACGTATTTTATCGATTTGCATAGTTATGTTCGACTTAATGTATTTTACAATTTATTCTAGTGATTAGAGAAAATATTGCGTTTCTTATAGAACATTATCTAAAAAGGAACGTACTGCTTATCTCTAACAATTTTTAATATTTAAATATTATTAGATGGTCTACTTCTAAAAACTTAATTCATTGTTTCACTTGCAAAAAAAGAAATTTACCTAATTTATGATTCACATTTTATAAATGTTAAATTCGCTACAAATTATTTTCATCTTGATTTTATTTCTTGTCATCAGTAATAATTTCTACTTTTCCAGTATTTATACAGTAATTTAAAGAAGTTACAGATTGCTATTAGTTATAATATGACCAATACCATACAATTAACGTGAAAAGTACTCTTTTCGACTACCTCCCTCTTTCCAGTTGAAACGAGTTCTGAAAAATCTATAGAATTATAATTATGAGATGACTGTAAATAGAATACCGTTTTTATGTTTTTTTTCTTTTATTTCACAAATGCAAGTATTCACGGTTTATATGACATTTTTTACATCGCTAAGGCCTATGAATTATATTGTAGAATATATTCTCCGCCTTTCCTAAAATATTTTTGTGTGTTTGATAAATATATCTATATATATGCTGTATATACATACGTGTGGCGTTTTAGCACACCCGCGCACCAACGAATAAATATAGTGAACTACTTAAACTTTACTTACACACTCGATTAACTGATTACATAATATTGTAATGCCGTTTGTTAATTAAACAATTATGTAAACTGACATGTAGAAACTTAAGTAATTAAATGCACCATTTACAATCTCTCTCATAGCGCTCTAAATGGTCAGGTATGTTGGTAATGCATGTATATTATATCTTATTGCACTATAGGTACAGTAGACCTTGAGACTTCATATTTACGTAATAATACTATGAATTGTGACCCTTTTATTTATGATTGGAAGACCCGTTCAACTGGTTGTCCGGCTAGGCGAGGTCGTTCAAAATTTATTTTTATCTTACCTACTTTTTAGTTTCAGTTATTCCGTATATATTATATGAATGCGTTGTTGCATTTATGTTTTTATTCTTTGGAATTCAACTGTAATTTTAATGCGTTTAATTATAATAATTTACATGATGCATTATGTATGCTTGTTTTTATTACGTATATTTTAAACTATGATAATTGTTTATGCTTGTGCGTGTACGCGCGCGTACATTCTAAGTAAAAAATTAATGGATGCAAATAACTATTCCCTTGAATGTCATTTGTTGCGGTCCATCAAACCTCTATTTTAACAAGATTTTGCCACGAACTGATATTGTTCTACTTCTTTCTCTGTCTTCAAAAACCGGTGATAAAAATATTTATTTCAGTGTTTGTCAATTAATTAATTCAAATCGATCAGTTAATTTTTCAAATCCTCCAAAAAATCTCATGTTTGGATTAGTTGTTTGAGCTATCCCAAACACCCGTAATGTAAATACGATATGTCATGCACAATGTGCATGATATGTTATAGTTTATTTGCATGAATATATCCAATTTGTTGATGTGAGGTTATTTTAAGCAAATGGACACCTGGAATTATAAGTACACATTATTATAAATATACATCTTTTATTTTAAATCCTTGTAATAAACATTATTGGAAAGTTAAATTGTACGAGGGTTGTCGCAAAAATAATGTAATAATGAATCCAGTTCATCAGGATTCAGAGAAAATATATTTGTTGACGAAACCAAGTTTACAGTTGTTCAACATAATCTCCCATGTGTAATGTACGTTCGCTAACGTTTTGGCAGCTTTTGGATTCCTGCCAGCAGACTATCGTTTTTTGGTGTCATATTTTCTGACCGATAACTCTTTCAAACTGCTAAATGAATTACTTCGAGTGGTTCATTCAGATTTGGAAAGAGTTCGAAGTCCGGCATTTTCGAATCAGGGCTATAAGGTGGATGGCGAAGTATTCCCCAAGCATAATCGATGAAAATATCAACAGAAAAAATAATATATGAGCGTTTCAAGAAAATCACGAAGACCAATCGCAAACTTAGAAAATATGTTCCACAAGAAGTGATTGAAATATTTTACAACCAAATTTCATTTTGTCGAACGTAGGTAAAAAAGAAACGGAAAAGTTATGAATCTTCAAAAAACTGTATGTTATTAGTTATTCTTATTTATGCTTGTAATACGAGGGTTGATCCAAAAGTAACGCACTATGCGCATGCGTACAAAAACAAGACTGAACGATTCCCGGTAACTGGCAGTTTGTAACTAAGTGTCACGAAGTAGGCCATATAAGTTGTTCGGCTGTACCATTGTCGATTATTTCTGAACGCAGTTATTGAACATTCGGTTGCAAAACCTTTTGAGAAAATTTTCTGTAGTAAGTAGCAGTTACACTAACGCCATTTGGCAGGCACTCTGTTCATAGCAATAAACACCCTATTTATCGTAAACAAAAATTATCATTCGCTTCACTTTTGACTGCATATGACATTTCTTTGCCTCTTGGAGAGTGTCATGCCTTACAAAAACTTCCCTTTCATAACATGTAAGCAGTTCTCGTGCGATTTCGAGACGCGTCACTTACTTCTGCTCAGTCTGTGTGGAATCCATCGCGCTATGATCTTTTCTTTGTGCTGTTCGTTAAAATGCGGTGTACTGTAGTTTTCGGTATTTCGGTTTCATCTTCTATTTCTTTCATTGTCATGCACGGTCTTCATTATTCACCGTGGCAATAATAACGGTGCTGTCTTTTTTGTAGCAGTAGGCGATCGGTCAGACCGTGGCTCATCTGATGTACTCCTGCCCTCCCTAAACTTTTAATGCTAACGCTGTACGGTGCTGCGATCATCACCACACACTTCCCGTAACGATTGACAAATTATTGGCACAGTATTAAAGATTCGATTTTAGTGTATCCGCATTGCTTTAATTTTGTTATGTGGCTCGAGTTCATTTCTGTCACGTCTTCGGACTACACTGACACTGTAAACTCACTATAAAATTCTTAACAACCTATATATGCTTCCTGACACTTCAGGCTACACACTACCAGTTACCGCGAATCGTTCCGTGTCTTCCTTTTTGTGCGCATAGTGCATTACTTTTGGAACAACCCTATTATAAGCATAAATATAAATAACTAATAACATCATGTTTTTTTTTTTAAGATTCGTAACTCATCTGTTTATTGTTTACGTATGTTTGACAAGATGTAAAATTTAGTTGTGAAATACCACAACCTCTTGTTGTAGAACATATTTTCCCAGTTAATGATCGGTACTCATGATGTTTCTTGAAGTTATTCGGGTAAAATATGTTTGTTACCAGGTAAAGGATTTTAGCGGAATTTTTTAGATAAGGAATTTTAGCAGAAGTTCGAGATATTTGGGAACCTTTTTTTTCTTATTATGGGAGCAATATTGCACGCATTTAGACATAATTTAAAATCAACTTTGTTTGTATAGAAATAAAAATTGTGCAATACTCTAAACTTAATATATAAAGTAATCTTTAAGGAAAATAACAAAAGTTGTAAGATGAAGTTGAATTTCCAATTTAAACTCAGAACTTATAAACTTCTACGACATAATAATTGAAGCATATAGCTTATTTAATACTAAGAATATAGCATATTACACCATTTAATTAATAAGTGGCATTAAAATAAATATTTTTATGCAGAATTTCTTTTTTATTACAATGATATTTGGCCCTTATTATTTTACCATTTATTATTCTAATTATTTGAAAGTAAAGAAACAATAATCTAACTTGTAAGGTTTTGATTATTCATATCAAAAACTACATTTTTATAATATATTGCAATTCATTTAGTCTCTGGACGTTTGTTTGTTGCATATTATGTTCACGGATTACAATAATTAATATAATAAGATTTCAGATTAATATGTGTCTAAAGTATATCACTAGTCCATCCTTAACTAACGAAAAATATTTTGCGTGTTGTTTTTTCTATCTGTCAATGGCTTATCGTCATTACCGTTACCCACTAAGTATTATTTTATTTTTAATTTTGTTACGAGTGCTTAACGGTATCAAGTAAAAGAGTGTAATTTTACATATCGCTGATATATCCCTCACTTTTATCTTTGAAAACGAACGACCTAAGTTCGTTCACATCCCTGGGTGAGGGTGAGCTACTATTGTAAACAAAGGGAGCGGAATAAAAAGAACAATGAGAAAAACGATCTTCAGGAAGTTGTCCGGTATGCGGGTTTATATGAGAGTAAGTGATACCGTGAGTATGAACGTGTGTGTATACACACATTCCGTGTACAAACAATACCTCCTACTTCACTTCAGTTAACGACAAAAAATGTACAAATACAAAAAATGAGTAGCCTAGCGGTTAATAAATGGTGAACGTATAGGCTACGTTTACTTTTTTTTTCTTATAACAATGTAGAAAAAAAAATTTTTTTTCCATAAAATATCTCTCGATGATTGCAGTTCGTACGCTTATATGTTTAATTGTGTACGCCTATCCTTTGGCCCCTTCATCGTTTAAAGCCTGTTTTTGAAAAATTAGCAATTTATTCACTATATAGATGATTATATGTTGCTTATACAGTAGATGCCGCTTATTAAAATCACTTTTGTACATAACAAAAGTGAGTCAATTAAACGTCGTTCACTTTCCTGTACACTTACAAACATAAACTTATTTTACGTAAAAAGGTCGTAAAATGTAGTGTACGTAGTTTGATGACCATACTTATTAGGTATAGTATTTAGTTAGATAAAATAATACAATAAAACATAGTAATATTGAGAAAACGAAAAGAAAAACTTATCTTTACTTTCATGTGTTTTTTAGTCATTCTAATAAATACATGCAGATAAATACAATGAAAATATTAAAAAATGGGGACACTGTAAAATGTAAATTTGTAAAAAAGTAAACCAAATCCGTAACTTACGTGTAGACTACACAAATTTCAGTTATTCTGTAATTTCATGTTACTGCTTATCTTTTTTTGAAGTAAATTTTTTTATAGTTTCCCAAGGCATCATTTTCCACTTTAAAAAATCACGGAACTGTTGGTCTTCCTCTGCGTAATTCCAAATTTTTCCGTAAAACTGATAGCGCATCGGTTATTTCTTTTAACGATGGTTCTTGCGGCCGAACTTCCTCTATTTCTTTAATCTCGTCCTCTTCCAGCCCTTCATTCATAATTTCTGACACAATTTCATCATCAGTTACAAGCACAAACTGGAATGCCCTTGTCAATAGAGATCCACTGGTTAATTTTGTCATCCACATCTTCGATTGAACTTATCGGGCCAACGTAATCAGATTCAATAAAACAAGCTTTTTTTAAAGCAGTTTAAATGGTTTCAATTTTTAATTCGTTTTATGCTTTGCATAACATATGAGTAGCGGCTAGAAGTTTAATTTTTTCGCTATGTCATTTGCAGTCTTCTCATGTCCGACTTTATCTATCATCTGAATTATCATCCTCCTCATAGTTTTTCTGTATAAAACTTTCAGGATTTTTTTGCAATTCCCTGATTTAAGAGCTGTATTAAAGCCGTTGCGTTCGATAATAGGTGTAAGCTAGCGTAAAAATCCAAATTTGTGTGAAAAATTTTTTATACGGTATGATAGACGTGTGGAATGCGTTGAAGAAATAAATGATATATGCAAAATTATGAACAAAAACTTATTTTAAGTACTTTATAACCTGAAAATGGAGCTCTAAATTTGAGTATGTTATTATAAGTTAGGCTACGACCAGATGAGAGTTTTTTCAAACCAATATGCAGCGTGAAAACAAACTCAAAATATAGACTGGCTGCTGTAGCATAGACGTGGTCAGATGCATTTTGTCTTCCCGCTGACGTGGGGCTCGGCTGTCGCGTTTTCAAGGATGCCCGCTGACGAATACAACCAGACGACCTATTTTTCAAGCTGGTTTTCAAGCTCAGCAAGTGGCCACACGCGAGTGAGAACACTTCGCTGTAAATCACTGTTGCTATTTCTGCTATATTCCTGTTCTTTTCTTCAGTTTTTGATATTTAGAATAATTATATCGGAATACTACTTGGATAGTAGTGAGCTTATCATTCTTGAAATTGAAAAATATTCATATCGTTACGATACAAGGCATAATTATTCCAAAAACCGTGAACTGAAAAGAGATGCATGGATGGCTGTAACTAAGAATGTTATTGATGAAAAATGCGACCAGATGAACGAAGACTCAAGATATAATGTTGATAAGTAGTAATACAAATTAAATTTTATTTTTAAGTTACAAGTCGTATAAACTAAGTTGTAAGTCGATGATAGTTATAATCTATTACAGGGCACTATACAAAACTTACTAGTACACAATTTTAACGAATTTGATACAAAATTATTGCTTTTACTGGTTAGTAGCTTCTATTGTGTACTTGTAACAACAAAGTTCCTATGCTGCAATGGTAAAAGAACGATTTTGCTAGGGCACTGAGCCTACAGAACAGAAGTAACTTTTAAAACTGTCTCAACTGTCTAGTTTCAACTCCAATGTTGTTTCCTCTTGTTCCAATTGCAGGAATACTTCCAGTGGGCATGACAGAGTGTCTTCAAAGTTTTAACTATTTCGGTGTCTTACGAAACTGTGAAGCACACAGCATGCTTGGATAATGATATTGGCCATATCAATACTAACATCAATTGGTCGATGAAGAATGCGCCATTTATCTGGTAACATGCCAAACCCACAATCAATGCAACGCCGTGCTCTGGACAGCCTATAGTTATAAACTCTTTCCTGTCATGTCAATCCTTGCAGGATACGGCCTCATTGACATTTTCACACATAGCAAAAGCTTCGTCAGCTATAAAAACGTAGGACATTGGTTGTCCAGACAGATCGTTGGGCAAAGGTAAGGACTGTGGCAAGTTTAAAATTTGTTGGTAAACCCATTTACCTAGCTCATTTTTTTTTCAATATATTTGAGTCTCCGTGGTTAAAAGATCCCACTTCAATATATCAGAAGTAACAGTTAGAATCAACTTCAGCCATTAACACAACAGAAAAAACTTTTCTTAGTAAAAATATTCATTCCCTGAACCCCACGGTTTTATAATTCTTATACGTTTGCCATTAATTGTTCCCTAGCAATGAGGGAAAGTTTCCCTTTTTTCGTTTTGATCACGGATTGCCTTCCACTCTTCCACAGTTGGCTGTGTGGACTCAGTTGAAATGTTTGATGTAACAGGTGCCACGTATAAAAAAGAAGGAACCAAGTGACAAGCTTCAGTTTCAAATTCAATTCATGTAGCTTATTCAGAGGTACAGCAATCCAAATCCTAATTCGTGCGATAATACTTCCATCTATATCAACTCCATCCCCTGTTAACAGCACCCTGTCATCGGCTACGTCGAGGGCACCATCAACAGCAGATAGACCGTTGTATGAAGATGAGGATTCAATGTTGTCCTTTCTTAATATTTAAAAGTAGCTGATAATTGTAATTTTATGAAAAATAAACTGCATTGTAAAAATACTATATTTTAAAAAATTAACTTAAACCTTAAAGTTACTGCTAGATTTTCTTCTGACTTACACAGTCCCGCATTACAGTATCACTTTTTCTAATTTCATCTTCAACGTTACACAACAGTTTCAAATGAAGATGTGGACATTCTATAATAATCAAAACATTTGTCTTGATGTCCTTTCAGCTTACTGTGTAGAAGTGTATTTTCTCTTTACTGATCGGTCACTTACAATAGGATGTAACCAGTATGTTCTTTGACGTCGTCGGCGAACAATTAATAAAGCACTTAACGTGTTAACAGCATTTTTATTTATTGAAAATGGATTTATGTTTTACTGGAGAGCACAAACAAACGACTGAGCTCGCACTAAAAAAACACGCACGTGTGACCGCTGTGTGTCGATTTTCAAGCTGCGTGAAAAGAAGCTGCATTTACAGCATGAAGAAAAGCTCGTGTGACGCAGCCTTACTCGTAAAATGTAAGTAGAAAAATAAATTGTATTATTATGAAATAAATTCTAATATTAGAAACTGTTTGTAATAAGATAAGAAACAATTTGTTTTTATTTTATAGGAATAATGAAATTATAATTCGGGTATACAGTAAGAAGTGCGATTATATAATCGGTCAATGTTTATAAAAATAATTTAGTTTGTTTAGAAAAAGCAGAATATTTTCTCAATCGCTCTCACTCTAGTGTTACTTTTCGTAATGGCATATCAGTACTGTAGTTAATAATTTAGATTTTTTTAAATTTATTGTCGGAATGTTAATTTTTGTTCGCGACAGCAGTATAATGACGTAATGTTTGTACAAAAAACATTTTTTTTTGCTTCGAATTAAAATTAAATTGTTTTAATTAGTTATGGAGAGAAGATGCGAAAATAACGAAGATTAGTAGTATATATTTAATACATGTTAAAAAAATACCGTTTAATATTAACAATTAATACTTTGGCTTATAATAATAATAATAATTAAATGCCCTATTACGTAGGAAATTATAAAATATGAAATGAGTTTCCAAAAGTAACGTATATTGTATTTTAAAGTTGAACGATAAGTAAGGTAAAAAAATCAGATGTAGAACAAATATAAGCACACAAGATTTAGATTTTCTGCGAGTGTCGACCGTGTGTGAGTTTATACACAATAATGATTATCCTCAAGCTTTAAAACATTTTACATTGATTCCCAATTTTGCTCTGGGTAACCACTTTATATTTTACATTGATTTTAAGAAACTCGTGGTTCTTTCTGTTTAACATTCCGGGAATAAAAATACAGGTATGTGTGAAAAAGTATGTATACCCTTTTCGAGTATAAAATGAACATTCTACTATCATCTACTAAACAATAATTCATCACATTTGTCAGTCGCGTATATATGTAACAATTTTTTTATCGATTTTAACTTTTTTCCTTTGAATCCATTATTTTACTAATACTTCAATGCACCGATTCAAATTTTGCTTTCAGGATTTCTAAAATAGCAGGCGATAGTATTTATGTGCTGTAAACCGAAAAAGAAGGTTTTTTCTCTAAATAGTCTTGGTTGTACTCTCGTGGCTCAGGGAAAAAAATAAATTTTTGATAACATTTTCAGTTAACTGAAAAATTAATTTTCCACATAATTAAACGGGTGGAATATTTCTCTCAAAAATTCAGGCTTATACTAAATAGCGTATTTCTGTTAGCGTTTTACATTTTACAAGTAAAGATAGTTAACATGGTTAATTTGAATAACAAGTAATGATTTATTTATAATAATTATCCTTCGTTAAATTAAGACATTATTCATTCGCAGAAATTCAAGAAATATATGTCGAATTGTATGAATATTCTTTAATGGTAAGTATTTTTTTTTTAAGAATAAGGTATCTAACTTCAGATAACTCGTTTGTAAACTTACATTCCTTGTAGCGCGGTTGTCGTACTAAATTATTTTCTAGAGAGCTTTGATATCTGGTTGAGGTCATATTTCCACTAATGCCAGGATTTTTTTCAGCGACACTATGACATTAGACTTGATTTCGTAAATATAGCTTATTTTCAGCTAATTAATAATATTATAGTAGTAATGTTGGATATAAAAGATTAAGCCGTACAGACCGTGTTAAAGCGAACTGTACGTGTTGAAAGGGAATAAGTTTGATAGAATTCTGGTAATCTTGCTAAAAAGGAAAAGAAAAAAAATGTAGTTAATAGAATCAGGAACGAGTGATCGATAATTTTTTGTATATTTATAACATTAAAATAAAAACGAAGTTCTTAAATAAAATAAAGGAATATATAATGATGAGGATGAAAGGAACTAAATTTTGTGCACAAATTAAGCTGCGAAAGAGGAAGTGTCCTGAAATAAAATAGACCATCAATATATATATGTGCTTTATATATATATATATATATATATATATATATATATATAGGCTTACGGATGTCAACTGAAGGTGATACAATCAAAGACGTTGTATTCGAGTTAAGTTTGGGTAGCAGGCATTCGGGAAATGTAACATCGTATTCAAAAACAAACTCCCCTTTTGCCTTAAAAAGAAAATATTTGATAAATGCATCCTGTCAGTACTTACCTGTAGAAGCAAAACTTGGATATTAATCTTTCATTCGTTACAGCCGTTACAGAAGCTGCTGGTAGAACAAAAAATTATGGAACGACGTATGCTTAAAATTACCAGATGGAATAGGAAGCCCTGTGAGTGGTTCAGAGAACAGCTGAAAGTTAATGAATTTAAATGGCGAATTAAATGTAAAGGATTACAATTCAATTAGGATTAATTGACATTTGAATGGATAATTAGCAATTGAATGGATATCACTGGATGTTAAACGCTCACAAAGAAAAGGACCAAAACCTCGTTGGATTGATAATATTATCAAGTACATTGGACCAAATTGGCGGAAGATCGCACAAGACCGTATTAGTTGGAAACGTGCTGAAGATCAAAATACACAAAAATATATTTTGTGAATTTACGATACATGAGCGGACTGGTCGGATTTGTTTAAAATTATGGAATAATTAAGGAATTTTAATTCGTACTACCAGGGAGAATGTTGCACACGTTCAAAATATTATACAGAATGCAGAAATAATTGGATATAAAAGAAAATGCGATAAAAAAGCCACCTTTATCATTATAGTTCGGATTTTTTTTTAGAAATTCAGCAACTAATTTTTGAGGGTCTATTATCTGAAAGTAATAGGCTTTACATCCTGCTTAGCCGGTCATTTATTAGTTTTGTATTCCCTCGTGCTGCTGGAATGAAAATTTTTCTTAACCTTTTCAAGTTAATGCTAAAGCAGTTCCTGTTAATCTCAGTGGAGTAGCACTCTTATCCGTTTGTCTGCTAATAATGTATATAACATAAAGGAAATGAATAAAATATTTATTTGGAATTCAACTAAATTGTATAATAATCGTAACGATAAATGTGTAATTTTATAATACAATTATTGCAACTCATTTCTTTTTTTACACTTGTATAAATTATTTTGTTTCTGTATTCTGATTAGTAAAGATGCAGAACAATTTTTGTTTGAACCAATTAAGTTATAAATTTAAATGTAGCTCTCCAAATAAAACTTAATATAATAGTCCTGTTAAGAGATGATATCGGTTTTATATTATGAAATAAATATTTCTCCGTCAAAAACCGTTATGGAAATTTTTATTATTATTATTTTTATAATGGTCAAAACCCTTTAGGTAAGAATTACTCGTATTTTTATTGATGTATGCTTTCATATTTATCTTCTGATTACTATTTCACACATTATTAACTGTGTTATACTTTTAGATGATTCATCATTCATGTTTTGAAAATTACTTATTCTCACGCGCACTGTCAAAATCACCTGTTTTTGTGTCGATGTTATTTGTATTTATCCGATAGATACACATACATCTTCATATATCAGCTGTCCTTTTCTTTTATTTGTTTCAGTTACACATCAAATTTAATGGAACGCTGTCAAGTCGATAAGTTGTTTCACATATACGGCTATAACGTAGCTGTTAAAATTAGCTCCACGGCTCGTGCAGATGATTTCGAACTAGTAATTAGTTGTTGGTAGAAAAATAATTCTAATTTTTTTTTAATTTTAATTACCATTAATTTTTTTTAATAAAATACTTAAGTTTTATAAATTACTTTTGTAGTTTCGCTTATTAAAATATTTGCGAGATTATGCTTTGATTTTCATGTTTATAAAACATTGACGTAGTGGTTTATAAAATTTATACATCGACCAAGGTATTTACACTACGTAAAATGCGAATATACTCCCATGAGTACGAATGAAGTTTCCTTCTCTTCTAATTCTTTTACCATCGGTTCAGTTTATTATTATCATGCTTTTAATAAAATTTGCCTTGCGTTTTAATATTTTGCTTAGAATTTACTTCATACTTTTATAGGCAGTGTTATGCTTAAAAATGTATGCTCCCCGTAATTCTTTGTTGAACTCTCTTTACAATTAGACAGATTATCTAATAATAAAAATAACTAATGGTAATTCAAGCTCGAACAGTAGTTGAGACAAGCAGTAAAAAAATCGTATAAATTTTCCGTATATTTATTCGCTGATATTTACATATAATCGATTGTTTCCATCTAAATACAAATTGACTGAAAAATAAGATAATATATTTTAATTAGAAAAAGGAATGTTTTCATTATTGATAAGGTAATTTTTTTTTTAATTATTAAAAATACATCGAAAAAATATAACATTTTTTTTTAAATCTTCTTCACGATTACGTCAAAATATAATATAATATTAAAGAAAATTCCGTAGCCTGTTTTGTTAATTAGGATAACCGATATTGTTATTGAAGGTATTAACTGCATATGCAACCTCCAGTGTTAATATTACCATTAATAATTCTTTTTATTTTTATTCAAATTAAGAAATTTAACGGTATAGTTATTCAATAATTTTATATGGGCGAAATAGTGTAAATTACTTTTCTATACGTTTATAATCATCAACCAGAATTTTTACCTTTACCAGTGATACAATCGGCTGCGACTCAAAGCGTAGATTGTTATTTTAGTAGAGACTATACTCAGCGTTAGAATTATGGGAGATAGTTACCAATTTGGCTTATTTGATTCATGATTTATAATTAAAGATTGATAAATTAGCGAATAAAATTACATAAGAAAATTGAAATTACACCGTACGCTTGAGATAACTAATTCTCCCTTCTTCCGGTCGAACACCTCAAACCATTAGGCATTTACAATAAAACCTGAATTTGAAAATTACCACTTTCCGATTCCTTCAAAAAATTACTTCTTTGAGATTTACTTTCAATAAATTATTTACTTAGAGAATTTCTTTCAATAAATCAAAATTAGTAATCAAGAGACCAGTCATCTAAAGAGACCAGTCATCTAGAGAGAAATTGCATTGAAAATCAATACGAATTAAATAAAACAGAAAAAAATATTAAAGTAAATCGAGTAATGCAATAAAATTGTAGTTTTACAAAATTATAACCTGTTGTCGGAATAAGTAACAAATTTTCATGTATCTTTTATGAAAAGTACAAGAATGTAAAATTAATTACGAAAATTTGTCGTTATTTGTATTAAGTTACGTTCGATTTGGTTCAACATTTTTGAGCGAGGCAGAATTTCTTAAGAAATGTCATTAACCCCGTTTGCAAAAGCCAAAATTTGTATCCTTTTAAGCACTGTTCTTTTAAGTTACGTTAAAAACTAACAGGACTGCGCAATAGGGCTTCGTAGAAAGATTTAAGAGTATTTAAATCTGATAAATTATCAAAATAATAATTACAACTTGCCTACCTCCGTGGCGAAGTGGTAGCGTCTGTACTTTATTTTGAAATTCTGAATTTTAATCTCAGTGGGGTTTGATATTTTTTCATAAGCTACAGCATTAATTTATCATCAAAAAAAAAACTAAAAAACACAGCAATTATTTATTGAGTGTAATATTGTAATTATAACTGTAAATAACAAAAAAAAATATATAAATAGTATAATTGTGTAAAAATCCATACAGTCTTGAAAATTCTTTAAGTATTGACCTTTTGTTATATATATATATATATATATATATATATATATATATTAGGTTATAACAAAAGCATCTAATATATATCTATAGCATCTAATATATATATATATAAGGTTAGGTTATCTAATATATATTAGATGACTATGTACTATGTATACTTATACTAAACTGTATATGCTTATTTACTGCATGTACATATTAGATGACTGGTATGGCGGTATTTATTAAGAAAGTTTTTTCCTTAACCCAAAGTTTATTTTTAATAAACTTCGACTATTTTTAAAAGTTTTTAACTTTCCGTCAATTAGTCAACAGTTAAGCTGTTTTTTTATCCAACTAGTACCGTTTTATGTGTTATGACATATAATTTGATAATTACTATATTATTAATTCAAAGACAATTCTATAACAGAATTCTGCCATAGAGATACTTTGATCATTACTGTTTCTACTTACTTTAAAGTGCGAACACTATTTCCTAAATTCACGGTTATATATGAGAGTTATGAAGAAGGCTGATCTCCATACGTGCTCATATTTCGTAATCATATATACAGAATGTAAACGTCCCGCCTATCATTTGTAGTCTTACTGGCTTTTAGGAATTACTATGTAACCGATAAGTTACTATATTTTACACAAAATGTAAAATTCTTTAAGTATAAAGAATTATTCCAGGAAATTGAGGCAATCAGAAAGGAATAAGTTACTCTTTAAATTAAGTTTTTATTGTAAGTTAGGATGTCTAAGATCTAGTCATACTCTGAGTTTGGTCTCCTCGATCAGATTTGTTGTAAATTTATTAAAGGACTAATGAGTTGAGATGATTGACGTTTGGGAGTAGGGAGAATTAGTTTTATCAAACAGACGGTGTAAATTTCAACTTTCAAACAGAAACTGGGCCCATCAGTCAAGCACTTTTATTCTCAAAGAGGACAAGCACTTATATAGTTTTGGCAGTTGGTCCACAATTTTTTTTTATCTATAATATTGTTTTCTATCGTTTTCAAACTAAAATCAATCCATAAATATCAGTTAATACGGTGATAAAGAACAAATTTATTCGGGGAACCCAGAATTTATTATAATTCGGTTTTAAATTGGAAAATTTAAAACTGCTACGTTTCTTAATTCTGTTGAGTTATGAAGTGCGCCCAAACATCTTGGTATGCAGGAGAATGAAAAAGCTTATTAACAGTCTTAAAGGAGTGGTTTCGTAATTTAATGGCTGTGAACCTAATCTGCAGTAGAACTAAGTCGGATGTTAATTTATGATTTACTCGTAGTAAGGAACAGAATGTTAGATTATTTCTGGATAAAAAAGTTGTAAAGCGTTTTTTAAAACTCAGTTTTGCTTTATCCGGTATTTTTTTGCAAAACGAAATCAAAACAATATGGAGTCCATTAACCGGCTACAGCCGAGAGAAGAAACACTTAGGACCGAATGACTACACTCTTATGCTTATGCCTTGTTGCCAGGAATGGGATTTATCGAATTTTTGGTTGGAGTATGGAACGTAAAACCTTGCTGGAGAAATACTTTTTTCTATTTAAATACATCAAGATACAAATAATATGAAAACTAGACATGCTAAGCGAATGTTGAAAGCGCCCAGCAAATTCTTAGTCAGGAATTAAGGATAAATAAAGCCGAGCGCTTCGGTTTTAAATTCCCTCTACTTATGAATTTAAATCTAACCTAATGTACAATTAGTTGAAAAATAAAATAACTATGTATATTCTAGTCAACTGCCGTTCAGTTGAGTAGACTTTGAAGTAAAACTTATTATTGAAAGAAGTTAATTTAAACCAGATCATAAATAATTGATGACCTTAGAGAGTAATATATTATCTTCATAAAATAAATAACTACCTTTGCTTCGAGTCATTGCTGTTTTGCTAAAAGTTATTATAATAGTAAATATTTCATCATTACCGTACAGGAAAACTAAACATTGAAGTGGCATTCCTAGTTGTACGAGTTTAATAATTGTCTAAGCGTGAGACATTCCATGATTTAACTTATACAATTGTAATGGTGTTTTACATGCCACTTTTAACTTATTATTTACACAAGATTTAAAAAGAATTGATCAAACTGAAGTTACTTTTAATTTTTCCTATATAAATAAAATTAAAAACTATAAGAAAAATTTTCTCCGGTCAAAGTAAATATAATAAAATAAACCTCTTTATTCATTTACTTAGTCGTTGAATACGTAACTTATTAAAATAAACAATCTATTTAAGTGCTAAAAAGTAACAAAAGCCGCCTGATTTATTCGTATGTGTTCATGTAGGAAGTCGAATTAGTATGCATTTACATAACGTCGAGCTCTGCAATAATGAGATCGCAAATTTACAACTACAATTACAATTAATAGACGCGTCAGAAGCAACATGTATTATACAAATGTAGTATAATTTTTCTTAAATTATTTATTCAATCAATTTTTTAATAAATTTAATCCGTATACTCTTAATGAAATAAATGTAACGGCACATAAAGAAGCAAATAATAAAAGCAGAGATTCCGATTTGATCGGTGAATAAATATTGACTGGCTAGTGATGTCCTGATACGTTCATTGATACCTCTATTTGTATCTTAACAGACTCCGTTCCCCGTATTCTGTGAATTTTATAGAGTGTACAGTAGTGTATATCGTACAGCGTACACAGTATTTTTGATACTTTGTTTCTCTTTTACAGGAGCACCGTTTCAACTGCAAAACATTTATTATGAATGAAATCGCTTTATAAAACTATGTAGGCAACCTTTCTCGTAAATTACCATTACGTTATTAGTTAATTTATGTTATAAAAAGAGTTGTAATTGTAATGTTATGTGTTATTCGTAGAAAAAAAATCAACGTAATACTTACTTGAATTTTACTTATAACAAAAAACCGTTATATTTTTAAACCGTGCAAATTTTTCAAGAAATAAAATTTATGTTCAAATTTAAGGATTCGTTTTCTTGATTAGGTTGAAAGTACTTTATGGCAACCCTCGACACTACAGTCAATTCCATTACACAGATAATTCGATGGTAGCTTTTGCAGCAAGATGCGTTGTGATTTCGAACGAAATTACATAATGCATTAATGTTTTTGGTTCAGTATAAGAATTTTTAAAGTGCAGTTATGGGGCCTATAGTGATATCGTCCTCGTATGATTAGTATACTTTATGTCATCATTTTCATTTCTCATGTTTATCTGCTATATATTCTACGTTTTGTCAACTTTGAAATCGTGCAGAATACAAAGGTTTACAAACGTTTCGCTTGCCCCCATTAATGTTCTAACCCGGTTGTTTCTTGCGTAGTGTCAGACTCATGCATTCTAAAAAGAGGAATTATTATTATTTTATTACTGTCATATTTTTACATATAAGAGAAAATATAAAGAATAGTTTATTAATAGATTCATATAAATTGCATTATTTAAGTACATGTTATTTATTCCCCTTATATAAAAGAAAGATATGCATACAGCGTTTTCATTTAATTTATAAACTTTTTCACGTTATAGCGAAATAATTGAACTTTATTAATATTCACAGGACGGAATTTCTACTCTATATAGATTATATTTTTATTTATAGTATCCATTTTGCTTATTTATCGATCATTGTCATACTTCAGATATTAGTTTCAGTTTCAGATCGTTTATTAGCTCATCTAATTAATGTTAAGGTTGAATTAACGTTATGTTTCGTTTAGTATAATTAATACTGTTAACTGTTCAGTTGCTTTATTAACCGTTAATTTTATTTATTTTTACATGATTTTAGACTAGCGTATCATTACGAGTATTATTCAACTGGAACGTGGAACGTTTATCACTATGTACTCGTATTTAGTTGTAACTGAATTAAAATTCTGTGACAACTTCTACTCCGTTGTTCCGGATAGCTGCACCTATTTTTATTTACTATTATTAGAACAGAAAATTTCTATCTTAAATCACTGTAATACGAATAGATGGTATTTTTTTGTATTCCTTTGAAAATTCTTGTTCTTAAAATAAAATTTTGGCTAAATCCACGTGTACACCATACTTGATTAATTAAGTATAAATATTATTTCAATTAAAAAGTATCTTATTGCAAAAAAAAAAAAATATTATATCGTTTTATTTAATTTTCTGGAAAACATCTGAACATTTTATTAATCATCAAGGTCCGTAATTAACAAAATTTACATTTGTTAAATAAATTAATTTATATTTATTATATCGACTAAACCTCAAAATATCTTTGCAGAAGTACTCGTATTGCAAAAGTTCGTTAAATTTGAAGCTGATTTCGAAAGGATCATTGAATAGAAACCATAATAGCTAATTAGCAACTAAATAACACTTTACCGAACCGATGGAATTGCATCTGTTAATCTTTTTATGGACTTTAACTGTATAAACATTTCGTAAAAATGCATCGTGCATTAAAAACATTTTATGGTTAGAAAATCCACCAAGCGTGTTTTAAAACAGTTTGCGCTGAAAACTGTTCAGCACAAACCTGAAGATCGGGAAAGATATAAATTAATCGTTTTGTTCGAGTTTTTTCTTCTTCTTTAATTTATGTAAATAGCTAGCGAAGTCATAAATTAGTCATCTTAAAGAACGAAGTTAAAAAATAGCAGATTTCGTAAAAAATACATTTGTTCGATTACATAAACTTTAATAAATTGCAGTAGAACTTGAAAAAATGTTTTTTTTTTTTTAATTTTGTCCTAATTCTTTTTATCGATTTATTAATAAGGAGTTTTTGTAAAATAACCGTTCTTTATCTGATTTAGGTATTATTTAGATTTACTTGTTATTAAGAAGCTACTTTTTCTGTTAAATTAATACACGATAAAAGTGTAAACTTAGCTTTATATCAACGATGTAATGAAAAATTTTCCATTATATTTGAGACTAGGTTCTTGTTTTTCGGTTTCAATGTCTGTGTTGCTGAAATAAAGGCAAAGAGCCTTGTAAGAAGCTTACACTTGATGCTCAACTTTAGAAAGAGGAAAATGCCGAAGCACTTGACTTTTGGGATTTACCTCAACCTATCATCTTACTTTATTCTGCTTTGTTTTTTGTCATTTTGTTCTCATCAAGTTTCAGAGTGTAGCTACTTTAAAATATATTATCGAACAAAATCGAATAATGTTTATGTTTTTATTATATGTCGTAAAGAAGTTATATTTCAGTTTTATGTTGGAAAGTTATATAGGAGACATAAATTTAGTAATGATAATAAAAATATCATTTACATACGTTTCTGGTTATCGTTTGCAGATAAAAAAGTAGATAGATTCACGTATTCCTAAGTAAGTAAGATTGTTTAAAAGGTTCATTTATAAAAGAAATCTGAAAAACATTTCTTACTTTTTATTTATTGATGTATTTTTTTTTTAATGTATCTTATCCGTCCGCGCACACACGCGTAACCTATAATGCATCATAAACCTTTAACTGAAGTGAGACTACAATCGATCTCCGGGTTATTCAATTCTTTATGCAAGTTTAAGCAATTAATTACTTTATTTTTGGTAATTTTGTTAAGAATAGAAGAACACTTACTCTCACAGAATAAATTTAAATAAAAAAGTTGTGATTATTATCTATAGCACATATCCACCTATGTGTTATACATATGACCGAAAAATAAAGGTAATTAAAATTTTGTTGTTTAGTTATTAATTAATATTTATAAAACTGAAATCCAAGAAATACGTTAACAGCGTTATGTATAATTTTAGTTGCTTAGGTAATCGACCGTATAGTTTCAAAACCAAAAAAAAAATAATTAAAATATATCGGAAGTTATAATTACCCATGAGTTGTGCGACAGGTCTATCCAGTTTGGTCAATTATGTGTGCATCTTTACGCTCTAAAATTCCTAAGCTACTTACGCTTCTCTAAGATAATTCGCTTTTACGAATTTTTCACTAACCTGGCAATATTCTTCTTATTCGTTCTAAAAATGTCTTAGAATTCATTAACGAATACCTTCTGACGCAAACGAAAACTTACTCTCGTTTAATTTTCTAGATTTTTAACAATATGACTCAGCAGTAGTTGGTCATTGGATATAAAATATAATTGCTGATTCGCCAGAGAATATAAATACACCAAGATTTACTGATTGATGACAATTTTACCGTTACTGATTTATGACATTTTTACCTTACATCAAGCGGATTTTATCGTTCATTATCATTGGGTGATAACAGCCCTCGAATAAATATTTAGATCTTGTTTAGATAAACCACTAGGGAGATCTAGTTTTGGGGTCGGTGTGAAGTCTGGTAGCGAACAGATGTGCTAAGTCGCAGCTCCGTACTTGTGCATGAACATACTCATTACGGATGCGCTGGTAGATTCGCGGACGTTCAGCGCGCACATCATCAACGATATTCCTTTTAGTGGGCGACGCTGGTATCTTCTCATTGTGGACCTAACTCTTACGCGTAGCACGCTAAGGTCAAAGGATTACCACTTTTCCCGGGTTTCCGCCTATGCTTAACAGACGGCTCCAGGCACTCTCCGTTCAGCTGACTGGCCACTACGTAAGGGTCCGTCTATTGACCGAGGCCACCGTAGGACTCTATCGCAGCCAGTCTTGATGGCCCGGCCGATTTGTTCAGCCATCAATTTCACCTCCTCCCTGTACTTTGTGCGCCATTCCAACTCCTGCAAGGCAGCTGGCACTCGCGCCACAGCCTGTCCTGATCCAGGCCCCTTAGGTTATAGCGACCCGGATCTGGAGCTCTTAGACCGCCTCCGTAAACGATCTCATGGGTTATAAGCCTATGATTGCTCATATTGGCCTGCGGCCAGACAGTCCAACTACTTGTACTTCGTAGCAGGTCGCACGTCACCCAAAATAACGTCGATGTAACTTTCCCCCAGTTCGCAAGAGAAAGTGGGCGGTTGTTCTGCGTTGTTGATGAAGTACATGTTCCTGGCTTCAACGAACTGTTCGAGACCAGCGCCTCTGGGGTTAGTGACTGGTGAACCCCAGGCGGGAGACTTGGCTTTAGCGTCCATAGCAACTGGCACTCTGTGCCCGGGGTCCGTCCAGAATCCTGCCCGACTTCGCCAGTAAGTCATCGATACTTCATCCAAGTAGTATCCCGACACTAGTATGACATCGAGCGTACCCCTAGAGATTCTTACAACTGTGAATTGCTCTTCAGACCAATGGGGCATCCAGAAGACACCCACTGAATTTGAGACAACCACGCCCGCGGAGAGCAGGTGTCTCCCACGAGAATAAATAACATCCACCCCATGGAAACCGACCACCCTATCCCCTACCGTATACGGCTCCTTGACCAAGAGAACCTCGAGGTTGTACTCCTTAAAGAGAGGTGATACAAAAACGGAGGAAATTGTGAAAGCAGTATGAAGTGTGGTGGGTGTTCCTATAACTTTCAGATAACTTCAATTCGACCAAAATTTAGAAAGACGAAGAATGCTATCATAGTTACCACCTATGGGGTAGCGAGGAAACTAGTAGATCAAAGGGTCAGGATCGGATGGGTGCATTTCCCCAGGCCCTCACTTTGCCCGTAAATGGGGTTCCTCCGACTCGCCCAAAAAAAATCCACTAGATTTATCAGTGTTAGCACTGCAGTATGCCATTCGGTCTTGACTCAAGATATTTAGAGTCAGTATAAATGATTAATTGAATCTATACGACCAAAGTAAATAATCCAATTGCTATTAAAATCTGTGTGAAAGAATATATTAACAATTGAATTGGTAACGGATCCTGCAGCAGCACAGAATAGATGTGACGAAAGAATCAGAAGGAAAATTACATGATAGTGTTGTGTTTTAATAACTAAAACACTTTAGTTTTTATATCGTGATTATTCAGGATTTCAGGCTGTACAATAATTTTTTCTTAATACTACGGTGTAGAAGAAGAATTACGTGTATTTTAATCCGTTAATCTTTCTTTAATAGTTGTTATATTATAATCCGCTTTTTAACGTCAGCTGGCAATTTTATAAAAGATACCTCTGTAAGACTAAATCATTTTTAAATAAAATTCAGTGTATTTTTAACTAAGGTCGTATATTACGAAGACAGTATGCAATAGGGTGTTGTCTGTACTTTATAAGACGAAGCGGACCACCAAAGAAGATGATGGTGAGGTGAAGTGTGGGTCACCATTCGTCTCGCCATCATGCTGTCGGGGTCTGTGGCTTTCGCCTTGAATAGAAACCTTAATAAGTTAATTCCTTCATTTAAAATCCAGAACGGGAACCGTTTGGCCTACATCCGGTTCTTTTCGTATTTAACTCTTTACAAACATTTACCCTCCATAATAATACAAGCAGTTAATTCGTTTGACTTCCCTTTTAAACATTTTCCATTCCGTAACCGACTAACTTACTGTTCTGCCATCCCTTTTTTTGAATAAAATTAAAATAAAGATTCAGATTTATTGATTATAATATCACGAACAGTTTTCAGTTTTTTTTCATATTTTAATGGTATAATTATATAAAAACTTGTTATTAATTTTTAAGAACTCCAGAAATCGGTTTAATTGCTAATTACTATAAAATATTTTTAAACGTGTCTGTTTGGACAGAAAAATTTATTTGTAAACAAAAGAGTGTTTAAATTTAATTTAATTTAGAAATGAATTGTGTAAAATAATTCACTTGATTCTATAAGTTCAAGAATACAGCTGTAAACATCTATACCTGTTTGAGTGCGTGATTTCAAAACGTAATTGAAAATTCTATAATATTAGTAAACGTTTGAACGTCTGTATTTACATGTAACAGATATAGTTTCTTTTGCTTGATACAAGATTAAAGCTGTATTATTCGTAAAAGGGTAATACACTGTATATAGATAATACAGAGTATTATTATTTTCATCATTAGCACCACCACAATCATCATCATATTTTTTCGCTGCTTTCGTCCTACAATCTCTGATCATAATTTACGTATATCTGTTTATTAAGTGTCCTTATTTTATCGGAATACGATTCCGATTTTCATTTGGCGATTTGTTCATGCATTTGTGTTTGTGAGTATATCTTACAGGTTTTGTAGTTAATATAATAAGTATAC
Organism: Lycorma delicatula; assembly: GCF_047948215.1. NCBI lineage: Eukaryota > Metazoa > Arthropoda > Insecta > Hemiptera > Fulgoridae > Lycorma > Lycorma delicatula. The sequence continues at coordinate 161,459,499 of NC_134455.1, read as the reverse complement.
ATATATATCATGAAGACTGTTGGAATAGTTTGTTTAAATCCTAATTAATTGTCATTGGGATTCTAATATAGCGTTTTTAGGCTCAATTTTGACTCTGTATAAGCCGTATTGAATCTGTAATTTTCAGAGTTATTACTAACATTTTGTAGATCTTTTATAGTATTGTCGTAGGTAAGTAGACCCAGTATTGGCAACTGTATTTTTTAAAAGTATATAGAAAGTTTTTTCCCGGCGTGAGCAACCCAGGTTATTATTGAACGAAAACATTTTAATACCGTTTAAAATTTTAAATAATCGACAGTTTATTAGTAATAAATACTGAACAATGGAAGTATTTATAATAATGCAAATAGGATTTTAAAAATTATTTTTATTACAAAATACCTGTAGAATTTTCTTAATCGGTATGAAAGTTTTCTGCATCCATATATTTATGTAATGTATAGGGATCATCATAATAACTTAAACAATCATAATGTCATTGACCGAAATCTTTTGCCTGTCGCGCGATGAGAAATTTCGCGGTTTTATTACTAGTTGATTTGTCTCGCAATCGTGAAGGAGAAGGAGCATCATGAGAGCCGAGTTGAGCGAGAGAGAGGGGTATAATAAAGAGTAACAGAGAAGAACGGTCTTGAAAGGGGTCAGAAAAATGCAGTAGAGTGCAATAAACCTGCTAGACCAGAGCAGAGCGCGTTGCAGTCGATGACCGGGTGGGGTTCAGCTGTGCTTCATTACTGCTACTCGGCCTTTTCCGTTCTTAAACCCTTACCCGGATAGGATCTCAGACCTTTCTGTATTTTTATACCTGTTCGTAGCGATGTGTGATATTAATCTCTGTTCTCAGTCGCGTCCGTCGGTTCTTTATCGACATATCCATCGATAATACAAATCCAAGTCCGGTCACCATTTATTAAATCTTTTCAGCCGATCTGTAATTCGATTTGTTTCCAATTAATAAAAGTAAATCTTCTATAATCCATTGTCAGGTGTGAAGGAATGAATAGTGTTTCTTACGCGAAATTTCTTTCAATTATTGATTTTTAACTTAAGAATCGAAGCATTGAAAAACTTTTCATTAAATTTTCTCTTTTGAGCAATTAAATAGTTATAAAAGTGTACGTCAAAATAATTCTGTAAGATAAATTAATGCAATTGAAAGGGATAATTACTGCCTTGAAATGATAAACGAGTTTTCATCGAAAGACTCGTTAGGTGTATATTTATATGTAATGGCCGGTTTGGTAGCCGCGAATACGCATTTTTTCATTATTATAACCAATACTGGTATCGGTCACGTTACTATTTGTAAATAATTTTCTTTGTGAAATATCAGTCTGTCCTGATTATAATATTGACTTTCTTTAACATTTTATGTTAATTATCTTATTCTTTCATTAAAACGAACCTAACAGGTTTTCCTTATATCGTTTAGAAATATAGTTCCCAATTTCATGAATAGTTTATTTGGAAAATGGCGATAATATAGAAAAAAAAAGTCGTGAGAACGATGATAAAATATTTTTACAAATTTTTTCGTGTTTCAGACCGGTTCGGAAAGAATACATATAGCTTTGAAGAAAATTATTAAATAAATTGTGATGCGCTTTAACAGTCTTATCACTTTTTTTTGTAGTGGCGCATTTGAGTAATGAACTCAAATAATTAAAGGGGAAAAAAGCTTATAGAGTTTTCAATCCCATTGAATTAAGAATTAATGGACGTCAGTCTGTTGCGTCCGCCTGAAAAAGAACCCGGTCAATTGCGTAAGTCCTTCATAAGAAATTATATATATATATATATATTAATGACCTTGCCATTGCGAAAAATTGATCATAATAATAAGAATAGTTAATGTTTCTTCCTCTAATCATTTGTGGTTTTAATATACCAGTGAAAAGCAAAAATATATTTCACATTTATTAGTGATCATCAGCTGTAGATGTCCTTTGAAAGGAACTACAGTATATATTTTGTCTATCCACTTATAACAGTTTTGTCAATTCCTTATGTTACTTTTTTTTGAGGCTGTTTGTCTAGCCACTTAAAATAGTATTCTCAATTTTCTGTGTAACTTTTATTTTTATTTAATTTTACTTTTCTTTTTCTTTATTTCTAATTATTTTATTTTTTTGCTGCTGTTTGTCTTGCTACTTCTAATAATTTTGTCAATTTTCTATGTTACTTTATTTTATCGATAAAATTTCATACAGACAGCCTCTACATACTGTATTCGAGGAAAGATTTTTCTGATGAATTAATTAATTTGTTCCCGAAGATACATTTTCTTTTTTTCTATCCATTTATATTTCCTTTGCTTCTTAATTTTATGTATTTATCAGCGTGGAAATTTTCAAAATACCAACATCATTGTATATGTTGAGATGAGAAGTGTAGAAGTGCGTATTTAATCAAGTGTGAAACGATTCGCAGTTGTTCGCCGTACGATACGTTGAAACGTTGAAATCCGTCCATATTCGTGAAGGAAACATAGCATCAGGAGAAATTCAGTTGTCGAATAGCGAGGTGCAATCCGCACTTCGCGAAAATTGACTTGAACATTACGGTATAAGAGCAAGAGTCCTTATCCGGTAATAGAAAAAAAAAACCAGCGGTACAAACATACCGTTTATATATCCATTATTGTGAATCCCTGTTTGAAAAATTTAGGGCAACTTTTTAATTTATTATCAACATAGGGTTTTGGCCTTTGACACAACATTTTTAAATTTGTCATTGTTGAGAAACAGCCCTTTTTTTGGGTTGTTCAACATGAGGAAATCTTCCTCAGTTTTGGTGACAATTTCCATTTTTTTGCAGAGCGCGATGAGTTGCACAATGACGTTTTGAAAGAATTGGATGAATAGATATGGACCGTCTAATTACTCGCTTCATTAACTCAACGTCTCCTGCTGAAAATGATTCTTCGTTCCCGTCATTTTTCAATTCTCTCTGTAACAGTTTTGACGGCTTACATTAAATATCTTCAGCTGCTTTTCTTTTCACAGAATTTGCTATTTTTTGTCTGTTATTTTTATTTTCTTCCAAACGTGCCTATGTATATTCTTGAAAACTTTCTGTAATTTTATTTTCCGAATCAATCTTTAGGTGACACTTATAGGTCTTTGTGGTGCATGCCATCACTGAATTACGCCCATCAGATGTGTGTGGAATCTGAATTTGTAACCACCAACTACGACTATTGATTTACCCTTCTCACTAGATACACTACATTTGATGATACACAGTACATACAATTTGACAACTCTTACTAACGACAAGTAGATGAGGAATTAATCCCGAAAATGTGTAAATACAACATCAAAAGCAGATGGGGTTGAGGTTTTAAACTGATCTTATTGTCAGCAGTAACGGGGACGCAATTGTCCGGTTTAAAAAGGGAGTCAGGTAGCGGTGGACGCAATTGACCGAGCTCGGAATTAATAAGCTTGAAAGTCACTTGAAAATCTATATCGCAACTGGAAGTGAGATTGTTGAGGATTTTTTTCGAACGCATTGTACTGGTTTCGTAATATTTAATGTTCCGCACAACAAAAAATTTAAAAAATATTCAAGCTCGTGTCAATAATAAACGATGGTTTCGAAGCTTACTTTATGATTTTTATTGTTTATATACGTTTGTATTTGTGTGTGTCTATATATATATAACATAACAATTTACCTGTTATACATATTTATTTATAGATAACTTTAAATAACTTATTTATAAATAAGTAACTTTTGTCATTTTATAGTCAGTTACGTTAAATTAATTAAAAAGTCATTATTTAAATTGAAGTTTATGAAACAGCTTATTTTCTAAAGTAACAGCCGTGTAATTTGCACGGTTATAATGTACAAAAATCGGTTATACACGGTCGCAAAGATAAAGCAAAACCGTTTAAATTGCTCGTAAGGATTTTGTAACGGCGATAAGAAAAACTGTTGTTTTAATGATCTACTGAATTTTAATTGTATTTCAATAAATAGCAAATATTTTCTCATTTGATTTAGTTAAATTTGAAGAGAAAATGAGATCAAAATGTATAAAGTTGATCAATAGGCGTAAAATACTGATCTGCGAAACAGTAAATGAAAAGAAAATTCATTATTTTCCAAATAAAAGATTTATAAATATTGTTACATATATACAAATATATATATATATGTGTGTGTGTGTGTGTGTAAAAACATGAATTTTACTGAGTTGTAGGGCGCAAATTGGAACGTGAATGAAGTAAAATTGATTCATTTTAAAAAATTAATCATGCAAAACTTTATATATACACATATATTTTATAATCAGTTTTTTGTTATTAATTTTTAATTTGCAACAAATTATGAATAAATTAATGATTTAGAAAGCTTTCTTTAGAGGTTGGGTCATAACTTTCAAATTCTTATGACGTCTGTGACATGAACTTGTTTTGTTTGTATGTACTAGTTCAGTTCTATTATATAGTAGTTTAAAAGTGCATGTTGACTTCTTTTTGTATAATCTTTACATGATTTTATATTCATTTATTGTTTGAAAAGTGAGAACAATCTGTTTTTATTTCATTTCTTTTAATTTGGTTTTATCTTTTATAATTCTTTAACAATATAGTCATGTCCAAAAACAATAAAAAAGATTTCATTTTTTTGAATATGGAATTTGTTTAACTTCATTAATCATTAGGTTTGTTCATAATTCTGGATAAATAAACTTTTCTGATAGAGTTTGATGTAGCGTGGCGATCGACAGTATCATGCACTTAACAAGCTCAGTTGCAGGAAAAATAAAGAGAATTAATATTTTTAATTACAATCTATTGTAATAGCCGTGAGGTCAGAAGTGCCCGCTTATTGCGTGTTTGGTAAACCTAGTATCGCTTAGTAAATTTGACTCTGTAGTAAAATATCTTTATGATAGTAATGGACTAGCCTACATATTACATAGCTCATGTATCTATAATAGTAAAATTACCATCCATCTGATTAGCAACTGCTGACGCAAAACTATCAGATAATTCAGTATTTATAATTAAAGGAGTTGTATAATTTTTATTTCATTTAAAAGCAGCGAAAATTTCATTTATTCAGCATCTGTGATAAATAAAATTAAGTGCTATCAAAAAAGTGTTCGTTATTGTTTTACTCCCTAATTTAAGGGAGATATATTTCGTGAAAATTTATGCTTAAAGTTCCTTACATAATTATAAATTCAGCTTACAGTTTAATTATCGTATAGAAAGATTTAATTGGTATCAAATGAAATTTTATGTATCAAAGCAATTAAAACTAATAAAATTCAGCTCTATCGGTGGAGTTCATCAGTATCGGAATATGTCGTATAGATCGGTTGCTTAACTTAACCGAACTACCCAGACAGATCGTCAAAACGAATTACTTTGAATCATATTGTAGTATCGAAACAGTAAAAATATTTGTTTCTTTCAGAATATTCAATTTTTCTAAATTCAAGGTCGTCAGTCTTTCAGTCGAGTTAACTTGATGAAAGTGTAATGCATATTAGGAAAGAAAAGGAGATGACAAGGCACTCAGAATTGTCTAAAGATGTTATTTTATTTGAAAACGCCGATCTCCGTGGCGCAGTGGCAGCTTTTCAGCCTTTCATTCGGAGTTTCCGGATTCGAACTCGGTCGGGCAATGCGTTTTTTATTCGCTACAAAACCCCATTTCCATATTCCACGTACAAATTTCAAGTTTATGCGGTGATATCATCAGGCATAAATAACACACACTAATGGAATAGCTCTGAAGTTAATGCGGTTCACCTACGCATTTAGGGTACAAATCTTCTAGTGTAATACTTTTTTTGGTGTGTTACTCCTTTTTTACCTCGCTACTTATAGATTAATAATAGCAAAAAGATCTGAGAAGAAAACATGTTTCTCAATTCGCAGATATATATCCAGTAATCCTATTTTGTCATCTTTGAATAGTAAATATACGTAATTGCTGTTATTTTTGATCAAGGATCTAACTTTAACAGCAGAAAAAATATATTTACTGAAATTGTATTTAATGATGAAGGAATCTATGGATGAAGCACTCTAGCCTTATTTCACATTTTGAAGATAATCGGTCTATAGACAAAAAAACACTTAAGAACTTACAGTAGCCGCCAAATAACGGCGAACTTGGATGATCAGCCTGCACGTCGCTGGTGTAATATTACTCTCTGAAACATCGGCATACATGAACCACTTAGTATCATAAACATGATGCAACTGTTGTTTACGAAGCAGTGTATTTTTGTGTGTTTACAGTATTATGAAAATTATATTTTGATTATTTTAATTTTATTTTTTTTTGTTTTTACGTTAGGTAGTAATCGTCGCCACTTCAAGCTCTTGATTGAACGTTTTACATCGAATTTACATATTTGTAACTTACTATTAAAAAATTCTTATTCCCATTAATCTTTTTTTTTTAATTATGGAACTAACGAAATCCAAAAAAAACTTAACAATAGATTTATCCGCCAGGCATTTAGGCTGATACAATAAAATAAAATATTGCTCAGTCAGTAAGATCTCTTGAAGTTACATAGAGATTACGGGTTAGATTTCAAAATCTTAATTTTTTTCTTCAATTTTGAATTACCTATCTGTCTTACTTAAAATAAAAGTCACAAAATTGAATTTTTTTCTGTTCGATCAAAACAATACCTTCCAAATTTTTATAGCTCTTTTAGTGATAGTAGTAGTAGTACAAAAATTCAATTCCCAGTTAGCAAATACGGTACGTACAAATATGTTTGTATGCGAGCAGTGTTGTCTAATTCGCTTCATATTTTAATCAACGATTTAACCTATTTATCAGAGGTCGATGTAACTACCGTATTATGGAGATCGATTATATTTAAATTTTGGAAATATCAGTTATGTAATTTAAAGGAGAATTGACTTGAAGAATTGATTACTTGTTTATTTTTTTTTAACTGTTCAACCACAAAGAATATATATCAGTATATTAACAGTCACATCATTAGTTTTCAAAATAATTAAAACAAGACCCGAATATACAGATTGTAATTTATAGATTTTTCAACATTTTATTGCTTCACAATTAAAACTAGTTATAATAAAATTCTTACAACATTACAACTTACAAACGATTTTGCGAGCTCATACTGTTATTATAGTTTTATCGCGTTCTAGTAATTAAAAATCACTGAAATTGCTATTTATTCTTAGAAGATGCTGGATTCCTTCAACGGTTAACAGTATTAGTAGCAGACTATTAATTTGTGTTATTTTCCGTTGAACTTCATTCTTCGTTTTAATGAACTGCATTAACGAGTGCATTTGAAAATTCCAGTTCCATTTAACATGTTAATTGAAAAAAGTGTCAAATTTATTCATGTTTACTGGAATAGATGATTATCCACTTTTTCGTCCTTATTCCTTAACCGTTTCCTAATGTATTATTCATTTTACTGTTTTATTTTTTAATTAATTTTAATTATGAACATGAACTGCTTTATTTTAAATTTATTTTACAGTAGTTACTAAATTATTTTAATAAATAATTAGTAATTTTTCAGCCAGTTTTATATATATATATATATATATATATAAGGTTGTTTTTCTTGTTACTAAGAATTTTTAAACTATTTTATAAATTATCCAGTATTACAGTGAAGAATTAGTTGCATTATTAGGTTATTATTTTAAACGTTCCAGCAACAAAAAAAAACCAAAACCGGTATTATACAGAAGGAAGTAAACGTTCTTTACAATGCTGCAATTATAGCAGCAGACTAATATATGAAAAGTATGGCTGTAGTTTCTGCTCGTCGACGTACTCGTATTTGTACTGGCCACAGTTAACCTTAATTGCTTGATGAAACATGAAGCCGGAGCGGATACGGGCATGACCAACCTGTCTCTTCATTATGTTAATTACACTTGAACCGGTGCGTCTCCTATCTTGAGACCGATTCATCTTTGTTATAATGTCAAGCGACTCGCATGACAGGTTTACTTCAATTTACAATTCTATAATATTTTTATAACCGACCATCGGCTTAAAAAAAGTTATCATTGAATGCTTTTGAACAAATATTAGGAAATTATAACTTAAAATTCCTGAAATAAATACTGCATAAATTTATTAGCTGATCGAAAAACGTAACAACTTTTTTCCTCAAACTAAATTACACTGTACACTTAATTCTAAGTTTATAGTAAAATACCCTTGCTTCGAACTAAGATACATAATTTTCGTCTTTAATTCGAAGGAATTACTTAATCGATATTAACAAAGAAAAGTTAAAAATTACTAAATTAATACCTTCAATTATTTATTACACAACTGCCCAAAGAGGAGTGTAATGTATTTAGGGTATATGTATGTTTGTTCCACCGTAGCAGCTCAACGGCTAAACCGATTTATGTATAACCCCGCTTTGGAATCCTTACGTTACCGGGAATGTCATAGGCTATATAAATATATATGTATGCAGGTGATTCAAAAGGAAAAGGAAATAACCTAAGAACTAATTCTTAAACTTGAAATAAGGAAAGAAGTTCATACAAACGTATGTTTGAAAACGCTTTTTAACGACTAGCGAAAAATTTCGCGAGGATTTCAGTTCCCCCGGTGAAATTTCAATTTATTAGGGGAAAACTTGATTGTTTCTTATGTTTTTTGACCTGAAAAATCGAATAAAACAGGTCCCAGAACTGTATCTCCCGTAGTTTGCACGATATCCAATGTAAAAGAGAAAAATTCGGGTACGAAAAACATTTTTTTTATATTTGAAGTAAAATAATTTTGTTAAATGATTAATAAATTAAATTTTATTATCTATACGTGTAGAAAATTTTATTCGGATAAAATTGAATTAAAAATATATGAAAAAGCAAAAAAATAAATAAACGTTTATTAATAACTATATACAGAATTGTCATCCGCATGCTCTTTAATTACTCTGTATTAAAGAGCAGTGTTTTTTTTTTTTTGGCAGTTGAGTTTTTCATTTTTAATATTATCTCTTGTATCATAAATATTATATAATGCTATATACAATTGCATAAATTTATCTCTTAATTGAAAGAATTGAAAATTAAAAAAATAAATATATTTTTTATTAGTCTTCAGTAGATTGTTGATTTAAAACAAAAATTCAACGAATTCGTGTGTCTTTAATGGACAGACTTTTCTTGACAGAAAGAAAGTACATTAATTTTTGCTGTACCCTATTTTCCTGGTCATTGTAATAACTGAGTTATGTTATAGCATCTTAGGTACGCTAATCATCCCACTGGGTTGGTCTAGTGGTGAACGCGCCTTCCCAAATCAGCTGATTTGGAAGTCGAGAGTTCCAGCGTTCAAGTCCTAGTAAAGGCAGTTAATTTTATACGGATTTGAATACTAGATCGTGGATACCGGTGTTCTTTGGTGGTTGGGTTTCCACACATCTCAGGAATGGTCGAACTGAGGCTGTACAAGACTACATTTCATTTACACTCATACATATCATCCTCATTTATCCTCTGAAGTATTATCTGAAAGGTAATTACCGGAGGCTAAACAGGAAAAAAGGTACGCCAATCAAATCAGAATTGTTTTCTGTGATAGTAATGATGTTCACAATGCAGTCACAGTCTTCGATGAACAGAGGGAAAGTAGGTCTGAATATTACTTTCATTTCGATGGCCTTGATAAGTTGTTTACAACTTGACATGATATCATTATGATACTTAACATAAATATTTGTCCATTTTAAACATATTTTTTAGTTAATTTTTTTAAATTACGGTTTAAAGTTTTAGCTACGGTTAAATTTAGAGATTTTCTTTTGTTACAGAAAATTATCTTTAATTTCTTCAAAAAAGAGTAAAAACAATCCACTTGCTAGTGCTAAATATTTCTTCATTAATTATTGTTACCCTTTAATATAATGATAAATTTGAGTAGGACAGCATTTATGGTTAGTTGATTTCTTACGTTCAAATCTCAACTTTATTTTGATGATTGTCATTTAAACATAATTTTGAAATAAAGTTTGGATACAAAATCGTGATAATGTGATATAAAACCTGTAAAAACTCTTAAAGAACTGTAATTGCTGACTATTATTTCATGTTTTATTCATAAACCGATAAGTTGTAGGATTGTAGGAAAATAGATTTGTGAATAATTTTAAGCTGTATAATTATGATGCAAAAATTGAATAAGTAGATTTGGGAAGTCTGTAGACCCGTAATTTGAATACCAGTATTGTTAGAGTCACACTTTACTAACAAGTAATTAAAGTATGGCATTGTTGTGATAATCTACAATCTCATAAAAAGGATAAAGCAATTTTTAATTTAAAAATATTATTACTTTTTGAAAAACCATTTTCTTTTCCTCCCAAATAAGAATTAATTTAGGCAATTTTAGAGTTTAGAATTACATTTAAATTTTCTATTTGCTCTTTAGTCCGTATCCAGTTATCAAGAAATGGTATTAAAGTGAACTTAATCAAACAAGTGCCAGATTTGTACGCTGCCAATTATTATCGAGTGAACTTTTGTTGGACCCTCGGTAGAATATGAGTAAAAAATTATCATTTTTGTGCCTTTCGCATTTCAGTGGACTCTTAATTTCATGATCATTCTTCATTCTTATAATTTTTTATATTTCGTTTTTCGTTATTCTTTGAGATCGTTTTCTTTCTTCTGTAGTTTTTCTAGTTGTTTTACTTTCTTTTTCCCATTGCCTAAATCACTTCTGCATAACCTTTATTATTGTCTGATCTGATAAAGAGTAAACCAAGTTCATCGATAGGAATTAGAATAATAATTTCGTTGTGTGTTTTTATGTATCTTAATGTTTTCTTTATAATTCTGCTAGTAAGATTCATTTGTTTTTACTTAACTGGTTTTTCACGAGATTTTGGAAAATTTAAAACCAGTTAAATATGGGTTGTTGAATATGATTTTCTTAAAATCGCTCCTTTTCCTAAAAATTATAAGGCATTTGCTTAAAAAAATTGTTCTCTTTAACTTTATAAACTGCTTCCCTTTACAAAAATATACTATGTAGATATGGTATATACTCGTAAGTGGTATAATCATGTTGACTTTATAATTTAGTTTTGTAGTTAACATTTGTGATGTTTAAACATGTTAATGTACTTGTTTATTAGAATAGCAGTTTGTAGTCTAATTAAGTGTAACACACATTTTAGTGTGATTATTATAATACTTCTCAAGTTCCCCATGTTTTTTTCTTTTTAAAAATTTATTTTATCCTATACGTATATTTTGTCTCGCATTTTTAAATTGTTTTCGGTCCGTTGCAGCTGCATGATTATGTATTGATGTAATGACATCGAATCCCAGTGGAAATATGTACAGTATGTGTATGATGACGACACATGAAGTAAGGTGAGGCCTACATTGTTTTCATCGTGAGACATCAGCGGTTCTAGATCACAAGCAGACTCCAAATACGCCCCCTGGGGACTCAGTAAATCTCATCCTTTGCACTCACTTCCCATGTCAGGCGGCAGGAGGTACTCCTTGATTTATGACCGCACTAATGCCTCTGCTTCGGGATTCTTTATAGGAAATTACAAAAATAAACTTACCATAAATTTCAATATCCACACATTTCGTTCGTTGTATACGAGTCGATCAACTTACAAATAAAATTTAAATTAACTGTGAATAGTATTTTATTTTTATGAAAATTCTCATTTATTTTTAGATGACGCCATCAACCGATAAGCTATATTAAATAAAGAGACTATTAAAAATTAAATATAAAAGTGAATTTAATTACTTTACATGGAATACAATAATGTGAATACGTAATATTTTTTTTAATTAATTGTTATTGTATCAAAATATTAAATCAATAATTAAAACAAAATAAATAAAACGGGAAACCTTTTGTATTATTACATTTTTGTAAGAACGCTACTGTTTATTAATATTAAATAAAAGAGAACAGGACTTAAATGGACGGTCACTGAAATTTATGAATGTTTCGAATTTATTCCGGTTAAAACCAGTTAGACTGAATAAGTTTTTTTTTTTTGCTTTAGCCAACTGAATTATTATCTTTGTAATGCGGTTATTTTAAAAAATACGGTCGGTATTATCGTTCTGGCCAAAAATAATTTAGAGCTATCTTTATTAAAAGATAGAAATGTTTTTGCAAGTTTATAACTTAATCAGTTAATTTATTTCTTTGTATCTCATCATTTAGAGTAATATCTGTGGTGAAACTGTCTCGGTTTTTAATATAAAAGTTTTATTCTTCTTCTTTATTATCTTGTAATAATAAATAAATTTTGTAAATTATAAATGTATGTTTAATTTATACCTACTCTGTAATTTATGCCACTGTAGGAGAAATTCAATAAAGTAGTTGAATTTGGAAAATTAGAGGGAAAATTTCGAATGAACTTCTCTGTATTCTATGTTTATTTTCTATAAGATACTGATATTAATATTGACATATGTATATTTATTTAGACGTAAGACATGTAGCCCTCATTGTAATGACTATAATAATAGTTTTCTCCTGTACTAATAATTGGTGAATTCAACGTCAAAAGCGCTTCGAAAATTTCTCCTTAAATTCTTCTTTATTTTCCTGTTTAGCCTCCGGGAATCACCATCAGGTATTACGTCAGGATTTGAACGTTGGACTATCGACTTCGAAAACAGCTGATTTTTAAAGACGCGTTCACCACTAGACAACCCGGTAAATTTATTCTTGTAGTCATAGGGTAAGTTATTCGTTACGTGTTTTCCGGTCATATCATAATTTTATGCACATAAATGACTTCGTATTATTCTTATGATTTTAATTCTTTTTAAACTGTTGAAACTGAGGAAAAAGGTAGTTATAAAACCAATTTGATTGTCATTCGGACCAAAGAGAAAAGACATTTCTCGTAAGAGTGAACTGCCTTTTCTTTTTCTGAAATATGTTTTACAGCTGGTAAATGTACGTCGTCGAAGTTTATAAAGAATTATGGCCTACGTAGATATTTGTCTGAACTACCAAGATTGTACCCTCTTCATCCTTGTTTACTTCCTTGTTGAATAGTCTGTTAAGTCTTGATAAAAGATTTATTTATTTCTGTACATTCGTATTGTTGAAATTATAATATATATATATATATATATATATATATATATATATATTGTAATTTAAATATTTATATTATATACAGAGTGTCCCATATAAAACGCAACCCAACCTTACATTGGTAGGTATTGAAATAATAAAAAGGCATGTGTAAATGTAAATGTAATTTTTATTATTACCATCCATTACCTTACATTTAAAGTAAATGTTGGAAATGGCCGCCATCTTCTTGAATACAAGCTTCAATTCTTTTTACAGCGTTTCTTGCAACTTTTTTCAAAGTTTGTGGCTGGATATTTAATACAGCTTGTTCAATATTGACTTTCAATTGTTCAAGTGTTCGTGGTTTGTTGCTGTAGGCTTTTTCTTTGAGGTAACCCTGTAGAAAAAAATTCGCCGCAGTCAAATCTGGAGATCTTGGTGGCCACAAGCCTCGACCGATAACACGATTACCAAAGAATTCCTCGACGAAATCAGAAGTCGAACCTGCGTAGTGCGATGTCGCACCGTCATGTTGTAGCCAGCAGTGTCTGTCTTCCTCTTCCAAGAGTGCGATTAACCGAAATAAAATATCCTGATATCGTTCTGAGTTAATGGTGTATTCGAAAAAAATAGGACCGATTATTTTCTTCCGCGATATCGCGCACCACACGCCCAACTTCTGCGGATGTAATTGTTTTTCGTGATATACGTGAGGATTTTCAGCACTCCAAATTCTACTGCTTTGGCTGTTTACGTAGCCATCCGAATGAAACCGTGCTTCAGCTGTGAAAAATAACGAATCCATAACGTTAATCCCCTCACGCAGAAATCGACGGAACCGTTGACAATATTGTAGCCGTTTTTCTTTGTCGGGCTCAAGAAGTTGATGAACCGTTTGAATGCGATAAGGTCGTAATTGTAATCGTTTGGTCGCCCGATGAACGACAAATTTTAGACAAATTTTATTTCAGCAGACAAACGTCTGATCGATTTATTTGGCGAGGCGAGTAATCAGTCTTTGATTTCAGTGACTGTATCTGTATTCAACACTGACGCAGATCTTTTGTGTTCCTTCTTATTAACAGAACCGGTCTCTCTAAATTTTGCAACTAACCTTAATGCTGCTGTTTTGTTAGGAGCTGGTTTATCTGGGTACTTATGGCGAAACATATCTTGCACTGCAACCGCTGATTTCGTACTGAAGACAATGAAAACACGTTCATCTAACACCATCTTATCTCTAGCAATACACTGAACGTTATGATTGCATTGTTGTTACTATCGGTAGTGTTGTACTACGTCGCCGCGATGTGCAATATGTGCCTTTATTTTCTTCTATTTCAGCGACTTTCATCAAGGGACACACTCACATCTGAAGGGAAAAAACAAATTACCTAGTGAATGAATTCGCAACTCAGTCATAATCCCAACATTAATAATTATTTTTAAAATTAATAAATATCTCTGTAAAAGAAAAATCTTGATAAATTACATGAAAACTTTTCTTGATAATCAAATCGTCGGTTGTTATGTATCAGTTAGAAAAAAGACGAGATGATTGCTTTTTCGTGAAATGATAAAAATATATTTACATAATTAAGCTTATTTGCGGATCCAGATCTGAGGAAATGAATGAATAAATTTTAAAGGTTATTACAGTGGAAAAAATAGTAGAATTTTTTGTGAAATTGCATTACAGACACAATTTTTTAAGAAGGATTTTTCTTAGAATGAAATGCAGCGATCGTTATTAATCGGTAAAAAAGAAGCATTATTAGTTAACGTAAGCTGTTTGATTTTTGACCAGAGTTGTTTTTAAATTTTTACAATTTTTGTTCCTTAATTTCTTATTTACATTTTTACATCAGAATGAATTCTACTATATTTTGGTAATATTTTTTGACTGTAAGTACCTATGTGAATCGAATCGGCTGATTTCGGTTAAAATGCGTTAGATACGCGTAGACACATTGAACTCCTCTATGACAAATAATTTGACTGGTTATTGGTGAGTATTATTTATTTATTAATGAACAACAATTATTCAGTTAAGTACAAATCTTTTATTCGACGTTTAAATTAAGTAAATTGATAACCGATTTTTTGATAGTGCATTTAATTTTATTTTTTGTTGCTAATTTGCTAGATATCATTTTAAAAAGATACTTTACGACTAATCGACTAGTTTATAAACATTTTATGCGTTCTCTCTTCAATTCTCTCGCGCTATGGGTTATTCCGTAATTATTGTGAACTTTTATAGTTGAGGTTACGATGATAATAATTCTACCGTATTTATTACTAGTATTTTTAAATATATATTTTTGTAATATGATGGCTTAATCAGAAAAAAAAATTCTGTTTAGCATAAAAATAAGTAAAAACAGAAATAAAAATAATTAGGTATATCAAAATTGTTATATACAGAGAACAATTATAACTACATAATATTGAAGAAAAGTAATAAAGAAATAAGGACCATTCAGTATATTTATCTTAGGAAAGGAAATACTCATTTTATGCAGATTTTTTTTGGACACGCTTTCGTGAATTTCGAGAAAAAGGTTTTGGCGTTAAATAACGAAACAAGAATGTAAAAATTTTGCTATACTGTATACACAAAAAATAATTGTTTTACTGTATAGATAGTAACGAAATGAAGAGTATGTACATAAAATATTTGGTGGATGTTTGAAGGAATAACAGAGAAACGGAATAAATATAACCTTATGTAGATCAGCTGCTTGTTACTTAATACTATTTATTACATGAAACTTTGTATAAAATAACATTTGTATAACTTTTTACGGTAGTACGAGATAGATATTATTTTTTATTTTTTTTATTGATAAAAATTTTACGTTTTGTTTTTCATTAACTGAAGCAAAGATGTAATCAGAATTTTTCCATCACCCAGAGTTTTTTGATTAAATTTTTTATTTTTAACAGAAGATGGGGTAAGAATATAACGTTACGAAGGCAATAGCTGTATACACTGTGTGTGCATGATTCATTTAGTTTCAGTTCTGATACTGTAAAATGGCACAAGAAACTTTCTCGGTCATACAATTAACACACCAGTATTGTTTAAACGTTCGCTATGTACTCTGTTTCATTCTGTTTTGTGATTAACATGGTATGTTGTATAGTAAATCCAAACACATAGTACAGTACCCGAATTTACTCTCCTGTAAGTCCAGTGCCCCATGGCACTGGACTTACAGTCCAGTGGACAATCGGAATATGAGTAGCCACTGAACTTTGATATAAGGAACAAGATGATCCTACTTTTGAAGCAGAATCCTCTTCATTTTCCTCTTTCTTTTTCATCAGATAATTCAAGGAGAATTAAAACCTTATTCCGAATTTGAACTTGTAGAAGAAACAACCCTGGATTTTGGGATCCAGTCTGAAAGGCTGGAATCTTCTCCTTACTGAGAATTATGTTTCTTTCATAATGGTCAGGGAGAGTTTCAAGATTTATATTCTAAAGAAAGCAGTGAAGTGTATTGTAACAATATTTGTGCTGTCATGGATGCACGTCTTTATGAACATAACTCTATAGAATGGAGGCTGTTCATTGATTCTTCTTCTTTTTCTGTGCTTTGAAAAGTGGTTTGAAGACTATCCTTTTGCCAATGGCAACAACTTTCCTTCTGTGCCGTTAGCTTGTGCGACTAACATGAAATTAGGTATGACAATATGGAAATCTTGTTAGAAGAAATTCAGTACAAAAATACCGTTGGACTATACGTTGCGATTTAATAGGTGTTGCATTATTAATGGGTTTACCGCTCGGCTACACTAATTTTGTTTCTTATTATGCGAATGGGGCAGCAAGGATTATAAGTAAAATCATTACATCAGAAACGAAAGCCAAAGCGTGAAGCACTAACACCTGGAAATCAAAATATTGTACGTCCCCCATTAGTTAATTCGAAAATGAATCTTCTTCGTCCACTTCATATAAAATTATGGTTTTTCAAAAACTTTGTTAAGGCGATACGTAATCGATTTTTTTATTTTAAAGAAAAATTACTTGGTGTTACTGCCCCTACAATTAGGGAAAGAATTTTTTGGGTCCCCAAATAAGAATTTTGAGTGAGATCGATTATTCGAAGAACTGTTAAGCCAAGTCGAAAAATCAGCGTGGAGGTCACTTTTAAGTCTTGTGCAAAACGTTTTTATAAAATCATAAATCCAACAACCACAATGACGTTGTGGGTGAATTATTACACTCATACGAACTATGAGGACATATGTTAACTCTAAAAATCCATTTCATGGATTCACATCTCGATTTAATTCTCAACAATCTCAGCGTCGTCATTAACGGCTTCCACCAGCAAATTTCAGTCATCAAAAACAGGTATTAGCGCAGGGAAGTGCAGGAATGCTTGCAGATTATTGTTGGACGCTGAAAAGCGATGTTTCAGATATTAAAAAAAAATGAAAGCAACGACTACCACAGTTTAGGTAAGTTGTGTAGTGTCCTACATACATTTAAATTCTTATATTTCATTCAAAGTTTACCCACGTATCACAAAAAAAAAATCCGGTGGGTGATTGAAAAAATTATTTACATATTTGAATTCAGCATGAAAATTTATATTAATACGTTTAACTTGGTTCCTCAGTGAAATTAAACATAATTATTTCCATTAAACAAATTCAGTCACAGTTGCTAGTAGGCCTCATCTAAACATACAGAGGTATATGTTGTAATAATGTTAATTTAAACTGGTGTAGATGAAATCCGGCTGAAAATATATCATCAGTTTTATGAAATAACTCGGATATTTGTCTACTTATTTCCAAAAAAAATCAAAGTTGTCTTTGTTACAATGAAATTCTCTACAATTGGCTAATAAAACTTATCTTAATAAAACAATGATTATCGAAGTATAAAAGATTAAAGAATTTACGTGGCCGTTATTTTGAAATTTGTGTACGTGTCCTCACTAATTTTCTATCTATTAAATAATGTCGATTTAGACATTGATGGTAAATATTATATATCAGTAAAATAATTTATATAATATTATTTTAATATTAATGTAATTTAAATATTATATAAAAATGTATATGTAATAACATTACGATCAGATTACTCAACCAACTTTAAGGTACAAAAGTTTCTTTAAACCACAGAAAACTACGGACAATAGGAAAAATAAATGGATTCGCCATCTTCTCATAGAACGTTATTTATTCACTATAGTGTCAGTAAATATGATTATTGTAAATATATTTACAATTCTAAAATGAATACCCGACTACAGGTTTTTGTTGCATTCTGAATATGCTCGTATATTTTAGTGTTACAATTAATAAAAATTAAAATTAATTTGTATTATAAAGGAAAAAGAAAGTTCTTAAACTGTTCAATTTAATTTTTTTCAATTCGTGTAATACTATGTTGGTGATGCAATATTTCTATAATTTTTACGATGAACACCAGATGCGATAAAATATTTAGGTAATATAAGACGGACCTCTTCAGAGTGTTATTTTAGTAATGAAACCGCTTCTTGCTTACCGTACAGGGTCCATAACTGTTTATACTGAAAAAGTGAGTATTATGCGTATCTACCCGTCCTTGCAAGAATTCTTTTAAGCGATTTTGGAATTTTATTATTTTTCTTTAGTTGATTATTTTTGTAAAAGCTCGTTGTAACATTAATTTGAAATCATTTTCGTAAAACAATAGGCAGCTGAATTCGTAAGGTGTTATATAAGTTTAAAAAATTTGTCTATTTACTTGTAAAAAAGTAAACATTAAAATTTTCTCAAAATCGTACTATCCGTTTTTATAAAAGATTAGCTTTGAAATTTTGTGAAATGGTAATTTTGCTTACAGTATGAAAATATTGAAAATATTTGACGCAGATTAGTTCTGATCGTAAATTTAATTTTCAATCTATTATATGCGAATAATTTTTTTTTCTTTGGTTACGGTATCCATTAATAAATTTCAATTTCAGGCTTGCATCAACGTCCACCTTTAAGATCTGTTTTCTTTAGGTAAAGAAATAAATAAACAAAAATATCTATTCTGCAGTGATTTGAAAGGTTGCCAGGTTTATTTAATAATAGTTTTTTTTACCGTTAAACACTTCGTAAAGTTATTGATTTATTAAGTCGGTTATTGATTGTTGTTTGGTAGATGGAACCGACAAATTTAACATTTTCTCTTTTTTTTAGTATTAAATTTTGAATGGACTGATCTGACCGCTTTCTGTATGAATCCGTTTGTTAATAGACCTATTATGAAGTACTGAATAAGAATTAAATGAAGAGTAGAGAAGTCAATAGTTTTGTACATAAATTCTTTGTTCGAAAAACGTAAGGCTGTTACTGGCAGCATCTCTCATCACCTGCTGTATTCATTCTGTGTGTTGCTCTTTCTTCGGCCAATAGGGCGACGACAATACGTTGAAGTGCAGCCGTCTTGCCTGCGTCTTCCTATTTACTCACACCTGCCCGTAACTTTATATTCCTTCTACGTTTTTCATATACATTCGAGTATACATTTTTTTGTTTATCCTGATTATTGAATATAATTCTGTTAACTTTTATCTTTACCTGCTATCCCTTTATATATATTTTTTTTTTAATTTTTCCACTTTTTTTTATTTACAGACGTTCCTCACACCTTATAAATAAATAATATAATGCTCCAGATTCAATAAGTAGTTTTTTTACGAAACGAATTTCGATTAGGTAAAAAGTAATTATGAAGTAAATTACATCGTAAATGTAGAGACGAATAACAAAAGCATATGCTCATTTTATTTTTTTTAACTAAATAACAAATTAAAATTTTAAACAGGCTAACGGACACAAAAATCATATTCAGTAAAACATTGTACGTTCGGATACGTTCGCAGAAATTCAGACTACAAAGTTTAATATAATTAGATTTTTTTTAATATTCATAGTTTTGTCAGTTTTTCCTATTAAGCGAAGGCAATGTGTATAAATATCCATCCATTCAGTTACCAGATTAAGTTTAGAATTACGCACTGATTTTAAATGCACAATTTTCTGATTTTGCCCTTAATTCATTTTTCGCAAAAAAAATCCTACCATCTGCTGATTCAACAAGGAAATTAACATCAAACAAGGTACTTTAAACGTCAAGTAACTAAGGTTATATACGTGAATTTTAATTTTAAAAGAATTTTGGGTTCTTTAGCGGTAATTGATGAGTAAAATTCACTTATTAACTGATTTTTTAAAATAATCTAAGAGTGTTTAAAAGTTAACCTTCTAACTTCCTGTTCAGTTAGCAAATTTTATCTTGTGACTTAAGTAATTTTGAATGTATATGAGTTTTAACCTCTCTCGTAAAATACCGTTTTATCCGTAATTTAGTCTTGTATTTAATTTTTTGATCGTTAGCATTTTCAGAAAACATATTTTGGTAACATCAGCTGTTACCTTAACGAGGAGATCTTATTTAATTAAGGTTGTATGAAATTTAACTAACGAGGAATTTATCAGCGTCGCTTTCTCTGAGGATAATGACGTTCATTATACAGTCAGATCTTACGGTACATAAAGTGAATATTTGTTCGTACGAATAAATATTACCTTAATTTCAGTGGCTTTGGCGTATTTTTATGCAACTATGTATTCGGTTCTATGGATAAGAAACGGATGACTGCTTCCTTTCTCGCTTTCCTAGTAAGCCTAGTTTGGAATAATTCTTATTGTAAAGAAATAGCTGTGGTATTTTTGGAAGTAACTATTTTGTGACAAATCTCCTAGATTGTTTAGTGAAAATTCAGGTTATAGCACCTAACTTAGGTATAATTGTAGCGAAGGTAATTTAATTCTGATTGAATAATATAATATGTATAACTTGTATACATATCTAAACATTCAAAAAAACTTCATTTTATTAAGATACTGATAATAGTTGATTATCAGTATTAATGATAGTATTTTCAGTGGACTATAAATGTTATTGTACTTTATAATCTTCAGTAAATTATGCGAAATTTACTTTAAAATTTGATGATAAATTATTGATTTAGGAAAGAAATGGTGACAATAGAAGAGTGAAAAGAGGCGAACGGCATTCATAACTCAGTCATTAGTTGATGACGAGGCACATTCCACCGAACTTGATGTTCGTCTGTATTTCTGTCTGTCTACCATGCTTTCTGCGTGGGCTTATTATGTTGGCATTTGCTACTTCAAACCTGCAATATTAAACGTCAGATTTGCCATCATATTATGTAAACATTAAACAATCTAAGTACCAATTATCTTGTGAGAGTTTACCTTGATTTTTCTACCTACACGCAGTTAATTACACGTTGCTATTTAAAAAAACTCACGATTTTTAATATTTCGAAGTATTCGTTTTCGGTTCTTAAACATTTCAGTCGGAATTTTCCCACTGTTTTTGAATTGTTTATAACGCTTCACCTTATGAAATTAGTTACACATAAGTCAAAATGTATTATTATTATTATTATTATTATTACTATTATTTTTAATTAATTCGGTGAGATCCTTTTACATCTTTTTAATTGTTTAAAATAAATCCTATTACTCACAATATTTTTTTCTATTAAAAAATGTGTTGTGAATTTATTTCAGTAATTTATCACAATCCTGGTTGAATGAATTCAAGCTGTTCTGTTTAACATATCTTTAATCAGTTGATTATAGTGTTAATCAAGAATTCTCAGTATTCTGTTCGAGATTCTTGTTCTTTTTATCACAGGTCCATACGTACGTTTAAAAATTGATTTGTCATTTTGTTCTCATATTATACGACGTATGTTGAGAAAGTTTCTGATCCTACATCTCTTGACATACATTTTCATATCGCGTACTCATCGCAATAAAAGTTAATAAGTTGAAGAAATGCCTATAATACACTTGCAGATTTAAAAGATTACTATCCAGAGTTGCCTGAGTTTGTCCGTAGATGTCTCTATCGATGAAACTCGTCGATTTCCTTGCTTCTCCTTCTGCCGTTATAGCGCGTAGGATATCTTTTATTTATGTAAAACTTTGTCAGACGGAATAATTTTTCTCTTTTTGTTGTTTTAATGAGCAAGAATCCCGAGTATCGGACAGAATAAGAAAATAAGTTCTTGGAAGGGTCTATGAGAAATTAAGTTTGATTAATAGGGTTATTATTACGAAAGAGAACATTACTCGGGACATCCACCGAGAAAAGGATATTTGTGGAGGAATATTTTGGAAGGAACGGTGGTGGAAGGTATAAGACAAGAAAGACACAGGATGATTTCTGGATGATTTTAATGGAAAATACAGGTGAAGCCACACAACGAAAACGATACAAGAAAATGGATTATTAAGAAATTACTACTTCCTCCATAGGAGACCACCGAACCAATGCAAAAAAACATTGTACGTATTATAAAACTTGCCTTATTTCCACTTGTCCATACGTTAGTAAATAAACTGTTAGTTTCTTCTGGATTTTTCAGTAATGAACAAAATATGAATAGTACAAAAGATAAACTGTTTCATAACATACTAGATGTCCTTATCGTATATTTTAGAAAATTCTTCATCGTACTTTAATACGTCATTTATGAACGCTTCTATAAGCAGTTGCTTTCCGACCTTCTGTATTTTTTTTATGCGGTATACATTATTCCATAACTTAAAATAAATTTCAAACTTTTATAATTCGGACAAAACAAAAAAAAAAGTCTTTTTATTAACAGGATTTGTTAAATTGGCCACATAGTTTGGTACGTTTGGAAGGGATTAAAAAAATAGGTTATTTGTTAATCGTTTAATAAGTACCAGCTTTTTCACGCTCACGCGCGCGTGTTTGTATATGTGTACATAAAATACATTTGAACACAATTTTGACAGTTGCCTGTAGTAATATTAATACTTTTATACTGCACACTGCTTAGCTACTATTAATTCATTAGATGTACCATACCAGAATTAGAATTTTTTTTTGTTATTACAACTCCTTTTCTGATAGTATTGTATTACAATTTTAAATTGGTTCAAGTACGTTATGTAGCATAATAGTTGATTTATGCACGCTCTATCCCCACTAGCACATATGTTGTTTATAGAACAACGCTACATGCTCACTATTTACTCAACTGCATTAGGACGTTGACCTTGTTGAATTAATGTCGAACAAGAATGAATAAATAGATTGCCTTAAGTACGGCTCTATGTACGTATAAAGATACATAGTTAGTCGTAGTAAAAGCTCAAACACTTCATGGCAGTATTAATTACAGCTATTCTTTTCAAACTGTAAGTGACCAGCACGAGTACTCGATTTCGTCTGGGTGGTGGTCATGTACTAACATCACAACTGATAAATAAATCTCTCATAAATTACAGCAATCCCAAGCTTTCAGTGTTGAATTAATGGAAGCTAGAAACCCTCAGAACAAAAAGGACTGACTATCTTGAGCAACAGTATGTTTTTAAGGTTAAACACATTTAAAAGAAAGTTCGGTTCAAATTTTGCAATATTTTTAATTTTTTTTAAGAAGCTCTGCTCTTCGTACTAAAACGCTTTGAACCGTTTCCCCTTCTACAACAGTATTTTTTTAAATTCCAATATATTAAATAAAACTGGTTCGATTGTCGTAGAACTTCAGTCATACATAGGTATTTATCATGATATATATTATAAAGGTTATTTTTATTACGGTCACGCAAAGAAAAGTAGATGTATATGCAGTGTAAAGGGATGATGCATTTTGTTTTATTGCGTTCTCATTGAACAATTATATTATCAGTTATTTCAGTAACACCCTGAAAACTTTGAGATAGAGTTTTGTTTACAGATCGCTTTGAGTCGGTATTATTATAATTAGTTGCGTTTTCTCAAAGAGAAATAAATTTTTACACCTTTCAATCAGGTTATAGTAACTAATCTCTGCGTAAGTTACTTTTCTTGTGCAACCATTGTAGTTGCCCCTATACAACGCAAAACAAAAGCCTACTATGAAAAAGTAATTTTACGTTATTAAATTTAGTTTTTAAATATTTATTCATTTTATAAAGTTTTTATATTGTTTTACGATAATATATATGATTTATGTCGGTTTTTTTCACTCGATCACACTTAACAATCCAATTCAATCTGAATGAAATTTATTAAATATACAAACTAGGTTTTTGCATTTTGAAAAACATGTTTTTTTTATCTTTGTAAAGTTTTAGACTTTCGCAGGATTAATTAGACGGGGCAAATATTTCTACTAATTCCGGCTTAAACATCTGAACGAAACTGAATGAACTTTCAACACTACTACTAGTTGCCATTTTAGTACTGTATTATTTTAGAAACTTACACATTAAAGTGTATTTCATAAATAAAAATCTGATGTGGACATCATGATTTCCTTGTATGGCTATTACGTTACATACACACATTTTTTTTTTAAATTAAAAGTACATAAAATTTTATTTCATTAATAACTTCTGGTATTTTTTCTTTTTTTTTATTGTTATTGAATTATTATTTATCGTAGATTATTTTTACAAACAGAGGTTAATAATTATTAGTAAATCAATATATATTTTGCTGCGGAAATGATGGAAAGAATTGAAAATCATAATAGTTACCTTAAAAAAGTTATGTTCTCAGACGAGGCTACATTTCACGTATCTGGAAAAGTGAAAATTCTGAACGCCGCCACGTTGGGTTTTATTAATAAGCGAAACCCACAACAACATATTCCCAAATCGCTGGATTGGACGTGATGGACTGATCACTTGCCCACCACGATCACCGAATGTACATGTGATTTTTCCTATGGGGTTTTATCAAGGATAATGCTGACAAAACTCTTGCAGTGAATATTGATGACCTTAAGGAGAGGCTTGTTAACGCATTCGAACTCATAGATGTGGATATGATACAACGAACATGGCGTAAAATTGATTACCGGTTGGATATTTTGCGAATTACTAATGGTGCACATATGGAATGTCTTGATTACAGATTAAAAAAACTTTCAGTTTTAATAGTTCTAAATTCATACAATCCGTTTTTGTATCTTAATAAATAAATTATTTACTCAGTATCAAATTTGTTCAAATAATTATCGAACAACCTATAATAAATATTTCTTCCTTCCAGTCAGCCTAACCTAGATCTTGCTAGGTTATATAAATTTCACATCGTTTCTCTGCATCTCTTTTATTAATTTGTCAAAAAACAGGTTTATGTTTGGCATTTCTTATGAACGTAAGGGTCTTAGTTTTTTATCGACTTAAATATATTTAATAAAGAATTAAAATCTTCAAGAATGTAATATAGAAATTTCAAAAATGAGTTAAACTACTTTTAAAAAACGCACTTAAAAGTAAGAAAATATTATTCAACTTTTTCTTAAAATTTTAACCTTTTAAATTCGGCTTCAAATTAAAGGTCAAATTTTTTTTATTGAGCGCTGACTAGAACAAAAAATCTAAATTTTAAAGAATTGATTTGTGTTCATTTTGCTTTGTGATTAGATATTTTTATGAGTAATAAACAAGAAAAGTATGAAATATTAATTTACTCCGTGAATACGAGACATTTTAATTATTGCATCAGCATTAAATTAATAACCTGAATGTGGATTAAGATCGTTGTATAACATTGTCATTTATTTATTTTTAGGAAATTATTAAAATTTTTTCTAATTTTTAAAACTGAGTACTTAAGTTTTAAATTTCCTTTTTTTTCTTACTAGTTTTTCCTTGGTTTTACTGTTAGGCTTTTTCCTTTTGGAGTGTCAAAACCACTTTTGTGCCTAGCCTCATACAAACTCTAAAGATTTTATTCTCAGGTTTTCATATAGCCTGAGTTTTGTGTTGGAATGCATTCATATTTAAATCATCTGTAGTCAATTCATTTTTTGTTATTTCAGTCGGGCGACACCTTTATTTAATAGTAATAGAATAGTTTCGTTTTAGAGGCTAGAGGTTTCCTCATAATTTTACTCTCAATCTTAAAACAGTTTTAGTGTGTTTATGCTTATTTTTTTCCACCGTACCACCCGGGTCGGGTCCACAACAAAGTAAAGCACAGCCCAGGGTGTTACCTACTCAAACGGCTCTCACCGTCCGCCGACATAAGTCTAGTCCGACAGGTGAGCCCGCCGGTTAGATCTTTTCATTGCCTGCCTCTAACCCCTAGGGTGGGGTATCCAAGCCCGACTATATCGTTTCTTGACCCCATCCCAGAAGCCGGAACTCTGTCTTGAGGCCAATGCATATAGTAAGAGTACCCTGTGTACGGTAATCACACCGGGTCTCGGTTTTTTTCGCGAAGGGATGAGGGAGTCCCAGTGCCTCATCGCTGCCGCCTATCCGTGCAAACACAGTCGAACGGCAGCTTTGCAGAGGGCTGTCCCACAACCCCTCGCCACCCCATCCTCCTTGCCTTTGAGCTGGAGTATCCATGTCACAAAGTCAGTTATCGCACGAAACCTCTCTGCCCCTGATAACATAGTCTATGATTGCGTCTACTGTACGGAGCCCAGTCACCAACTCACAGCAGCGACGTTCAGCAGCCCACGTCCGGCAGTCGCACATGACGTTCTCCGTTGTATAGAGCTCTCCGTAAAAAAGGCAAAAGGGGTCATCACCTCTCCTCCTGGATTTCAGGTATACCCGAAACACACCATGGCCAGATAAAAATTGGGTCAACCAGTAGTTGACCTCACCAAAGCTGCGGTTGACCCAAGACTCGACCTGCCGGATCAGACGATGTGCGCTGTGTCCATCGTCCCGTGGAGGACACTCGGGGATTGCCCGCAACGGATCTGCCATTCTCGGAACAACCGCCTGGCACATCACTCCTGTCAGCTCCTCCAATAATCTGAATCCGCATCCCGACTAGTTGTTTAAATGCAGGGATGCCCTCAATGACTAACATTGCCTCAGTCGAAACTGAAGAGTATGCCGAAACAATACGGAGGGCAATCCGCCTCTGCAAACCCTCCAGTACCCGCCGATTTTGAACGCACCCCAGAGCTTTCGACCAAACAATGACCCCATATAGCAATACAGAAAAGATCACATGGCTGTATAACTTTCTTTTGGATGACCGGGGGCCGGCGACGTTGCTCAGGAGCCTACTCAGTGCCGCACCATCGCTCCTGCACGTTAAGATATCTCTCGTTCGTGTACGGAAAATGTTCACCGTCGGTCCAGCCATACCCCCAAATGCTTCACCGACTCCACCTGGAGAACTAAGGCTTCGCCAACCTTGATTTAGATCGGAGAAAGAGACGCCTGCCAGCCAGACAGATGTGTTTATGGTTATTGACTTGATATATCATCATGTCCTAAAACGTATTGTAACAGATCCCCTTAAAGTTTTAATATTGATCTCAAAAAGTCTGTAAAAAATATTTTTTACTCCCAGCAGTAAAGACAGTAGAAAAAATATTTTGAAAGGACAGTTAAATTTCCTGTTCCGATGTAGCCTTTTTAATTAAAACGTTAAGACTGTATTGTCTTCTAGTTTATTAAGTTTTTATACGCGTAATTATTGATTATAAGTTACTCATAAGTCGTAGGAGAAAGTGTATCATCCGATATACTGGAAGTTTCCGGGAATATCTCATGCAAATTTAAATTATTTGGAACGTTTAGGTACTTTCGTCCGAAGAATGGGATGTTTGTGTAGGTGTGATACATCCTAAATTCACCAGGATGTTTTTTAATTAGAATAAATCAGGCGATAAGAGGTAACCAGGACCGTTCCACGTATTATCAAACTGATCAGGTTAAAATGTAGTACAGTTCACTTCGATCTTTCTATCTTCCCCTACGACAAACATAAACTGCTGCAGCACTACAGAGTTTGTTCAAATATAGCATACCCGTGTAGAAACTCAGGCTGTTATTATAAACAAAAAATTACACTTTTACATTTTTTTTTTTTTTAATTCTATTGCATTCAAAGTTAAATACGTATTATGTATCTTAAAGTGTAAGTTGTCCGATAGAATTTCAATCGAATCTGAGCGGTATTTTATAAAAAATTGCAAAAGAATAAATTTGAATAATTACACTTCCATTATTTATAAGTTATTAACAGTAAAAGTTTAATTGTGTTATACTTGTTACGTGAGCAAAAAATTATTTATTTTTATTGTTTTTTTACTGTTTACCTATTACCTGTGTGTGTTAGTAGTACTTTAACTCTGTCTCTGACATCACCTTTTGGATAAGGCAATTTTTTTTTAGATGTCTTCCTAACCATTTCCTATGAAGATGGACGGTATAATTTTTTTTTATTCTGTTTTTTAACATTTTCTTTCATTCAGGAAAACATAGTTAATTGAATTTTAAAACGGCTTTCTTTTTAGATCGTATACGGTTGATTAGCGGATTTTAAAGGAGTTTTTTTCACACTATGACATAGATGACAGTAAAGACTTGCCACTTTGAGGTTTTTATCTCTGATACCTGTCGTGTCAATCATTCAGATTATTAGCTACTGGATTTTTCCTGACGACTTTTTCCAATACAGAAGCCTATTTTTTTTTTAAATATTATTTTATTGATATAAATCGTCAGATAGAATAATTTAAAGATGAAATGTATAATATTTTTGGCATAAAATAAGAATGAAACTTCAATTTTATTAATCGTGTACATGTTACATAATATTGATTTGGTGAAGCTGAAATTACGAGTTTTTGTAATTTCATTAATTCACGTAGAAAAATGAATAATTATTAAATCTCATTGTCTCATTGAAGTTTTCTTCATGATATAAAATTAGATCGGTTTTTTAACCGTCAGATATGATTAATATGGAAAATGAATCTCAGTATGTAGTAAAAGATATATCTTACTATCTTTTATGTGAGTTAAGTAATGAAAAATCATATTTTTCCTAGAAAGTCGCTTTTACCCTAGCTTAACTATTTGTATGATAATACTATTTAGGGCAACAGAAGATTAGCGACAGTCTATATATGTCATGATATGAGCATTACGGTTGTCATGTCAAGGAAACGTTTTCAGTTAAGGATTATTCATCACAGTACATCCAGACAACTGATACATTGCATTTCATTGTGGTAATATTGGCAGCTACATTATAGAATATCAGTGATTGCGTGTGATGCAGTACCCTACGCTGGTGAATTTAGTTAATGAAATTTTATTTTAATCCGAATCTTTTTTTTTTAACTCTATTCCACTAAAATATTTTGCTAAAATACATCTTCAGCAAAATAAACATAAAAAAACACCGGTCCCATCGTCAGATTGGAGCAGAACCAGTTTGAAATATTTAAAAAAGTATTCCTATGAAACTTTTTTTTTAGAAATAAATTCGCTTCAAAAATTCCTTAAATCTTTTATAAAATTTAGTCTCAGGGAGTAAATAATTAAAAAAACTCTCTTTCGCGTAGAGAGAATACAGAAGGGGTTGGAAATTTAGATTCTTCTATGTTATTTATTTATCCACTCTTCGAACAATAACCTAGAGAGGGATAACGCTTACCAACGATGGGATCAACTCTAGCTTTATCTTTATCACGCGTGCGTTACATGTCTACTGGCCTTTCTTTGAAATGTCTCTCTTGGTGATCTCCAGACGTGTAGGTTGGTTGTATATTCACCCCTTTTATCGTAACAGATACTCGCTTTACATAGCTGCTGTTTGGCAGGAAGAACAAGAATGGGTCTGGTAGTTGCATTAATGGATTTTAAGAGTTCCTTTTGTAAAAGAATCACAGCATAAACTTTATAATTGACAGTTTTAATTACGTTCAGTACTCTCTTTTATAATTAAATACATAAATAGCTAACCGACCTCCACGATGGAGTATTACTGTGACGTCTCAGTCTTTCATCTGCAATATTGCGGGTATGCATCCCGGGTTAAGTAAAATTTCCATTCCTTATTTTCAGGCACAGGTTCGTAATGTATGTTGTAGTGAATTAATCGTCAGAAAAATTTTTTCTAAAAGTCAGATTCGACTGTGTACCTGCAAATAATGTTTATCGTTTCGTTTGATTACATATAGCCGCATAATGAAATTATTCGCTTACGTAAAAGCAAACTTGCATAAATACATCGAAATAGTAAGATCATTTTCTCTAGTTCTAAACAAAATACAAATCGGTAAGTATAAAAATCATAAACGCAAAATGAAAAATATTAACTCCACTATTATTTTCAAAATTTCTGTTATGTTTATAGAATGTATATTTAATTTATACAATGACTAAATAAATATTATTTCTAATTGAGCAATACTACTATAGTATTTTCTTGGATTACATGCCTCTTTTTCATTTATAGGTGAGTGATGCTTTTCTGTTGTCACGTCGTATTGTAATTGTAAGTAATCATTTATTTTTAATTAGACTGCTGTTACATTTAACTAATTTGAATGTTAATGATCGTCTTCTAACTGTTGTTAAATTATAGCTATTAAACTAGTTGTACTATATTTTTAAGTAAATTTTACTTAATTATATATTAAGATTTTACACTTTTATATTTAATTTACACCCAGATAAGTTGTGATGATATAATTTAACAAGTTCTCAAGAAAACTGGTTTTCAAAAGACAGATATAAAAATCGGTCTGTAGATTAAATTTAAGAAATTTTCTTTCTGTTTTGTTATTCTGTAAAATAACCGAATTGTTAAAAACAATAACATTACCCCATTTTTTACAAAAAATACATATTCGTAATATATAATTAATTAAAAATCCAATCTAATTAGCCCTTCGGGAGGCAGCCAGAAACATTAATAACCGATCAGTTAATTAATTATGTTTCATTTAGCTTGTAGAAATGTATAACAAAGAAAATATGCAGCTTGTGATGGAACAATACATAAAAATATGTATGTTGGTATAAACATATGCGATCTCATTAATCTTGTACAATTTATTCTGTAAAAAATGAAGGTTACTTATCGTCTATCAAAAAATTACATTACCTTTATTCGTCTCTGACGAATGAAATTCAGTTCATTTGTGTGTTTCTATGTTAGAAACACGCAAAAACAAATTGTTTTTCAAGGGAAAAAAGACGATTCCTACATTAAATTTTTAGCGCAGCCATAGACTAACCCTTTTCTAAATCTATCGTATCTAAAATATATTTAAATTTTCAAAATGTGAATTTTAGTTTCGTTTTATCGGTAGACATTTCGATGAGCTGATAATGAATGTAAACTGGTAATTTAGTAGCTGCAACAACGTTTTCACTAAACGGATTCAACATCCGTCTATTCGAGAAGTTATTATCTTCCAGGAAATACTCCGCCAACTGAAACATTATCTCACGCAAATGCATCTTCATGATATCCAAACTATGGTGGATAATACTGTCTTCATAAAAAGTTTTTCTCAATAAAATAGGAAGCGGTGGAAACATATCAAAATTTTTGCTTTGAAGGTGAATAATTCAGATATCAAGCTTCTTAATGAAACTTTATCATGTCATTATCTGTCATTAATAAAATGTTTTTATCATGTCCTTGTAAATTCACATTCAAGTCATTTAAATACGAAATTACATCAGCTAAGTAAACCAGCAGTAACGTATATCATTATTCTTTTAAAAAAAAACATGAGATTGGCGTTTGTTTATTATGGAAAAATATTATTAATTCATCTCGAAATTCCAATAACCGAGTTAATACTTTTCCCCATTATAATCATCTGATTTCTGAGTAGAAAAGAAATGATTTTTTCTTTTCGCTCATTTCATCGCATTGTTTAACAGACTATTCTGTAATCATCAGCTTTTAGTAAAATTAACCAATTTTTACAGCTTTACATAGAATATGTTTAGATTTTGCGGAATATGTTTTTTGCAAGTGCATTTCGTGAAGGAAGCAGTGTGTCATTCCGCCCTTGCTGTAAAAAGATCTTTTAATTTTTTTCAAAAATTCATTATTCTTTTCTGTTATCGTCTTTTCACCATCGCTACTTACTGCAATACATTTTGTCCAATCTATGTTATAGTTTTTAGTAGCATCATAAAAAACATCAAAAAGACATTGTCCTGTTATATGACCTGGTAGTGATTTACAAAACAACGTATTTTCTTTTATTGATCTGTCCCTATTGCATTCATATCTCACAAAACAGAAGAACTGAGAAATTTTTGCCACATCTGTTGATTCATTAACCTAAATACTAAAAACTTCACTTGAACTCACTTGCTAAATTATCTGATCCTGAACATCGGCAGCCATATCATCGATTTGCATTGATGCTGTTTCGTTAGAAAGTGGAATTTTTCCCAATCTTTTTGCTTCTTCCACGCCTATTAAAACACTAACCATATCAATTGCAGCAGGCAATATGAGGATTTCTGCGATGGTATGGGTTTGGACATCTTATTAGTTACTCTTAGTGCTGTGAGATAAGATGTTTAAAGTATGTATCAGTATGGGTTGATTTACAAATAGAAGCTTGTTTATTTCTCAAAGTATGTAATTTTCTTTCGAAAAATTTCAAGGGCTTTGGTTTTATGTTCCGGATGTTTAGTTTCTAAGTATCTAATTAATTTCGATACCTTCACGTTTTCATCGGATAGGACTTGTAAGCAAAACCGCACTGTGGCTTTCCATTCAATGACGTAAAACCATAATTTTAATAATTGTCATTGTACAACTTTGTCTTTTTACCAATCGATTCACTGGATCTAGATGACTCACTTCGTTTTTTGACAAATTTATCCATTTTTCATAAAAATCTAATTGAAAAAAAAACAGTTAACCATTTGACTGTACACTAAAAAACCGAAACCACAATTCTTATTATTATTATTATAATTATTATTATTATTATTTTCAACGAAACTAGCTGCTATCAGCCCAGCTAAATATTTTTAACAAGATTTCCTTGGGATCATGAAAATTCCATATACATATTTTTTTTTTTTTAATTTTTGAGGGTCGTGAGAGCTAAAAAAATCACTGTATAGACTGAACGAGTCTGGTAAAAGTGATTACTATTTATGATCATAGTAAATTAACTATGATCATAAATGAATTTACGATTAGAAAAACGAAGAAATAAATTTACATTCGGTCTGATTACCTACTTGTTACTATCCTACTATACGCTTGCATTTCTTAAAAACTAAACTTGTTAAGTCAACATCATACTTAATTATATCTTACAGTATCTTCTTAAATATACCTATATAATGCATCCCGATCATTCTGTTGTTGCAAGCGATGATACTAATTGATACGGCGTGTATCATCCATACTTTTCAGTTTGACTAAATGAATAGAAACAATAAATAATATTTGTTAATAAAACCGAGGTTAGCTGTACAATTTATCGTGAATTGGAGTGGATAGAAGATGCTGATGCATAATGCGGACGTACAATTATTATCAATCCTGTTCGTCCCTATTTATTTAAAAATCATGCATGGGTGAATGACACGAGCACTGTCATCATTGCTTGCAGGAACCGGATGGATATGTAAGGCAAGTTTGACCTTGCCCTACAGTGTACGATTCAACATCTATGTAAAGAATTGACGTTATATTTTACCTACGTATTGTAATATTATTCAGCCTGTTCATATTATTTAATTTGAAAAAAATTATCGAATTCTCTAGCTACTGACATAGAGATTTAATTTATATTCACTTTACTACCTAAAGAAGTCTATGTGTCACAGCTATGACACAAGGAAAGCATCAGACGTATAATCAGTACACGAGTGACTTTCTGTTAGAGTAAGATGTTTACTTTATAACCAGTCCTTCTAGTGAATAGAATAAAGATGTCGCTTATGGGGCTGAATATCATTTAAATTTCATTTAGATTTAGTGTATTAGTCAGCAAAGAAGGTAACGGAAAGCCATATCACTCTACACTCTAACATTTCTTATTAAGTCCTGCATCTTGGACTGATTGTTCTTAGAAATGGCTAAGACGTCATATTCGTGACTGTGGATATTCCAGACGATTAAATCAAAGCTAGATAAATATCAACTGGGTCCAAGTAATGTGCCGTTAAAAAGGATTTTTATTATTGAATTGTGTTCATAATGCAGTAAAAATTAAAAAAAAAAGTTTATATATATGTAGAAAACAAGATCAGAAAAATCATTAAAATACCGTTAATTTGAGTTCATTTATTTACTCTAAGTAATTTATAAGATTTTTGTAAAGATGAATTTAATGTTTACTTATCGGGATTATTGGAAATTCTTAAAAAATCATTCGAAATGGTGACTGAAAAAAAATTATGTTAAAGACACCATCTATACATTGTTATAAGAAAAAATAAGATTAAAAAGATTAGTTTGAGGGAATGGTTTGATTTTACAACAGTTTTAAATCTTGAATTTTATTGAATAAATAGCAAACATTTCATGTCAGAAAAACTGGTTAAGTCAAAAAAAAACTTTTAAAAGGTTTTGTAGTACTATTTTAAGCACCTAATCCACTTCCGGTCTAGAAGAATATTAGAAGCAGAAATTATGATTAGGTTTCATCCTACTCTTTTTTACATAAATATTTTACATGTACTGTAAAATATTTTATATCTTTCAGTAGGTGTGATTTTATTCAATTTTCTCAAAATATTTGTTAGTGGTAAAACTGTTTCTAGTTGAGCTAAATGACTCGGTATAAGACTTAAACTTATAAACAAATTAAGTTGAACATTTTGGCTCAAGATTGCAAGGTTGGAATTTACTTTAAAAATATACAAAAATATTGGGCTATCGAAGCCGAGCGAAAGGTTTTTACAACACTTTGTGAAAAGAATTACTTACTTCATAAATACTGATGGGCTTATGTTACAATTAAGGCATGTTCATGAACTTGAGGAGTGACGCCTTTACTCTGATTCCTCTAAAAATAGCTTAAAATCAGTTTTTCTTCAGAATAGATTCTGTACCAATGTTTTATGGAATAAATATGAAAGAAACATATGATGTTAAAAACTATTATTAAAAAATAAGTTAGAAAAAGTATAGTTTGGAACGGAGTGGAGATTTAAAAGAAATACCTCTATTTTGTCAGGTATGCAGTTAGGGTAAACAAAATCCTGTTGTTTTATTTGTGAATGGGACAGCCTAGATAAGGATTAGCATTATGTAGTGAAACATAAAAAAATGTTATTGAGTACTTAGTGAGTGAGTTCTGAGTACTTAACTCTTGATGAAAAACCATTCACGAGCCACTAGTTAAATCAGAAAAAAATATTTTTACCCCCCCCCCCCCACCTTATAAAACTGGCATTAATAAAAAAAATCTATAAAAGCTATGAGGAAGGACAATTAAGTACTTTTGTGTATAAGGCAGAAATTCCCAAAATCAAGTGAAAAAAAAAATTAAAGAAGGGATTTTCGTTAGCCCATAAATAAAGGAACAGTCAGAGATGAAATGTTTAAATCTGTGTTGACTGATTTAGAACTCACTGCTTGAACAGCGTTTGAAGATACATGGGAAAATTTCTGGCTACACATAAATCACAAAATTACTAGAATAAACTGATAAATTTATACGGAGCTCGGAATGTAATATATCTTTCTGTAAGTTCATTTCCTACATTCACATCTATATATCTTCCCCCAAATCTTGGGACAGTAAGTGATGAACATTGCGGACGTTTCCATCAAGATACTCGTACTTCAGTTTGGAAAACCGTTATAAAGGCAAATTGAGTATTTATCTGCTAGATGAATACTGTTGGATTTTAGTTGAGGCTACCTACAAAAGGAGAGCGTCTGCTAAGAAGTTTTAATTTAAGTGCATGACACCTCATAACATTAATTATATTGTAACAAGACCGATATAACGGACCTAACTAACGGGTTCCTACCAATTAAGAAGAAAGTAGTTGAGAATATAATAATGGGAGGAATCCAGAAAGGGGTTAAAAGAAACCCATTTAGTAAAGCTAACAAGTCTGTTTAACAATCGTCCTTTATAATTCTGTCCGCTGACACACCTAAACAGATGTTGTTCTGTGAGAAGAGTTACTGGACCCAGGTTAGGAATGCGTGGGAATGAAAGGGCTCGATCGATCGTTCTCACGCTCATCTGGGGTCTGGTCCTGCAGGTAAAGAGGATAGGAGTATAAATACTCCGAGGAAGACCAGTTGACAGTCAGTCTGCTAGATCAGTTTGCGAGATGTGAGTCTGGAGAATCAAGTTCTGCGAGATATTAGTCTACGAGAGGGTGTTACGATATAGTTCTGCGAGGAGAGTCTGCGAGAGAATGCTACGATAGAGAAGTTATTATGCGAGTTTGAGGCGAGAGTATTCTGCGAGGAGATCAGTGAAGAAGCGAATTTCTAGTGCAGGTTCGATTCAATTAAGGTGACGTCACGAGTAATTGCAGTATACGAAAACAAGAAATGGCTCAGTGAGTTACTGTTAGACTGTAAGTGAAAGAAATAATGTATTAAATTTCATTTATAAATTGTTAGTGTAGTTTTATTTGTGAATAGCAAAGGTTTTTGCTGTGAGAAGAACTTTATTCTTTTCTTATCTATTGTACTATTGTTTTTAATACAAGACTAGTGGTTAAAAGTGTTAAGATTAGCGGTTATACTAATGTCTTTTGTCAGTGGGACTGAATTCTGCTTTTCAATATTTAACTACCTGTGAATAAATGCTGACGATTACTATAAATTCTGTTTTGTATGTAATCACTGTCAATTATTATTATTATTGTTTGCTGTTGTCATTATTATTCTGAGTTGTTTATTATTATTATTATTCTGAGTTGTTTATTATTATTATTTTTATTATTATTATTATTAGTTTTGTTCTTAAACTAAGAAATTGTAATTATACAAACATTTTCAATTTCCATTCTCTCAATATCCTGATCGAGCCGCGAACATGCGGCAATATTAACTTTTTATAGACCGTTAATGTGCCATTTCTTCTGAGGATGGTAGAAATATTCTATTTGCAGATTAATTCCATTTACAGATAAAACTAAGCAAAAAAACAATCCAGAGAATGGTGGCACTTCGAAAAACATTAAAAAACTTTTATTTAGTATATGATTAATTAATTAGAAATCACCTTTGTAATCTGTTGAAATTTGAATACATTTAAAACTTGTGCCGAAGAAATATTTATTACTTAAGTATTACAGGATCTTTTGTCTTATTAATATAGCGAAAAAGACTGTAACAAGCAACTCGAACATAGTGACACGTATGCGTTTTCTTAATGCAGGATACTGTAAAGTAAATTTTTTATAGTAGTCATTGCTATCAACAACACTTATTGCATGTTCGTTCCAGTAGCACGGTCACGTCGCTCTAATTTCATCCTTTTTTTATTTAATAGCATCTTAGAGAATATAATCGTAATATTATGCTTTGAGGATTGCCCGTGATATCGATCTGTGTTGAGTATTTCCTACTCAAGGTTAATAAAATTGGTTTCTTTCTGTACGCACGACTTGTGTCTGAATTCATGTTCACACTGCGCATACCACTACTTGATATATATGGAAAATAAATTTCTTGTCTATATATTTCTTTATTTACAGACAAATTTTGCTTCATAATTTGCACCTGCTATTAACATAAGTTTTTTTATTGGTATATTTCCTAAAACATATGTTAATTAGTGCAAGACGAATAGTATTTTACTGATATCAATACAGTAAATTAGCATGAAGTTGTGGTGTTGCAAGAAACTAATTAAGGCAAGCTCGATCAAATATTTGCTGTCATGTAATTTAAGAAAATAGTGTTACTATATTAGAGAGGGGTGGTTTTTTTAGGGATTTAAGGGCAAAAAGTCGGTTTTTGCGAATATGATAAAAACTATCTAACACTCGATAATTCACGTATTTTATTCTGAAAATTAGATCAATTTCCGGTCAAAACTAATTTTTCAGCGATCAAAATTGACTCAATTATAATACTTCGGAGTATTACTCCTTTTTTGAAAACCTTTGAAAGTGTCATATTTTCATGCTCACATTTACAAATAACTTTTTAACAAAGCCTCGAAGAAAAGTTAACTCTGTATGACGGAGAAATTAAGAAATTCGAAAAAATGTTGTAACTCCCAGAAAATTATTTTTTGAATTTAAGAAGTTTTTAATAAGTTATACCGAAAAAGTTAACATACATTTTTTTGTAGAATTTTTAATGACAAACACGAGGGCATTTTTATTAATTTGCATAGTAACTAAAATTTCGGAGAATTTTTAATTTTACAAATGGTTACGCAAAAAAAAAATTCAAGTACCGCGGTGTTGTAAGTACATTGATCAGATTTAATTTTCCGTAAATGCGGAAGGGAAGAGATCTGGTATTCATTGTATTGATAAAAAAAAAAATCTTATATTTTGGGGATAAATCGAAATTTTTCAGTATTTTTCAAAATAAGTAAAAAGCTATTAATTTTATCAAGAAATTTGAATAATAGAAAGTAAATTTTTAGGTAATAAAATTCGTCTTAATTTGCATGTTTAATAGTCTCTACGATGAAATAAATAAAAAATTTATAGTATTTTGAACTTGAGGAAAAATTACTTATTTTATGTAGAAAAAGGGATTTAACTGTTAATAAATTTTGAATGAGGTCTTTAAACTTAATGAAACCTATTTTAGCGCTGGATCAGAAATTTTCCTATCAGAATTTCTTTCTTCGATTTTTGCTTTTAATAATTATAGTTTTGTGAGCAATATTTTCTTAGGTCAGTTGTTTCCATTTGCATATTACAACTTATAAGAGCTGATAATTTTCAAAAATTTTAAACTACAATGTCTCAGTTAATTTTAAACAGAGAAAGTAGAGAAGAGATGCAATTTGTAAAGAATTAAATTCCTTATAACGTCTATTTAAAATTTCATTAATAACTAATTATATTTTTAAGAAGGAGACGCGCTAAATGTAACGTTTAGAAAGAGTGGAAGTGTCATTTAACTTACAAACTACTATAACTCGGTTGATTTTATTCGTATAGAATCGAAAAAAAATAATTGTTGAAGCCCTACAATTTTTATTCAAAAATTTTTTTTCATTCAAGGCTTTATTAAAAAGTTGTTTACAAAACAACTTTGTCAGGAGTTTCATCAGGTTTTCAAAAAATATACATGTATTACACAGGATTTATTGCATTTAAGATATTCACGAAAACCCCATTTTTGGCCCCTCAGACCTTAATGAAAAAATTATCGCTATTTATACCACCCTAGAAAATTAAATATAATTTTATTCTTATCACTTATTAAAATATTTTAACATAATTATGTATGAAAAAAGAAAGCGGTAGTAAGCAGTAAATTGTTATACTAATTTTTGTGATTAATCTTTTAATAACAAACCAAACCAAATTTTTTTTTTGTTAAAATTTTCAAAAACCCACCTCATAATGTTTTTAGTCAATTTTGCAGCAGTTTCAACTGACGAGTTCTGCTGTCTCATACTTTGGCGTGAGCTGAAAAAAAAAATGAATAAGAGTACATGTTCTAGTAAAAATCGATTTCTTTTTGTAGAAAGGACTGGTATTTCTAGTGCTGTGAAAAATTGTTACGATTACACAGATGAATTTTGTATTTCATTATGTTCAAGCAAGAACAACTTTATTAAAGAGGAAAAAGTGCAAAAATCTGCAATTGTTAAAAATCTCGAAATTCAGTTTAATATTTTAGTACTTCTTGTATCGCTAAAATTAAATAGAGAAGTTTTAAATTTAAATTAAACTTGGTGGTTTTTTACGCACGTGATTTTTCTTTGACCGTAATTAGTACATTATACTTAGGCTTGTTAAAAAAATTTTGATGTATTCTCACATGTTTTGCTGCATAATTTAGAAAATTTAAGTATATGTAACTAAAAATGTCCATTGTATTTGACTTATGTTTTAATTGAGAATAATTACAAAACTCTGTTCTGTGTATACGGTTAACATACTACTTATTAAGGTGATGTTCTGAATTAATTCAAAGTTAAACTGAGATACTAACTTTTAGTTTCGATATGTGGTGTTAGAAATTATACATTCTGAACTAGTTTTGTTAGTTCTGTATCGTTTATTTTAATCAAGTATCGCTCATAGTTTCATCTTCATTTGTCAAATCTCTTTTAATAAGTGTTACTATAGATAAGAAATTAGTGCTCTACGCCTTTCGTATTACATTTATCCGGTCGTATGTTTGCTGTCGTAAAACAAGAGTGTATTTATAGAGTACATCGTTGAGGGGCTTTGCTTTCTCTAGCATACGCTAAAAATTAAAATAGATATAATTGTTTATCATCCTTCACGAGTAATGCAGTATAGATAATTTTAATATAATAACATAGGACCTCAAAATAAAAATTGTATACTTTTAAAATATTCTTATAAAAATTAACTCTTGTAATAAAATATTTATACTTTTGTCCTAACGCGTGTAGTTACGTAACTGTATTGAACTGACATCGTTATTGAATTCAAGGAATAGGTGATTTTTATCTTTGCTTTTATAGCAAAAAGTTACAGAGAAGTATCTGTCGTGTGAGTTCAGTGACCGCTCTCGAAGAACATTATGCATTTTTTCCGCTTTAAAAAAAAACCTGTAATTTTTATATTCTTCTTCGTTACCATCGTTTAAAATTCGCAAAGTTACAGTCAGATATTTATTAACAGTAACATGAAGTTACAGTAAGATCGGTGTGTTTGTAGATCGACGGATTCTGTTTTTTATAGGTAAAAACATCTTATACTTTTGATATTATATTATATATATATATATATAATATAATTTTATATTTATATACGTTTGTATACTTTTTATATTGATATATAATTGATGAAAAGTTCTCTTATAACTTTTTAAGTTCGCAGAACTTAATTAATTATTAATAAATATACATATATAAAACTTCTAACGGTATCCTACTTAGACGAGATAGTGAATATAACGCATTATTTCTACAAAAAAGGGGTGTATTAATTCTACTATGAGGTATATAATAGGCAGCAGTTATTTCCTTTCTCTGCGAGAAATAACGTTCGTTAGCAAATTAATGAACTCAAAACGTATAGAGGAAATATATATTGCTTTTAGGGCCGGCTGATATTGCATTTCGCGGTGCTTGGCTTGCTGATGCGCCACAATATTATCGATTTCGATGAAGAAAACGAGAAAGTATTTTTCACTTCACATTTTTCCTAGTTAGCCTAACAAAGGTTACTTCTTAATCTTGTGTATACCTCTGCCGTTTTTGAGAACTTCTTCTGTTACCCATCGCCGAATACTATTATTTAATGGCATTTAATGTACGTATATATCGGATGATTTCGCTGCGTACTCTCCAGTAACGGTCACTCGATGAATTATTTAAGTTGAACGCGGTTATAAATCAATTCTTTAAAATCTACTTGTTTTTGTCTTTAAAATTGCACTTTTCTGTTTACTTCACCGCTATTTGTATACAAAGAATCGTACACTAAGAATTATTTAAACTTTATTGATAACAAACGTAAAATGACAAGCTTTTTTGTGAGCTGTTATATATTATTTATTTTACTTATGATGGGAAAAGTAATTTAGTTTGAGAATAATTTTATTTACGTATTTTTTTGGGACTGTAACTCCAAAATGGATGCGTGAATTTTCTTTTTTTTTAATTAAGTACTAAAGATTTCACACATTCTCACAAATGACCATGAGTTTATGCCGGTTTGGAAATATAGTATTTAAAACGTTCAATTATTTATTCATGAAAGTTCTGTAGGCCTTTCAGTCTTAAATAATTACGTTATTTGAAATCATGCAGAAACGCTTGCATGATTAATATCTGCAGGAATGCCTTCGTTATTATGATCTGCATTCTGGAATTCTTGATTATTCTGATAGGTCTGATAAAATATTTTTTTACTAAAATTCATGAACTATGACAAAAATGTAAAAAAAATAATTTTGCGATAGATAGAAGTTATAGATATATAAAAACACCCAGAGCTTCAACATTCAGAAGCTTTTATAAAAAATTCATGCAAAGTTCTTTATCTAATATTTCAGAAATAGTAAAATATCTGAATATCGTACTTTGACTTAAACCCTTGATTGTAAGTGAAGTATTTATCTGAGCTCGAAAAAAAATTGTTTATTCTTAAATTAAATGAAAAAGAAAAATTTATATAAACTTATTTTTATTTTTATTTTTTGAAAATTTACATATCTCTTGCACGTAATTCTTTGAGTTGGTAATACGTTTTTTCATTTCTGTTTCGTTTTAGTAGTAAGCTCTATTCAGAATAATTATTATATTAGCAGCATAATTCCGAACTTTACTGCAAATATTTGTTGTACTTTACTGGTAAATATTTGTTTATTTGGACAGCGTTATGCAGTATCAGTGTTATCCAGTAAAGTAATTTTATTTTTATTTATCATTTTTATGTAGTAAAAATATCATTAAAAAGAGACTCTTCATTCGGTTCGGGTTTAAAACTCGTCTGTGCCTCATTCAGAAGTGTTAATTTAGGAAAAAACTAAACTTTTTGTTGAAAATTGAATATAGGAATAATTTATACGATACAAAAAGAAGTCATAAAACAAAATTAGTAGTAACTGATCTTTCTATTAGTGCTGTCTTATCACAGTCATCTGATCGAAGATTGTTTCGATCTCAGTAGTACTTCTTTTAGCTATTTATACGAAGTTATGAACAGTTGGACGAATATTCTAAGCAAAAATTACGAGTTAAAAAAATTACTTTTCCTCCCAAAATTATTTATGATATCGAATAACGATCGGTGTAATGACAAGATTGAAGACATTTTATATTTTTATATTTATCGTGTTTCGATTAACAACCATTAGTTACCAGGATTCGCTGCCGATGGAATCGTTTTTTTTTTTTTTTAATTTAATAATTTGTATTCCTGTAGACTATTTATGTATTTTTCGTTTATAAATTTTAGACGATGTTCTCAGAGAGTTACTTAGCCTAATATTTTTTCCTTCAGATCGTACAACTACTCTTAAGAAATAAAAATAAGTTTAGTCGAGTTCTAAAGAATAAGAATGCGTTTGTTATTTATATAAGAGAAAAATGTTATATTTATTTGCGCGAGGAGCTTGTTATCCAGAAAGCAGAAATTACTTCACGTTACCGTGACTTCTTGAGAACCACTATTCTTTGAACTTGCATCGACCATAAAACCCTGCTTCAAGTATGTAGACCCTATTTATATGCCTATCTACAATAATGTATAACGTATTGTCATTTTTATTTTCAATAGAAAATAATACTTCGTATATTTTATTTTATGTCTCCGAGATACAGATTTTTTTTTATCTTACTACTATATATGTCAGTCTGTCCGATGTATAATTTTCAATTCAAATCTCTTGACTTTCTGTATATGTGTACGTACGAGTATAAAAGTACAACCGTTTTATTCAACATAATTATATAAATAAAAAAGAAATGAAATACAGTATTTTCTTGAAGCTATATATTTCTTATCAAGGTGTTACGGATAAATTATGACAATACGAATTTATTCCTGAATTCCATTTAGGAATTCAGATAAATTCGATAAAGATCTAATTTACACGTAATAACGTTTTCTTATTAACATCCTATAATCTAATTTGTTTTAATAAACGAAATTTTTCTGTTAAAGTGTATCATAAAATTTTCATTACGCGTACTTCCATCAAAGTTTTTGAAGCGTGAATTACCTTTTCTCCCCCCTTTTTTATAGCTCTTTTGAAAAATTTTGGCGATGCGATTCTTATGGTCTGTCCTTTCTTTCGTTGTTCGAGAGAAACTACAACCAAACTATCCGATGGACAAACTTTTTATACACATCGGTCCTTCTATTTTCACGTACACACTGTTATTTGGTACACACGCATATCATACATTAACAACTAATGACTGTTCAGCTGTTAACAACTGTGACGTTCATTTTTCCTATTAATAATGAGTTTTTGCAGCTTTCTTGGACTACTATCAATTGATATTACAAAGGCTAGGTAGGGTTGGGGAATGTTAGCTGAGAGTTATCGGGTACAATATCCTTCACGTATTACGATCAACTCTTTTAATAAAGATCATTAATTGATTAAAGATCATTAATCCTACAGCTGCAAAAGTAACAGCCACTTTGTGGCCGTAATATTCGAGAATAAAAATAGTCTGTAATATTTATGCAGATGTGTGTGCAGCGGGTTTAGTGATGTGTAGAATATATATTAAGAGCTTTCCTGTTAAAAACGAAGTGGGTGGACCGGATAAAAAAGAAATCGGGCTTTAGATTTAACATGTACACTGCGGAATAAGTGTTGTGATGTGAGCAAGTCTGTGTGATAATACTATACCGTAATACATATGCTGGTAGGTAGACGGATCGCTTAATGTGTATGTAGGTGTACGCGTTCATGATAAGCGTTTCTACCAATTTCCGTTCGTTAATTGCATTCCAGAAATGCATTCATTGTTAATTGCTTGCTCGATCCGATGTCGGGGTCCAGAATGTAGTAATAATTGATAAATTTCAGGAACTTCATCTCCCACGTTTATCGGTAAATGAATATTCCTTACCGGTGTATATATACATCCTAGTCTACATTATTAAACGAAAGATATCGATCTAAATTTACTATGCACTAAATCTATTTCATTATTTAAATTATGTTTCTTATCCAGTTTACCATGTATGTACATGCTTAATTTAACAAGCAATAAATTTTAATATCAAACGGATCTTATCGTTTTTTGTTGTTTTTTTTATTAAATGTATCTAATGAACAGCAAAAAGA
The DNA here is from genome assembly GCF_047948215.1 of Lycorma delicatula. Classification (NCBI taxonomy): domain Eukaryota; kingdom Metazoa; phylum Arthropoda; class Insecta; order Hemiptera; family Fulgoridae; genus Lycorma; species Lycorma delicatula. The sequence goes on along the minus strand of NC_134455.1, from coordinate 161,414,672 downwards.
TCCAAAAATGGAAAGCTACAAAATACACCCTATATAAATTTTACTTTAGTGACTGATATTATTTTAAAGGTCATTGAATTATTTCGGCTTTTATTTCTAAACCGGATGGTATTCTGATCGTAATAAACTCTTCTGCAGATACATAAACGCCTTCGGACGTTTACATTTACACATATTGCATACAGATTTTAGTAGAAATACACTGATTTTTAACTGGTATGTTTTTCCCCTGGTCTTCATATTTTGGAAATGATTGATGACGAGATACATTTATTCATTATGTGTAAATTATTATCTAAATTAAAGTTGCTCTGCTTTAATACAAGACTAATAAAATATCATCCCTTTTTTGTATTATTATTAAAAATACTTTACGATTGTGTTACATCGCTTTATAACAGTTAAAATAACTGATAATAGTCGTAGAATGTATTTCTTAAAAACTCATAGTCTTAAAAATGTTGTTTTAGTGATTTAAGATAAGTAATTTATTTGTACAATAATGAAAAAAACTAACTGTACATTATTATGTAGCGGATGAAACGATATTTGTAAATAAAGATATGATTAAATATTTCACGCCAATGTAAACGGTGTACATTCACTCTCGCCGAAAAGTGATTTTTTTTTTATCTGCATCCCACATATAGTACGGTCTTATGTTATGAGATCGTTACAGAATTTTTTCCTCTCCACAGAAGTTAATGTGTCTGTTATTTTAAAAGGCTTCATATTAAAACCGTAATTCTTATTCACTTATTTTATATGAGTGATATAAAATAAATCAATATTCGACAAATATTTCCAAAGATTCACGTTCTTTAAACCAAACATTTTTCCAATGTTACTGCCTCATTAAGTCTTTTAGCCCGAGTTTGGCAGTTCGTTTAGTCTGCCTGAAATGAATCAGTATATAGAAGGTGCTGTTAATTTTAATTTAAAGCAAAATACTTTTACAACGAATCGAAATCCTACTCAAGTAAAATGCATTTGAATTTTATATGGGATCATGCAAGATGACAAGATAATTGATAGGTTAATTTTCAAAACAATTTTTAATAGAATTCCTGTTTTATTCGTGTGATTACAGATTTTATAAGTATAGTTTTTTAAAGGATTTTTTTTAAATTAAAATATTGTATGTAACTAAACCTTTTGGTAGGCATAATAATGTAAATGCTTTCAAGCGTTTAAAAATGCCTTTATTTACAGAATAAAATGTTTTACGGTTAATTTATGACTTCACAGCTGTGCTGCGATTTTTTAAGTTCCTGTATAGTCCAATATTTTACCATTAATTTATTTAGTAAACCGTAAAATCTGTCCCGGTATGTTTTTTAAGGTTCAGCGGAAGTCTGCTGGCTTTCTGTTTGTTTTCTCTCTTTTAAAGAGGGTCGATAAATTAATTTACCTGTAACATTTTAATAATAATATTAAGCAATTTAAGCAGAATAAAACAAACATAACGCATATTAACCGTGTTAGATATACATAACCGATGTGATGTTTTCATGCTTTAAATATACGGTTAATAAAAATTATATTCCACCATAACATTTTAATCCCAGAACTTAAAATTTTTCTACTCAATTGCCATTAATTCACTTACTCTTTTAATTTTGTTTATAGGCCTAGGTTGTATTGTTTCGGCGAGGTTGTATCCTAATAGGGTATCGCCTGTTTGGTAGTTGTTTTGAAGTCATTGTTTGAATTCGTTTAGTCGTTTTGGTCCACCACACCTAAAATTCATTTTATATTTTAAGACACATTTATATAATAGTAATTACTAAAAGTTTTAACTAAATGAAAAATAAAACCAAATTCTTGTAATGTATTATTGGATTTTTTTTTTTTTTCACTGTTGATTATTCTTCTATATGTTTAGAAAATATTTTGTCGTATTAAAATCGGTTTGTTCTGACTTAGACTGACTAGAGTTTCAGTTATGGTTTTTATTTAACTCCAAGTAACTGAATATGTTGATGAAATCAACTTTTAAAAATATTTATAGTGTATGTATTCCTAGGTAAATATCTAAGAGTCTAAAGTCAAGATCCTAGAATCACAGCATGTCTTATTAGTTCTATAACGGACGGATGGTAATCGGCAAAATGAAATGAAAATGGCGAAGTGAATTTTTTATACTACGGTCTATATTTTTTCCTTGAGGAAATGTTCTGGGGTCATTCTGTCTGTAAATGATTAAAATTTTATTTACATAAAAAAGCTTAATAAACTAATTTTAAAAAATTACTGTGTTGTTTTTCATTAAATATAACTACTGTTTACATCTGTGTATCTTTTGTTATATTTGCAACATTTTAAGAAAGATTGGTTACCAGTCGGTAACCAATCTTTCAGTGAACAGAAAAGTCATACAGTTTTAGTGTATTGCATGATTTTTCTATTACTTGATTGATATTTAAACCTCGACAAAATGAGATAATATAAATCAACAATTTTTTGTACAGATGTTTATAATCGATAATTAGTCGGTTGCACGTACATTGAAATTGATGACTAGAGTCTAATGAAGCTCTCTACTATTTGGAGACCGAATTTACGAGGAAAAAAAGTAAATGGTGATTTCTGTTTTACGGTTTTCATAATGTTAGCACGTGTTATGAAATAACGTATTACGGAAAAACGTAAATATTGGAAAATACTTTCTTTTTTTTTTATTTACCGCATGTTATGAAAATTTATAATCTTATTAATACTTTTTTTAATTTTTTTAATTTCTTATTTATTTTTTGCATCGGAAACAACAGACTTACATGCAGTTATCCCCACTTATTTTTGTAAGTATTTTTTAGCGGAGTTTTATATCGCGTGCAAAACTCCAAGATTGACCAACTTTTGACCTAAAAGGTGTTACGCCCGATCTGAAAATAGTCACACCTCCTTCTCATGTAATATATTTGAAAGGATACGGTGAAATCAGTGCCAGAATCAAATCGACCAACGAAATTCGTTAAAAATGTATAAAATGTTCGGATGTGATGCCCTAACAGTCAGTATTGTGTTAATATTTATACTGATTGGAACTTAAAAATATAAAGTGAAAAATTTCATTACATAGCTTATATGGATTCTTTTCAAAATTAAAAGAAAATGTAGGATTTTATATGTACTTCGTCATAAAAAAACATTTTTAAAGATTAGAAAGCATCTTAGAGTTTAGCGGCATTGTTTGGTTTTTAACCGGCATTGACTACCGGTTTTAAACATTTAGGCTATTTTTTTTTTTTTTTTTTACTCCTAAAGTTTTAACAATTTTTTTAACATAAAAGTTTACTTTGATTTAAATTTTAAGGAAGTGGTGTAGTTAATTAATGATTGATATAAATAGTCGATAATCAGTATTGTATGCGCTTTTAATTATTTCAATCAATTGTTAAATAAATAAGTGATTGAAATTTATTTCCTTTTATAACCATCTGATATAAGCCATCTTCGTGTTACAATGAAAACTCGTATTTTTTCTTTTTATTGTTTTAATGATAATAAATTGTCCTGTAAGTCCTGAGTTGTTTCAGTAGAATAGGAATGGAATTTTGAAGAGTAGTTCTCTAACATTATGCCTTACCTCCTGTAATTCCTGTAGGAATGCAGTAAGGTTGGTTTCAATTATGGGACGAGACGGAATTGTACAGCAGTCAGTATTACCCATTTGTCATAGAGCAGAACAGTAGTGAGTTCGTTACGGTAGCTAGCTAAGCTCATTGTCCTCGGCCATCGGGTCTCACACTGCGTCGCGCCTCTCAACTACGGTTGCTTGGTCGCTTTTACAATTATTACAGTTCTGGTTTCTCATGCAAGTTAAAGAACCTCGAAATAGTATATCACACATCTTGCATAACACGTTTTGTTATTTATCGTTACAACCATTAGTAATGTTATGGCGCTTGCTACTCTGTGTTCGTAATCTTAATGTGTGTGTATATATATATATATATATATATATATATATATATATATATATATATATATATATATATATATATATATATATATAGGGTTCGTAATTTTAGTGTGTGCGTGTGTGTGTGTGTGTGTGTGTGTGTGTGTGTGTGTGTGTGTGTGTGTGTGTATTTATATATAAATAAAATAATTGCGAAAGTTTGTGGCGGATTCTGTCTGTCCGTTTGCAGCAGCATCAAGCAAGAACCAACCAACTGAATAGTTTAAAATTTTTCAGGATAATTTTCAGAGAAGGTTTTGACGATCTCGGTGGTGGAGTAGATATGGCCTTTTTCACTTCTACGGAGTAGAAATGGCACAAACCATATAAATGGCATTTCCGTGGCACAAGCTTCGACTTATGTGGCGATATAAAAAATAAAAATAATGTTTTAAGCCATATATTGAGGCCCAATCGCAATTTGGGAAGAAGTTGTGAATAATTCCTCGTCAAAAGTTGGTATACTTTAGTTATTATTGTTGCTACTATTCTGTTTTTGTAATTTAGTTTTTTTCATGTATTTTTAGTAAAGACTGAATACTTTAATTGCTATTTATTAGTAATATTATTCTCACTACCATGAGGATAACCAACACAGCAGAAATGAAGACGGGGGTCTCGATGGGAAGGGCAAACGATACTAGCCCTGATCTGCTAGTATATACTCGTGCGTATATATATATATATATATATATATATATTAGCAGACCCGGCAATGCTTCGCTATTACTAGATTTGAGTATATATATATATATATATATATATATATGTATATAGATTAAATGAACTCATTGAAAGTTTGATAAAACATTAATAAAATTAACATTACGGAACTTAGCAAAATTTACATTTTTATTTATATAGATAAACACACCCCTTTACATCGATATTCTCTGGACCAGAAAAAAATATTGTTTTCTAAGGTTTATTGCATACTCACATAATGTATAAATGAAGAGCATTTAATTTCAAATCAATATACTTTTTGTGAACGTAATGAATAAAAAAAAATAGTCGATAACCGATTGTTTTAAAAATTTTTCAAAAACGGAAAAATCTGAAATTTGATCGGAAAACCCTAATTTAGCGATAAAACGATAAAGTATTAGTTTTATTATCCACTTAGTAGGATATGAATTTTTAATTTTTTTGCTCATTTCATTCGGGTTTAAAATCTAGAACGGTTAAAAAAACAAAAAGAATGAGTTTTTCTAGATTTTTGTAAAAGAAAATTTTTCTTAATGAAATGAAATATCCGATGTTAACAAAAAATTATCGAAGAATTAAATAAAACCATTGACTTCTAAAAAACGTTAATATTTGAAACCGCTCAGTACCTTTATCCTTTTGTAAGATTCTCTAATGTTTCGTTTTCAGTTCATTGTATGTACAAAGCGGCACATTTAAAATCGGCTTGAGTTGGTGGTTACTTAATTTAGCGATTGTAACTGATGATGACCAATTTCTTAATCCATAGGTACAGCATTAATGAACCGTGCTTAATTTCTATTAATGTTGAAATATTGTAGCCTGTTAGTCCACAGCATGAAAAACAATACGTCACCAATTTAATCACTGCCAGTTCTTACTCGAGTTTCAGTATTAGCGCACAATAGATTATCGTTCATCGCGTCTATCCAGTGTTGTTAGCGTTTTTCAGCGGCTAAATTTTTTATATTAATTATATTTGAATAAAATACGCCTTATTGAACAGAATACCGTATGGCTTTAGTTGAGTTGTGTGCCTGTATCTTTCCCCTAAGTCATTTAAATTAAATCAAAAATAGTTAAAGAAAAAATACCGTGCTTTAGGTCTACCAGCAATGTTTGCCATGTAGATTTCTTCTTCTTTTTTTTTAACCTCTAGGTCTATCGTTAGGTATTGCTTCAAAGAATAAGATAAATGTTTTGTAGCGTGTGTGAAAATGCCAATCCTGACCGGGATTCGAACCCGGAACCCCCGTATGAAAGGCCGAGACGCTACCACTCGCGCCAAGGGGGCCGGCAATGTAGAATTAAGTAAAAAATGTCGTTCGTTCGACAGGTTCTGATACAAATTTAAAGAAACCAAGAGTTCGTATTGTTCGTATCCCCCACAACTCGAAAGCAAATGGCAGCCGTCGCTGATATTACGTAGAGTCGAACGGGGTCCCAATAAATCGACTTGGTGATCACAGAAAATAAATGTCTCGAGAAGTTCTTGTCAGCGAGTACTTCATAAACTCATTAAACTCCTGACACGTTATTTTGGTTCAGAAAATTAAGGATCATGATAAAATGGACCGTAAAACATTTTGTAACCGACTCCTGGGTACTATTGAACAAAGAATATTGAATCATTTTCTCTTGTATTTTTCGGATGAGGCATGGTTTCCTTTAAATGAAAATATGTATGTTCACACAACAAACGAGATCGGTGTGCAGAAAATCCCCACCAGCTTCGAATAAAACCTCTTCATGATATTTTATGGTAAGATATGTTATAATAACTTAATGTATAATTTGAAATCTCTAATGAATTAGTAAATAATCAATTTATGTAGTTTAAAGTATCATTGCATTTTTTATATTCGAACAGATTTCTGAGCTTCTATTTGTAGGAATTGCATTATTTTAGTATTAACATTCTTCTAGTGCTAATATGAGAGCACTTGTTGCAATTCTTCTAGTGCTGTAAGTGCACTTGTTGCAATTCGGAACAAAAACATTAAGGATGTCCTAATTTCAGACATCCTGTCCATTTTGTACGTTCTAAACCAACGAGGACAGCGATGCGTATTTGTATGGACTCCAGGGCATGCTGGTATTACAGGTAATGAAAGCGCAGACGAAGCTGCCAGAAAGGCAACAGTCTGCGATGATTTGGATGCATTTCCTGTAAGAGTGGCAGATGTTAAAAACTGTCTAACGAACATAGTAAGAACAAATGGAATACTGATTGGAGGAGTTTAAATACAAAATTAAACTCAGTGAAAACTTCTCTATATAAATGGAAGAGCGACTTAAAGTTGACTCGCCGTGAACAACTAGCTGTGACCAGACTCAGAATCGGTCACACGCGATTGACAAATTCATATTTGTTAACCGGCGAAGAGAGACCAATGTGCGGTGTTTGCAATAAAACACTTACAATTAAGCATCTAATAGAAAAGTGTACAATATATGAGGACCTCAGAAAAAGGTTCCGTCTAAGAAATGACATTACTGCTGATCTGGATAATGGAAATGAAGAAAAAATAGTTGCTTATTTACACGCCAATGGACTTCTTAGAAGTCTGTAAAAGTTGGAAATTTTTAAAGCTGTGTTAAAGAATCTCTAACAGGAATTCTTCATGTATATGGGAGTCTCGAAGCGTGGCACGTGTAGTGACGGGAGGTAGCTCTCTTGCCTAGGCCATCCTGGCTCGTCTGCATTCAAGAGCAGTGAGTCTGGATGTGTCCATTGATGGCATGGGGGACCCTCAAGGGTAAACTGAGGGCGCGAGGCTATGGGTAAGCGCAATGGATGCTTGTAGCTTGTTTATAAGGAGTCAACTGCCACGGCATCCTGGCACGACTAATATACTGCTTCACGGCGGTTCTGGTCGCCCCGAGGGTGCTTAAACAAATTAATAAACGAGACAGGTAGAATAATGATATGGTATGGTATTGTATAGACATATATTTTTAATTTCATGTTCATTGAGATTTTTATCTCAATTTTTAATATCGGGGCCCTTTACTCCCCGTAAGTGTTGTGTTTGTTTTTGTTGTTTTAATGTTTCCGTGTAGTTTGTGCTTTTAAATAAAATGTAAGGGCCCTTTACACCCTTACATATGACGATCCTGATGGTGATACTAATTTCTTTCTAAGAATGTGACGAGGGCTAATGATCTTAGTAGTCGATGCCCGTAAAAATTCAAGAAAAAAAAACATTCTTCTATTTAGATAAAACTATTTAGAATTTATAACTACATTCAAAGCTTGAATACTATCATAAAATACCCAGTAGAGTAATTCTTACACTGTTATTATTTTTATAATTTATCATATATTTTCCGATCAGAAAAAAGATTTATTTATTTACTCACTCCGTTAGAGAGGAATATTAATAGAAATGAGTTTCATAATTCAACGAAAAAAATTGTTAGTTGAACTAATTATAATTATTTTTTTCTTTTCTTTTTTTCTAGTTTGGTAATAAAGAAAATAAAATATTTTTTGTAAAAATTATGAAGAAAAATAATTTCACATATTAACCAATGAAAAATATTTAAACACAAAAGCATTAATAGTTACAACTACATCTGTACGCCAAATTAAAGAGCCACCAAAACAGTGTAATACAACATCGTCGTTATTTTAAACGCTTCACTCAGTATATACACACAACTGTTTAGTATATGTAAATATAGAGACTATAAAGTGGTATATTTTAAATAATTCTCACTGTTTCCTGTCTTATTTCTATTTCCTATGTCTTAAAGGGTCAGTACTCACCGACAATGTTCCGGCGGCAATGCCTTACAACTGTCGCGCTTCGTTTTGCTCGGTACGAGCAAAACGGTACGAGTGTGGGAGGCTAACCATGACTTTTTGGCTACTCATGGTTTCATTTTCATGGTACTGTGTTTTTGACGCTCAATATATAAATAAATATATATTTATATATAATAGGGAATGGAAATCCGATAAAAATGTAGATCAAAAAGTTAATTTCTCTCTCTCTCTCTCTCTCTCTCTCTCTCTCTCTCTCTCTCTCTCTCTCTGTGTGTGTGTGTGTGTGTGTGTGTGTTTATGTGTGTGTTCGTGCACGCGTGGATGGGTAGGTGGGTTGTGTATGTGTGAAAGAATTAAGTCAGAAAATCCTCTGATTTAGTAATCAAATTAAATTATTAAACAAAAAATTATTAATCTTACTAAAATAAGATTAAGTTAATTATGGTATACTTAAAGTACGGTATACTATCTTAAGGTGTAATTTCAGTTCAGCTTTTCTGTACTTAAACTCTTTTTTTGTGAAAATAATACGAGTAGAATCTTCGTGATTCTTTTCTTTTTGTTGTCGATTAATCATTATTCAAATCTTGGCAAAACTTATTGTAATTTAAAAATTGATTGATGCCTAATAATTTAAAATTAATTTGTTCGTTTTTATTTTATAACCAATTTTATATTCCGCTATACCGCCGATCTCCGTGGTGGAATGGTAGCGTCTCTGCCTTTCGTTCGGAGGTCCCGGTTTCGAATCCCAGTAAGGCATGATATTTTCATGCTACATAATTCATCTGTCATAAAGTAACTGTAATTGGGCATAAACCTGTTGTTGCTTTGAAATAAATAAATAATCCTTCAACGCTTTAATGACAGTAATAAAAGTCTGAACGGTTCACCTAGCTACTAGTTAATTGTATAATAATAATAATAATTTTGGAATGTCCTATGTTGCAAGCTGATTTAAGTCAACATTAAATTGCCTGCACCTTACAATTACGATTTCTATTTATAATCCTTTGTGTTATTTCTATTGTTCAGTTCTTCGTTCATACATCACATGATGGCAATAAATTAAATGCCGTAGTAATGATTTAAACCTACTTCTTTTAATATTACACAAATTATTATTTTCAAGGTTTTGTACAGTTGGTTTTTTACTTTATTTTTACCTGGTATTTTATGATATTTTTTTAAACATAATTTCTGTCGTAGTATTCTATTTTTTTCTCTTGGGTACATAGTTAGCTTTTTCTCTTCGGTATGATATAAATAGGTAAGTTAATTATGGTTTACTTAATTAATTAGACCTTTGGAGTAAGGGATTTCAAGTCGTCAGCGGCAGGTTCGGGCGGTGGTTCCAGAAAACAAATTCAACGACTGTGTGGCGGCTCTCTTTCCGGCACCTCCTAAACTAGAGAGGGATGAAGTAGTTGTGGATGAAATAATCCCTTTTAATCTGCGGGATTTGACTACAGCAAGAAAAAAGATGAAGATACATAAGAGTCCGGGCGACCCCTGGACTCAATCAGACGGAATCCTAGTGGAGATGATTCGTATGACGGTTGAGGTAGTGCTAATTCCAGTTCTTAATATTATGAACCGCATACTCTACGAGAGATGTATTCCACCCGCGTAGAAAGAATCCAGATTCGTTCTTTTGCGGAAGCTGGGTTCAGAAGATGTAACAGAGGGGTACCGACCGATCTGTCTCGCTAACAATTTCACTAAACTCTTGGAAAGAATATTGGTGTCGCGCTTAACATCAGCGGAGGTTTTAGCGACCACCAATTTGGGTTCCGAGTCAAGAGATCAACAGTAGATGCCGCCAGAAGGGTTGTCCAGCTAGCGGATAGGGCAGCGAAGGGAACGTGGAGGACCCGCTTAATCCCGGTTCTAGTAATTCTGGATGTCAAAGATGCGTTTAACTACCTGCGTTGGGATTCGGTGTTCAGGGAACTCAGAGACAGAGGCATTAAGGGTTATCTGCAGCGCTTGGTCCAGAACAGACACGAGCTGATCCGGTCTCACGATTGAGAACACAATTTGATGTAATAGCAAACTTCATTACGAGGATATTGAAAAAAACAAGACTAAGGTGCTGAAGGGTGAGTGACAGCCCTTCGTGGAGTTGCCATTCGCGGTGGCGATGAAGCGGTGGAACTCCTGACCCCCTAAGCAATAAAAGATCGACACCCAGTGGAGGCGCCCCCTCGGGGTGCCTTCGTTAAAAGCAAGATACAAAGGACCGAATTCCGGCTGCAGGGTGGGGCGGCTGGGGACAGCATACCAGGACCTGGCTACTCTGCCTTAGTGGTTAGCGGCGAGGCACCTCCTAGCGCCGCGTAGATGTAACTGCGGACCCGGGCCTAGGAGAATGAGAGAAAAAAAATGAATTAGTAAATAAAATTAATATAAATAAAAACAAATATAAATTTATTTAGTTTAAAGTAACACTACAATTTTTAGATTCGAACAGATTTCTTAGCTTCTATTTGCTGGTATTGCATTATTGTAGCATTAACAACATCCTTTTTCTACTTAGGTAAAACTATTTAGAACTTATAACATTTAAAGATTGTGTACTATGCATCGTAAAATACCCAGCCGAGTAATTCTCACTCTGTTTTTATATTTATAATTTATCTTACATTGACGTGATCTATATAAAGTATTTTTATATACCATTCAGAAAAAAAATTATTTATTTAATCACTCCTTGAGAAAGGAGTATTAATAACAATGAAAAATAATTGTAAAAGAATTGTATAAAATTTTAGCAAAAACGTTTCCTTTATTCATTCTATTTTCTTTAAAATCACTGATTTCTTAAAAAAGATGCGGTCCTTTTTTTATAAACGTCATGCAATTTAAAGAAATATAAACATTTAAATTAAAAAAATTTCGAAAAATATATTGTTAAGAAGTTCTATATTGTATCAAGTATTTATTGCGCGTTATACACGCGATTTTTTTCTACTTCATGTTTAGTTTCGTTCCATCCATAGAATATTTTATATTGGACTGGATGATGTTTTCTTTCCGTTCAACTGGATCGTAGATTTTGTGATATATCGTAATCACCAAACTTCTATTTTACTTGTTTTTGGGTTTGTGTGTGTGTCTGTGCGTGTGGATGCACGACATATGTTTTTGTATTATACTACTTGTGCATTAGTTCTCCATGAAATAAAAAAAACTCATCAGAATAAATTTTATTAAGTTATATTACATTATTTACATGAAAAAATAGAGTATAGTATAAACAATTATATATGATATTAGAAGTAACGTGTTGTCATGACAAGTAGATTACTACGTTAGGGATACAGCATATAACTGTATGTAATATTAAATAAAGAAACCAACTGGCAGCTTCAAAAAAAGTAGAAAGTTGTGGTGAATTTATCTAATCAACTACTTTAACCACTTATAGATAGATATCTATAAATGTATAGATAGATATGCACTGTAAGACATCATGATGCGCTTATTTTGTTGGTAACCTAGGTGGAAGTAAAATTCAATTCTCTTTTTATTTCATACGGTATGTTCATAAAGATATAGTAAATATATTATTTAAACTGTATTTAAGTATCTCATATATCCACGATGTTAAACTGGTAGCCTAACTAAATTGAGGTTGGATTTAGTGTAATTTTAAGACAAATCTTTTACCTTTTAAGACACCTGCTGTATTTCGCGCAGTACAACAGAAGCTGTTCTCTTACATGGCTTTATAAAATGATATGATTACAACATTATACGTAACTATGTGTTTACAGACGGCTGCTTCGAGACTCGTTTGAATTTAACTGAGCTGCACTCGGTTGTTTACAGTGCCTGAGGACACAAATAGAATAATTGGAGAACATTTAATTTGGAATTGAAATATTATTTTTCAGTTAGTTAGTACCATTCTGTACTGAATTAGTTGCATTAATAGAAAAACGGACGTGGAAGAGAATTAATGTAACGTACCTATATCACGTGCTGACAATTGTTATTTAGTGTATGTTGCTCATTTGCGCATACGTTTGAGTACCATTCTGAACAGCACAGTTGATTGAATTATCTGTACGAATATCTGCATGTAAACGAATGTATTATCAGTATGAAAAAACATACATTTTTTTTAATGATTCGAACCATGCAACTGAATGGATCTTTCACCCTCGGGGTGATTTGCTAATAACCATGATATTTCGGTTCAGAAATTTTAAGTTTCATTCGGATGTTACTTGCTGTGGTGTCAGCACTTTATCGTAAGAAAGAAAAAATTATCTTTTTGAACTGAACAAATGCGTTAAAAATATAATTTTTAGATTTATTAGTTTGTTTATCAACATTATATAATCAAATGTAATTTTCAAAAAACTATTCCAATATAAAGATTGCCGTAGCTTCGAATAAATCTTCAAATGTATTTTATACAATAATCCTTAAAAAATCTACTGTAAGTCAAAGGAAAAGCTTCTACATTGCTAATAGGGACGATGTTATGTTTAATATTTGACATTAAGAAATTTATTTATACATTTATCAAGTATGAGATTTTAATTTTTTGATGTAAATTAGGTTTTGCTATCATCAAAAACAAAAAAAATTCGAAAATTGAGAATTTTACAAAACATTTATTTCAAAATTATAAAACATGAACATCCTTGTCTGTATTCTGTCATATACCAATTGGATACGGTTAAAAATTACTTGCTTATTTTGGCCTTGATAGAACTCACGGATCCAAGTCTCAAGCTTTTTCCATTCCAAGCAATTCTGCTCCTTCTCCAACCAGTCCCCCAATAAAATCACAGGATTCCTGTGATCTTGTTTGTCCATTTGAGTGGAACTCCTTCTGCGTTTTTGGCAAGTCGTATTCACACGCAAGATGTTTCTTTCTTTTCCTGCTTTAGCCACTTCTTTGGCTCTTTGTGGGACTTTGAATTATCTTCTGGGCGAGTTTTTTCTTCTCCTACTGCGGCTTGGTAGGCCTTTTTTATTTACTGTTCATCCTTTTCTTACCGTTAACCCACCTCCCTTATTATTGTTTCCAGTTCCGACTAATTGCATGCTGAGGCAAATTCAGTTTACTCTTAATGAATTATAGTGAGAGACGATTGCTTGTGAATCTTTCCGCAAACTCTTGTTCCATAGGCTGAACAGAAAAACCTTCCTTCTTGAATTTTTCGGCATTTTGGACTTAATTAAACTATTGAAATAGTTTCTAATTGAGAATCACTTTCAAGAAAATATGCACAACGGACAAATTGAGTTTCTTTGTTACTTCGTTCGCTGTTCTAAGATTATTTATTTACATATTCTGAATTTAAGATTTTTTTTCTACACGTATTTGGCACACCACATAGTATTTGTATTTTCTATAAATTTTGAAAAGAATATTAGAAATACTGTTAGGATGTAATTCTTAAGCTATTAGATCGTTAAATGATTAGAAAATCTCACTTTTTTTTGTATATCCTGTATTCTATTTTTATTTTCAGAATTTAATACAATTATTTAAGATTAATTCTTAATAGGTTTAACAATAACAAGGAGTATACTTTCAAAGGAGAGGTTAATCTGTAAAATCCAATTATTTAGTTGTGGAATTATGGTTGACGATGAGAATGGAGAAAGGTATATAAAAGGACGGAGGAAAAACTGTGTTTGAGGAAAGAGCTGAAAGTATGAAAAAGCTGTAGCACGGGTAGGATTTGAGAAAGTTGCTTTTCGGAGCGGAGAGACAAGTATAATGAGCTACCCGAGTAGAAAATACTGTGGACACCGGGGCATCGTAAGTTTCCATGCTAAGCGGGGACCTCAACCCATTCTGTAACCGTAAACTGGGTTACCCACATGTAACTTAAGAATCAGTCGGTTAACCTCGTAACTATTATGTAGCAAGCTACAGGTAGTAAATACATTCTGAAGTTATTAATTACCGAGTAAATTTTTGTTGTTAATTTAAAATATTATCGTATAAATTAAATATATGATGCAGAGTTGTATTTTTCTGTTTATTTTTTTATCGTTTTACAGTAAATAAAGTTGTTATATTCTCGAGAACTTAAATAAAATATAAAGAATAGCTAAAATTAACTTATAAATGTAAATCTAGACATTATTTAAGGATATACAAAATATGTAAATTACATAAAATTTAATATTTTCACAAATTAAACGAAGCAGAATAATTAATTGCAGGTTATCAGTTTACAAATACTAATTCCCTAGATAAAAACATTTCAGTTTTATAAAAATATATATAAACATAAATCAAGCCTTGCTTGATTCAATGCTGGATACCTTGTCAGTAAACACAGTGATGAAGTCTACGGTTACATTTCGTAGATTTGTGGATTTAATTTGATTTGATTGTCCTAACTACAACTTAATAATGCAGGAGAAGATTTTATTTTAACCTGGTTTGAGCTGGTAGCTGGTTATATTTTATCTTAAAAACCGCTTTGATAATTCTTCTCTTTTCTAATCTTCACAAGATGCACTAAAATTATTTCACAATATTTTAATTTTGTTCATGTGATGGGTATCCATATTTTAAGAATTTTTTTATTGTGAACGAGTCATCCCTTATAAAAAAAACCTTCATGTCCCAAACAAGGACATCAGAAGATGTTAAAAATTCAACAAACAACTAAATGTTAGCAGCCTGCTGTATCTCCCACAAGGAAAAAAGTGGGTTAAAATTCTAAATCTGAATAGACTTCTAGGTTTATTTTCAGTTAATGGTAATTTTCTGTAATTAGCAGTTAAACAAAATAAATTAAGAAATTTAAATTAATTTAGATTAACAAATAAATTCATTAAAATGAAATTATAACAAAAAAAGGTTGATTCTCTTACTGACTAGGCCAAATACCCAGGATGAATACCTTATATTTGGAAAGAATATATTATTGAAACATCTTATTAAAAGGTTTGTTTCACCATGTAACTTTGCGTTTTTTTAATTTTATGAAGTTTTCCCGATAATATTGTAATTATTTTAATGATATGTTAAGAACCGACTCAACGTCGGTACACATTTATTATATTAAATATTTTTAAGCTTTTTCTAAATAAAACAAAAATAAATTGAGACATTTATTTTATTTTATACTCTGATGGTATCATGCGTTAATACGAACTTAATTTTATTAGCGTTACACAATTTCTGTGATTTTTTTAGATTTTTTTAATTTCATGTGTGTAGTAAGTTTAAAAATTAAATTTTTAGTTAAAATATGTAATCTGTTTTTTCAATCGAGTTGCATTTAATTTTCATCGGCAAAATCAATACAATGTACTCGTATTCAACAAGGTTAATACGAGGTAGACAAATTGACTACTTTTATAAACAATTAGTCAACTAAGATCTTCCTGTCTGGCGTTATCTCTAACCTAATCTTTGAATTATTTTTATAAAGAATAATCCTCTAAGAATAACTGAACTTTGAAGTTGCTTATCTTCGTGGTGATTACGAGTGTAAATTTATGTTAAAATCATTAAATTTTAAGTATTTTTAATTATCATTTATATTTAGTATTTTTATCAGGTTAAAATTTTTAATCCGGCTATTAACCGTAGTAATAAAACACCAAAAATCTGTTTTACGAAACTTTTTCTAGAGTATAATGAATTTTATTTTTAATATACTATGGTATTTATTTGTAGCAAAATACGTTTTAAACAGACAGAGATTATTATTTAGATTTGTATTTATTTTTTACTTCTACATTTTAAGGTATTCAGTGAAGATAAAGTGTTTTAAGAGAATCAGTCTGCTTACTGATTCACTAGACGAGTAATTTGCCCTCGACCCAGCTTCCCTTTCCCGGAATCACAAATTACGGAATAAGTCCAACGACTGGCGTTATCTCCATCTTAACGACATTATCTCGCTTCTGAACACAGCGGTTAGCAAAAGAACTTCCATTCAGAAAATACCTTCTTTCAGTCGGTCGGTCGACCTTCATTTTTTTTAAGGTGGGAGTGCGGTAGGGTGGATATTGAATCGTGTATGAAACGTTGACCTCAAACCGAAGTTCTTTTCTGCTTGTAAATTTCCTTTTTATTACTTATTAAAAAAGTATATTCAGTCTCTTACCTGTAATAAACGTTATTTATGTGTTATTAAGTACACTGGAGTTTTTTTATTTTTTAACCTACACAGAATTTTTATTGCATTTTAATGATATATCTGGAGTTTTAGATGTAACTTTTGCGTGATTTATTTGACATGTCACTTCCTTGTACTTTATATATAATAAATAAAATCTCTGCATAAATACAAAAAAAACTTAAGGGGGGTATTGAAAAGCTTCGTTAGAACGTTTTCGGTGCATTTTGTCCATAATATTTCTAGGTTTAGTAATGGATAAGTAATTAAAGTTACCGGAAAATTAAAGAAGTATCTTTACTAACATTTGTAACCTCTGCTTTAACCTTCTCTACTTACGATATTTGATACTATTAATTACAGCATTCATTCTCTTGTCATTACTTTATATCTGTAAAGGAAAATACATCTACACTAGAATTATTCATTCCAGCTATGTTTGTGAAATATGATTCGTTTGAATGCTTTGCCTGCATCTTTATTTTAAATAAGAATTTGAATTTAACACACTGATTCATTATAAACTGATCTCGTTAAAACTTTCTTTTCGTTTTTATTTTTTGCGTGACTAGATTTTGTCGAACCTGTTTATACGTAGTTTACATATTCATTTTTGTCTAAATCTTAATCACTTAAATGTTTTTCTTTTATTTTTATAACGAATACGAATTTATGATTTAAACATCGGGTGTAAGGTCGGTCGGTCGGTTAATGGTTGATTTTTTCTGTGTTTAATATGTGAATGTGTTTTAATACTTTCTTCTTTTACCGATTGTGATAATCGTTAAATTCTCTTGGTTCAAAAATTATCTGCATGTTATAGAATGCAGCCGTTATTCAGACTTTTTCAACTATCACTAGAAATTATACAGATGTCATAAAATACTACCATGATTTATAGCTGATAGATGATTTAATAATGATAATTATCGTTGAAAATAGACTTTTGTTCTTGTACGTATATTAATGTCTTAAAGAAATTGAAATGTTGTATGTCTAAGCTGTAACGCTCCGAATAAAATTTCTAAGAAAATTTAAAAAGCCCTTGAATTTACACTTTTTGAATACTTTCATTTAATTTTAAATCGGTTAACGAATAAAATTATTGGAAACTTCAGGAATTTATATTAAATTCAATAAATTTGTGTATAAATTAGAAAAATAACATTAATCGAGTTCCAAGACATCTATAAAATCAGTAAGAACGCGATTCAGCTGTACTATTGGGTATATATCCGATCCGAGCGCAAAAACTGTCAGGAAATTTTGATGCCACGGATTTTTTGGTCAATGTACCCAGGCTGTATCTCCACAGGCTCAACCTGGGATCTTATACTGCATAACGGGCATGTCCAGATTTAGTCAGGTCCTAATCTGATTAGGTCAGAAAGGTCATAAAGTCAATTATCACGAAGCAGATCTGTCTGACTTGGCGTGTCGGCTGGAACCGGACCATGTCCGTGCCTGTCGAAAATCGGTAGCGGAATCTTCTCGTAAGCGGGAATGGCTGATTCACCTGTACCCCAGACGATTATTATGAAACCTTATTGAAGATTTTTGACACCTGAAAATACCGGTTGGTAAATACACTTTTTTGTTCTGCCGCTCAGAATTTGTAAGAACCAGGAGGATAGAATGTGGCCTACGAAGTTCAGCTGACGCTGCCTTCGACAGGCCAAGTAGTTTCCGGGGTTTGTGGAAATTCGCGCACAACACTAGGCAAGAGATTGTGGTAATACGAACAGGTCACAACTGATGCCATTGGCTTGAAAGAATCGAATCCTGTAGGACTAGGTATGAGCCCGTTTGTCGTTTGCCTGATTGTGTGTTGTGTTGATTGCACGGGGAACTTCAAAAGTTTGAGAATTCTGCCCTAATATTTTTATTTAAAGTTAAACAATTAGATTCCTTGGCGGATAGAAACAAATATTTGGCTCTAACCTATTATGTTTTCTTGTTCTCCTAATTTAGTCATTAAGTTACTAGATTATGAAAAATATGTTATATTGTTGGGGGTCGTTGTATAAAAACAGCAATATTCAAAATGAGGGTTACAGCAGATATATTATAATTAAAAGATTAGCATTAACAGAAAAGAATTTAAAAATTCATATAAGTCAAACTAGTGAAGGCAATAAAACGTTTATGGTGATTGGATGCCATTTTCGAATTATAATTAGTTTAACGATTATAAATGCACATATAACTTTTATTATTTGTTATAGCCGTATGATTGTAATACACGATTATTAATTAATATTGAAAATATATTAACTTATAATATTTTGATTGAAGACCAGTTAAGTTTGTAGCCAAAATCTTTCCTTAAATATTCAATAGGTTTAGTAACTCGACAAGCCAACAACTACATTTTAACCTGTTGGTTTTATAAATTGTTATGTGCTGTTTAATTCCTTTTGTATTATATAATTGTAATAAATAACACGTTAATAATAAAACTGTAATAATTTGTCAAAATTATGATGTAATCTTTATTTTAAATTTTACGTAGGAATGATTATGCTGAAAGGATTTAATCAATTCATATTTATTTTTAAGTTATGTTAATTAAAGCAACTTATAAATTGTTTTGTATAATTATTTTAATGATATTCAGTTTTTTATTTTATTTAAGATACAAGGATATCCAGATGCTCGCTTGTAATATCCATTCATAAAACCTACTCCTTTCTACTAATTTTGGTATAATTGTGTAATTTTTGCGATTTGAGATTCAGATGTTTGATAATATTATAGTGGTAAGTTGTAGTGGGTTGTAATTTTAGATTAATTTGAAATAAATTATAGATTTATCTTACAAATAACTGATGTTGACTAGTTTTAATTACATAAAATTATTCTAAAATTGTTATCGATTTTGTTTTTCGTGCTGTTATTTATTAATTCCTCGATATGAGTACCTATTATTTTCCCCCGTTTTTCTTTCACGCAAACTAAACTACCTTATTTTAAAATTTATTTATAACGGAGAACAGATATCGCGTGTATAAACGCGTTACATTGTAATTTTTTATTATTGTTTTATCTAAATCAGCGTTACAATTTTTATAGTGATCGTGTTTACGGTCCGATATGAAAATTGTTACTGAGGCTCATCTCACGGCTTAGAATACGATCGAGAGAAAGATTCTAGAAGGAGGCAGAAGTAGAAAGTTTCTACTTCTACCAAAAGGAGGGAATAGGCCCTCCTCTTGAATAAGGTTTATTCATCACTGCGATTTCAATTTTTTTTGGTTTATTGTGATTTAATCTGGTTTTTAAAACACAATATTGTACCTTTTAATATGTGATCTTTCAGGTTTAATCCACGAACAATTGTCTTCTCGTAAGAAAAACAATTAATTTATTTCTTATAGCATTCAACATCTTTCTTTTTAGATGTGAACTGTTCTTACACTTATTTATGTCTCTTGTACAGATTTCCTCAATAATTGGAAGGATTTACCCACTACTTAATGAAAATATCGATAGGTTTATTCGCATAAGAACACTATATCAATCGGTTTTCGGTGCAGCTACGATAGAATCGGCCCTCCTGAATCCCCGAATTATATCTCATATATTGTCACAGAGAGGAGTTTCCAGAAAAGTCTCTCGGATTTTTCTCGAATAAAATTCATTGTTATTTATTTATCGCCGTATGTAAAAATATCCTTCACTGCATACGTAGTTCTTCAACGGTTAACATGTCGAAACACTCCTCGCTCTGAAATCTAACAAACAACGGTATTCCAAGATAAGAAAGTTCACACAGTATGACCATAGCAGTATATGCACAGTCATTCGACATGAATAGTTGTTCTCACTCATCACGGAGGATTTTTTGAACACTGTTTACTACATAATTGGAGTGTGTAAAGTATTTTTATTCTAACCTTTTCGTGTTCGGATTGACTATTCAAATTTTAAATTCAGAATAACAAAGTAGTAACTACAAGCCGCAGAAAAACTGAGGAAAACAAATCACTTCGCAAAACCATGAAATTAACGGACTGTCGGATCATGATCAACTGTATTAGAATCGTGGACCGCTAGGTTCTTTCTTGATGAAATTGAAGTTATGAGGTACCAGTAAATTACTATAGTCTACCGAGTGTGAACCACGTTACGATTTCAAAATAGCCTCATTTGAAATTCAATAGGTAGGATCAGTAACATACAAAGAAACTATTAGAAATTCGGCTTTTAAATTAGTAGTAAATAGATAAAAAATGTTTGTTTTTTTACAAAAATGTTATGTAGAATTTTTTTTATTTTACTGAAAATAAAAATTAAAAATTCTTATCAATATTGTATTAAATGAAATTGAATGCTATTTTCAGAATTCGGCCTTTAATTCTGATTCTTGACAAAAAAAATTATTATGTAACTAACTAGTTTATATATGAGATGATACTATTTTATGAAAAAAAAAGTTATGTGTATTTATATATATATATATATATATATATATATATATATATACACACACACACACGCTGCTTTATTAGTTTCATTTACTGTGTATATTTTTAAATGCTGTTTTAAATAGCCTATGAAATGTAACCGTAATGATTTAAGCCATGATTACGCTATCAGCAATTTTAAGGACAATTCTTATTGAACAGGTTTTACTTAACTTAAATTATTAACATATTTAATTATCCAAATGTTATCGAAATTATAAAATTCTTTATTCACTTCGTCTTTTATTTTTGTTTGTTTTGTTGACTAAAACAAACGGCTTTGAAATTGACTAACGGATAACAGTGAAATTTTGAGCTTTGAGACGAATTAAATCAACAACGAAGGGAGTTGATAAAATAATTTCCATTACGGACCGCTGCAATGGGAATCATTTCCCTTGCCGATTTCATTTTTTCCAATATGTGCCGTCTTGTTTATTGTATTACATAGATGTACCTATTGTCAGAAAAAAAAAATTGGTGGACATTCTATGTACCTTGACCGTTTTTTTCCCGGAATGATGGTGTAGCGACTGAAAAATAAAGTTGTTTCTGTCATTGTAATCTATTCTTTATTTCCGAATAGGATATTTTAAAAATGTTATTGTTTTTAGATTACTAGAAGTAGAAAATTTCATGGCATTTCAATCGATTTTGTTTTACCTGACTGGGATAGAGACGACTTGTTTGACGATCATCTGTATCTGTTTGTCGTTATATTAAAACTCTAAAATGCCTGCACCGTTTTTCAAGAAAGTTCCCAAACTCTTCTTCATTTCTCTACAGCCAGTGACACTAGATGTTTATGCTAGTATTAAAAACCAAAACAGATACAGTCGATATCATTTCATCCAAATAAAAAAATCTGATGTAGACACCACGCGACTTCCTTGTACGCCTATTAAATTCCATATATAGAGGTTTTAAAAAGAAAAGTGCATAAAATTTTATTTCATTAATAACTTCTGATATTTTTTATTTATTTTTTGTTGTTATTATTGAATTATTATTTTTTGTAAAACTGTTTTAAAATCAGAGGTTAATAATTATTAATAAATCAATATATTTAAACTAAAAAAAAGTTAAAAAAAAGGAGATGAAGTCGGATTTGAACCGATGTGCCTTCCTCTTGTAAGACCACATATTTCATTAATTAAAATTTTCTTTGACTATAACTCTGGAACTAATTAAAATAAGTACCACTTATGATATATCGCTGAAAATATTTCAATAAGGGCTTATTACTGCAGTTAATAAAATGTCCAAATTTAATTTTTGGGGGATTTTGGGCTGTTTTGGACACTTGAGTCAAAATTTAATTGCAATCAAAAGGAGAGGTGCGCAACTAGATGTTACAACAATTCTAAATCCAAAATTTCAACATCCTACGGCTAATCGTTTTTGAATTATGTGAGATACATATACTACGTACGTACAGACGTCACGCTGTAACTAGTCAAAATGGATTCAGGGATGGTCAAAATGGATATTTCCGTTGAAATCTGAAAACCGAAATTTTTTGCGATCACAATACTTACTTTACTTCGTACAAGGAAGTAAAAATTCAGATTTAAAAAAAAAAATATGTGTGTGTGTGTGTGTGTGTGTGTGTGTGTTTACGTTTACATCCTAAATTTTTAGTTTATGATGGTAATTTTATGTACTTTGATCGATTCATCTTTGAATACTCATAATACATAACACTCTCTAGAGCTGATGTATAATTAATTAACATAAGTCAGGCATTATCAGTTATTTCTGTAAATATAATAGGTAAATCTGTTATCAGGATCCGATACGATTCGACCGGCGTATAGATAGGATAGATAGTAGGAGTGGGAGAGTAGATGAAGACGGTGAGCTCAGATTGTGGTAATCGGTTTAGAACTGGGGAAATGGTATGAGATGTCGTGGGGAGGCTGGGCCTTGCATTCCTAGCATTCCGACTGACCACGGCCCGGTTCACAACAATCGCTACTCTGTATTCAGTCATTCCCTCGCCTTCGCCATAAACTCAGCCTAATCTTCCGCATCCCACGCCCCACGCTCAAAGATGTTAGATAAATACCAACCAACCTTATCATGAGCATACTTTTGCGCGCGTGCCAGCATGCACACAATACAAACCAGATCGTACGTACGTTTCTAATACATCTTATTTGTCGTAATTCTGCAAGCAAATTTCGATAGTTATTCAAAAATTGATCGGGAGGAACGGTTTTTCCCAAATTTAAGATTAGTAGCATTTTGATATACTTTTCGACTGCGTCAACTAAAATGAAATATCTAATAGTTATACAGGGAGCTGTCTAGAAATTATGTTCCCCGCATTCAGTTTTATTTCGTATAAGTATAAGAGAACGGCTATCTGTCTATCTATATACATATATATATGATGGAAAAAATTAAAATTTTTTTGAAATCAGTTTCATCACAATTCCAGTTAATTCAGGTTTAGACGAACTTGTCAACAAAAAAGTAAACTGTGACTAAAACCGTGTATTAAAACTATTACTGAAAACTATAAATATTTTAGAATTCAATTAGATTGTACGACAAAAATCGACTTAAATTTAAAATTATTCAGTTGTAATTAACTACCTTCTTAATTTGAAACGTGTTAAGCCAGTGATCGAATCGAAAAATAAGAATAATACTGTAGTTTTATTATACAAAAAAAGGAAATAAATAAAAAATAAAAATAAATTAGTAGAATGAAGTTGAGATTTTTTCATGTTTTTCAATTAAAACTGCTAACTTACGGGCATAAATTTACAGTCGATACGTATTTTAACATTAAACCAGAATGAACAGTATTTTTCTGCTCATCCATCCATCATTACCTCACTATAAAAGTATCCTAAATCAAGACGTTCGGAGTTCTGGTCAAGTCCTTCTACGATAAAGATACAAATCAGTATCTTTTCTTTCATTATATTTGAAAAAAAAAAAATTCTTTTACAATATATTTTTAGTCGGTGAAAGAAAAAAATCGTTAATTAATATTATGCTATTCTCACACTTTGTTCTCGTTGTTCAGTTCCTTAAGGGATTGTGGGTGGAGTTAAGCCCTAATGCTTCACTTCAACCTACCTACCTAATGGTAGGCAGGCCCAAAAGCTATATTTTCTGTTATCTCGTTTGGTTAATGTTTTTTCGTGATTTCTTCGTAAGTAGATCATTACTTCTTAGTTATCCCTCTTTTTCTTTATTAGTTCGCTTTTTCAGGATATTTTGCTGGTTTGGACAAGACTATCACTAGATCCGTACTAAGGATATAGGCGCAGTAATAGTACAATAACTGCATCCATGATCTTTATGTTGGTTTGGTGGGGGCTGGACATGAAGTGTTTGTTTGGATAAATCTAGTCTACCACAAGTACAAGTTTATCCTGTAAATTTCATTAAAGTAGGTTCGACCTGTATTGTTTATGTGGAAACGAAACTATTAAGACAAATCGTATGTAGAACTAAAAATAAGATAAAGGTCATTGAAATATAGGTTTCGACATTTGTTTTTAAATTACGATCTAGAAACATTTACTCCACTCCACAATAGTATATGTAGGTAGTATATACTTAAAATTTTTAAACTTAATTTAAAATTTTTACCTTAATTTTAGAATGCAGTTTTTTAAATACATATATTTTAGGATTCTATTTTACATTACATTTCATTTTTTTTAAATTGAAATAAAAGGACATCAGAATTTACAGTGTTTTACCACATTAATTAATAGAATATGAAATCTAATTACCAATTTTATTTAATTAATGATAAGTTTCAAGTTTTCTTAAAATTATATCTCAAATCGTTTAGTTCAGCATAGCTATGAATTTTATATCGGAGCCAAAATATTAATCCATTAGTAAGTAATTAATTATTTTATAAAGTATTAAACGTAAGAAGTAATTTGTAAAACATTTCGGTGTATAATTTAAAAATAAATAATTGCCAAATTTTTTTTTTTATATGACCTTTTTTTCTTATATTCAGTGCTAAAATCAGTTCCCAATATATGTACGTTTAGTCATAAATCACCCTAGATAGGCTACAGCACTTTTCTGTGATCTAAATATATTGATATTAATAAGAAAATTAATCTAAATATAGGCTGATCGTAGATATATCACGTTAAAACTATCTTTTAATACTCATAACCTATTTACCACTGAAAACCTTTAACTTTATACGGTTGAAAAAGTCATCAAGGAAATAGATTTGAATAACGGACTACTTCGCTGGATAATCGTTTCATTCTTCTGGATTACCATAACTGATTTACGTAACTAATTTCCGAAAATTATTTTACCATTAACGTATCCCCAACCGATTGATTTTTTTTATATTATTTATTATTTGTTACAGCAATATAAATAAGTGGTAGCTTTTCTTCAGACTCAAAAATTCCATTGATTGATTGACTGTTACCACCTGTTGAATTACAATTGACATAAATATTATTTTTATGAAGAAGTCTGTGGTAGCTAGTGGAGCTTATACTAGAGAGCCTACCTACAGTTATTATATAGTTAAATCTTTCTCTGAATAATCTGTTCTTTGAATAACCTTTATATATATATATATATATACTCGTAAAATCTATTTTACATTTTTAAAAGGCGAAATTTCTTGAATAACTTTCAACTGATGATTTTGCGATGTTTATCTTTAACCACATTATTTATGCTAATCTATTCGTTCTATGCGTACGTTAAGAGTGTTGCTGTAATGAAACAAAATTACTTAAAACTCCCTGTTTTACATAATATAGCAATTTACATATATTTTTAAACATTCAGTCCTTTAGTACGTGCTTCTTCGTATTGTTAGTTCATATTAAAAAATAAAAATAAATAAGCTACGAAGTCGACAGTATAACGCTGCAGTAGCTTGCATTAAAACAAATTTAAATTTCAAAAATATTAAGTGCCATTAAACATTGTATATTTAAATTTAATTTATAAATAAAAGTCGTTGATTATAATATTGTGGTGTAAACCTGTTCTGGAGTTTTCAATTTTTTTTAATGTACGGGGGTGTTATTCTCATGTTTTGATAATATAATATCAACAGCTTGTGTGTGTGTGTGTGTGTGTGTGTGTGTGTGTGTGTGTGTGTGTGATGCGTGTAAGTAGTATAGCGGTACATTGAATCTAACTTTTCAATTTTTTTTTCAAAAAACATAACAAAACTTAGCAGCGATGAAGGATTAATTACCAAAACCTAAGGCTAATATTAAATGATAAACAAAACTACAACGTCAAATGGGATGATAACGCTACCGCTTATTTCTGTAAAGAACTATAAGGCTTAGGTTAATCGATTTCGATAGGCGTCTAAATAAATTTAAAAACGTATAAATAGTGTTCTAAAACAAACTCACTAAGAAAATACACTACGCAATGCAAGAAAAAATATTACAAAAGCCTTAAATAATGTTAAATATCGTTACAGATGTGTTATACTTGCTGTTTAGTAAAACTGATTAAAAAAATTTCTTTCGGCTCACCGGATGGCGGAGGTAGATTTCACTAGAAGGTAGATTTCACTTCCATAAGGTGTACAATTGTAAATTGTTGCTTCTAATCTAGTTATCCCGTTCTTTGCTTCAAGAAAAAGTTTCTTTTAATTTATTTTCCTGGGAATTTAAAAAAATATGAAATACGGTTGCCAAAACTTCTTATCTAAACCCGCAGAAGTCATTTGGGATACAAATATATTATAAATTTTTCCCGTAATATTACCACGTTAAATAATAATTGAATCTGATTATCATTGACGGTTATGCATTTTTTAACATTTTTATCGAATCCAAAATCGAAATTTCTAATTAAATATTTTTCAATCTCTTTTTATGTTAAAAATTTGAGTAAAATCTTGGATAATGTCTAAATCCGAAAGATAAAAATTCTGTCAATTAATTTTTTTTTTTAAAGAGCTGGTAAATTTTTTAATACAATTTACAACTGCAAATTTTATTCTGTAATTCACAACAAGATTTATAAACTTGGCTATGTCCGTAAATTTTTGTTTAGTTATCTCTATAATCTTATCTTTACAAATTTCTGATAAAACTGGATTTTTAGCTTTTACATTGTAACCTGCTATTTTATAAGTGGAAAATTTATCTCTTTTAAAAACCTGTTTAAGATCTGTAAAATTCCTTTTTTTATACATAATACTTTGTTCCTCAACACACATTCAGAATTATCGACCACTTTCAAAATTATTATAGTGTCGCAGAATGTATGTGGGTTAGTTGTTTGTATAAATCTGATTGCAAATTAAAATTTGCCGTTTATTTTATATCTTGCTTATCCGTAATCAAATTTCCCATATTTTCGCATAAAAACTTATTTAAGATCCATTAATCAGAAATTTTTTTACAATCCATACCAATTAAATTTTTGACTTATAACCTTTTTTCCGGTAGCGGAAATTTTATTTTTATTACATATAAAATAAAATTTAATTAGTTGGAAAATATGGCTCAAATAGTATTACTTTTAATAATATATTGAAAAACTCAAAACTTTCGGAACATGATCTGAAATTAAATTTCGTTGGAAGTAGTGGAACTTTATTATCATAAGAAAATTAAGGTAAAAAAATTTAAGAATTTGATGCTGGAAATTGGTTGTAGTGTAGAATGATGAGGCGTAAAAGTTACTGTAAACACCTACTGAAGGTAAATTCGGAATATAATTAGATCTGGGAAAGACAACTGTACCGAAGATATGTTTAAATAATTTATAGGTTAAGTTCATGCAAATATTAGAATTAAATCAAACTAAATACGTGTCCGACTAAATACAGTTTTATGAGTTACTCTTAGATGATCCTACCCTATTAAAGGGCATTTGTATGTGGGTCTGTGTGTGTGTCTGTCCCCTTAGCTTAGCACCGAAATGTACCGATCCGTAGCGGAAAATCCCGATTCATTAGAACACGTCTCGTGGTGGTCAAGTGTATACTTGTTATATTATTATATATCAATATACATATGTATATGTATATGTATATGCGAAATATATATTAATAATATATTTTTTATTTATTTAAGTGACTGTTTTTCTTCATAAAATAATGAATTATAACCAAAACGTAGGTACCGGAATGTACGATCACTAGCGGAAAATTCCGATTCGTTATATCAATTTTCATTATTCAAAATTTTACACAAGAGTTAATCAATTTTGGATGCCTAATAATCCTATTCCGAAACGCCGCTAACTAGTCCCTCTGCAGCTAGGCCTTATAAGAAACTAGTATCCCAAAACTAATAACCCCTCCGCAGCTAGTAGTTTATATAAATATCATTGAACGATAACAGTAAAAATACAGTGTAATAAGAAAGATCAATTATTTGAAAATCCTAGAACTGTTTATGTGTTTGTAATCGTTTTAACTAAGCCTAACAGTAAACTAAAAGATTATATTATATGTTTAAATAGACTCTGTAAAAGTAATAAGTGTTATCATATGGATTCTGTGATTTATACCGACGATGGAAATAGCACTGTAGAAAAATATGTATGTCAGGGAAGTAGACAGAAGAACTCAGAAAAATATGATTATACAGCTGAGTTTGTTTCAACACGTCCAAAGAGTTATGCTTACAGCTTCTTTCTTATGCTTTAAATATATCTTAAAAAAAGAATAAAAGGATTTACTTTAAACTATAAGAATACATAAGTATTAAACATGAATATCATAAGGAAGATGGTTGAAAAAGAAAGTGAAGTGTAGCTGTAATTTTCAGATAACAAGATATGTTAAAACGAAAAAATGAACTTTGTCATTAGATAATAATTGATGATTAATAAACATTCTTCCGTTACCATTTAATGGACCAAACCCCATTAAAAGTGGTTACGGATTTTTGGGTTCAAAAATTTTTTTTAAAAATACAAACTGGAATCAATGTACCGCTAATCGCTCGAACGTGTGTATGTGTCATTTCCTGTTACTGTTATTGGAATTCTTTTAGCTGTAATAGCTCGTTAGAATGAAGTCGAAATAAAGATATTTTATTTTTTTTTTACTATGGTAGATTACTTTATCAAATAATATCGAGGAGTAAAAATTATTTTGTAGCGGTCAACTTTAACGTTCCATCTAAACGAGTGTAAACATCAATAAAAAAAATATGGAAATTTTATAATTTTGATATAAATAATACTACTAATTATTTCTCGTCATTTATTTTACACTCTTCCTTAAGCACTTTGTACTTTTTTGACATTCACCTGTAGACAAGAGTGAGAGAGAACAAAATGAAGAAAAATATTTGTTATAATTCTAACGAATCTACATTTTTAGTTTGGGAATTGAGCATTCAAACTTCAGTAAAAGGAAAAATGAGATGTGCTGAAACACCAACTGATATTAAAATAATGTGGGTACCACACTATTTTCCTCTCACACTATCTCTCTTTCTCTATCAAAATCTCCAATTTGAGGCAAAACACAACTTTCTTACTTATCTTAAGAAATTTTCTCCGTAATAATCTCTTTAAATCATCTGGCTTTATCAAGATTATTTTTGTTCCTGTAATTTAAGTGGCCGAGTACAGTCTTGTTTGTAAAATCTAGGTTTATTTAATTCGTTATTTCATTACCCACTCATTATAAACGAGTAGTTCTCAAATTTTTACACTAGTCCTCTTATCCCTGTGTTTTTAGCTCTGAGACTATTCATATGGACGTAAATAACTGTGTTCGGTGTTACTTTCTATATAAAATAACGTTTAACCTACAATCATTAAATGTGCTATGATAAATTATATATATTAGAGAAATTTATTCTGTGGCATTAATAAAAAAATAAAAATAGAAAAAAATAAAAGGAGCGGGGAGATATTGCACATAAAAACACTCTACGATTTAATTATAGATCGTTTTATTTGTTTTTTAATTTATATATTCTTTTTATAACTTTTTTTCTCCAACTGTTGCTTAAAGATGTTAGCCATTTTTGTTCGCTTAGAATTATTACGTTACTTATATAGTAACAAACAAAGACATCGCTACATTTAACTGTAATTTATAAGCTTTGTTAAAAATTTTATCTAACGATTTATTAACATGTATTTTCTTAATTTCTTTTAAAAAGTTACATTTTAGCAATAATAAATGTTTTCATTTATTTCTTGAAAGTGCAATTTATTCTACATGCTTCTTTATAAATAGTAATAAAATATTACGTATTAGCAACATAAGGTAATCGATTTGAATTGTTTCTTTTGTTGCAGGTAAATTCAAAAGATTTTTATTTGTAATATTGTTTGGAAGAAATTATGTAAATCTTCTTTATGTAAGTTTTGTTATATTCTTTTTTTTAATTGTTTTCATAGAATTTTAATTTATGTTTAATTAGAATTTTTAAACGTAAATCAGTGAAACAATATTTCTACATTATGAATAGTTTTTGTTAAAACTGCTTTTTATAATTTAACAATATTAGACCTTAAAATACAGCTGAATAATTATAGTTTATGAAAGTCACACATTTTTTTTTAAGCTAGAATGTATTTTTAAAGCCTTTTCTTTTTTTCTTTTTTATCTCTGTCTGCACTTCGAGAAATGTAGTAGCTGAACTAAAGTATTTGAATAATTATCATGTTTTCCACTACTTTAAATCCATAGTATTACGCAACTGAATGTACAGTATAGATTTTGTGACTGCTAGTTATAGAAACGATATTCAATCTCCTGCCACGTCCGCTTTATATTGTCTGTCGTAACTATCGTAATAGCAGCAGCAACCTTTACCTTAGGCGTAGTGAATCACGAATCTTTTCACTGTTTACAATCTTGATGTATCCAAGAGAACAGTTTCCCAGGAGATCAAGAGTAAGCCCGTTTTACTGATCTAATAGTTTGGGATTCGAGCAGTCAAATTTCGGTAAAAGGAAAAATGAGATGGGCTGGAACACCAGCCGGTATTAAAATAATGTGGATATCACACACTCTGTTTCTCTAACCCCCTTATTTTCTCTCTACCAAAATCTCCAATTTGAGACAAAAGCTAACTTTCTTACTCATCTCAAGAGATTCCTGAAACAACTTCGTGAATTAGATTTGGTTTTACATACCCCCAAATCGTTCAGTTGTTATTGTTTTTACACTATTGAAATGATAATTGGTTTCATTTGTACAAAAAGCCGGTGTAAATAATTCATATCATCGATTCCGTTAAGCAAAAATCACATTTAGTTCAACACATTTAGATCGATTCTTACGTATAAATTCTTTTCTAAGGTTGACCGGGTATGCGTCCTGCCGAAAACACTTATGGAAAACGTTTTGAATTCAAACTCACACGAGCAATTATTATATTTTAAATATATTTTATATTCTCGAGATAATCTGATAAAGTTCGATATGTTGAACGGTTTGGAAATTTCTATTTCTTTACATTCCATTCTGATTGCTCCACCGAACATTTTAAACCACCAACGAATATCCTGATCATTAAGCGTACTTTGATTAGAATTAGAATTTATGAAAATTATTTTGAAACTCAACGATTATGGTATTCATTACGCTTGGATTGTACAATTGCACTCATATATCAACCTCACGTTAGTTATCATTACTTCTTTCTTTACATAGGGAAATAATTAATTATATTTATCCATACTGAGTTATGAATTTTTCTTAATTCTGGCAATTTTTTTTCGATGACAAATTATATTTTAAGTCCAAAACCTTTTTGAATGTTTTGGAGTTTTCATTCTTGCATTCGAAATAAATGTAATTTAGCATACAAAAAAAAGAAAATTATGAATCGTTTAGTGAACACTGTTTGTTGTGCCCTCATCTGAATAAGTTTATGTTATCTTAATTTATGAATGAATAACTCCATTAAATATTTCTAAATTCATTATTCCATCATCACTGCTTCGTTTGCTTTTAGAGAATGTATTTATTTTTAAATTTTATTAAAGTCAAATCTACTCTATTAAGCGGTTTACATTTCTATTCATTAGCACTTTTTATGACGGATATTTTCATCACAGATAACTTTTTTACTTTCATCTTTTGCCGAAGTATTCCCCCGCATACTTGCGGGTCAATAAATGCGATAACGATGATTATACTGGCATCTGCCTGTTTCTGAAAAAAAGTCCTACCCGGACTAAGTTATACTAAGATCTACCCGGTACAAGTTATCTAACTTGTAAAACTGAATAATGATTTGATTTTGATTTTTTAAGCGATTCAAAAAAAAATATATAAAAATGATTGCGAGTTAGTTTAGTATTATGATTTTAGTCAAAGTATTGTGATAACTTACCGAACAGGAGGTAAAAAGAGTAAAATAAACCGGAACCTCTAAACTGTTGCCTCAAATACATTTGTTGACTAAGCGTAAGTCTTGTAGCCGTAAAAATATCATGAATTACTTGTATTAGACCCTTTAGCAAGAAATTGCTTGTAGCTTAGCCCTACTTACCCCTTGACCATAGTTTACTTTAGGCTTTGGATAACTATGCCAAATATGATAGTGTAACTCTGCTCTCCGTCTACGTGTTTTAATGGATTTTAGATAATATTCAGTTTGTATGTGTTTTAATTGATTAACATCTACAGCGATTATAGATCTTGATCGTGGATTTACCTTCTGATGGTCATGATCTTGTCATTCGCGAGTATATCTTGAAAATATTGTAAATATAAACATATTTTCACTGTAAAGAGAAGTTTAAAAAAGTTCGATTTTTTAGCGTGATATAAAAATTTTCCTTTATTTTCTGGCAAAAAGAAGAAGAGAACAGTACCACTGATATCATCGTTGAGAAAAAAAACGCTAAAGCTAATGTTTCACAAAGAATGAAGGAGAGTAATTAGATAGCACGGATAGCTGCTGAGCGGGAAGCGGCGATAAATCTGTATTGTAGGATAAATTTAGAAGTTCTTTACACCTCCTTTTTTACGTTCGAAGTTTTTTATGTACTATTCTTCCATGTTTATATCACACTATGTCCTTTCCGATGAATGTGATAGTCCTCAATAATTTTTTTGTTATTCTAATTATTTCATCTCATTTCTCAAATCTGTCTTATAAAATCTTAAAAAGTACATTTTTGAGTAATCTGATTGCTTATTTATTATTATGTTTCTAAGTTTTTAATTTCACTTAATATCCGCTAGACTTTGTGAAAAAATTCAGAGTTCCATTAATTGGTTAAAGACTAATAATTTCTCTTTATCATTGACTAATTTGGACAAATTTTACTGTTACTAAAGTTATTTTTGGTGATAGTTATTCAGACAAGATTTTTTTCTTTAAAAAAAATTGTTATATTAATTTTAATTTGGTGAAAAAATCTCTTTAGAAATTAAAATGAGCCATTATTAAAATGAGCCAGTAAATTTGAAAAAGAAGTTTATTAAAATTACCGCTACATTAATTATAGCAGAGAGGGAATGTAAGCAACATGTAAAACCGTAGTCCACATTTGTATTCTTTGTCGTTTTCATTGTTCACTCTGCTCGGTGAGACAAAACGGCTGCAACTTAATTTTTGTCGAGTTATTGCACTTTTCCCACATTTTATGCTGTGAAATAGTGTGATTAGATTATATTTAATTAAAAACCATCTCTTATGAAACAATAACGGTTGTTTATTTGTTACTGAGGTAGTTATTATTATAAAATAGACGATAACTGGGAAACTACTCCCAAAAAAACCTCCTAAACGGGTTAGGACATAAAAGGTTTTTTAGGCAGTTAATAGAACATTTTCAGTTTTTTCCCCTTTCATGGGCTGTAAAGTTAAACAGGAGTATTTGTTCTTCAGGGGTTTAAATGATGAAATGAATTTGCATAGATCGACAGAAACGTAATCGCGGAATAAATTCAGACAGCTTGAAACTTTTATGGCCATTATGAAGCGAGTTCTTGCGGTTTAGATTCATCGAAAAATATATACTGCAACTAATCAAGTGTTCGAATCATTTAATAAATAAGCTTTTTCTCATATATGTTCTTACGTAATTATTTTAATGACCACTTGACTGCCACTGATATAATAATATATTATTATGTGTTATTGATACGTACACTTTCTTATATTGTACATTGTAATTTCAACTCTACAGAGTGTCCCATAAGTTTCCATACATAGGAAAAATAAACGTGTTTTTTTATTAAGCCACGGTGAATCAGAAAAAGATATAAAACATAAATCATCTCATAAAACGTATCACCAACGCCATTACAAGCATACTTCGGCTGTGCAAGCACAGCTGTAGTATACATAAGCACAGCCTTGAGTGCAAGAATAACTCCAGCTGAGCAAGCACAGCTAGAGTGTCCTTGTAATGGCGTTGGTGATACGTTCCTTGAGATGTTTTTTTCCTGACATACCATAACCTTAATAAAAACATGTTTATTTTTCCTATGTATGGAAACTTACGGGGTTACGTGTTCTTTAGCAGTGGGGAACACGCATCGAAACGTGTATTCAAAACAATGGTAGTTATGTTGAGCATAATATACAAATAAAAATAATTTTCATTAAAAAGAGGTTTATTTTTCTATGTATGGAAACTTATGGGACACCAGTATAAACAAATAATATAAATAAAATTATAAAGGGGATTTAATATAAATACCAACAGACCGAAAAAAAAAAGAAATATAATAAACTTTTTTATTTGTTCAAAAAATTAAACGTGTTTTGCGTGATTTAAATATTTCGTAAATAATAGTTGTAAAAAGTTACATTTTTTAATTATTTCAATAATTATCTAGGGAAAGAGAACGATCAGAAATTTTTATTTAATTGAAGCCTTTACATTAGAATAAGATTCCTGTCCGGATTCCAGAATAACAGGCACGATTAGGAAAGCCGCAATACGGTGAATTGAACGAATGGTAATAGGCGGTGTTTAATACAAAAGAAGTTGAATTTCTCAAGCCCGTTTTATTATTTGTTAAAGTAAGAGTTCTGTATTAGTTGCTCTGATCAGTTCGGTCGCATTACAATGTTCAATATTTTTTTTTTTTTTTTAAATAAGATTAACAATTTTTTCATTCAAAATTTAATACAAATTATTAAACTTATGTATTATTTACCTTGATGGTATTGACAAACTCAAAAAGTTTTTATCAAATATTAATAAAAAAAAAAAACACTGTAAATGAAAACATTAACTAAAAATATGCTCAGTTAAATAATTGTTTTTATCCATTATTAGGTTTTACAAATAATCTTCCAGATTTTTTTAAAAGAACTACCAGTTCCTCTCTCCTTTGACCGGACAAAATGAACTTTCCGATTTCTTAGTAATCTGATAAACAGCTCGCTCAACCGAAATAGGCAAATTAAAAAAAAAAATAATCTGAAACTTTCTAAAAGGGATTGTAGGGGGTGTAATGAATTTGGGGCCTCCAAAATATTAGGAATTTAAAAAAAAAATTATTCCGTTTTCTAAAAGCTTAAAACGTTTCAATCATATTTATTTTTACTTACCTTCGTCAAATAACTGGTATTTTAGAACTTGGAAATTTATAATTTTAAACGTATAGTTTCTTCAAAAAAAAAGTTGACGTTTCCAATACATTAGCTGACACATTAATGCATTTTAGACAACAGTTGTAGGATTCCCGCCAAACAGATTATTTCTGGTGCACTGCTTACACACACAACTTAATTTAAAATATTTATTATTCTATTTAAACATAATATTTTTTGTTTATTTAATTCAGTGATCCTAACTAAAGCGCGTGCACATACCATATTTCATTCGCGCGGGTGTGGTGGTACTATCGGCCACTTTAAATATTATTCATTTATTTAATTCTACTGCTCATCTGTGACGTTACAACATAGAAGACGACTAGAGCAGCTGTACGTCAGTGTTATACTAGCGCCCCTTGTGGTGGGAGGGGGTACTAATGACACGCTATACTCTCTTAGCCACTAGTTTATTTAGAGCATTTTTTGGCTCTAAATATGGGTGCGATTTTCCAAAACTCTTTTTTAAAGATATTAATTTCTAATTGTGAACAAATGTGCCTAAAAAAAATAAGACTCAATTAGGCGAAATCTCGATATACTGACGGTGACCATGCTCTACAGCCTCACTCCCCATGACCTTTTAAGTTTAAATTTTAGTGGCATCATATATAGAAGTAATCTGCCCAAGACTGGTCAAAATCGCTCAAATAGTTCTGGAGATATAAGGTGATTTAGGGTGCGATAATTAACGCCGAACACACACACACACATACGTGAGTGTGTTCGGTGTTCTAACATACAAACATCCGGAAAATTTCCATTCGATTTTTTGGGTTCTTAAGTAAAGATCCGGTGAAAACCCCACATGCCCAAATTGGACCGATTACCATACTTTTTATAACTATAGCTCTGCTGGACAGCTAGGCGGGAAAGTAAAAAAAAAAAAACAATCTAATAATCGTTGTGCAATAAATAAACATTTTTGTAATTCGTAGTATTTATAGTTATATTTTTAGGAATAAAATATTAATTATTTCAATTGATCAGCCAGGTTGGTATTATAGATTTAACTTTATTTCCACGATTTGACGTCAGAAACAAGCTTGATTTTTCTCTAAATGGATTTCTCTTAAATTTCTTTTTATTTTGTTAATAATTCCTATTTATTAGTTTTATTTTGTGTTAATTTAATCTGTTGTTCTATTAAGTCTACGTACTTATTTGATTTTTTTTAATTTATTGACTGTTGTTATATTATTTAAAGTTATGATGGACGATTCATATGGTGTCCGGGGACCAAGACCCTTATCCTAGAAACTTCGTATCAGGCGAGGGTAAAATAAAACACAAAATATACTTTGTTTTATCCTTTATTTATTTCAAATTTAATGGAATTCTTTGAACTGAGCCGGGGTAGTTCTTCACTTAATATATAATTGCATTCTACAGCAGCAACCAAACGTTATCGGTATAATTATCTCATGCGCTACCGATGTTAGTAAAGTAGTGTTTATGATGCAGGCAGAGAAATGTTAGTAGATAGAATGAAGATTTCGGCGGCAGTAATAATGCCTATTAATAGTGCCACCGTCTGGCAGCTGACCCGGATATCAGTCCTAAATGGGTTATATTAGGTTCTATGGCCTACAATTTTTGTTGTTTGAAATTAAATGTTTTGGATCATAAATCCCTTACAATATCGTGTGTTTAAAGTCAACCTGTTTTAGTCCTCGTATGAAGTTTAACTGTATGTTGTATAGTTTTGTGTGTTTTGAAGAGTGGTTCCGTCTTGACGGATAGGCACTACAGACTTACGAACGTAAGATCAGTATTTAAAAAATAAATCTTTTTCAGACTACAGTACTCTAAAAGCCTGTAAGTTCATTCGATTTCTTTTAATTTTACGATTAAATTGGCTACTCGGTATGTTGTATGTAGTGTTGTTATACTACACTATTATTAATATAATGTTTGTGCTCCTTGTCATTTTTGTTCACCTTGAATTAAGTACATTTCAATTTAATTTTAAAATTTATTATTTCTTTGACTTTGAGAGAAAATGTTGAGACAAAAGACAAATTGTTGACTTTCTTAATTAATATCCGATAACTGACGGCATATCCTATTTAACTACATACGAAAGTGTTATTCACATCCGTCTTGTATAAATTTAAAACAAAAATCATTAATCCTTTATCACTGAATTTAAACAAACTTTCACCATCCTTTCTTAACAAAAATCCAACGATCTGTCGACTATGATTCTTACATGTTTATTTACTCGCATATAAATAGTAATGCTTACAATTTTTTTTTAATATTAATATAAATTGAAAGAAGTGTCAGTTAAGAAAAATGATGGCTTATCAGGTTATCGCTACTTTTCAATTCTACGACCACTTTTTCTTACCATGCAAATTAAAAGAAGATATCCTATTACATTTTGTTAAAACTTATTCTACGTCCAAAAACTACTGTCGAAATCACATAAAAAAATAAATAATGTATAATATGAACATACATTAAACATTCTAAAATGTCCAAAATGTTATAAATAAAAACAAGAAATAAAAATTAAAAACACGACTGCCAAACAACATTACTCTTTAGTATAAGATAATTACTAATATAAGATAAAGAGCGTATGGGTTTTGTATATATTTTTATATATTTTGTATATAGTATTTGTATAGTATAATTCATTTTTTTTAAGATTTCTTAATTTATTTAAACATATATATATATACATAGCATATGACAGTCTCGGTAACGGAAGGATTCCAACGCGTGGTTATACGTTTAAATCGGTTCAGCCATTGAGCTTCTACGGTGGAATAAACATACATACACATACACCCTAAATGCATGACACTCCTTTTTGGGCAGTCGTGTAAAAACGAAATGCCAAAACTTATTAAATTTTTATATTGATTTTCCTTCGTTCGGGCGGATGAATTGATTTTACTCGTATGTGTTATGTTCAGTTTAATACGGTGAAAATTGTATCGATAGCTGAATGCAAATTCTGTTTCACATTTCGCCGAAAATATTTGCGGACATAGAACGTAGTTGTATACTGATTAAGGTAGACTACGCATGCGCAGGTGAGCATTTATATACATTCACGTATACGAGTATTTAGTTTTATCAGCGGTTCATGATTCAGTAGATTCAACGGGTTAAAACATTTCAAAATCTATTTCCTCTTCTGTTTGAAAATAAATCACAATATTTCAGGTGGAACTGTAAAAATTTTATCTACATTTTGACAGAAAGGAAT
The DNA here is from genome assembly GCF_047948215.1 of Lycorma delicatula. NCBI lineage: Eukaryota > Metazoa > Arthropoda > Insecta > Hemiptera > Fulgoridae > Lycorma > Lycorma delicatula. The sequence goes on along the minus strand of NC_134455.1, from coordinate 161,375,891 downwards.
ATCTTTGTTTTTCTCTGTCAAAACAGTTTGATGAATTTTATTCGATAGCAACGAGGCCGGCAATCGGGTGGAAACAATTAGAATAATTAAAGAGTTGAAATGAAACAAATACAAAAATATATCGGTCGTCAAAAAGAGAGAACTTTACAAAATATTCGCACACTCGTATATACGGCTGTTGTAGTATTTATATCGAATGCTCGTGCGTGAACAAAATCATTTACTTATCTCCCCTTAAATCAAATTCGGTTCAGTTTTTATTTTTACTTTTAGTAGTGATATGAAATTAATAATTTATTACTTTACTTTGTGGCATGTTTAATTAATGTGACTTTAAAAGACTAAACGGACATTCGGTTCTAATAATAAAACGGTACAAGGTACTTTAATTCATTTTTTTGTAATAAATTTAAATTAGGCTGTTTGATTAAAAAATATAGATTTTGCAAAATCCAGAAATAAAAAATGTGCTACAACTAAGTACAGAAAAACGGTTGTTAATTTATCCATTTTTTATTGTTTATTTTAATCGGGTGAAACTGCAAATATTAGATTATTCGTAACAAAAGGAAAATTTGTACTTCGGAGAGCAATATCATATGTAACAGTCAATTGAAAAAATTTGTGTTTTATCTCGCACTAAAGCTTGCTCTTTCCTGCGATATTTGGATAGTTGTGATTTATCTCAAGAAAGCTTATGGAAAGTAAAATTAACAAAAAACATATAAAAGGCACCCCATTTTTTTTCTAGGTATCGAATTTCATTCTTCCATAACTTCGCTAAGCAATAATATAAAGCATGAGTGTTTAGAGGTATATGTAATAACAGAATTTTAACTGTCATTTAATTAATTTAAAAATTGTTTCCGCTGGTGGTTTCAATATGGCGGATATTCTGTTTCTTTAATTTGATATATCGGTTCTTAGTACAGGTCGTGATTTTTTTTTTTTTAATTATGGATTGGTAGGTTTCATAACAAAGCTACCTACTGTAATGGGTACCATGATTCGACTTCCGGAAAATTTCCACGTATCTTCTCGTTCCACATCCCCCAGACTCCAAAACCACCGTCAGTTCAAAAGTTTACATATATATATTTTACTTTCTTGTGGACCGACAACTGCCGTAATTTTGCGCCATTCACTTTCATATTGATACATAAAATATAACGACACAGAATCTCGGTCGATTTTGTTAATGGGCGAAATCGGACCATGGTGGTGGAAATGGGAGCTTTTTCGAAAAAACAAAATATGTTTTACATTCTTAAATAAAATATCGAATTTGTTTAAAATTCCTACTATTCTTTGGATAAGGGCCTTAAACTTATATAAGTAAAGTTTTTTGATATCACCAACCATTGGCCCAGGAGGTGGAAAAAATGGGGTTTCGTAGACAAAAAAAGCAAACCTTAATAGCCACAGTATCGAATCGGTTTAAATTGCTCGTTAGTCCTCTAAACATTACCTAAAACTTTTGTCTGAAACATCTGAAACAAGTGATATGACCAACTTTTACGGCAAGGGAAGACCAAAATGTTGCTGTAATTATAAGACGATGGGGCTTGTCATATGCTAGACATATGAAACTTCTTTAACATGCAATTATTGTTGTATTGAGAAAATTTGAAGTTTTCCTTAACTTTAAGGTGGAAATCTTACCGGTGAAATCTATCTCCGGCGTACAGAAAGGGATTTTTTAATACAGAGTTAAACGATGATGTGTTTCAATAATGCTATTACTATGTGCTCACAATTCCGATAAACTCCATGATGGAAAAGTAATTGTGATGAAAGAAGGGTTTTCTTTGAAACGGTTGGGATTGACGACTGTCTTTTAGAAAAGAGAATAGTTCATCTAGTTTATGCACACTTGTAAGATCTTTGTAAAGCTGTTTTGTCATGGATGGAGCACATTGTCGTGAGCGGATTTTTTCTAATAGTTCGATAATGTTTCGATAGTTTTTCGAATAGAATTTCCTAATTTATTTATTTTGTTTTCTTTAATTATTTTAAACATTACTTCTTTCATTTTAAATAAATTTCAATAGAACTCTCTCGTGTACGATAATGTATATTTTACCCTGTAATATATATATATAAAAACAGTATTTTTTTATATATATTTATATATATAAAAACAGTATTTTTTTTTTTTATTTTGGGCAGATTTCCAAATACACACTGGCTATAGGAAAGTCTAGTGCGGGGGCTTGTAGCCTTACATAATATATGTTACAGGATAGAGCGTTGCCTTTTGAAAAAGATCGGTAACTTAAAAAACCCGTTCACCACTTTTTTTTACGGTTGCAACGTTTAAAACAAATCGGGGGTTAGATTTGCTACAAGACCGAACGTATTCTGTTTATAATCAAAGACTCTGTGTTTATATTCCTTAAAAGGTTAACAACAGTTCCGATGTTAAGAAATGAAGCGGCAGCCCACATAGTTTTAAGCCGTGAAGAAATTCAGGGGAAACCGCAAGATATCTTCATCCTCTGTTTTCAAAGTAATACAACAAAGGAAACTTTTCGGTTCTCCTGGAATGAGGTCGTATTATTAGAGTTATGTCCTTGAAGTTATTCATATAATATATTCGTTTAAGTTTTAATTCATTGCAATAATACTGATTTTTAAAACATAATCTATCCAGCTATACCGTATAAATATTTAACTTTGCAATGCTAGAAATAAATTTCAGTTATTCATCTCTTGTTTTATATTATTAAAAAATAATAGTATTTTTAAAGTAAAACATAATTTTTATTGAATAAAATTATTCAATAAAATTTTCAGTAAATTATTCCAATAAAAGTTATTAAAAAAATTATATTATTTCATATCGGATTGGTGTTACTATTTTAGCGTACTTTGTTCAAATTACTCCTTTATCAGGATTAGTAGTAAGCCTTAAACCGAGAGCAAGTCATATTTTTCAAATGTACTTTTTTTATAGTAATATTTTGACTAACTAAATTATGCGATGTTAAAGATAACCTCACAAAATACAGATAGAAAGTGAAACTTAAAATTCGAATGCATTTTATTGTGGTATTTTGTTTATCAAAATGGGGTAAACCGTTCTCAATATACCAGAGAGAAACTTTTGTGGTTCATTATTTTTCCTAAGAAGGAGAGTGAAGAATTTTTAGAATCGATCGTTATTTTTATGATTATATATAATTTTAATATTTGTCTCTAAATCGCTATGAATACGTTTAATTTCACCTTATCCTTGCGTTGTATATAAAACTGAATCGAAAACCCTATTTGTATCATCTTTCTGTTTGTATGGGACTACGCAAAATCAGAAAAGGTTTTTTTAATTAAGTCGTAGAATCAGTTTAATTTAACCGGACACAGCCAAAACTGATAACCAGGCAATGACTACCGAAATCTGCTTGAACTATTTCAGTGAACTACCCCCTCTTGAGGAAAACAACAATTTTATCATTTACTCACTTGAGATGCACTCGACAAAAAAAATTAAACTCGCTTTTGTTTTCATAATTTTTTTTATATTTTACTATTTAATGTATTTTATAACGAAATTTCAACATGCGAAAATATAATAAATTTCCTTATAAGTTTTTCTTATCGTTTTGAAAGGCGTATGGGGAGAAGTTCTAGCATCCTCTTGGCAAAACGTTTCTTTTTGCTCTGTTTCCTACCTGAAGTGTCAGCGAAAATTTCAAGCTTTACAAAATAAGTAGACGACTTTTATACGGATATTTTTTTTAATATTTCGTATGGGAATTCCTTCAAATAAAATTTGGTAAAGTATTCTATGAGTTCATATGTAGCTGGAATTGTGTTTTTGCATAGATTTTGGTATTAGAGAATTAAATAAAATAAGATTTTTTAACGATATTTTTCTGGAGATTTCCTTCTAGATAATACATAAGAACTGATACAAAATAACATCAGGATATGTAGATTGAGCTATATAGACTGCTGAAGTTTAGATGGCTTTTTAGTGGTTTTTACTTTCTAAGACTAACCATAGTTATCCCGGTGCTGAGGATATTTTAACTCAATCATAGAAAATAGTAAGAATTTTTTGATTGGTTTTCTTTGCCATATTGATTTAGAAGATGACCAACTATTTATAAGTACTCTTGTTGATTTTATTTCTTTGAACTAACACCCATGTATGGAAGTTTTGGTTGCACACAGTGATATGAATTGAGTGGTCCAGTACCTAATAGCACAAATTTATGTATTTATTTGTTATCAAAACTGATAAAATGTGGTTTTTTTTTTTACTTCAACGCAAAATAAAATTTTTCATTAAAATTTGAAAACATTTTTAATTTTCGTTTTACATTTCGTAATCGTAATTCATTTCAAGAACAGAACCTTCTTTACGAAGTAAAACTTTTCATTTTTGAATTGTTTACAATGTAAAACACGTTGAAAAAACAAAATGTTAAATGTTTTGTGTTAAGTGGAAAGTGGAAAGTTCCACATCTAGAACATTTTGTAAGACATCTCAGATCTTAGTAATGATATTATCAGTTTAGTGCATTGTACTGAGTAAAGGTTGTTATAGTTAGTTTTTTTAATCCTCTTCATTACTGATGATTGATAACTAAATATTCGTATCGAACAGTTTGAATTTTATTGAGTTTTAATAAAATCTGTTCATTATTTTTTTCACTCCTTTAATCTGTTTTATTTACTTCTTATATTATCTCTTTTAGATCCAATCTAGATTCTCTAGGAAAATAATTTAAAACAACATGTGATATTTCACTGCTTAGAGTCAAACAGAATTCGATATTGTCAACAGCAAATAACGGTAAAAATTCTCTCTAAATGTCATATCTCATTCAACGACCAAAATTCCATCGAAGTTTGAAGCACCTTTCTCATTACTGATCGACTCTACTTGTAATTTTATGAAAATATTTTTCTTGGTAACAGTAATGATACATTTTATTATCGTAGGGATTTACAATTCAAAAGATGTAGAATTTATGCATGAGGGAGGCTTGAATGTGTAATTTTTTTATCATTACCACTTACTTACACCGAACGATAGTATGTAAATCAAATTTTATAAACTTAAAAATTTTCTGTTACAAATTATAAATTAGCTCACCGGGCTAATCTAGAAATTAACTCGTCGCAGATCAGTTTTTTAACAGCTGATCTTGAAGTCGAAGGTTTTGAGGTTTGAATCCTACTAAAAGTAATTGTTTTTATATGCATCTGAGTACTAGAAAGTGGATACCGGAGTACTTTTGTGGTTTGAGTTCAATTAACCACACTTCTCTGTAATGGTCGGCCAAGTCTGTACAAGACTACCTCATTAAAAAAATGTCATATATACCATTTCATCTCACTGGGCCGTGGAGGGATTGCTTAATGCTCACTAGTTGAACAGATTGCACCGGTCTCGGTGTCGGGAGTGGTAGCGTCTCAGCCTTTCACACGGAGGTTTGAATCCCGGTCAAGCATGGCATTTTTCACATACGCTACAAAATATTCATCTCATCCTCTGCGGGAAAAATGCTAAACTGCGGACCCGGAGGTTAAAAAAAAAAATGTTGAACAGATTGCAACGTACTCATTATGAAAACAGAAAAAATTAAAAATAAATATAACTTAATTACATTACATTTTTTACCGATTTTTCGAAGAAATGTACAGTATTACTTTCTCTCCCACGGTGGAATTGGGGTTGAAATTGGATTTCTTTACGATTTTAGGTTTAAATATTTATATATCTAATTTAGATATTTAGATATAGATAATAGTGTATCTGAAGTTGTTCATGTGGAAATTTGATGAAGATTGGTTGAGTTTTTCGTGAGTTAAGCTCAATTTAAAGTCGACAACAGACAAAATAGTCCCAATTTGAGGTTATGTTGACTGTGTAGTGTTGCATTTTTTATACACGCTTTTGCAGTGAGTCACACTGGTGAGTGAGTTAAAAAGTGGTGATGTGTGTAGGTTCTATTCGTTAATCGAACGTATTTAGTGCATTGTACTCTGAGAATCAGTGCGTTTCTGACTGCGAATTAGTGAGAGCGTCGTCGGAAAGTATAAGTTGCTCTTAAAAGTGATCCCCTTCTGGCTGATGGTTTAAATAGTTGCTTAATTGTAGACGCAAGCACTTTTTGAGAAAAGGATAAGAGAAGTGCAGAATTTTATGAATACGTTCGGAAAAACATCTTGATTCGGCCGTATCCAACGTAACCAGTTTTTAAGTAAAGAACATAGAGATGAAAATGGAAGAAGGGATTGGAAGTATAAGAATTAGGATATTTTCAGATATTCGATAAAAATTATTGAAAATACTCTGGACCAAGAAAAATGGATTGCATTAAGTTGAAAATTCATTAAATGCAGATTCACCGAAAAATATGTATTTTTTATGAATTTCAATAATTTTTTAAAAGTGATTATCAATGGAAATTAATACGGTTTCTTCACTTTTGCATTTATTATTTGTGATATGCGAATAACATATCACAACCATTTTTGTAATTATACTAATTTAGCGTACTTTCGTCATTCACTTTAAAAAAAATCTGTTATATTTTCATTTCGTTTTATTCATAGATACGGTCGAAATAAGAATATTTAAGTTTAAATAAGAAAGATTTACTCTAAAGAGATAGGGTTATTCTCGCCCTACATTGGCAGTTGTTACTCGGAGTAGGTGTTACAGCAAGAGAGAGTTAGGAAAGCACAGGGTGAGATTTTAGAGTGACTTGGACGGTTTTGTTTGCTTATAGTATTCTTTACTGTTCTAATATTTGATTTTCTTTACAGATACCCAGATAATTAAAACAGAAGATTATAATGTAAACTCTAAGTTGTATTTGTTTTTACAGTTTAAACAAATTGCACAAAAGATGTAGTGTATATTTTCTTGTCGGGATTTATTACGTCCGAATACACATTAAGTGCAGCTTAAATTTATTTGTTGTTTTACGTTACTTCATTTCGTAGCAGTTTATGTTTGTATCCTATCATAATTTTACTTTTTAAAATTATTTCGCACTCTTTATCGTGCCTATACTCTACGATTTAAAAATGTTTGCGAACTCTAAAATGAGTAGTACAGAAATAAATTCTAGGAGACGTCATACGATAATGGTTACGGTAAATAGCTTTTGACCTGGGTCAGTGGAAAACCGCTAGTTTTTCAAGCAGAAGGCAACAATTAGAATCCACTGTCTGTTTATCCGCTTTCGTGTGCGGGGCAAGAATAAGAAAAATTGTAATTTGATACTTTCCTCGCACGAGCATCATCCGATCTCAAATGACATTTTTAGCATTTTCTTTCGCAACTGTATAAGTCCTACGCGATTAGTAACTCGCATAAAATACGGAGCGTAAACCAAAACAAAAATAAACGGACTTCATATTTATCTTTCTTCAAATTTAAACCTCTAACATCCAACGATTATCACCACAATTTTTGAGTTTCAAGTTGGGAAAAAAACAACTTTTAGGTGAAATAATAATATTGATAATTGTTTTCTTTATGCATTTTTGCAAAGCAAATTCAAACTTGCCTTCAAAATTGAGGCGAAGTATTAGGCAATGTTTAGCCAAAACATTAACATCTTTACGTTATTGTTAACATTTTTTTGTCTGCTGAGTTGCAGAAATGCGATTGTACGGCAATTTTTCCCGATAGAAAAGAATACTACATAATTTCTTATTGAATAGGTCCCATTCTTTATAGCACAGATGAATGAAAAGCAAAAGAAGTACACCGATCATTCTTGCTTTACTTGATAGGAATCATACCGCTGTTATAACCTGTACCTTTTGTGAAAAACGTTAAGGTGTCTGAAACTTGTAGAATTAAACATCTCCATTGTTTTAGTGATTTTGACTACGTTCTCATATGCAACATGATAATCCAGCTCGGTGAAGCACAGTTTTACTCTTCACTCTCCCTTGTAAGCCTTGTGTAATTTTTTTTCTGGAAAATAACTTTCTAATTTTTAGGAATGACTTGTAAGTTTGCTTACAACTGTTTTGTTACGGCACCAACAGAAACTTAATGTACAAAATCGGTAATTTCTTAATTTAAAGATTTTCTCTACGATTTATTTTTATTCTCTTTCGGGTGGCATCCATTAAAACTCCCTCCCGAACCACAAAGTTTGATATTTTTAAATTTATTGTATTTTTATATTGGTTTATTTTTCTTGTTGTTCTTTTGTACCAATGAATCGTATATTCGTATTTATATTGTCGTACATAATGTTCGTTGATTAGATTCTTTTCACTATCTTCCTCCTTAATAACTAAATTTCTACTATTTAACCATAATCTTTTGGATTGATTTTTAAATCCTAATTTCGATTGCTTAATTCAGCAGGATCCTTTACAATCTCTTATGCTCTATTTTTTAACGCTTATAGGTTTTTTGAAAATATTTTGTTCAAAAAATGTTACAGAATCTCGTGTCTTTGACTAACATTTGGTCGGTTACGGATTCGAGTGTTAGTTTTTATGTTCTGAAATAAATTACTTGGCAATCTACCTATTCATTAATATAAATACAGTCTTAGTGTTCATAAACCGGGCCACAGCTTAAACCTGTGGCCGGTTTATGAACCCCCATTCTGGAAGGTAAATCATTGTATTGAGTAGAATTAGCACTCGTTTTTACCCGACTATATTAGCCAGCCGAAGCGATTAGATTCTCCAACTGAAAAATCATAGTTACAATTGAATTTTATCGATTCTTTCCTCTTCTGAAACGTATATTACCGTGAAAGGATCGATTTACTTTTTTTTGATAATATTTATGTGAATAGTAAAATTTTATTTCACTTTCATCGTGTATTAAAATCGATCGTGTTTACAGCCGTTCATTGTTGGGGGCGCAGAGAGAGGTCAGATACCTTTAGACGAAGATTGAACCTGGGGTATGCTATGTATGTTAGGAACTAATGCCTTGTGAACAGCCCACACTACGCGTAGATGTTCAAGGGTATGACTGTCTGTCATTGTAAGACGTGTATCTATAATTTAAACAGTTAATCAATAATTTGTCTTTCTCAGTCATTTTTAAATACTGTTTACAATTAATAAATTTTAATCTGTTTAGTGGCTATTACAGGATTGTTAGACAAACTTACTTTAAAATACAATAAGAAACCCTTAAATTAGCTTATTTCGGAAAGATCGTAAGTTTGATTTTAGTGCCCACGACTATGGGATTGGGTTTGTTGCGGCTCGGTTATTTACATTCTATCTGTATAATAAATAATATCTTTGTTATCAAATTGTTTTTCCATTGAATCATTAAATGAGACTGTTAAAATATTACTTTCATGAAATTAACTTCGAATTTAAATTTTAAATCTCATCTTGCATTGTTTTATGAAAACAATGTAAATTGTATAATATTAATTCTTAATCCAACACTGCTGAAATTTTACATCGTTTCATTAATAATTTTACAATTGTTATCTGAAAGTACTTATCCATTGTTTTATGTATAATAATCCTTATTTCTCAAGGATATCTTGGTGTTTGATAATAACACAATATAAAAGGAAAACCACATTGGAAGAATAGAAGATGTTTTTGTTGTGAAACAGTTTATTTGAAATTGTAATTTGGTATCTATCTAGTTTGGTGAAAGCCACAATGGAGTCAGATTTTGTGGTTTTTATCGTATTATAGCCGATACAAAAAATTCTTTTGAAAATATAATATTTATGAGATGTATTTATTTTCATGGTAATTTAATATTCACCCTATTTTTATATAAATATTTTAGGTGTTGTATAAAATGCTAAATCATCTCCTCTGATCTAATTAAACAATTTCTTTCGCTTCCCTTTTCTGCTAATAATTATTTTTTCTATTATTTCAGTAAAATAACAAAAACTGGTGTTTACGTCTATTATATTCTTTAAATCTGTTCCATTTCCTTTTAGACATAACTATCTAGTAATATTCCTATAGAAGATCTGAGTAGGAAAATACTGATCGTTTGTAAAACAAAAAAATTTAGCATGCTAAAACTCCAACAGTTTTCTTTTTATTGCCAGATTATATAAATATAATAATATTATATATATATATATATATATATAAGCGAGGCGGGGCTCTTTTCGCTCGCCCGACCGCCTAGCACGAACTGAGCCCCGGGGTTCTAGGCGAACCCCGGAGCCAACCCAGGATCTTCCCGCGGTCGCAGAGCTCGTTTCGTTTGCCATTCGCCGCATAGTTGGCTTCGGTCACCATTCCCGCGTAGCGAGAGGGCTCCGCCCCACGCAGTGTTCATTACCCTCATGGTTGTGAGAATAAGATTTATAAAAATAATAATTAAAGTATTCAGGCTTTATAAAAACCTGATTAAAAGACAAAACTAAATTACAAAAGACAGAATAGAAGTAACCAAAGTACATACCTTTGACGACAAGAATCCATAAATTATTTTTGTGGTCATGGTGACAGAAATATAATAATGAAGTAAAGAGATATTAATTTTTTGTTTAATTCACGACTTTACCCCCAAGGGGGTAGGACCTCCATCTATGAAGTAAAAACCTTCCCTGGGATAGCACGACTGTATCCTGCAAATTTAAAAGTAATTGGCAGTTTCTTCTCTCGTGATGCCAGAACAAACAAACTTACGGTTTTGTACATTAGAAGAAGATTTGCCATATTACTGTATCTTTTTTAAAGAAGGTTCTTAATTATTATAAAACATAAACAAAAAGGTATATGTTTACAAAAAGGTATAACATATAATTAGTATGATAATTCGTATGGATAATTCGTATGATGGGCAGTTTTAATTTTATTAAAATGGTTTTTTCCCACATACATTTGGTATGAGAGTTTGCGTTTTTATGAAAGAAGGCAGTTCGTAAAAATATACAATCTCACTATGCCGGATGCCATTTTGTTTTTTAGTTTTTTATTTAGCCTCCGGAACCACCATCAAGATTACTTAAGAGGATGTATGAGGTGATACATATGACTGTTAATGAAGTGTCGTCTTGTACATTCTCAGGTCGACCATTTCTTAGATGCGTGGTTAATTGAAACCCAACCTCCAAAGAACACTGGTATCCACGATTTAATATTCAAATCCGTATCAGCTATTCTCTTATTATGTAACGTATACCTAACGATCAGATACGTGTATTTTTAACTGCAAAATTGTATTGCTTTCGTTTTTATTACATAGTGAATTTGATCGTTGTAATTTAAGATTTAATTTCTATACTTTGAAACCAATTTTTCGATATTTTTATTTTTTTTTTTTTACTTTACATAAAGTATATGTGATTGTGATCACCAACAATTTCATTGAAGAGTCGACTGTGTTATTTGTTTTGATTGTTAATTCGGTCTGTGTTAGGTGTGCAGTCGGGTTCCACACGCCACTCAGCTGGGGGATAGTGAGATTGTTCCTTTAGGATCCTTGAACGTGTTCGTCGTTAACTATTTAGCACTTGAAGTCAACGTAGTTTTTATTGTAACATATTTAAAAATTGTCAACCCAAAATCTTAGTTATATAATTTTCTGCTTTCATCTTCGGTAAAACTGATTCGATCTTAAATGGGAAAGTAGGCGGGTTACTCTCTTGCTGCCTGGGGAAGAATTTCGATCATTCTCAAGGAGGAGGTTTTATCTTATACCATTCACATCATCCGTAATTTTTCCTTTTCCTCGATCTCTTGTTTTTCATTCTGGATTCTATTCGTGACGGTCAGATCATGCTAGGCCATGTGAAGATATGTGAAGCCGTAAAATCGGATGGAGGCTTGCTACCCATAGATCTATTGGGAAATTCTGATCCACTCTGATATTGACTGCCTAATACGACAAAAAATATCGAGGCTTCTAATCCCTTGAAAATAGAGTTTATAGAAAAGTCACTGATACAAATGTATATTCCGTTATAATTTTCACGGTTTCAAATCTGAGTTAACGGACATACATTTAATTTTTGGTGAAATACATGTTTTTGATATTAAAACAAAAAATTGCAGTCTACTTTCTGTTCCTCACGGAATGATAACATTGATTTATCGTCTCGTTAAATTAAAACAGATCGTCCGATTCATACAAAATTTTTAAAACCAAATAGGCGATCAAATTCCCTTTTATCTGTACAATTCTTATCATTATTTGAAATAATACTTATACGTTGATGGATTTATAGAATGTAAAAGAAAAATCTTGTGTAAATTTTGGTCAGTCATAGTAACGTTAGTAGGGATAAATAAAGTTAAGTTATATGATTTTGATCTGAAGTTACCAGCTATAAAGCAATCTCAGGTTAGAACTTTAACATAAAGGAGTGCGAAAACAATATTTAATTACCAGTGTATAAATTGCTTATAAATTTTGTTCCTTTGAAGTTATGAACAGACGATAGTTAGTATTACAATCTCAGTTAATACATTTACAATTCTAAATACCAGTTTACGCTGCAAAATTAATTAATTCGTGAATGCAAATTATGAATTGAATTTTTTTTTTATGTACCTTAAATCTACTATAGATTAGAAAGTTCTACAATTGTTGTGTATGAATGTAAGCTTATTCTTTTCAGAATCTCTCATGGAATTCTGAAGTTTTTCTTTTGTTTATTATTAAATATTATTCTACAGTACCCGTATAGAAAATGTTTTATGTAATTAAATTACATTTTCATTCCCTTACTTCAGAATGAATTATTTGTTATAACAATATTTGTAAAAGATTATCTTCAAAAAAAAAACTCAAAGTTTGAACAGTAAGATTGTTTTCTTTTTTATTTAACTTTTAAAGACGTATACAACTTAAAAGACAAAATAATACATTATCGAAACTAGTTTTTAAATTCTCGATATTTTATATCTCATTTATTGATATTATAAAGTTTTTTTCTCCTTTAAACTAAAGAACAGGGTCTGTTATTGTCATTCTACGGAAATTTCGAAATTGGATCAAGAAAAGGTTATTTAATTAAATCCATGATTTTTCCATTAAAGTTATGGAAATGACGCTGCTGCTTTTCTTAGAGCTTCAAAAATCCCTAATTAATATAGTAAAGCCAACTTTATTTGTTCAATTTAGAATTCTCTAAGCTTCCTCAGGTGACAATACACATTCATATACATATCATACAAAATTCTCTTACATACTCATCCCATGCACTATACTCTTACAGTATGTAAGAAAATTTTGTATGATGTTTTTATAAATCTGTATTGTCACCTGAGGAAGCTTAGAGAATTCTAAGTGAAACGTAATGAATTTAATTTATAAGTTTGTATTGTTGATTAGTTAACCCAAGAGATTAATAAAGATAATATTTTTAAGTAAAATATGTTTTCTTATATATATATATATACACACACCGTATATATCCACGTACCACGCGTACCCAGGTTTGGAAAATTGAAAAAGTAAAAAATTCTTGTTACATTTTTGCATTTTATTAACAAAATCATCATTGAAGATTGATTGTATAACAGTATTTGTTATTTGCATAATGTCAGTAAATCAATCTATACTGTAAATATTTAATTAAAATCATAGAAATATAGTCATATTACTGTCATCAATGCTTGCGTTTCCGTCATCCGTACAATTGAAATTATATTAGTAATCATTTAACCACAAATAATCGGCTCTCTACATCGAGAGCGTTCGAGGTATATTTCTTGAACGATTTTTAATCAGATCATCCGATATTTTTAACCAAGTCACAATAAGCCACTCATAGATCTGTATTTAAAATGGTTTCATAATTTGACCTGATGATATAGGCTCGTGTAATAAGAACTTGATCACACTTTCCAGTAATCAAAAATACATATATTTATAAAAAATCATTATAAATTATTACATTTATATAAATTTATTTAGTTGTTTTAAAACTGGTCACCGTTTATAAATATGTTTGTATTAAATGTGTTTGTTTTATATTATTATAGAACTGATGTTGTAGACGTAAGGGATGTATTAACTGTACTTTATAAATTTTTATCTGATTGTTGCAATTACCATAATCATATCTATTGTGCTTTAATAACTCACCTTATTGCTTTCGCTGTAGGCCTCGTCCGGACATCTTGAATGTCCTACATCATCTCTCTCTGAACTAGCTAACCGAACTCGCAGAAGCGTGAACCCCGCGTTTAGTTCTACTTATTATGAGACAATTTCGTGAATGTCTCGTAATTCGAGGCAAAATAAACACAACATACCACTAAACATGTTGATCGCAACAACGAAATTTAGTCCTAGTTCCCTTAGAGAAACTTTACGCTTTAATAAACCCGTGACTTAGATTAATTATGGACTCCGGTCTGGTCTACCAGGTAGAGGCGGATTGATCGCCTACTCCCTCTCAGCTCCATCGCAGAGTCCCGCGTGACATTCACCACAATAAACCGTTGAGATGGTTTATTACCGCTATACCTCACAGCTTCATGGTATCCCATGTCCTTCGGCAGTGCAGCCGTATCCCGCCGACAGTGTCGTTTGCTCATTCAAATCTGACCTCGTCAAAACGCCGCTTCACCTCACAGCTGCATGGCATCCCATGCCCATCGGCAGTGCAGTCGCCATTCCACCGACAGCTTTAACAATCATTGACACCTTTTATCTAACCAACCGTGGCTCGCTGCCGAAGCGCCTACCTTCGGTCAATCAAACTATCCAGGCGGACCCTAGCCACCCGGGTTCCTGCTCGACTAAATCCCTTCGGCCGCTTTACGTTGGGCGAGGTATCTAAGGAAGCCAGCCACAGTTGTCCGGTCTCTGCGAGTCCTCCAGTTGATCCGCAGATCAAAGAAGGAGTTTATTCTCTTAAGTTCCCTAATAACTCTGATACGCTCAGCTTCGTACCTTGGACAGACATACAGGACATGGTCCACTGTGTCATCGATCGTACATTCCGGATACAAGCCGGAGTAAACACACCTAAACCTAGCCACTATCCCTAAAAGCACCGTGTCCAAAAAGAAATTCAGTAATATGCCGATTGGGGGAAACCCAGCTAATAGCTCGCAACTAACATTTGGAAAAATACCATGCGTGTATCGACCAGTAGAAGAATTATTCCACCTAGCTTGCCAAGAGTCAAAACCTTGGTCTTCAATTTCCCGTATACGCTCTGTCTCCCTTCTTTGACATATACCGCTGGCTACGCTCCGTAGCCAAAATATCTAGGGGTTTTATGTCGACAATCACAATGACTGCTTCTCGCGAAACAGTCCTGCAGCTACCAACAACAGCTAACAATAGAAGACGCTGGGCTCGCAAAAGAATGTCCCTATAACATTGGAATTGTAAACAATGAGCGCAGACGGGTGCAGCGTACAACATTATGGCCTCACAGACACCTTTCTAAAGAATACGCATGGTACGGTAATTCAACCCCAATCGGGATGGATGACTCTATGGACACCGAAGAAAGCATCGATGCTCTTCTTCGTTACAAAGTGAAAGTGCTCCTTGAAGAGAAGCTTCTCATCAAGGATGATATCCAGATACTTCTAAACGGTGACATATCTAATTGGAAGGCCGTCCATCACAACCCGCGGTTGGCGGGTTGCGGCTAGGCGGCCCTTCAAAAACATCTTAGTGGTTTTCTCCACACTAAAAACCATCTTATGCAGAAGACTCCACAACCTTAGCACCTTACATGCTTGTGTCGCTCTGAGCTCTATCTCGGCACGCGAATTGCCCTCAACCAGCAGCAGCCACAAATCAGATCAATTTTTAAAAAAGTAGTTACGAAGTACTAAAAACATTTTCAGTTGTATTTTTAAAATTATTTGGCTAAATATTAATTTAAACTGATTTGAACTTAATATTTAGTCCAGTTTTCAACCAAAATTTATTTCAAACATTTACAAGCACTACTTGATGTGTTCTTTAATATTTTACTGCATTTCAAAGAGACAGGACGAGATAAGAGCAAGTCTTCATGTTAAACACGGAGTCCAAGATCACTCCAAGAGTGCTACGGTCCCACAGATCTCTTCGTTTTCAGGCTGCAGATCCCGTCATATCTGATCTGCATCGATAAAACCGAAAGGGATTAAAGAGGGATTAATCATAAAAGAAATGACGGATGATGAGAAAGAATTATCCGCTCCCCTTTGCTGGTCAGACAAACACAAATATTTAGTAAGACGTAATGTATCGGACTGAATTATATTATATTTTGCGAATAGTCCCGATCTCTGTTAGCAAGACTTAGAAGACAAACCCATTCTTATTTTAGCTTCAAAATATCAGAAGGTACTGAAGATGGAATCAGCACATTACATTACTCTTAAACGATATTCTTTTATTAACAAATATTATTCGGCAACAAAATAATTTTCCTCCGCAAAGTGAACAGCCTTCCGAGAACGCTTGATCAGATCGTGAACAAGCGTCCACAGAACAGTGAACAGTAATCTCGCCTTTCCACGGTACTGTATCGCGTGTAAAAATATTTTACTGGACTTGTTATTCAAATCAAATTGTTCGGTCAAATCCCATCTGGAATGTAAAGAACCATCTAATACCTTTATCAGTTAATTTGAAACATTTACTGAATCGACAAATCACCAGCACCAAAGTGAAGTCACACGGAAGTCATCGAAATTAATAGATCATAGACAATAACAGAATACTGCGTTAAAGATTTTCAGTATAGTCAGATTATTGTGTCTTAATAATTGTAACTTAATAATAGAAGTTTTCTGTAACATTAAAGAATGTTGGTTCCAATCCAGTTAAAGGTATGATCACTTTAAACTGGATCTGAATGCGCGTGTTAACGACTTAATTGGTCAATAAACGTCTATTAATAGTACGAGTAATACCCTGGTAATATTATTCTAAGACTGTATAACAATACCTCTTGAGAATGCCATCCGATAAACTGTTATCGGGCTTGTAGTCTGTTGTGAAGTAATATCAAAATAAAAATAAATATGCTTAGAAATTTAATATGTAAAATACAGAAATTCATTTATGTTAATTTTATATTTTAAATACCACTGCACGGTAGTTAGTGTTGCAACCAGCAATTAACTAATGTGTTATAAATAATATTTAACATTAAATCACTGAGATAATTTACAGTTTGAATATTGTTAAACAACAAATAAAATTTGCGTAAAGAAAGTGCAGTTGCATGTTTCAATCTTAAATATAAAAACTAGAACGTATTGCAGCCACAAAAAATCCAACCGCCCCAGAATTTTCTGTTACTTTGAAAGCTTCCCTGCATAAAACATCCTAATTTGAACTTGAGTTAAGTTTTTTGAAAAAAATCTCCCCCTCCGCACTCTAGTAATTATGTTAGACAATTAAATGTAATTATGTTATTAGGCTTTGTTAATACGGAATAGAGGTAATATTTTAGCTTATATGAAGTTTTCGAATTTATAAATTTTTTTTTATAAATACAGTGTACTTGAATAACATGAACATAATGCATTGATTTAACATTTTATTGTTCGTATTAATTCATTTTTTTAAATATACATTTTAAATATATTTTTTCCTTGTGAAATATTTTATTTCTTGTATACTCAATTAGGGGCTGAACATATCGTTAGACTAAATAAATCTGTTTAATTTCATTACACTAATAAAATTCATTTTATCAAGTATAATGTTTAATATACGAGTACTTTTTCAGACTTATAAGCCTTACTCTGTTAACATAATCGCATTTAAACACTAACTCGGTTTCATTCAGCTGATTCGTAAGCAGTGCCATTAATTAAATTCTAAACCAAGAGTAGACCGATTTGATTGGAATTCAAATAAAATACTTTCTCTAAAAAAATAATATTTTTACGTTAGATATATTTTCTTTCTAAAAAATTATGTTTCATTTAGAATTATTCTGCTACCGATTTATTTTTCTGCTGTTCAATTTTTCACCTATTGATCTGTTTGTCTGATTAATGAAAATTTTTTTTTTTTAACGTTAACAATAAATTAATTTACATCGGCATGTATGGTGTTTAATCTTACGTATCTCACAGCACGTATTTTTAGACCGTCTAGACGAAGGACAAAGGAGTGATTATTTCATCAAAGGTGAACGAATAGATTGTTTGAACAGAGTGAGTGAAAATATAGCGAAATACCTTACAGTGAATGCGTAAATCAAGTCATCCGTGAAATATTGTACTTTCGGTCGGGCGACTGAACGACACGCATTATAGGTAATAAAATAAGCTCGGTTGGCTGCTGTTTAGGTAATTATGTTCACGAAGCGTTACTCCACGTCTCATCTTACAGCTCAAACACTTGCAGTGTTGGCTACTGCTTGGCAGATATTTAATAGCTCATGCTACTTTTATTACGATTACTAGTTTTGATGTCCGCCTTCGCCCGAACGATACTTTCTGTGTCATCAACGACATCATCCTTGCTTCTCAATGACACGTTTTTTTTTAGCTCTGAATTTGTGTTCATTTATATTTTCCGTAAAGTGCATTTTGAGTAAGGAAACATCAATAAAAACGTTTCTTCTTTGAAGAATGTGAGGCTCCTGATAGAATTTTAAGGTAAAACTTAAAGTAAACACATCCTGCATATTTTGTTAAAATGGACTCACTCATTTTTTAACGAATTCTTTATAGATATATATACTCACTCGTATGTATACCGGGTGACATTTAATTATGGAAGCAGCATTATGCTGCATATCTAAGAGGTATTTGGAGGAAAAAAGAAATGGGGTACTACATAGTAAGCCGATTATGGTTGGTTTTAATTGCTTCCGCCATTTTTGACCCGCCATATTAAATCAAACTTAATTTTTTTAAATAGGAAGTTGGTCATATGACAATATTTCAATTTAAAATTTTACAAGAAAAAAGTTGGTGTAACCTTTTTTTCTGTTAATGCCTTCGTTATCGAAGTATAATCATTCAAAGATGCAATGACCGAAAAATCGTGTTAATATAAAACGAAATAAATCGCGCTGCATGAACAATTTTAATGCATTTTACATTCATAATGCATATAATATTGACATATTACGATTTTAATACTGAAGTTAATTATTACTTTGCCGTCTAGATAGAGCTATAGCTCTAAAAGGGAAAGTATTGTAATCGGTCCAGTTTGGGCATATGCGGTTTTCACCAGATCTTGACACCTTACGAACTCAAAAACCGGATGGAGATTTTCCGTTTTTTTTTAGTGTTCGTAAGTACGTGTGTTCGGTGTTGGCTTCTAAACCACCTTATATCTCCAGAACTACCAAACCGATTTTTACCAGACTTGATCAGATTACTATTATATATCGATCATTGATGCCAAAAAACTTTTCAACTTAACAAGTCAAGGAGGTGAGGCTGTAGAGCAAGGCCACTTTCATTATCTCGAGATTTCGCTTAATTAAGGTCATATTTTTCTTAGGCACATTTGTTAATAATTAAAAGATAAGTATATTTGCAAATTTTTTTTGCAAAATCGCATCCCCACCCCAAGAAATGCTATTGTAGTCATCTGCTATGTTGTGATGTCACAGGTGAACGGTAGAATTAAATAAATGAATAATACTTAAAATGTAAAAAAGTAACTCGGTTTGGCTGGGTCTCCAACTCGATCGCTCGGTTAACTCGATACCTGGTGCGTTAACCTTCGCGGCTACACCAGTCTGCCAATCGTACAAGCGAAATTTGTTCTGTGTAAGTTGTGAAATTACATTAGTTTAGTTAGTGCCGGAAAACCCCCGTCTAGTACCCCCACGCCCACGCGAATTAAATACGGTATGCGCGAGCGCTTTAGTTAGAATCATTGAATTAAATAAACGAAAAACTATTATATTTAAATAAAATTATATTTTAAATTAAACTGTGTGTGTAAGCTGTGCATCAGAAACAACCCACAGTTGTAGGACTTTCCCGTCATGCGGCTAAAGCCACATTCCGGGAAACTCCTACAACTGTGTTGTCAGATTTATTTAGAAAATAATATAATTTCATATAGCTGTTTAATTTGTTAATTATTAGCTGTTTTATTTGTTATTTATTATTGCTGTTATTTTGTTTAATTATAAGTTATTTTTTATCATTATTAATATTATAGCATTAAAGTTTATTATGGTGTGCATTATGAATGTAAAATGCAATAAAGTTGTTCATGCAGCGCGTTTTACCTCATTTTATTGTTAACATAATTTTTCCGTCATTGCGGATTTCAATGTTTATAATTCGATAACGAAGCCATTAACAGAAAAACGGGTTTCACCATTGTTTTTCTTGAAAAATTTTAAATCGAAATCATATGTCATATGTCCACTTTCCTATTTAAAAAAACTAATTTTGACTCAATATCGCGGATCCAAGATGGCGGAAAAAATTAAAAACCCATTATAATGCGATTTTTTTTAAACTATATAGAACCCCATTTCTTTTTGTCTCCAAATACCTTTCAGATATGCAGTATAAAGCCATACTTAAATATTGCCCGGTGTGCATATATATATATATATATATATATATATATGTGAACGTGGAGAATTTACAAAGAGGCTAAGGAATTAAGATTAGTTCAGGCTCAACTATTTTAGCGACTTCTACAGGTTGAGCAGCATAAAAACGAACCCTTAATGAAACAACTACCCAACACTATATATGAAAGACTCTCACACAGTTAGCGCGACTAGTTTATGTATGTGTTACTACTGATTGTTGCTGCCGTTTGTCAGGTGGTTACTTGTCAGTGTAATATACGTTTTGTTGCAATGCACTATTATGAGTACAGTTGTGTATGTGTAAAATGCCTTATTCAATCCAGGAGAGGATAGCTATAGTTGAGGCCTATATTTGTTCTGCATCGTTTGAAGAATCACATAAGTATTCACATAAAAATTCGTAATACACATAAGTATTCGTAGAAAAATTTCCGAATACATGTATCCCAGCGAAAAGTAGCATACACGATTTAAAATATGGGATACAACAGGTTCGGTTTCAAATGGAAAACGAAATAGGCAATCTTCCCTTAGCACTCCACAAGCCATTGCCGATATTGAAAGGAGAATTACTGCCAGTCAAAAAAAAAATCACTACGCAAGTTATCCCAATAATCTGGACAAACCGAAACGACTTTATTGCAACTGGCTTCTCGAAAACATTGTTGGTGGACAGATAGACCCGATGTTGTATTTCATGTCAGACGGGGTATCGTTTCATTCATCCGCCCATGTTAATTCGCAGAACACCAGGTATTGGATGTTGAGGAATCCTCACAAGATATTCGAGCGTCCACGCTGTGAACGTGCCGTTTTACAATAATCGTATAGTGGGACAAATATTTTTTGACCGGACTGTCAATACACAAGTTTACCTCACAATTCTCGAAGAATTCTATGCGCAATTAACTGATAATTAAAAAGAAGACGGAGCAACGTGTCACACATCAAACGTTTTACTGATCGCGTTCATGCAGCTTTCACAAATGTACGAGCCGTCAACAGAGGACCGTGGCTTCCACGTTCCCCACAGTTGTGTACTTGCGATTTTTTTTTTCTTTAAGGCTACTTAAAGGAGAAAGTATATGTATTTAATCCCCACAATATTGATGATGATGAACTGATGGTGAACATTCAACGAGAAATCAACGCAATTGACAACAACGTTTTGCGTCAAATAATATTCAGTGTCATCAATCGAGCACAAAAGTGCATCGACGCCCTGGGTGATCATTTTAAACGTATTTTGTAACAATAAGGTAAATAAATGTTTAAATTACGTTTTATGTTTTTCTTATTTAATTTATCCTTATCATTCATAAAATTTCATTCCAACATAACCTATCGGTTCTGCAGCGGTTACGTTATGGGTTCGGTTTTATGTTGCTCATTCTATATGTTATGAGTAATCTGCGATCATTATTATTTTTTTCTTCTACTACGTATTTAAAATAATAATTTTGTCTTTAAATTAATAAATAAAATGGAAAAAATAAGATTTAAATATTTTTTTTTGCTCGAATATTTTCAAGTGTATACTGTAGTTAACTGATATGCGTATGTAATTATTTAAATAATTTAGACTTGATTCATATTTGTATTTAAACTTGATCTGGCCTTAATAACGATAAAATATAGGTAAATATTACACTTATCTGTATAATTATATAATTGTGATACAAAGCTACACAAAATCTTTGAAATCATAAATACGCTTTACAAATTCTCATCTATTTAAATACTTTATAAGCAAATTTGTTTTAAAAATGGATAATTTAATTTTTATACTGTATAAAACATTAATTATTTATTTTAGAATTTAGTTCGTTCTAAATAAATAAAACTTAATTTATATACTCGGCTTTGATTAATTATTATCGGGCTTAAAAGAAAGAGATGCTCGTTGTAGGCAGTGACTGATTTTTGGAGTTATTTTTTTGAAATAATCCTGGATTAAATTCGCTTCAAATGGCAGAATTGATTAAGTAATAATGAGAAAGAAAAGTAACTTCTTCAGTGACGTCGGTCAGGATGAGTGGATCAGGTTCGGCGAGCTGTTAGTAATTAGTTATTCAAGATAAGAGAAAGAACTCTTGATGAATTTCCCGGACGGTAAAATATGAAAATTAATTTTTCGATTTTCCAGCTTCATAGTTTCTTTCAAACAGTTTTGACAGATTTAAAGCTTAATCCTAACATTAACTTCATTATTACCACTTTCTTTATCATTAGATAAAGAAGTTATATATTTTTATTTTATTCATAACTGAATTGTCAAAATCCTATGCCGTTCACTGTTCGCTCTATTCTTATGAGATAAAGCCACGAAATTTTTGATGAAAGAATTGATGTGCTTATAAATAAAAACAAGAAAAACTAATGTTTTGAATTATTCCTTTTTATGCAATAAATTTCCTATAGCTGATAAACAGTTTCCACAGACTCACATTTCATTTTAATAATGCGTAATTACGTTTTAGTTTTTACCTACAACCAGATTTTTATGAAATTGTATCCCATACATTTTCAGTTATATATTTTACTACATATTGCCAGTGCTTTGCCGTGATTTTTCTTTTATGGCGGAGAAAATAAGTTTCTAAGATCTTGAGTTTTCCATGTGCTACTTATTTGTCTATCTAGTTTCCGGATGTCCACACAATCAAGAGAAACTCTTTTGGATCGAAGAATTTAAAAATATTTTTTTAGCGGATACTGAAATCTTAAGAGGAACCTTCGTAATTTTTTTTAAGTAACAATTACTCCTAATTTTATTGTGAAGTATTCGATATTTAGAAATTTTATTTTGAGTTAAACACGTTTATGAATATAATTAAGGATTCCAGTGACATTTGTAGTCATTTATGCTGTGTTGTGTGATTCAAGAAAAATGTATAAAATTTTCAGAACATGTTCTACTGTTAAAAATAAAGAAGAAAGTTCATGTAAATATAGTTCGGAAACGCTTCGTTAGGGAGTGTCGATAGTAAAATATTTATCCTTGATTTCTGCGCCTTCGGCAAAATTAAGCCAGACTTAAACTTAAGTTAAGGGATAAATTTAGTGGTTTTATATAAAACCTGATTTGAAGAATTGATAAAAGTAGATCCCAGAACTATATTTTTATTAATTTTTGAAAAATCTGAGATAAAAGACAAAATATTTGGGTCGAAAAACTTACGATTTTATGTTTGGCGTAAAATAGTTTTATTTAATGGGTAAGAAACGCATAAAAGTTTTAAATTAAACTTTTAGAACATTTTATTCTGAGTAAAATTATACGAATGAATGAAGTCCGCAAAAACCAGATACAAACGTAAGAATTTCGAAGTTTATTAAAAACTAAAATTATCAAAATGTGGCAGCTTTTAACTAAACGAAACAAAATAAATATATTCGTATAAAAAAAATAATAAATTCGTGTAAATAAAATAATAAATACGTTTAATAAAATAAATAAATTTATTCGTATTAAACGAAACAAAATTTTAAATTTTATCAAACAAAATACGAGTAATTAGATATTTTAGACAAATAAATCATCAAAATTTAAAAGAAAAAATTAAAAATCAATAAAACTATCTATTAGATATCTGTAAAGCTAATTAAAAAATAATTTTATCTAAATTTAATTGAAATAATTTATTTCATAAGGTGACTATACTAACAACTGATTCCAACAGTTAAGTTTTTCGTGTGCAAAATATGCATTTCCGAACCTATGTTTATATGATGAATTTTCTTTTATATTTTCATCAGTATAACGTGTCCTGAAAGTTTGCTACACATTCTTCGTGAATCATTGTTTTTTTTTTTGCAACATAAACTTGAAGCTTGTACGTGGGATATGGAAATGGAATTTTGTAGTGTATAAAAATACCATGCCAGACCGGGATTTGAACCCCGGGACCTTCGGATGAAAAACCGAGACGCCACCGCTCCGCCACGGAGATCGGAGTTAATATTAAATATTCTTCTAATTCTAAAATAGTAAATAAATCAAAATGTACTAATGTACAGCTTCTGATTATAAAAGTAAACAGCCAGAATGAATTAGTACTATTCGATTAGTCAGTCTAATGCCTATTTATTTTTTCCCCTTTGAATATTCACTTTTTTAGTCCTTCTTTGTTAGTGTGTAGGATGAAGTGGATATTCCAGCTTATCAGGAATACGACTTTAGGAGGTAATATAATAATAATAATATTAATAATGAGATAATGTAATGATATAATATATAATAAGATATGATATAATGATAATATAATGAGTGAGTAAGAGGCATTTTTCTGTTTTACATGTGTATTGTGGTATATCGGCATAGCTCAGTTTTATTTTACTTTTTTCACTACTTTCATCGGCAAATAAAATGTTTTTTATATCTATAAAAAAAATCAATTTAATATCAAAATAATAAATTAGTAAATATAATTTAATCTTAGCAGTTAACATAAAATTTAAACTACTTTATGTTTATTTTAATTCCCGCAAATAACTAATTTAGATGGGTCATTTTTTTGTAATCTTATTTTCCTTTTATTTAAAAATCGCATTGCACTTTTTTAAGTACGTAAAAAAATTTAAATACAATTTTTAAATATACTATCTCCAATTATCACTTTTTTATTTTTATCTCGACCTTGAACATGCAGTTCATTATTTTAACGAACCAGATGAGTTGAATGAACAGCGGAAATCTCTACTATCGTAAAAATCTGTTCTAGAACTCCGAAATCTGTACTATTGTAATTTAAACATCTGACGTCGCTGCAGAAATTAATAGCGAAGACCTTTCAAACTTGATATCTCAAGAGTATTCAAAAAAAGAAACTAAAACGGATTTCGACGAAGAATGATTATCGTTATTTTCTACACTGTGCCTCACAGCGCTCGGTCGTAACAGTAAGGAAAGAATTTTCTCCCGCTACATCACAGTATTTGGATCCGTTGATCCTTCTCACATCATTTTGCAGCTGAGGTCGAACTATTCCTACTACACCTACCATGATGTTGAACGCGACATCAGCAAGTGAAGAGTTACCAAAATTTTTTTCACATCAGGTAGACACTACTTTGAAGAGTTATTTAACTGTATCATATTTGGTGTATCGGTTAAGATTGAGAAGTATCCTAATCGTTTCTTATTTATATTTTTAATACGAGAAAGTAACATAATATAATACTCTTTTTAGTTTTTGTCAACTCAAAGGTAGGTGTGACTAGAAGTAGAACTTCAAATTAATTCTAGAATTCTCCCAGAAAATTTTCTGATAAACGATCGATGTGTTATTGAAAGTAGAAAAAATAAAATTTGTACTTAAAGATGTAATTTGAAAAACTAATAAATAAAATTCTGTTCAATCTGTAAACGGAATGATTAGTAGCACTCATTCTCTCTGATCATTTGGTTTTAAAAAGCTGTTCTGATGCCGCATGTCTTGATTCAAAACCAGTTAAAAGTTTTCTTTCTTTTAATTGGATGTGAAAGTTTTAAACCGATCAGAAACATTGTTAAAACACGTAATAAATAAAACATTTATTTTTAAGAATTATGAATCTATAACATATTTAGATTATATTCATACAAATGTTAAAAAAATTGATTACATTTAAAGTAATCTATTATTACATATATATATGAGAGAGAACACATGTTCAACCGCAAATGTACACACGCATAAATGTGTGTATATATATATATATATATACATATGCATATATATATATATATATATATATATATATCCTTTTTTTGTAATAAAAAAATGATTATTCAATGAATTGCCAAAACTTGGTTTTCCGGCTTGTAAAAAATAGCTTATACCAACCATAGGTTTGATTTTTAGAAATCTCAGTGTCGCATTATCAAAAAATTGTTAAATAATTATTTCACGATTGTCGTATCATCATTCTGTTAATATAGGTATAGGTAAAACAAAACACACGATACTCTTACGTACTATCCATCACATTTCTAGTCAGTAATCATTTAAGAAGTCTGTATTTTTAAAAAAATAATAAAACTAAATTATAAATATTTTTACAATTTTTTAGATGTGCTACTGTTTTTTTATTTTATTTTTATCTTTTTATTTGTTTAGAAACTGTACCATTGTACCTAAATGCTTTAGAAACTGTACTATTGTAACTAAATGTTTTGTTTAATTTTAATTAAAAGCATTACGTTTTTATCATTTAACTGATTTCTAAAAGTAATGTAAAGCGACATCTACGTATAATATTGTTAACGTATTGAAAACGTCTGAATTCGAAACTCTATGGATCTGTAAATCAATATGATGGCTATTTACGAATTCCTATTACAAACAATATTCTGTCGTCATTGTTGTGTGGGAGGTTATTGTTCTCTATTGCTCTGTCTGTGCAGTGTACTGATTGCAGCCAGATAACGTATCTGCTTTTCTCCTCTCGTTTATATGTTATTGAACCGATTGCAATTCTGATATGAAATTCATTTGATTTGATAGTGAGATTTATTAACATAATACAGTGTATATATGTGCATAATTATATTTTGCATCTATAATTTAATACATTCAGCTGCATGCTGTTTTTAATGTATAATAGTTGGTTGATCTGAAAATGAGCTAAATCTATGGTAATTTTAAATAATTTTTATGAACCGTAGAAGTAGACCAACAGTTTCGGTATTTCCATTTGTAATAAACATTAACTTAATATTTATTGTTTACCTGTGTTTTTTGTTGTCGAAGAACTTTGCTTTAATCTAGTCAAGGATTTGTGTTTGTTCTCAGAAAAATTATCGCATTTAAATTACTGTATAACTAAACAAATGCTGAGCCGTTTGGAACTAAAGTTTGTGAATAATAGATTATTTCCTTAGATATAGTTATACAGAGAGTTCAAAAAGTGACGCACCTTATGGGAAAATGAATAAGTTACAATAGTTGTTGAAAGTGCCTGCATTATGCGATTCACATAATTCAATACGACGCTCTTAAACACATGTTGTAACGTTTGTTGAGGAATTGCAGTGACACATCATCCAAGTTCGCTCTGCAATTCGGGAATGATGTGAGGATGAGTTTTGTAAATAGCATCCTTAAAGTATCCCCACAAGAAAACGTCAGGAGTAGATAAATGAGGAGACCGAGCGGTCTACAACCCCTTCGAAATCACTTGTTAATCACTAATCCAAGAAACTCATATTGTTGTTGGCTGTATGAGCCGTAGTATTGTCCTGCTGAAACCACGTGTATTCTAGCCGGTCTGCAGGTATAGTGTTTAAAAATTGTTCCACCATCTATCTGTATGTAGCGCTCACTGTTCACTGTGCCATGAAAGAATGTCTTGATGGAATCATCAAGACATTCTTTCATGGCTACGTGAAATTGCACACCAAACACCCACTTTTGTCCGTGCAGAGGAGACTCGTGCAGCTGATGTGGATTTCCGTTCACCAAATTCGATTATATTATGTCCGGGATTAAAAATTAACGTGATATACTTTCACGTCCGGTTTTTGAACCCGGAATATGGATGTTGAGTTCAAGATCATTAACTTGAACTCAACAAAATTTCTATTCAAGTAAATAGTAAGTAATTTTATTTATTTATAAACAATTGACCTTTTGTAAATTTATTGAATTCAAATAATAAACGTAAATGAAACTAACCTTTACCATATTACCTTCTTCTTTTCTCTCAGAGTAGTGATAATTATACAGTTAATCCCTGTTATGAACAGATTATGTTATTTGTAAAGTTAAAACCATCGCCATGAGGGGAGTTTAGCGTGCAGATGTGCAACAGTGCATTTGACTGTATGGGAAGGCAACTACGTCACTCCTCGCTTTTCTATAAGCGTGGCATGATATTCAGGTTAATCGTAAAATTTTATCGGGAGCTCCTCGTGACTTACTGACTCATGTTAGATCGCCTACAATCATTACGATTGTAATAACACAGATGTACCAAACTGAAAATTTACTTGCGGTTAAATTTATTATTGGTAAAACTGGTATACTTTCTTCCTGCTAAGAAAGCGCGTACGCGTGTGTGTGTATTTGGTATGATTATAAATTTTAATATTTATCTGTGTAATTAAATTATGTTAAAAAACAATATGTTGATTCGTAAGTTTGTTACATATTTAAAATATGTTTTGATTTACTCGGTTTTAGATATAGGTTTGTGAAATTATGTTTATCGGATTAAATACATCCAGATGAATTCCAGCATATGTCTGCTGTATTCTAACTATTGTATTGTTTTTAACGAGTACACGTTTTTCAGCATTTTATTAAATTACCTGCACCTTTACTATTCCATGTTTCATTTTTTAAAGCTTGAAGAAAAAGGTTTTAAGATTTTGAAGCTAAATAATTTTTATATTGAAAATTAAAATCCAAAATTACAATTCGGTTGTGAATATAAATGAAATGATATGAAATTATATATAAATTATGTATCTCTCTCTATATTTACAGTATAGGAATAATGTTCGAAATAGTTTACTAAAATTAATAAATTGCAATTTTGAATTTGCTAACTTAAGTCTTACATAATAAATTTCATCACTGCTTATCAAAAATAAGCAATTAAGTCACAGCAAACAAAAATTGTTCCGTCAAAACTAACAGATCTTGGAATTTAATTAACGTACACCATGATTTCAGAAATTAAACCCATAAGTTATATATAATTTAGATGTTATTTATTCCAACCGACCGCTGTATTAAATCCAACCGATCGCTATATTTTTAATTTTGTTGTTAATTGCTATTTAATTTTCGACAAATAGGATTTTAAAATTAATAAAAAACTTCTGCGGATATTGCTCATATCATTAATAAAATAGTTTTAAAGTCACAAAACTATGTCAACACAGCTATTCACTATTGAACGAATAAGTAAATTATTTATAATGAAAAAGGAACCATCATTTATTTATGTAGTAGTTATAGGCCTACTGTATCTAAGCTGCGTACATATTGAGAACTTATTTTGCTAGTTTCGTAGAATTATTCTCCAAAAGTTTTGATAAAAACAAACTGCTGAAGTTAAATATGTTAAGAAGAATGACGTACGTAATCATTCATTTAAACGATAAGTACTTTAATACAGTCTATATGGACGGATGAGAACCGAATAAACTTACTTCTTTCGGTCCCGACTACTACAATATTATTTTTTATACGGTTAAATATTTATTAGTACAGTACTGCAGTTGTCATCTATTTGAACCGATAACCGGTTCCTCGGACACTTTTTTACAATTGAAATGTTAACTTGTGGTGAAATCACCCTGCTACAGATTAAATTAAACATCAAAGCAATATTACAAACATAACATTACAATCAGCATGTGTCTCCTGATATTGTAAGTCTATGGAGAGAGGAAAACAATAACTTAGGAAGAAAAAACGAAATTTCAAAATAATACGCCAAATTATTTACTTTTTTATTAGAATGATCTTCGAGTGAAAAACTGGCGAAAACCAATTTTTCGGATACGAGAGGGGTTACCATCTTATTTGATCATAAATAAATATAGCCTGAATTTGGATCAGAATTTGATGTTTATTTTATTGTATCGGTTTTCACCGATACAATACACCGATATCAGTATTCATATCTTATCTTTATATTTATATTGATATCTTTTCTCAGTGAACTATGTTACCTCTCGGTTTTTATTAAACACGATAAAGATTTAAAGTATTACAGAATAATTTGTTTCATTTCAATTAATCATTATTCGAAATAATTTTTCTTCAGTTTTATATAGTCTATTTAAAAAATTTATAAAACCGCAGCTTTCTTTGAACATCAATTTTAGTTCAGTCAGCCAAAAAGAATAGAACTGATACTTGAGAGATTTATATTTTCATTGGTAGCTTTCAAATGTATTCGTAATTTTTTTTTTTTAAATACAGTCAAATATATCAGTCGAGTGTAAGATTTACTCCTTAATATCTTATGTCTGATCATTTCATATATTATATTTCATGATTTTAAATTCATAGAGCGGTAAAGAAAGAAAAGGAAAAATCGAAATATTTCAAACGAGCATTTACAGAGGGCTAAATGTTGATAAATCAAAAGAATTTCGTTATCCATACATAAAAATTAATCTTTCGGCTTATTAATAACACCTGTAAAAGTAAATAAATAGTTGTATCGTCATCAGCACAAAAATCCTTAAACCAGAAATCATTTTTTTAATAATTTATCCTTTCAGTTTTTGTTTTAAATTAAGTTTCATTCTTATACCTTATTTTGTAATTAACCTGACCGACTGAACAGTTTGTTAACAATTTTTCAGTAGCGTAATCCAAGATGTTGAACTTTACATACACTATTACCCAGTTTCTGTTCCGTGTTGGTGTATACCGATTATTTATATGAACCCTTTCATGATGCTCTAAGTTATTATTCCTACTTTTATATCCGTATTTTTATAACTACAATTATAACAGCATCAAGCTACGTCCAAGTACGGTCTCTGTACTTCACCTCCTTTGTATAAATCGTTAAAGATGCGATACATTAAAATACAATATTTAGTAACTTTTAATGTGTGAAAGGAACTCCTGATTAAAACTTAAAAAAAGGTTGTTAAAAAATTCTAATATTCGTTCTTTTGTTAACATTAAAATTCTTATTTCTAACAAAACTTTAAACAAAATTACATTCTTTTTTTATGTCTCTTCTTTCTTCGATATTTATTAAAATGCTTATGACAAAAATTTTAATTCTTATGATTGAAACAGAAGTGTGGAATAACAGATAATTATATAATTATAATTATATCTAGTAACAAATAATTTTAATTATAATGCAAAAAAATTTTAAATACACATATTTTTGACAAAAAAAAATGTTCAATATCGTATTTGTTTTGAATTAAATATTTTATATTTTGTTTAAATATCTTATAAGTAGTTAAATTAAAAAAAAAATAAAATAAAGAAATTGTCAAGAAGGAAACTGTGCCTATAAACAGTTTACCTTGAATTATATTTCAAGCTTGTTTAAATTAACTACATCTTTACGGGATTATTACAAAACCAAACTAATACTGACGGATATGATCGGCGTGTGTTTGCCTCAGCTTTATATGGACTACAAATATGTGAAAAGAGAATGCTGTAAGCAGTGCGTTGACAAATATTCAATTTTGTATGTATATAAATTTTAATAAATACATATTTTTATTAAATAATATCTTTTGTCATACTTAATTTAGTAATAACCGTAAAGCTTTTCAGATTTTTGATTACTTTCCCTGAGTTAATGGAGCGTAATTCTTCAAGAATATCCATCCGGTTTGCTGATGGCACGGAGAAACCGTTAAGCATGATAGTAAAGGAGTACGTAAGTAATTTTTCTCCCGAATTCGATAATTGTATCGGTTAGTTTGCTGGATCTGTAATAAATAACTTAAAAAACTAAGCCTTGTTCATTATATTGAAACAAAAGTGCGCGAAAGGGAATTAAATCTTTGGGGAGGAAGTCCTTGTAATTATTATCTGTATGGCATATATTTATTATTAGGGAAGAGTTTAAACAAAATAATTATTCAGAACGGTTCTCTTGTCTTTGAATATTCAGTCAGGATCATTAACTTAACACCTGTGTAGTACAATAGATTGTCATCTGTAGCGACCTCTTTACCACTGGAGAAAAATTGATTTATCTTTTTTTGTCTCTGAGGACACTATAATAAAAAATTGAAAAATAATAATTTATTATGCCTTTGGTTATGTATAATTATATAAATCTCACTTGATATTTACTACTGTATATATATATATACAGTAGTAATAGTAGTATATATATATGTATTTTCTTTTTAAGTGGTTTTTACTAAAATTTACTAAACGTTTTGGCTAATTTCTTTTGACGTTTTTTGTTTTTTTAACTCTAGAAAAATTACAATACGCTGCAGTATTGGAAATTCATAAGTTAATTTAAATTCTCTAAATAATTTATATTATAATTTCACTGATTTATTTCATTTCCCAGACTTAGTTGATTCATTGTATACAATGCACCATAAGAGAAAAGAATAAATAAATTTATTGATTTTCATTGTTTGTTAAAATATTTCTTCTTTCCTCATTTGCACAATAATCCTGGCATGGAATGTTTGTTATCCTTCAGTATAATATATCGTTTTCGGCAGTCAAGTTCCCTGCAATCTTTACGGTTACAGCACTTTCCATATAAATTGATTTAATTTTACTAAGGTATGAGAAGGTGTTATTTACTGAGATGTGGTCAACATTCTGCAGCACACGGGCGAAACCAAGTGCTAATATATTAACTTTAATTGTTTTTATTTTGAATTTTGAGGTCAATAGAATATTAAAACTTAAATAACCAGTAAATTTTTATTCATAAATCGTTGGATATCTTTAGATATCTTTTACGCAAATAGAAATTTAAACATTTTATATAAGAATAATGGAAGTATAATTAGTGAAATAATTAATTGGGTCGATACGTAGATAATTGGAGGCAGGTGGTATGAATGCCGTTTCTAATGGGCTCTACATTTGAACAAATGAAATCAATTGAACTGAGGAAGGTTTGCCGGGTTCGAAGCGATGAATGAATCGAATGAGCGAAAGATAAGAGAAAAGAGGACACGGTTTGGCACTCGCCAAGACAATAAGCCCCCTCCTCTTTCCTATCATTGCGTCAATCCCTCACTTTCTTTCTCCGTTCTACTAGTATCGATATCGATTATCGATTGCATCTAGCTGTTTAATGAAGTCTGAAAATAAAACCTTTCTGCTTCTGTATGTTATCCGTTCTATAAATGTTGGAAAAACTATTATAGTAAATTTGGGATGTACCTTAATTATCTGAGATAATTATCAGAGAATTATCAGAAGAGATTATAATACTGATTTGATACTACAAGCTAATTAAAATACCTTTAAATTTGTGTGTGTGTGTGTGTGTGTGTGTGTGTGTGTGTGTGTGTGTGTGTGTGTGTGTGTGTGTGTGTGTGTGTGTGTGTGTGTGTGTGTGTGTGTGTGTGTGTGTGTGTGTGTATGTACACATACGAATCCATTCGTATGTTTTAAATTGACAGTAACGGATAAATAAATAATTTTTATCGTTATTTCATGCTACAAGTTTATTTTTTTAATTTTACAATTAATATTTTCTTTTAAAAGTAGTACAGATTATATTTCTGGCCCATTTTTGAACAAGCTTGAAGACATTGAAGTAATTATTTCAATCAGTAAAATTTTATTTTTACCCGTAGAAATAAATATTAAAAAGATTCTTTTCTTTATTTCAGAAATACGATTTTAATATCTTTTACACAAAATTTCTTCAAATTTCTCCTTTATTTTGTTTTTAAGCACATTTTGCATAAAAACCGTATTCGGTTTAACCGAATAAATAATAAGATGTCAATAGAGATAATATTTTTTTAAATTATTACATAATAATTTAATAAAATGTTCGCTTAAAAACACTATAGTCCAGTGGTGCTTAATTAAAATTTTTATTTACACAGAAACAAGTACATCATTAGTTCTTACTAATTAGCTTCTCTTTCGCCCTTCCACCTTGTTTTTGGATAGATTTGGCAAAGTGCCCTTGCTTTCCGCCATCTTCTGATCACTACTGAAAAAACAACTAAACCACATTCATATTCCTTCCACCGACTAAACTAGAAAAGGGAGCGAACAAGGAACGTTCCAAACACACGCAGAGTAAAAAATACAACCTTCCACCAGCACGCCAGGATAGGTACTGCGAAAGCGACAGTGCTCTCTCTCCCTCGCAGTCTCGCGTTCAGCTTCCTATGTACGCATGCACAGAAACACTACACCGTTAGAACTGTGAAGCGCACAGTTCCATACAAAAATTTTGTATCTTATTCATAAACTGGGGGATAGCTACTGACATTAAGCTTAAGGATTATATATTGTACAAGTATAAAGAAAAGAGTTTTATACGAGACTCGTATTAACTGTTATCGATAATAGCAAGTGCAAATAGGGAGTGCTGCAGTTCCACAGTGCCTATGTGTGAGCCGCCAATAAAAAAGAATATTAATTAAAGTTCAGTGGAATTTTCTCTTTTTAATAGTGTTAGTACTACCTTCAATCCAGTTTTAAAATATTGTCACTAGTTGAAGTAATAGTCCCCAGAATTCCCATGATAGTTTTATAACAAATTCGTTGAACTAAATTGTTTGGTTTATACTTTAATACAAATATGAATTTTTTAAACAATTTTTTAAGCCGTACTACGTTTATCATTGTCATAAACATTCTCCTCTAGTAATCTAACAAAAATGTATCATATTTTTGCCCATGGAATCTGATAACTTTGTAATACGTACAAATATTGACGTAGATTTGGAAGATTTATCTGTTTTTAATATTAATTGTACCTAGCTCTTAACTATTCCCAAAATTGTATTTCTTCAAACCCAATTTTGAACTGGTCAATCTGAAATTAGTCACTTCAGTTAATTGTAAGTCAAGCTACCGCTGTTTCATGAAATCGCAGTCTTTTGTAATAATGACAATAATAATCTGCTTGAATGTTTTTAAAAACATACATTTATTTTTCAAAATTAATATTTTAATAATCACTAGTTATTTTCCTGTAAAACAAGGAAAAAATAAGCTGTGAAAGAGGAAAACCAGTTCGGAAAATTTGAATAAATTTATTTTTTCCCGAATAGAATGATTGACAACAATTCTACTTTTTTACGCCTCCACCATATTTTTACTTCTTTCGATACTGATGTAAATTTTGTCTTATTATCCCTTTTATTCATTCAAAATAAATTTCTGTTAAAGAAATTATCTACAAAAACCGTATCCAAAAATATTCCTATACTAATTCAATGGATTAGCGACACTGATATGAGCTCGCATAATTTTTTTTTAATACACTAAGTCACTCATTGAGGTGCCAATTCCATTCTACCTCCCACCCCGAATGTATATAAGTTGGTCTTATCCTACAACAATTTAGTGTTTTGGGAAACACTGGTAAAGTTCAGTGAATTTCAAAAAAGTAGCCGTCGAAAATAGTTTTGACATAATTTTATGTTTTCAATTTTGCAGCCATATTAAATTTTGATAGTTGTATTAAAAAAAAGAAAGTTTTCACATTTAACTGAAAAAAGGAAGGCCTTAGTACGTTAAACCATTGTTCCTGAACGGCTCAAACGTTGTGAATGAAAGAAAGTTCTGGTTACATCTATCATAACTTATTATTGAGGCGACCTTTTCCGTAGTCATGAACAATTTCAAAACAGGAAGTTAAAATTTTGTTAATTGTACATTTTTACTGGTAAAGAAATAAATTTAAAAAGAAGAATGTTTTAATAACTATCACTGTACATGGCTTTCTATTACCTTACTAGGTACAGTCTCTTTTCTTTGATAAAAATATTAAGGATATAGATACTTGTGTATTTAGCATTTTCAAGAGGCATCATCATCATCCTACTAGTGCTGCGACATTTTTCATTCTTGGTTCTCTCTCACTTATAAGCAAACTTCAGAATCTCTTCAACCACAAAGATTTTTTTAGTTTCCATTTTCATTTTGTTTTTGAGTAAAATTATTCTAATTTTTTCGGTAACCCGTTTGAAAGTTGCTGCTGTGAAACTGTTTACCACCATGAAAGATTATTTGATAAGATTTCTTAGAGTTTTTTTAAAGGGCTGTCATAGCTGAAAAATAAATTAAACGAAAGTACTTGAAATGAAGAAAAAATAAATGGTCACATTTTTAAAATAAGATTTCCTGCATATTTTTATTTATTTATTTTATCTTATTAAAATTTTTGGAGACCAAACAAAACTCTCATGCTCAAAAGAATAAGAGATTTAAACAACATATTTGTTGTGTAATATGGTTTTACTACTGTATTTCTACAAAGTTACGAAATTATAAAAAAGTTTTTCTTTCATTTTAATTTTTTTACGTATATTATAAATAAATAAATTATAATTTTTTCCTTCATTAGCCTTTCTCTCTTTATATATATATTTTATACAGTTCAGATGAATATAAAATCTAAATAAATTTAAACGTTCGCGTAAGAAAATATTTATTCCCTTAAGTAAGTTACTTGTAAGTTACTAGTATGAATTTTAAATTGTATGGTGGAATTACAGAAATCTATTTCTGTAATTGGAATGTCACGCGAATTCATAGAAGAAACTTGAATAATATTTATCCCTTGATCTTATTTTTAATCTAATAGTGTGAAATGTAAAATTAGCGATTAATAAATTAGCATACTAGATTTTTTTTCATTTAGCTATAAACTGTTTTATGTTGATGAGCTTCAGTTTCAAAATAAAATTTATCAAATTATTATTTTTTTATTCCTCGTAAAACAACTCTTAGACGATTTAATCTCGGATAAAGGAGATGAAAATAGTGTTGTGAGTGTTATAGGGTGGCGGTTGGTTAAACGACAAGGAACAGTTGTCACATATCTGTCCAATTTCATCTGGAGACTATTCCCAAGATAAACAGAGGTTGGACCATCGTAAAGTAACCAATTTCTTTTTGTGGTGTTTGCATTGACTCTATAGTTGTGTTGCGGGGAATCCAGGCTGCAGGCTCCAGGCTGGCCGACTGCAAAATGGTAGTCGAAGTACATTTTATCCTTTTCCCCAACCTCCTTTTCACCCTTAGGAAACCACTTTATTTCCCTAAATTTCGTTCCTCATGTGATATTTCATAAAAATTGAAGTGTTTTTTAGTTGAGGGGAATACTTGAACGGTTAAATTAATTTTTTTTTATTATTTAAGTCAAAAGTAAATTTTTTAATCTGGTTGCCCATCCATTGAGTCTTGTCCTTTATTTACCTAACTATTTTACGTGTATTACAAAAATAACACAAAAACAGTTCTGTAAAATGTCTCAAGTGACCTTAGGTGAACCGTGCGAATTCATTGAAAAAAATGTTTATTCCTTAATGTTACTTTTTTTTTTTATTTAACATTCTAAATGTAAAATTAACGTAATCCTTGTTTCATTATATTAAGAAAACAAAAATTGAGGTTCATAATTAGTTTTGTGGATATAAGTTTTTTTTAATTTCGGTTTTGATTCCCTTATTTCTTGTTTATAACTCACGAGCTGAAAGCATGGTTTAATCTGTAATCATTTTTATTTTCCAAGAATTGTTGTTGAATAATCTGAATTAATATAAAAGCCAATTTTACCGACTTATATGTACCATATCATAAAAAACCCCGCTAATTGTTGTCAATTTTCAAAAAATGGTTGCTTATAATTCAGAACAACTGAAAAATATTAAGATCTCTTTGATAGTTCGTGTCTAAAACACGAGACCGTTTAGAACAGGATAATAATTATCCTGCAATCTGTAGATTTTTGTTTGAACTCTTTACTACAGCTACTGGCGAAGAAAAAATACTGTTGTTAAAAATCTTAACTTCCTTAAAGAGAAAGGTTTAGCAAAGATGAGTTAGTTATATTCTGAACATATAAACCTATTTTATGTCACTGGAATCCGGAAAAGACAAGATAAGTATCGTCTAAAATCCACTTGTCCGATCTACGTTATCATTGTTATAAAAAAACATCACCTGTAATATTCGGAAGTGAACGCGGAATAAGAAATAGCCAACACTTAAATTTTTTCTTCTCCTAGCCACCGCTCGTGCGAGCTTTCGACGAAAGAGTCAGAATGGCGTCGCCTGGTCGTTTCCCATTCTTAATATTTTTAATAAAAAACGGAAATTCATTTCTGAAATTTTATCACTTCTGTTATTTATCTATTCGCCTTCCAAAAAAAATAAAATAAAATCATAATTATTTTG
The DNA here is from genome assembly GCF_047948215.1 of Lycorma delicatula. Classification (NCBI taxonomy): domain Eukaryota; kingdom Metazoa; phylum Arthropoda; class Insecta; order Hemiptera; family Fulgoridae; genus Lycorma; species Lycorma delicatula. The sequence goes on along the minus strand of NC_134455.1, from coordinate 161,337,610 downwards.
TGCTAAGTGAAAACGTTTTTATTAATTCATTCCACATTACTGCATTAACGGCATTTACATTTAATTTTTTGCTATGAATTGGTCTTTGAAAAACGTAATATTTTTACAGACAACCATAAAAAAAGAAATTAAACTGATATTTTTTAATAATAAACACAAATACTTGACTCTATAAGTGTGTGTGTGTGTGTGTGTGTGTGTGTATATATATATATATATATATATATATATATATGTCTTGATTGACTGATTCATCAACGTCCAGCAAAAATTACTGAAGATAAATTGATGAAAATTTGAATACGTGTTCATCTTACTGTGTAAGTGCACTAAGAAAGGATTTTTTGAAATTTCGAGTTTAAAGGGTTAAAATGGAGTAACAATTAAATTAATTTATCTTTTAATTTCTCGGTAACAAATGAAGACATCAATTTGATTTTTGTTGTATGTAATTTTCATGTAAATATATAAAAACCAATTTCTAGATTTTTCGAAATTTAACCTTGAAAGGGGTGAAGAAAAGTAACAAAATTTGAACAATGACTGCAAATTTTACAAATTTCTGACCATACTGAACGAGATATTCACTAAATTGGGGCTTTCAAATACTCTTAAGATAAATATCTTAATCAAGTACGGTTACCTGCTAGTAGTGATTGTCGGTAACGCAATGAACTGGGCAAAATACGTTTTTACCCGTACTGTGCTTTAATCTTAAAGCACAGTACCAATTATAACTAATATTTTTAAGATGGAGGCCGATTGTTTTGAAACCCACATTCTTAGATCACTCAAAGTTTCGAGTCCTGTCAGTACAGGACCCTCTGTACTGACAACCTTGACCGCGACGGGAAACGAAGTAGCCAGCAAGTATATGTGTAAAATAGATGTTTATATTTTTATTTTTTTATATTTTTATAAATAGAAAATTCTTTATGTTTTTATCGCTTTTATTTATCAAATTCACACACCACGAATAAAATTTTAGAAAGCGTTTTTAAAAGCTGAATGTCGATAGTCGGTCACGAGCCATCGATCAGAAGATTCCTCAAGTGTTGAGATCCATTCCGTTTATTATACTGATTTTATAACGGCTACTAAGAAAGATTAAATGTTTCTCAGTCAGGAATGTGAAAGCGACACACATATGGTTTGAATAAACTTACACCCACACACTAAAACAACATAATTATTTATTTTTGTTGTTTTAATTTATTTTTTTAAATATATACGTGTATAACAGGTAGATCTCATTTCGAATGAGTTATCTCCGTTAGCAGCTTGCTGAACATTAATTAATTTTGAAATTTTAAACTTATTTTATTCTTCATTTAAATAACATATTGATTTTAGAAATCGGTAAAGCTAGATCCACATCAGCTTTCTTGCTGTTACTGTAGTTGATATACAGCCAGACCTTTTACTGCTGGCTGTGTAAGCGATTAATGGAACCGATTAGGGTTTTCAATTTCATCTATTCAAATTAGTATGAATTCGAATATTTTATACTCTCAGGCAGTTGTTTTAATATAAAATCTTTAATTTATGTTTATTATTCGTTAACATAAAATTGAGTTTTATTTTTAAATTGTTCGTGTTTCTTGATGTCTCTGTCCACAATACTTCTTTCGTATTATCTGTTCAATTTTATTTTAAATTACATAAAGAACTATTCATTATATCTTACGTGATTACGTATTATTGACCAGGAGTTGCGTAAGAACAACTTATTCCATAAAATGTTAAAAACTTTCCCTTAGAACCGTTTGGTCAAACTTTGATGAACGATCCCGACCGCTTTTTGATTGAACTTTTTTTTTAGTAATGCATTAACCAAGAATACATTATAATAAAAAATTCCCAAAAAATAATTGAAATGAGATAAATCTGTAACCGTATTATATGTCGTTTACTTTTTTTCATTGGCTTCATAAAATGCTCATCAAACCCTTATTCCATTACGGTACAGTTTCTATTTTTTTTTTTTTTTTTTTTTATTCGTAACTATATTATGGCAGTATTATAATTAATAAAATGTATGAACTACTTAAATAATTGAGACCTCATTTCTTTTCAAAAAATTTTAATCAACAAAAAAAACAAATCAAAGATGTATTACAAAACAAAAAAAAATATGCTTAAAAGAAATTAATTTTTTTAAGGAAAACCATTCTATGAAGTAAAGTTATACTTTTTTAAATTCTCCTTTATATTTCTAATTTTTAAGTAAGCAACAAACTGAAGGCAAATACCAACAACTTATTAACCATTATTTTAGTTAAGTCTTAAAAATACGAAATTCAAATTATCATTTTTAATCGTTTTCTTGTATATATGTTAAAAAAGTTTATTTTATTTTACGCGAATCTTGTTATTATTTTATTTAATTATTTTATTTTTATTTAAATTATGGCCAAACAAAAACAGAACAAATTTTGTACGTAATACTAAGACATGAAACCTGCTTCTAGATAGCTACCGTGCTTAACTCTAAAAATGCGGGAATTTGTATTAATTTTTTTTCCAAGTTTACTAGCTGATTTTGCTTAATTTTCGAGCGAAAATGAATATTAAAAAGATATTAGGCTACGTACGCTGAACCTAATAATCTCTATTAACCAATGAAGATGTCAAAAAATATCTGGAAGGTGTCAATGTTGACATTGACGACTTCGTTTGTAATACTATTTCATTTAACCGTCCCGCTTGATTTACCTGGAATACTATGGCACTACCACAGAAACTCTGTCTTCAAAATAAAAATGAATCATCGAAATCAACCTATTTGGTTACTGCTAGGCTAAAGCGAAAAAGAAAACATATGGACCCAATTTACAGCCGATTAGTTTTTTTTTAAACCGAGTTGAAAACATTTAAAAAAGGTATGATAAAAATTAATTTTTACGATTTAAGTTTCTTTATTGTTATTCTAAACAAACAAAAGAGGTTTAACGAGCGTTTCTAAAAATTCAGATTTAAAAAAATAAAATTCAAAATTTTATTTTCTATTAAAAAATCTAATGTAGACACCACATGGCTTCCTTGGGAGCCTATTAAATTTAACATATACACATATTTTGTTGCACTTCATTTTAACTTATTTCATTTGAAAGTAAAATACGATCCTCAAATTTTTTAATAAAGTGGTCGGTTACACAATTGCATTGTGTGTTACATACATACACACGTACGTACGTACCTATAGACACGCCGAAACTAGTCAAAATGGATTCAAGGATGGTCAAAATTGATATCTCCGTTGAAATCTGAAAACCGAAATTTTTCGCGATCTCAATACTTCCTTTACTTCATACAAGGATGTAAAAATAAAATCCTATGTTGTAATACGATACAGTCTTATATAAATCACTAATGATCGTAGTAAAGGAAGTATTGTGATCGCGAAAAATTTCGGTTTCAGATTCCAACGGAAATATCCATTTTCACCATCCCTGAATCCATTTTGACTAGTTTTGGCGTGACATCTATACGTATGTACGTATGTATCTCGTATAACTAAAAACGATTAGCCGTAGGATAATGAAATTTTGGATTTAGGACTGTTGTAACATGTAGTTGTGCACCTCCCATTTTGATTGCAATCGACTGGACCAAAAGTGTCCAAAAAAGCCCAAAATCCAAAAACTTTGGAATTTTTTACTTCTTAACTGCGGTAATAAGCCCTCATTGAGAGTTTTTCAACGATATATTTTATTGGTTACAGAGTTATAGCCAAATAAAATTTTAATTAATTGAATATTTGGATCTTACAAGGGGAAGGTATATCGGTTTACATCCGCCAATAAAAAATTTAAAAAATATCAGTAATTATTAATGAAATAATATTTTATGCACATTTCATTTTAAAAAATGTGTATATGTAATTTAATAGGCATATAAGAAAGTCGCGAGGTGTCCACATCAGATTTTTTCATTGTAATAATACAACAATCTTTAAAAGTTTCTTTCTACTTCAGTTCGTTACAACACCGTTGTATGGTTAGCGTTTTCCCAGCTTTAGCATTATCAAATCTGTTCAGTGATGCTTAAGACTCAGGTTCAAATCCAGTTAAAAGAATTACATTTAAGTAGATTAGTGAGTTCAAACGAGGTTACCGAATCCTAGTAAGGCTTTTAAACTTTGTTTAGAGATCATATAACCAACTTATGCGTAAAAAATATTGTATATATAGAAATATTTCATTTAGATTTAATCTATTTTGATATACTCTGTATTTAAAGATCGGTAATAAAGATTAATAAAATGTTTGTATCATTACTTAGTAAATAATTTCAGCTTTCTTGTAAAGAGATACGTAGTCAACATATTAATGTATTTTACTATCATCTCAATGTTTATTTTATGTTAATTTAGATACCGTTTTGTAATATGAAAAAAAATTTTATTTTAAAATATATTATCATTTATTATCTGAACATCATTTCATTTATAATGCTACACCAGTTTTTTTTATTTATTTAATAACAAGAAATTTATTTCATTAATACACAAATTTTATAAATACAAAAATTACGTTTTAATTCCTTAATATCAGTATGTGGGTGTGTGTATGTTTAAGAAATTGGTTGGAATTTATGACAATTTTACTTTTATGTGTCTTACCTTATCAAAAAGTAATCTGGTGTCAGATATCATAAAAATGTTTCTATCTATAAAATTGTTCTTAAACACACCTACTCTAAAAAATGCTATTTTTATTTATACATTTGTCTTTCTTTGTTTTGATTATTTTCTGAAACTTGACTATCAGGGAGGGAACAGTTTCAAATCTGATCAAAGGGTATAATAATAATCCATCCTCACTGATAAATTCAAGAGGTCTGTAGATTTCTTACTGTTTTACCACATCGATTTGACAACTCTGTTATTTTCTTTCTCTAAATTAGGTGTGGAAGTAGTTTTCAAACTTTATCATCAGAGAACATTTTGTAATTTTAGGGAACAAATAGCAAACGTATATTCGGGTGAAATCTATATATATCCTCATTCACGTACTCTCAACCAGTACACCTCGCTAGTGCGTACGTAGAATTTGTTTTCAGATGGAATGGCAATTGGTGTCAATGTAGGTTAACGCTGATATAGTGTTCCTCAGTCACCTACATACACTATTGATTCTTCAAACATTTCCGATACGGTGCAGGAACAGGAGTCGGTCGAATTTTCTCACTCTGCGCGTTATGTTGCACAATTTAGACATATTCTACAATATATATGCGATTGTAAATCGTACTTAATTGGAAATACATAAAAAAGATAGATTTTTTAATGTTTTGTTGTAGGATGATGTTAAAAATCAGGTAGGTCGAAAAAGTTGAATGAAGTAAATTAAAAGGCGATAAATAAACGCTAAAAGAACAAATTTGGAAAAATGGATAGCCAGTTATTCAGATATCAGTGAGTTAAGTTAAAAACTGTGAGGGATTACAGAGAATTTGAAATTTAAATAAATATATACATTTGTATATATTTCATTATTAATTTTTTTTATCATTGCTTAAAATGCATGCTGTTTCTTGTAGAACAAATTTTGAAAGACAGGTCTGTAATGTACAAAAGCTTTTTCAAAAGCTAACCTTACGTTTTTCTTATATATATATATATATATATATATATATATATATATATATATATACATATTGTTACGCAAATTGAACATATTGACAAAATAGTAACAAAAGTATCAGATTTGTTTCTTAAAGAAAATAATTTTTACTATCGTTCACTTTTCAAAGTGATCTACTGCAGCCTTTCACTGCTATTTACTGTAGCGCACTCGAATCGCTCTTACTATGTGTACGACTAAACGTTCAGTCATCTGTAAATGACTACGTAGTTCGTCGGGTTTGACGGTTCCATTAAAAGGAATAAGTGTAGAGGAGTAAGAAGAGTTCTGGGCCGAGTTGAAAGTGTTAGGGGATTTATCTTTTGGTAAAATTTACGGTAAATGATGTCTTGCTATGCTCCTCTCTGATGTGAGCGAAGGGCTGTTCACATTTTAAGTAAATCCGTAGTTCCGTTCCCGGTAAGCGTTAGTACTCGTGGCCTCTAGGGATGCTCTCTTCTCATTCCCTCGCCCTCTCCCTTATTCTCCTCTCACAACATTAACAACCGGCTCCAGAGCGCTTGCTGTTATTGTTGACAGTCGTTCAGTGATGTCTGCTGAGAATAAATACTGCATCCTTCAGTTTAAAATTGGTACATTTCAGCCAGAATCCTTTCATTGCATGTATATTTTCTCAATCTGTAATTCCGTTTATATATATATATAAAAGATTGCTTTTAGTGTTAGAAATTTAGATATTGAAAATGTATCCTCTCAAACACCTGTCTAATCTCTTTAATGATTAAATTAATTTTCCGTATGTAACATTTAAAAAAAAATCTTATGCACTCGCGTGCATGTTTGAACACATACACAATGTGTTTGTGTGCACATACATGATATAAATATATATATATAATTTGAGGATGTATTTTATAGAGCAACTCGGTATAGAACACGATATTTTATTTTGATAGCAATTATCTTAGCTGACTGAGGCCAAAGGCTTTTCAGGCTTATAAAAAATTCAGGTTTTAAACATATTCGCTAGTAAAAATAATGCTTTGTCCGTAGGATAGAATAAATTGATTTTCAGATACTGTTAAGAACTGTAAACTTACGTTGATTACTTCTACAACATCCGGCCGAAAAAATATCGCCAACATAATCCAAAAGACCATAAAATTGACATAAAAGTTAAAAATATTTTCTGTAACTGCGATTTTATTGCAGCCCAAGTAATTCAAATTTTCTTATATTTCGGTAAGTGTCATGAAAAAACAGTTGTAGGCGATCTGACATTACTATTCTCCGCTTATCAATGCAATTCCCAAATATATAAAATATCTCGTACCAAGCTTTCTTTAAATATGACTGCTTTAACTTTACATTCTTCATTGAACCGAATATATTGTTCCAGATCACTACACTGAACGAATTTTTAAAAAAATGCAGTTGATATTCAGATTTATCGGATACACTTTCATTTTTTTTCACTAAATGGATCGGAAATGTAATGAAGATCATTTCTTTCAAAGGAAACTATTTCTGATTGATGTCTCTTGCACCTCAAGTGTTCCACTCGTATCATAGCCAGAAGAGGTAATATTAAGCAATCTTCGACCCTTTCTTTTGTAAAGTATTGCATTTTATCTGCTGATTCTATTCAGTAGGAGAAATTTGTTTTCGATTAAATTACTGCACTACTACCAGTAATCGATTATGAAATTCTAATATTTAGACATTATAACGTATTGTTATAATCTGTAAGCTTATTTATGAAAAGTAATACTGAATAACCTAAAAATAATTATTTTTTAAATTACAATTTTTGTTCATCGTTTTTGACCAAATAGATTGGAAATTATACATTTTAATTTTATTTACGCAATAATGCTTTCCTTATCTTAAAAGCTACAGCACATATAGCTGAAAAATAGCTAACCCTATTTTTTATCGTCGCTTTGTAAAATTGTTGTGTAATGATAATCAGTTTTTTTCTATAATATAGGCCAGTGGTTTCCAAAACCTTTTTGATCTTTAGCACTGTTACTGAATCCAGATTTTCCCAAGGCAAATTCTAATAAGTACACGTTTACGAAATAACCAGTAATTTTTTGCAAGGGTTGGATAAAAATAAATAAAAGATATTTTGAATTACGAAAAAAGTAATTGGCCCAATTCAACTTTTTATAATAATTAATCTGGATGGATGAGCTTGTTGATCGCCGCACATTTCTCAAATCGTGAAATGAAGCTCGACTCAGCTACATACTTCCTTCTCAACACTGATTTTCGCGCGATCCTTAGATTTTATCCCAGCAACATCCGAAATATTTATATTTTCTTTCCGAAATATTTTTATTTCGCACAAACAAAAAGTAGCAAATGGATTAAAATTCTTTTTAGCTTTACCACTTAGCAGTAGCAGAAGTACCACTTAGCAGAACATATGTTCTTCTTTGACTGACATCCAAAAGTTAATTCCATAATACTTTTTTCTTTTTTTTTTTAATTTTGGTTGAACTCAATCAGCTTCTCTTCTTATGCAACAGTAAATTTATATGGAGTAGTGGCGTTAAACGGATCTTAAATCCATGCACATTTATTTGTATTATAATTCTTAAAATATTTCTTAAACCAGGTAATAAGTGTTCTTCAAAATGGATTTCATTCATGAGAGAAATCGACTCCACTGGAAGTCAAAAATTGTTGCAACAAAGGAGAAACATTTCTTGTCTTCATTCATTTCTCTTTTCTATAGCTTTAGTTTTTCATAAAAGCTAAATTTTTTCTTTAATGAAAATACTTCATTCACAAAATATTCAATATACTTTATGTTCGTCCTCTTTAAGAAGAATATAAACTCAGCATTGTATTTCAAACACACGAGACAATACATTACCGTGAGAAAGTTATCGCGAAGTGCTGTAGTGTAACAAAACCATGTGTTCAGAAGGGTGTTGGAGAGAGCATGCTTGACGTGTGTTAGACCGGTGAGTATACCGCTTCCGAGGAGACAGCGGGGACCTTGTGACTCTGGAACGCCCCTGCTGTTTCTGAGCGCGCTTTTTAATTAAACGGAAATGTCCTAGGCCCATAATGGAAAAGGGTTGTAATATTATTTTGATTGCGGCGTTTAGCGTTTTTCTTAGCGTAATGTTATTTATTTTTGAGATAACTCTTTCTGTGTATGCTGTTTCCTTTACAGGTATATAGGCCCAGGTAATCCTATCAGTAACAACGATCCTGTTGATATATACGACGCCATTGCAGGAGAGCACAACTTTGCGTACACAAACGCAACAAATGCGAAAGAGATAAGAAAGGTGGCTGGAAAGGCTATTGAAGCTTTGGTAAAAGACTCGTTCACGGTTGTAATTGGCACAGTGCGGCAGGAGTGCTTGGCATTACTACCAAATATATCGTTGAAAGAGTTACCGGAGTCCAGTAACCGCGTAACATAAATAAAAAAAAGTGAAGTGGGATAGTGATGGCAATGTTTGAGAAGAGGATGTAACATGCGTGAATCGGCTTGCAAAGCATGTTATCGACAAAAGGAAAAAATAAGAATGAAAGGCCATGAGCTTGAATCGGTAGAAGGCGGAGGCAACCAGTAGTAAGGAAAAAGAATCTATTTACTGCTCGCGGAAACGAATCTCTCCAAGAGTGAGGGATAGTAAAAAAAGGCGTAATAAGTCGACAGAATCTGATGAAACCGACCAGTGGGACAGCTCCAAAAGGGATACCGGGAAGAGGAATGATTCAGAGGAGGAAGAGACACCAGGAGGCTAATTATCATTTCTCCAGGGATAAATGCAACAAGAAAGTGGCTGAATTTAAAGAAAGCGGGGAGCAAAGTTTCGAAAATAGATGAATCACAGTTGAAGAAAAGTTAGATCAAATAAGAGGTGAAATATTTGGAGATTACAGTCAGGGTGGATAAGTAAGGGTCTCCCATCCGGCCTTTGTTGGCAAAAAAAAAGAAGAGGCTACAAAATTAAAAGCCTTGGATGACAGAATGGTGAAAGATGAGCCTGTTGAAGGACAAATGCTAAAAAAATTACAAGATTGTTTAACTGGAAATGTATGGGGACTGAAAATATTCGACGCAAAAAGCGCACATATGGATCGAAATCAGAGTCAGGAAACCAAGATTATTTTTATGATACTATGGGCTCATTTGCTATGGTCATTAGCCCAGATGGAAATTTGTAGCGTATGAAAAATACCATCCCTAAAAGAGATTTGAACCCGGGACCTCTGGATGAAAGAGCGAGACGCAACCGAGATTCTTAAATGATCAGGTAGTCCGTTGAGCAAAGCAGTACTGTGAGTTCTTTGAGGGATGCGATTTGCAGGCTATAAGAATCGATCAAGAAGATGTTGATGGCGGAAAAACCTTTCGGTGAAATAGCGAGAAGTGACAAAAAGACAACTGAGACGCTCGCTTTAGAAACCTTTGCTACAGACAGTTAAATAGTGAACAGGACAATAAATAACAATAATTACTGAATAGCATTCATTGCCTTTCGAATTTGAAAGTTTAAAATATCATAAGATCAGATTACTGTCGATTTACCGTTCAGTGATTATTAATTTGACTGTGACAGTTTTACTTGTTGGTTTAACTTAAATGACATTACATTTAGTTCAGGTATAAACCTTCAAAGTTAAATGGTATTTACGTAAGGAGATTTATTAGTGTTACATCCTAACCCGTAACACCTCTTTCATATGTGTAAAAGTGGTTACGTTTAAAACAGTAATTTTTTTTTAACAAACCAGCTAATGGAAGAGCACCCAATTACATCTTACAGTATAATTTTTTTCCATTCATATAGATTATTTATCTAAGATTGGTCCGCTGTAACGAGATAAGTATCAGAATATTTTCCTGCCTAACTAAAGTTTAGTTTAATATCATTGTATGTGACGTAATACTTGTACAGAGTAAAATCTATTTACGATTTGTCCTTACAAAATTTTAATAAACAATTTTATGTATTATTGTTTTAGAACAACTATAAGTGACAAGAACTGACACTTTAACAAACGTACGAAGCGATTAAATGTACAGAATTGATTGTTTCATATCAGGTAGGGAAAATACATTAATCTGTTGCTTTGCATCATGAACGAAACACATCGCAGCCTTTCTTAAGATTGTGGTATATTTAAAACAACTTCGGTATAAGAAGCACTAGTCGGAGTTTCTTTCTCTGAAAGTAATGTATTTCACTGTGCAGCTAACCCCAATGGTGAACAGAGATCTTGTAAATCTGACTAGAAGCTGGATTTCGTGGGCTTGACTGCAACATTGTACGGTCATAAAGGAATCATGTGAAATCACTCTTCACTCTCCGCAGAGAGTAATAAATAATTATATAACATATAACGCGCACTAAAAATGACGACTTATATAAATTTAAAATTTGGACTGCTGTATAAACGTAAAAATAAATCCGTTAAATATTTTAAATTCTTGGCTAAAAAATCTGTGCCTTCAATCTAATATAATTTAATGGATGTTTAGTCATCATAATTAACACGGACTGGTTTGCCCGATGCCAACGAGATCCTGCCAATTTGCCCTGTACCAATAGAGTAGCAGTCACATCCTCTGAAGCCTTTCGTCTGAGAATCAAAATTTGAAAAGTGGAATTTTTGACTATTAGTTTTTCCTTGATGGTATGTAGGACGTTTGCAAAAAGATTGCACTCGTAGATAACAAATTTTTCAGGATTATTACTGCGAACAATTCATTTGACATATTATAAAAATAAATGAGAACTTTTTTTTTATATTCGGATAATTTAAAGTTTATAAACGTTTAAATTAATGCTGAAGGCTTGTGCAGCACAAAATTGTTTAAAAAATTTGTATAGTGTAATGATTATACCCTTAGATTTCCAATAAGAACGTATCTTAATTTCTATCTGGAATGTAATACTCATTGCTTGTTGCACGAATAAGAGTAATGTCCATTACGAAGTATGTATATGTATTTATGGGATATTAAGTTTTCTTTTTATCAAATTATGTTAATAAAATAATCCGATTTAGTATTTTTTTTTGTACTGTTCTGTAATCTCCATTCAGGAGTAAACAAATGATTTCAGTTTAATAAAATATTCTTCAAAACTTAAATTTTACTATAATAGATATTTAAGAAAACGTATGTTAATACATAGAGAATTACTTTACGTGAAATTAAAAGGACGCTAAACATTTACGCTATTATGGGCGTGTACAAGCAGTCCTCTCAGTAAACATCCTCTCAGTATGTTTTATATTCCAGCATTTTGTTTTTTTTTTTTTATCGTGCGAATTGTTTACTGTCAGTTGAGTTAGTTTTTACCCCGATTAGATCTTGAAAGATCTCGTAAGATTTTGAAATCCAGAAAATAAATTCTAATTCATTATTCGGTAATGGTTTGTAATTTTATTTCAGCAACTTTTTCATCTTTGTAACACTCGTATTACCTGAAGTCTTAAAATGCAGCTTGAATTATCGCCTGCTGTTAAAAGCTTTATTGCAATCTGTAGAATACTGGTTATATAATGTATCCCATTGTTTAACGTCTGTACGTTTTTCTCAGTCACGGTAATTAAATTTATTTGATCACATATAAATTTGTCAAACAATCAAATCGTGTTTATCCACTGCCTATTTTTTTTTCCAATTCCGTCGAATAAAAAATCGGATAACAGGCTATTAACTATTTAAAAAATGAATTTTGTTTAATTTTAAACAAATTATCTATCCTGTTCATCCAAACGAAATTGACGATATAGCATAATGTTACAACATCGTGTTGTAAGGCGATGTCAAAGTATTTAGTAGTAATGCGATCAAAGGCTATTTTTACTTAATTATATTTATATTACCGCGTTATACTTTTTCATCACTTTGCAAAAACAAGATTAACTGCTAGATTGCAAAGGAAATGATTTTTATATTTTACGTGGAGTTTGGATATCCATCTTCACTTGATGCATTTGAGTAATTAGGCTTATTGTAAAGCCGACCTGCATAATAATATTCCATAGGAAGATGATTTGCCTCGGGATTATACTAAGGATGTACCAAATCCTAACCAAGGGAATAAGCGATCAATGTTAAGGGAAAAAATAGATGGTATCGAAGGAAAACTAGATGGTATCGAAGATCTATTTAACGAGTTGAATAAAGACATGATACGAACAATCTACCCACAGAAATTATTTCGAAGGCCCCTCCAGGTGGACACTCCCCGCTTGCAATTCCTCGAGAGACAAGAATATTTATACAGGATATAATACATTATTGTTATACTTCCATCAGAAATATACCTATTTAGTTTAAAAATACACTGGACAAAATTTATTTTCTCCGAATTACTGATTCGCCTGAGAAGCTTATATTATTATTATTATTATTATTATGCTTTTACGGCCAACATGGGACCACTTAAGTCAATTTTAGTTAATCTTTTCTGAGAAAAGCTTGTTATTTCTTCCGAGCTGCCCAGTATTTCTTCATCCGTTCAGATCTTGCTTTCTTTTCTTCATCTGTAAACACCCTCTTCGTTGTATTTTGTCGTTTGTCTGTATTTTGTTTAAATCTAATGTTTTTGTATTTTAGGTTTGTAATTTTTCCAGTTTTATTCTGTAGGTCAGTCAGGGAAATTCCCAATTCTTTCATATCTTCTCTAATTTCTTTGATCCATCGTACTTCTAGCTTTTGGAACCAGAGCTTTTCAATGATATTTCTTGACAGTCTTGTTTCCGGTGTCCTTATGAGATGACCAAAGAAAGAGATTCTTTTTTTCCGCATAGTATCAGTAACAGGCTCTATTTCTTGATACACCACCTCACTTGGCACAATCCACCATTTGCCTTCTTTTTGGTGTTTTTTATTGATACACGTTCTGAAAATTCTCTCTATTATCAGAATTTGATCAATTCGGTTTTTCTGAGTGATTTTGAAAAAGCTTTCGCTTCCGTAGGTGACTTCCGGCTGAACTACAGTTTTATAATGTTTAATTTTTGTTTTAGTCGAAAGGCATTTTTTGTTATATGTTGACCAAGTTAAGTTTTGGGATTTCATCATTTTATTTGTCCTGTTTTGCCATGTCACTTTTTCATTTAAATTATAAGTTATTATTTCCCCTAGATATTTAAATTGATTTACTATTTTAATTTTTTCTGATTGTTTACCGTAATGTGCTCTATTACCAGAGGATCTATGGCCATTAGTTCAGTTTTTTCGAAAGAGATATGAATCCCTATCTTTTGTATTAGGTTTTGAAGGCTCATGATTTGTGTATTGGCTTCTTGAATATTATTTGCTAAAAGAACGAGGTCATCTGCAAATCCCAGGTAATTTAGTGTAATGGAGTTTTTCTTAGTACTCATTTTTATATTTTTGGGATTTATTTCATACCATTTTCTCATGACAAAATCGAGGGCGCAGTTAAAAAGGAGTGGTTAGAGGCCGTCTCCTTGCCTCAATCCAGTTTTTATGGAGAAGGGTCGAGAGAGTTCACCTCTGAATTTCACTCTGGACTGGGTATTGGTTAAAGTTAATTTTATCATGTTTACGAGTTTAGGGTGAAGGCCCAGGTATTTGTTTTAGAATATTCAGCATGGATGGTCGGTGTATACAATCATAGGCCCTTTTAAAGTCGACGAAGGTGATTATTAGTTGTTTTTTCGTCTTTTGTATAAGTCCATCATAAGTTTTAGGGATATTATTTGCTCCGGGCAACTTCTCCGTGGCCTAAATCCTCCTTGGTATTCCCCAAGTTCCAGTTCAAGTTGATCTTTGCATCGGTTGTATATGAATCTCAACAGGATTTTGTATGTGCAATCCAGGAGAGATATGCCTCTGTAGTTTTCCGGATTAGTTTTATCCCCTTTTTTATTTAATGGATGAATGAGGGCTGTGGTCCAGTGTTCTGGAAGTTTTTCTTCATTCCATATTTTCACGAGGCATAAATGTAGGGAAGTTTTGACTGAATAAACTGATGAGTGTTTCCAGAGTACTGCGAAAAACTGGTCTTCTCCGCTTGCTTTGTAGTTTTTTATTTCATTTAAGGCTGCGAGAACTTCTTGAATTGTTGTCGGGTTGATATTTACCAGTGAAGTTTAAACTGGAGTTTCAGTATCAATCTCAAAAAGCTCTGGAGGGGTTGTCACAGTTGAGGAGTCTATTAAAGGTTTCTGCCAAAATTTCTGCGTTTTCTTTATTGGTGTGGGCCATATTTCCTTTTTTTCCTCTCAGCATAAGGGTGGGTGGTTCATATCTTTGAAGAGCCTGACCAAAGGTTTTATAATAGCCTCGGAAGTTAGTTTTCTTGGAACTTTCTTATATATAATATTAATTAGATATATTAATCAGAAGCTTATATATAATATTAGACTGAATTTTCAATTCTATATATATTTTTTTAGCGTACAGCTCCCAATAGGTCTAATATTTCCAATAAGAAAGGTATTACTCATCAAATCTTATAAAGCATGAACACCGATCTCAATAATGCTACCTTGGTTGGTTGTCTAAGACAATGATGGCACTGCTAATAGTACAATGTGTACGAAAGCTATTCACATTGTTGCACTTGTTAATTTTGCGTTCTTTGTTCAATGTTTTATACACAGTATTTTTGAATACACATCACCAACAGTTGTTTATTTTTGTATTCTCATCGTCGTAATGCCTCAGCCAACTAATGCAAATTAGGACCAGGAGTGGCTTAAAATAATCAAATCAAACGTATAATAATGAACGTTTACAACAAGCTAAATAAAGAATATCCAGAAATGTTATGTTCAGAAATTCAAGCTCCCAGAGCTGATTTTTGAAGCATGTCTACTCAGATGGAGTTTAATGTTAAACTGGATCAAATTAAATCGAGAAAATGAAAATTTCAGTACGCTGAAAAATCTCTTAATAGAATGAAGAAGAAAGTTAACTCCGATAAATTTCAAGATTTAGCGTTAAGAAATAGTGTATTCAAACTCCATATACGGCATAAAATATTGCTTTCATTTCAGAAATTATTATTGATTAAACAGAATACCCGAATCTGCAGATAAATTGCACGCACTAAACTTCACGGAAAATTCTGAAAAATATGAGGTTTAGCTGGAAGACTGAAAATTAGTAGGAAAATTTTGGTAGAAATACACTGTTTATTAGAAGTAGTAAACATTTTAATTTTTTTATATCAGTAGTAATTTATTTATAGCCGGAAAAACATGAATGCTGATAACTAAAAAAGTTGCAGGAAACAAAAACAGCAAGTTTGAAAAAATTGTCAGACCTTACATCTCGTTTAGTTCTGGTATTTTACAATGGTTACGATTGTAACGTAAAACTGCGCAAGATACATACTTCAAATTACATAAAACAACTAATGTTAGAATCTACAAAGCAGAAATAAATGCGTCGGAAAAATAAAAGAAATGGCTGACAAAAAGATCGTTTGAACTGCTGAATTTTGAAAGCAATGCTTCTAATATACTAAGAAGTAAAACAAAATTACTATTACTTAGAGTTGCGACAAGTAGACCGAAAATTTTCAATAACTATTAATAATTATAGCGAAAATAATGACAATATTACCGATGAATCTTTATTCATTAATTAGTGATTACGTAAACAATGAAATGGATGAGACAGAACAGTGTTATATTCAAATACGTATCTCAATTTTTGTAACTTAAATAAAGTTAGAAAGATTCATGTTTTTACTATTCTTGAAAAACGATTTAAATTCTCACGTTGCTATTCTGGACAGCCGTTGTTAGCTCGGTAATTTAATATGAAGTTTTGGGTCTTAATCCCTTAAGAAATAGGGATGTTTAGATCAATTGTCTACAAAGGAAGATAAAAATCTAAACGGTGTTTCAGACTGTACTATTTCTGGTATCCTGCCTTACAGGAAATACCACTGCATTCTGTATTTTGGTACCTTCTGTGGTAACACCACAAATATTATTACTGAGGTATACTCAACCCGAAATCTTACTCTATATTCATGTCTTTTACAGGAATACTTTTTCCACTGACGGTATTTTAATAAGGGTAAGTATCCAACTGAACTATAAATCGTTACCCACCGGGTTGGTTTAGTGGTGAACCCGTTTTCAAAAATCAGCTGATTTTGAAGTCTAGAGTTCCAGCGTTCAAGTCCTAGTAAAGGCAGTTACTTTTATACGGATTTGAATACTAGATCGTGGAGACCGGTGTTCTTTGGTTGGGTTTCAATTAATCACACATCTCAGAAAGGGTCAACCTGAGACTGTACTACACTCCATTTACACTCATACATATCATCCTCATTCATCCTCTGAAATAATACCTGACGGTAATTCCCAGAGGCTAAACAAGAAAAAAGGAACTATAAATCGTTGAGCCAGACCAGACGGAGGTAGCCTTCAGTATTAGTCCCATTGTGAGGTAATGTAATCTTGGAGAAAAGAATGTTAACTTTAATCTTTAACCTTATAGTCTCACAAGGCTGCAGCAAACGGAAGTTTAATTCGCTAATGGTTAAATTGTGTAAAACGTAGTTGATTCAATCCTAAGAATAAAAACTATGAACTGTTCGTTATTATATTATTCAGCGTTCATTTCATCAGCATTATGATTTTTCACTATAATAATGTAATATCCCAATAAGAATCATCCGATTTGAATTGTTATATTTTGAAAAAGATTTAATTTAATAACTTAAGAATAATTTTGTATTAAAGGTTTAATCATGAAGTTTTTTTTACATACCAAATCATAGGTGCACAATATGCCCCACGTGGGATGCACGGCATACGCCCACAGGGTAGTCGAATTTGTCTCGCATCTTAGCAAGAGTTTCTCTGTTCACTGCTGCCAGGTCTGATGTTACGCGATTCTATAGTTCGACCACTGTAGCTGGAAGGGGAAGTACATAGACGGGATCATCTTTCACAAAACCCCACAAGTAGAAATCGCTTACAGTGAGCTCTGGCGATCTTGGGGAATTTGACTTTTAGCTGAATCGTTAAGTTCCATATGGCCGATCCATCGTTGAGGAATCCTATTATTCAAAAATTCTCGAACGTACAGACTCCAGTGACGTGGTGCTCCGTCCTGCTAGAAAATGAAACTCGAGAGTTCCCTCTTCCTAACATTACTTTACTCGATCAGAACGGATTAAAAGCTGAATAGTTATGAAATTTGAATATCGGATGATTCTTTTAGGTACACGCCGAATTTAATATGTTATTTTTATAGTATTCGCTATGTGACTACTGGAAAAATACATTTAATTATTAATGACGAAGTAATATTTGTACTGTAAATTTAATTCTGCTTCATAGTTTCATGTAAATATATAAGTATTATTCGAATGTCGCCTAATGTTATGATTAGATGGCGAAATTTAGTAAAAAATGAGTACTCAATTTCGTTAACACTGTTATACCCGCTTCATGGTCTAGACGCAAAGGTTCCCAAACTTATTTTTCTCATAGACCACTTTCAAAATTTTGCTGGTTCCGGTGGACCACCTGCAGCTACATTTCTACCATATTTCCAGTCGACAGAAAATGTCAAGAATAGATCTAACTATGAAAATTTGCGTTACGGCTGAGTTCCACGAACTAACAGCTTCCGAAAAAAAAATTAAGAATTGATTGGTTAATTTTTGATTGACTGTGCTGTGAGTGGATGTCAAAAAAGTTGGCCAATCAAAAAAAATGCTTCTATCCAACTTTACATTTTTGACATCTACTCACAGCACAAAAAAGCAATCAATTCTCACTTATTTTATTTAGAAAATAAAATAACGAATTGTGAACCCCCATTTTTTTGTCACGCCAACGTAGGCCCCCGTCGAGTCTCCCGTGGACCCCTGGGGGTCCACCTAGGAATCAATGGTCTAGAGAGATGAAGTATACGTTTCTTTTCATAATAAAATAATACAAGGAAAAATTATTTGTAAATATGAAATATAACTGTTATATTCATTATCCATTTACTCTTTTTTCCTTGTTACAGGCTGAAGAGCTCAACTCTATAGTAGGCAATGCTTTTCGAATGGCGTATGCAGCTCAGCTGCAAAGACAACCGACATTTCAGGAGGTGATTGCCTCTCAAATACAAGAACAGCGGCTACCCTGGGTAATTATTTTAAAAAGTATATATGCATTTTTATATGAAATTAATAATACTTGATGAAGCATTGATGATCACACAGTTGTAATTTATTATCGAATCTTTGATAGTAATTCTTCAAAATAATTTATTTAGCATTAATAATTTATTTACAATTGAAAATTGTGTTTATTTTTTTGACCCCCATTATTTTCACACAATTTTGAATATTCCAGTCTATTTTTTTTTCGTAACAGAATTTAAAAAATATTGACAACCGATGGTTATTCCAACGGTTCAGTAAGAACAGATTAGCTTGAGCGGTGGACGACCTAACTCGCAATAGTTTTTGCAAACTTTATTTTCGCATAGCGGTGTAAATTCCATACTGAAATAAACTAAGATATATTAAACCATTATAGACTGAATGAAGTATTCTACACACCGGGAGGTTAAACACGTCTAAACAATAAACGCTTTTCACCGGCAAAAACTTTAAACGTCCGACCATTCAAGAAAGCTTTATCTTAAATATTCATTCTGCCGATATTATTGTCCAATAAATATATCTTGACCCCGTTTTTCTGACATACGGTTGAATGTTTTTTCCTCACAAGTACTTCTTCTCTTTATACTTGCTGCATAGATTCCTGGTACTTAGTTTACCGATATGATTGTCGTTTTCCTGGATCTATAGTTTAGTTTTGTTTTACATGTGGCCAGAGTTTTTGAGGGAGTTCGTCGGCAGTTTGTAACCGTTTCGACCGGCTGTCCTTTGTCTCTGCATATTTTAAATATGTTATGCTGAAAGAATTATCTAAAATGTAGACACATTTTACAGTAATATGTTTATAACTAGTTTAGATGAAAAAGAACATAAAATATCTGCTGTTTAAAAAATTAATTCATTCTTATACTTTCATAATCTTTTATGAAGTTTTTATTTTTACACAACATAACTAAAATATTTACTACAATTACTTAACTACTCGATTTTACCAGTTAATTGTTTAGGAATAATAAAAGAAGGTTACCTGTGTAACACATGAGACTTATTACCGTTGTAGTATTAGCATTTATAGCGACTCTTACATTTATTACATTATGATACGTATTTATTTATATTATTTACATATTTATTATTATTTAATGTACGTGATATTTATTTAAATCATACGTAATTCAATTTTAGTTTCTGTATGAGTAGTATTGTCTCCACGAATAAAGCCCTGGAAAACCAGTCTGTTTGACATTTCATTTCCGTGTTTGTAATATTTTTTAAGATGCTTATAAATAATTTAAAATAGATAATTTCATAACTTCTGTAACGAGTAAAAAATGCCAATCCTGACCAGAATTCGAACTTAGAACCTTTTGGATGATAGGTAATACCACTCTGCTGATACGAAGTTGTGATTTATATATCCAACAATGAATATTAATTTATCACCTAGAAAAAGGTGAGCTTACCTGGATTAAAAGATCAAAGGTTTGGTGTTTTTCTTTTTTAAATCTTAACGAAATAAAAATAAATGTTTT
The DNA here is from genome assembly GCF_047948215.1 of Lycorma delicatula. Classification (NCBI taxonomy): domain Eukaryota; kingdom Metazoa; phylum Arthropoda; class Insecta; order Hemiptera; family Fulgoridae; genus Lycorma; species Lycorma delicatula. Next base: position 161,317,381 of record NC_134455.1, on the reverse strand, counting down.
TTTTTTTAGCAAAAAGAGAAGGAGCCTGATCGTAATTTTATAAATAAATGTGCTAATCGGAAAAACTTTTTTTAAATTTACACACCTCGAAATAAAAAAAAAATTGTAAGATAATACTTAGGGTTCAATATCAGTTAAGATAGATACATTAAAATATTCGTATTCTTTAAAATCGCAGTTTTAAAGATTTTTTCTCGCACAGAATGACGGATCGACAAAAATTAAAAAAAAAAAAAAAAACAAGAACAAATTGAAAACATTTCAAAATATTTAAAAATATGACATGAAAATACTAACAAATTAATATTAAAAAATTTTTAAATAAATATTTGTGAGAATACAAACACATATTACAAATTAATATGAAAATAATTTCGCAAGCGAATAAAGAAGCATTAGGATTTTCTATGTTGTTTCCACTTATGGAAGTAATGAATTTAAAAATATTTCATGAATCATAAAGAATAATGCTTCTAATCAGACTATTAGAAAATAGTGTTCTAAAAATTAAATAAGAATTAGTTTTTTATGTTGTGTATTAAAAAATTATTAAAGATTTATCATATTTTTTCATATCACTGAATCAATTTAACTGGGAGAACACTTGTACTAATGTCATCTACCACTGTTATTTAAGACTTTCTCTGATAGGTGTTATAATAATTTAGAGTTATGATTTATTTCTACGTTCTCACAGAAAGTTGTTATTTATTATTTTTACCGACAAAAATTCTACATTTTAGTTTAAAAGTGTTTTCTTTGAATTTGTACACCTTAAGTACATAAGTTTTAAAATTTTCCATGTCTTGAAATGAAACATTCAATCTTTCATGTCTGTGTTTCATGTCTTTTTGTCAGCGAAATCGATCGAAGTTGTGCGACCATTTTTCATATAACAAATATTTTTAAAAAATACAAAAAAAATTACAAAAATATATTTGATTACACATAAATTTTTTTTTTTTATAAAAGCTTTTATTTAACTAATATTAATATTAACATTAATAAAAAAAACGGAAACAAATTATAAAAACCCTCTAAAAAGTAAAAAATAAGTATTAAATCAAATTGAGAATTTTAAACAAAAAAAATATATACATTAACAAATATAAAAATGCCCTGAAAAGTAAAAAATAAATTATATAAATATCTAATAAATAACCAATAAATAAATGTAATAATTATTTAATTTAAAAATTAAAAGTAATGAAAATATTTAGTTAAATAAAAGCGTGGCGCACTTTTTATAATTTATCTAAAACAACACAACATTTATTTTTACAACAATTAATTTTCATTTCCAATAACGACGCGAGGAGGCGGAAAGGTCTGTTGGGACCTCTCCAGTTGAGACTGACTATCTACAAGTAACAATCTGGGAAAATGCACCCACTCGCTTTCTTTGTACGTGTTCTCACATAGTTGAAGTTCATCTTCGAATTCTGCTTGTAATCTAAGCCAAATTGAACGCACTCTTTCCGCTAAAAGTTTCATTTTAATTAATTATGAATTTATTCGAAAACATTGTTATAAGAACTGCGCCACGCTTTTATTTATAACTAAAGAAAAGAATACGCTATAATATAGGACATCGGTAACAAGCTTTATTGTTCATCCGATTAAGGAGTTTTCTTGATAAATTTACGCTTGAAACCTTTCTTATAGTTAATTAAATACAGGAGTAAAGAATAATGGTCATAATGATCAAAATGGAGTGGCGGTTCTTGAGATTTGGGTAAACAGACGGACGTTACATATAAGTATAGCCTATGTGATCGATATAACCTAAGCTACATCAATGTCATAAGAATATTATCAAGCAATTAACAGTATATTATTAATTCATCGTATGATTTTGTGAATGTATGTGATAGTTATCTGTAGCAGTTCAAGGATTATGTGAATACGTGTACGTTTGTGCTTAGAATACTAATATAGGGACGGATGGCAGACTATTAGAATGGAGGGAATGGGGTGTAATGTCGAAGGGTTGTTTTGCATATCAGTAGCCATAGGGCGCCTACGTAGTAGCGAATTATAATTAATCACATCCTCTCTCATCTTGTACCGACGAAGATGTCAAGTAGTTGTATCCGGTGTGAATTTTAATATCTCTTCGATCACATTTGCTTACATTAAACTAATTTTGAATCGTTATCATAATACCGTAATATAAACTGTTGTATTATGGATGTCTTCTGTTACATTAAAATGCAGAAAATATCTTTACAGCAATACCCATTAAATTGTTCACTCTTTTCTTCTGTAAAAGAAGTAAAGTTTTTACAAAATTTAACAATCTTTGATGGGATTGATTGTTTCATTTACATAATTTTTAATATACCGTCGGTTATTTCCGGTTCGATTTGTCATCTTTATTATAGCCATTTATATTAAGGTGTTACTGACTTGTTAAAAATTATTCTAACAGAATCGGGACAAACGTATGTATTAAAAACGGGTGCATATATATTTACGTAAAATTTATTAACCGGAAAGCTTGTGTAATCTTTGTGTGTTAATAATCACTGCGAAAATTTCTATGTAATAATAATCGTTACATATAGATTAGGCAGTACCGCCAAAGTATACTAAATTTAGACGTGGAGTTGAACCGCTAATTTCTTTCCTGTTCAGATGTATACGTGATTGATACGTTCACCGGCACAGTATTTATGGGCAATGATTGATCCGATAACAGTCCGTACAGAATTAACTAAAATTAATATAAAGTCGGTAATTTTACATCGTTGCTTTCTGTATACAGTACTACCTTAATAATATTATCATCATCGTACAGTAACAATATATTGGAGATACCGATAATCCACCATTATTTTTTTTTATTTTATCAATTTATAAAAATAGTTGCCAACCGAGGCGTAGTCTCTCCTTCACCTCTCTCTGCTCACCAGGGGCATACATAAAACGTATACTCGGGAATATCTTGCTGCCCACAATAAATGTACTCGTGGAACTCTCGCCTTCCGAACCTATGTAAATAAGTCCCATATCTTCCGTGCCCAGAGAGCAGCTGGGAGGTATAGTACCTAACTTCCTCCCCAGCCACGGCCCAAGCCTGGGGATCAACCGACGAGTCCATGTACCCTTCTACGTGACGTCCCAAAACTCCTGCCCTTCCTGCAGCAGAAGGGCGGCGAAGTCGGTCTTCCGCATTACTTCATACGCTCGTTTCAGTTAAAAGAAAGCATATCCGCAATCCGCAATGCGGATTGCAGATAAGCTTTTCTTAACGGCTGGCAGCGAGGAATACCGGTTTGAAAATCAGTATTTGATGACAGGCAATATATTGTTTGTATTCCTAGTATTAGAAGATCATGTATATTTATGAGTGTATCAAAATTGTTCAAATGTTAAGAAAAATACATCCATAAAAAAAAATTCAGTATACTAAATAAAACACGATCATTTAGGGTTTTTACTAGAATACATTACACACTCGACGTTACGTTACCGTCCACGGTTAGAAAAAAATTAATACTCATCATTTATACGAGCTGTTCACAAAAAACTATTTCAATTGAGCGTTACCCGATGAAGTTCACACAGAATAAAGAAATTAAATATATTTCTTTTAATATAGGTATTTGCACACCATGGAAAAATATTAATCCGGTTTTGGAATTTACTGGATTAATATATGTCTTAACCATGATTAAAAGTTATTCTATTTTAAATTTAAAATTGTAAGGAGTAAGCTATCTTTTCTCTGTAATAAATAGTCAAAATTTTAATTAAATCTCCGCTTCTTTTCATGAGATGCAATGTTTTTTTTGGGGGGATTCTTTCTCAGGATGCATTTAACTTTACAAAAGGAACAATTAAATATTGAATCCGCTAAAATTTACAGCCTTTATTTATGAAAATTTCAGTAACGTTCAGCTCTTTATGCAAAAAAATTTTTATTGTCACTGCTTAGGGTATATTTTACAAATGAAATTTCATGAATAAATAAAACTGAATTTTGTTAAGCAAGAAGCTGTAATCTTTTTTAATATCGGAATATGGATTAATACCAGAGACAAACCGTCAGCCTTCCTATACTCTACCGTGCCAGTTTATCAACCTGGATAATATATAATACTATAGGTACATAATTCAGTTGTTTAACAATTGTCATCTTTTATTAATGAATTAGATAAAATTTAAACAAAAAATTTCATATGATCACCATATGATTTCCTTGTACGCCTATTAAATTGCATATACACATTTATTTTAAAATGAAAAGTACACAAAATTTTATTTCATTAATATCTTCAGATATTTTTTCATATTTCTTTTTTATTATCATTTAATTATATTTATCGTATTTTTTTTTTTTTTTACAATCACAGGTTAATAATTATTAATAAATCAATATATATAAATTAAAAAACTGTTAAAAAAAAGGAGATGAAGTCTGATTCGAATCGATATGCCTTCTAATATCCAAATATTTCATGAAAAAAATTTATTTGGCTATAATTCTGGAACCAATGAAAATAAATACCACTTATGACATATCGTTGAAAAGCTCGCAATGAGGGCTTATTACGTCGGTTAAGAAAAAATCCAAAACTCAAAATTTTTTTGGATTTTTGGCTTTCTTGTACATTTTTGGTTCAGTCGATTGCAATCAAAAAGGGAGGTGCACAACTAGAAGTTACAACAGTCCTAAACCCAAACTTTCAACATCCTAAGGCTAATCGTCTTTGAGTTATGCGTGATACACACATACATTCGTACAGAAGTCACGCCTAAACTAGTCAAAATGGATTTAGAAATGATCAAAATTGATATTTCCGTTGAAATCTGAAAACCGAATTTTTTCGCGATCACAATACTTCGTACAAGGAAGTAAAAAAAATCATATAAATAATTTATTTTAAAACACAATCTACGTAAAAACTTATACTTTCAGTTACGCTACCGAATAAAATTTATACCGAAAAATAAATATATATTTATAATACAATCCGCAGTCCAAACGAAAGTAAAATAATAGATTATTTTTTAATATAATGTATCAGCACCTGAAATTTCCATCTTGACTGACGGTTTTAAATAAATGTCCGAACTTTTATTCGCCTACTGAAAAAATTAGCCTCTCCCGTGTTACGGTGTTACGTTTACTGTTTTAGTAATAGTGATTCGGTCGGTTGTTGTGGCCGATGCTTTCGGTAGGGCTCTTAATACGCTTCGACTGTAGCTGCAATTCCCCACCCACTGATGGTCCAGTTAACCCCGGTATTATAATACGGTACTAACGAACCGAGTCAAGGGAACCGGTAAATGGAATTTATGATCAGACGCATATAATAAAAATACTACTTAAACGCGAAAGATACAACATCAATGTCTTTATATTTTTGTTATTTGAATCTACTACTTTAAATTGATTTTTCAAGAAAATAAATTCATTTTTAAATCCAGTTAGCACGTGCGTCGCATTATGCATTCAGAACAGCTCGACGGTAAATGTAAATATCATTACCCTCTCTCTGTAATTTCAAGATATCACTGCGTTTTCAGTGCGACAACTGAACGTTCATTTTGAAATTATTCAATGAGTGAAACTAAACGCGAATCTTCGTCCTTACTACCTCTCGTTTTCTAATTAGACATCGTCAACTTTGTTTTTATTCTATGTATAAAATATTTTCCTTCATTAAATAGTATACGTAGAATAACAGATAAATAATTCGCTTAAACCTTTCAGAACTAAGTTTTTAATGTATCATTTCTCATTTAACACCTTAATTAACTTACTTAACTTCTTTACACGCCTAATTTTATGATAAAGTTTTTATAGAAACAAATACACCACTTCAGCTACATGTAAACTGTTCATCCCTTTCTCATCCGTTGCTTTTTATAATTTATATTTATCTTTTAATTCGTTAAAAATTGTACTGAGTACATTTTCTGGTTTTCTTTTTCAGAACTTATACGACTAAAACGAAAAATTTAGACATTTTTATAATTTAAAAATTTAGAAATCTTATAATTTAAACATTTTATAATTTAGAAATCGTATAAATTTTATAATTTCCAATTTTATAAATTTCTCTTCTTATTATTTATTTATGAAATAAAATTTCAAAAACTAATTAGAACTGTCAATCCAGGTGGAGTTTTAGATGTGGATAAAAGGTAATCTATTATTTTCTTTTCGCTTAGATTGCGGGTTGTATTATTAATTACAATTTTGATTTTTTGGTTTAAATTTTATTTGGCAGCATAATTGAAAGTATTAGTTTTTTATATTGGGAAGTGTTTTTTTTTCTTTTAATTTATATCCTTTTTTTGTTTGTAAACATTTTAGCTAATTCCTTTATAATAAACTAGGCAGGGGGTGGCAGAGCTTCCTAAACCCCCTACGTGTTCGTCAACCTCATTATTATGAGAATATTCAATATTTTACAAATATTAATTAAAGAAAAGAGAATTAGTAATTTTACGTCATTTACCATGGTGATAAAAATATAATGAAACAAAAGAATTAATTTTTGTTTCTTTAATGGCTATCTTTAATATCTTAACCCCCCAAGGCGGCTAAAGCCTCGATCTGTAGCTTAAAATCATCCCTGGGATAATTCGAACGTATCCTGAAAATTGTAAAGCAACCGATCGGTTTTCAGTTTAATAATTAATTATTTACTACATTACAATATTGTAAAAATAGCAATCAACAGTGGCATATTCGCGAAAAAAAAACCTGGTAAATTTTACCCAATTGTAGAGAGCAGTTAGTGAGAAATGTGTAAATCTCGTTAAAAGAATAAAATCCTAATAAAAAGCTCGAAATATTTCTTCAGAAGTTTTGTTAAAAATATATTAGTAGGAAAGGGTCTTATTTGTTATACACCACTACAGCATGTTCGCGCATTTTTCGACCGAACAACTTATTCTATTACATATTGTTTAAGTTTTAATTATTTTTTAATTAAATTAAAAAATAATGAGATCCTGAAGAAAAAAAGTGAGATTCCATTTGTTACGTTTATAAGAAAGGGTAAACAATTTCGTCATTAGACTTGATGAAGATGCGACTACTTAAAATTCTGTGAATGTTCCGTCATCAGACGAATCCTTACCTGGCGTAATAGAATTTAAGTTAAAAGGAAAATAACTTTCTGTTATTATTCCTCTACTGCAATTTATTTTGTAATATTTTTTTTTTATATGAATAGTACAGCGATATAAGATTTCTATAGAATTTTAGAACGATAACAAAACAAATAAAAAAAAAAATTAATTTGTAACAAGTATACTTGGTAAAATATATTAATAATAGTAATAAAAAAAGCTGGCTAAGTATTACATGACTTACCTGGCTATTAATAATAAAAATTATAAGAGTTAGAGCCAAACAACAAAAAAACATAATATATATTTTTTTAGTTAGAGAATAAATTTTAAGAAAACATTTTCTAAAAGTATTCATATTTAGAAGTAAGTTAAGCTTAAAAAATTTGTTTGAGTTTTCTTTAAATCTAACACCTCCTTTAATAAAGACTAAAATAAAACATTTTTAAAAAACTTCTCTGCATTTTGGGTCCGAAAGTTTATAATTTAAAAAAATTGTAGAAATGTCTTGATAGCTCTATATGTGAAGTATAAACTTTCAAAAAACTGTGAAAACTATTTAAATCTGAAAGAGATGGAGCAAAAAAATAAATAATATATATTTCAATTTAAGAGGTGGAGGTTGATTTTTTGAAGCAAAAAGTTTGGATTATTTACACATGTGAATTGTAAGTAACAAATTTTCTTTAATAACGTTTTCTCTAAAATGCCTCTGAAGAAAACTGAAATTGTTTTTTTCGTAATATTCCCCCTTAACAAATTTTGAAAAAATTATCAATATTTGAGCCAGATTTTTAAGAAAATTGGTCCAATCAATCCCAAGCTATAAGGCCAAAAGCACTTCGACACAAATCTCGTACGTACATACGTTCGCACATAGATTTATTTTTTTTTAGATGAACTAGTTGGGCGGGCGCGAATTGCAAAAAACCCGATACCCTTTTTTAACATGATCACCATACTTTCCCCTTTAATATAGATATTCTAGCTATAATCGCCGGGAAAGTAAAATTACTTACTGTATTGCAATTTTTTAAAGCATAGTTTTTCGATAGTAAAGTCTTCTTCAGTATTGTCAACACTGAAAATTTAAAACATTAACACCGATGCTGTTTAAAGCGGATTGCGTTAAGCTCTTGCCGCAACTCTTTTTATACATTTATTTCTTCATGCTGTCATCTAATATGAGACATAACTAAGTTCTAAATGTTTAATTTATATAAACGGATCTTGAGTTTTTTGTTGTTTTATTACGACAACCACCTTTTGCATCTCACTCTTCTAAAAGAATATTACATTAACATCGCGCGCGCTCGTCATAAAACATTTATGCATATTTAAACATATGTACGTATAAAAAAGCTTTGTTTTCTACTTTCTAATAGAAAAAATGTAAAGAACTAAAAGTATTTCTCATGCTTTGCTAAAAAAAACTGTACAATGTAAGTTCTAACACGTTCAGTGTACGAGTATGTTAACTTGTAGAAATATATCTGGTTTTAACTATTAACAGGCTATATTTTACTGGCAAAAAAAAAGTATTCCCATTAGATACTCTAAAAGGAATCCAACTGAGTTTTAATCGTGGGTCATAGAATTTTAATAGCTAAAAAACTGTAAAGCATCAATTAAAATTCAAAAATGCATACTATATTTTCATGTTTTCAAGACAATTATAGTATTTATTTACTTCATTCGGAATGTATAAAGCTATATAAAAAGAAAACGCTAAGTAAAAAATAGAGGCAAACTATATATATTTAATTTAAAGTGTAATAATGCAATATTATACGAAAATAGTAATTAAATTTAATTATTGACAACATAAAATAAGACCGGTAATTATTTTGATTAGTGTTATTCTAATCAAATTCCTTATTACAATAGATTCAGTTAGTAATAATTTTCGTTGAAACAGTACGAATAACTTCTACTCTTATTAAGAGTAAAGCATAAAATTACAGTAATCTAAAGTCGAAACTATCGAACCAGAAGTAGGAATATAGACCTAACAATTAAAACTACATTCCGGAAACACATGGCACACATACGTATTCACCCGATTAAATATAACCTAATAATAATGTTTATAATAGATTTTTTATTAACCTTAATATATATTTTAAAGAACTACTCATTTATTTTGATAAATAAAATTGGTAAGTCAGTTATCTTATTAAATAAATAACTTGAAATTTGAGTAGAATTAAAAAAAAAATTTTTTTTGCTATAATCAATCTATGTTTTACGAACTATCTAACTGTTTTACGAGCGATTCCGTGATTCAGCATAAACGGTTCAAATATAGTTAAAGATATAAGTTGTTTTAGATTAATTTGTATTATTTTTAACATTAAAGAGTGGGAAGGTTTCATTGCATTAAATCAAGGGGTTTAGACATAATGGGCCGGGATTGATTTATAAATTCTAGCCTTCAGAATGTATAATTTCGCTATTAAAATATATTTACCTTAATTAGGAAATGGTATAAACTAATTCATACGTTTAAAATCGCAGAACTTTAATCAGCTTAATCATGACAACGACTATATTTAGTGATCGATCAAGCGGAAGACGTATAGAAGAATATCGCATTAATTATATACACATTTTGTGAAGATTTTTAGTGTCAAGAGGAAATTTTCCGGACGTTGTTTTTAATAAAATCTATTTGATGCTCAGTGTTCGAGCAGTGATGGGCCATGATTGACAGTCTTTTGCACTTACAAGCCAAGTGCTCTTTTATTTAAATTCACCAGGATTTGAGTAAATTATATATTCTGCTAAATTTTTAGAATTAATAATTCATTATCCCTAATTACCTGTGTATAAATTAAATTGAATTACTACAGTTGTCGCACAAAGTCTGATCAAATTTATTGAAAAAATACTAACTTTTATCTTTTCCCCCTATCATTTAAGTCATTTTAATAAATTTTCAGTTAATATTTTATTGCTGGAATTTTCATGCGACTGAAGATTTCTTATTTTTTTAGCATCTGAGTTTAATTGTTAACATGCTTTAGGTGTGTGATTAGAAAGCAATCGGCTAATATTATTTTAAATAAAATTTACCAATATTTTGAAGCGATATCATTCTGATAAAAAAGTTTATAGCATCCAGGAATGAGATTTTTAAAGATCAAAGTTGTATATCAAAATTTTACATTTCGTTCTCAAGGAATAGAACTTTATTTTTGCATCTTAATGTAACTATTTTAAAATGTTAAATAGGAATTTTGTCAATACGTTCTGCTTCGGTTAGTAAAAAAAAAAAAAATAAAAGAGATGGTTATGAAAGAGAGAAACCGGTCATCATTCTGATAAAAAAGTTTATAGCATCCAGGAATGAGATTTTTAAAGATCAAAGTTGTATATCAAAATTTTACATTTCGTTCTCAAGGAATAGAACTTTATTTTTGCATCTTAATGTAACTATTTTAAAATGTTAAATAGGAATTTTGTCAATACGTTCTGCTTCGGTTAGTAAAAAAAAAAAAAATAAAAGAGATGGTTATGAAAGAGAGAAACCGGTCATAAAAACTTGAATTAAAAAATTTTTCAAAAAAAATCCCTTTCGGCACGCCGGAAGGCGGAGCTAGATTTCACCGGTGCTAAGTAGGGGATAAAAAAGATTTCTACCTTAAGTTTAAGAAAAACTTCAAGTTAACTCAATACGATAATTGTTGCACGTGAAAAAAGTTCACATGTTTAGCATACAAGCCCCATCTTCTTACAACTCAAGCAAAATTTTGTTCGTCCCTTGCCGTAAGGGTTGGTCATATCAAAAGATTTTTCAGACAGAAGTTTTAGGTAATGTTTAAAGGACTAACGACTACTTTAAACCGATTCAATACTGTACCTATTAATGGAGGGATGATATTTTTTGTCTTCGAAACCCCATTTTTCCCACCCCGGGCCAATGGTTGGTGATATCAAAAGACTTTACTTAGATACGTTTTAGGTTCTTATCCAAAGAATAGTAGGAACTTTAAACTAATTCGATATTTTACTTAATAAGAAAGTTACAGAGATTTTTGTTTTTTCAAAAAGGTCCCCCCCCCCCATTTCCACCCCGATGGTCCGATTTTGCCCATTAACCATCACGACTGAGATTTTGGGTAGATATATATATATTTTATGTATCAATTTGAAAGTGATTGGCGCAAAATTACGGCAGTTGTCGTGTCCAAAAGAAAGTGAAATATATATATATATATATATAAACTTTTGAACTGACGGTGGTTTTGGGATCTGGAGGATGTGAAACGTGAAAATACGTCGAAATTTTCCGGAAGTAGTATCATGGTACCCATTTACTCTTTCTTATGAAATTTTACTCTTTCTTATGAAATCTACCTAAAAGCCGTCAAAATTGCTTCTTGTACACAACTGTTAAATTCTTTTAGTTTTTCCTACCATATTATTAGGGGGCTGCAGCTTGCACTCGTTGCTCCAAATGTTTCTTTGAACTGGAGCCTGTTAATAAAATTAGTACGTCTTATTATAAAGATTGGTCTATTTTAAAAACAACTTTCTCTGAAACATTAGTCTTAACTAATGCCGAAAGCACCATTGGTTTATCACTCACCAACAACGGCCGGAAAATTTTGTCTAAATATTCATAAATATTCTGCATCAAAATTTTTATAAAGTATGTGAAAAATTAATCCAATTTTCTATATATCTTTTTCTTAATCGATTAGTAAATAAAATTTTTGTTCTGATTAGACTGCTTAAATTGATTTCAGTGGTGATTTCTGCTCTTCCTAGCATTGTCACTAATATTTGTAGTTGACGCGTTTCGAAGTACCTCCGCTCTCAAAACTACTTTTAACACAGTCTTCCTGAGTTGGGATCGTAGAATAACTAGCGATCTTGAATTCCTCCCACTCCCCATTCCTACTGACATAGCCTCTTCTGCTTTGAACCTTCCGCTTTAACTGTTATACACTTTCTTGAAACCAATTCCTTCTGATTTTTCATTTCAACAATTAAAAAATTTTAACGATACCTTGTGATTTTTCTTGATGAATTTTACTTAAAAATTTCTGACGATAAGCATTAAACCAAATACTCGAATATTTACCGAGAGTTCTTTCCGGGATAATCGATAAGAACTAGCACCCGGAGATAACGCTGGATAATTCAGCAAACCGGCTCGGTAATACAGTATTAATGTAAAGCAGCTGAGTTAAGCTAATGATGGATATAAACATGCAACTGCTTGCATGTGCATCGTTGTACTGTATGGTAATTTGTGTCATCATTAATGCATCAGTTTAATTTAAGCCGAATGCTTTTAGATGATTCATTTAACAGCAATTAACTAAACTCTGAGCCGTTCGAGTACTCGGCTAACAACTCTTTACTAAAACATTTTGCCTATCACCGAATGATGGGCTGTTTACGCCAGTTTGTTGGTTTCACATTTTAACTGAATCGTATTTCCAAAAATTTCAAATATTATTGTTATTATTCCAGCATTATTTTGTCTAGTTTGTGATACAAATAATGCTTGTATCACAATTTAATGTAAGCTTTTCATTTAATTTGCATTAAAATGTCATTAGTGTTTTTGATTACTTTTCTCTTAACAGTTTATATTTCATAAAGTGATTAATCAAATTTAAAAAACTAGTGAAACTTAATTTTTCACATCTTGCTGTCCTTTTTTTAATAAAATCATATTTATGTTGTTTTTTTGTAAAATAACACACAACGACCTTGTAGTATGGGTTGTTCATTCGTTAACTCTTTAGCCTATTTCATTTTTAAGGCTATAATAAAAGCAAATGTTATCATTTTTTTCGTCATTACTGCATGTACTGACTGTAAACTTTGAAAAGTAAATTTGTAGAAGCGTGAAATTTTCAGTATTTTAAATAATTCTTCGACAATCATTCGAAAATTCCTCTCTTTAATTCACCTCTTTCTAAGTTTTTAGCCGAGTTTTTTTTATATGATTTTTTAAATTTAATTTTGTAATTACTTGTAATATTTTGCAACCGATTAAATAAAATGAACTAAATGTAAGTTAATTTTCAACTTTTATAAAATTTTATTATAATTAAATCGATTTATTTTGTTATTTTTGAAATCACACTATCGTATTATACATTATTTATTAGTTAGTCGGTCGATCAGATTCTTAAACGTTTATTGGTTCACATAAAAGCCGTCTTAAAAGTTAAGTTTCTATAATAAATTTACATAAGAATTTTAAAGTTTGTTTAAGGAATTATCCTCAGGGGGCCTGCGTTTATACGTTGTAGCTCTCATCGCACTGTATGTTCGTACGATTTTTTTGTCAATATTCTGTTCGGTTCATGAAATTTGTTGACAAAAATATTGAAAATCATTAATATTTGTACTCGTCAAGGAATGTATGTCAAAACCTATCACTGCTGATTAAAATTGGAGCAAGTTTAAGCTCGATTCGATTAGCTGTTTTCGAAATAAGCGATCGGGATAAATTCCCGGAGCGAGGTGAAAAAAAAATACGAATAAATTTTTGTTTTTTACTAGCGTGATCGTGTATGCAACTTGATAATTTTCTCGTTGAAAAAGTCTTCATTAATCTTATTAACATTTTTTTTTTGTCCAAATTATTACATCCACAATTTAGTTAGCTACTTGGAAAACGTTTACGATGAAGTCAAATAAACGTAGTATTTTTTATTGTTGTAGAACTTTGAGAATTTGTTTGTTATTCTCTTTTACCAGCTAAACAGGTCATGGAAAATAATAAACGGCTTTATTTCACATCCAATATTTTGCGGTGAGCGCAGTATATTATAGCTAGCGCTAATTTCCCTGTTCGGGAATTTAGCTTCGAGACGTGACTGAAATTACATTTTAACGCCAACTGTTCCTCGATCCTGTCCCCGATCATAATTTTGTTATCAGTTTCCAATTAACAGCACATCCTAGTCTTTTGATCAATTCATGTAATGAAATATAGAGACGACACTCATTTCACAAACGAGGGACACGGCCCCTGATTAGGGGCCTGCAAGCCCTACTCAAGATTGCTATTCCAGATATCTGGAAACTTCCAGAAAGTCATAAGAATCAATCGCAATGTTATAAATAGCTATTTAAGAAATAATTAAAGAATTACGGATAAATATTTATACGTTAATTATTAGACCTTAATTCATTTATGAAATTTCGTCGCCATTTTTATTACGGTGATTAACGTTTGATTTATGTTGACAATACGTTTCGTAAAGTTTCATGTGTTATAGAGTCATCAGTAAACAACAATTTATTAAAAACTAATGAAACGAATGGAAATAGTATAAGTTAATTGTAATAAGTTAACTTTAATTTATGTAGTGTATAATCTAATGGAGTTTTCATGTTGTTCATTGTAAAAAAAATTTGATGTGGACACCACATTTCTTCCTTGTATTAAATTACATATTTCACTAATAACTTCTGATTTTTTCATATATATTTTTTTTTTACAGTTATTTAATTGTTATTTATTGTAAAAGTTTTTTTTTTACAATCAGAGAATAATAATTATTAATAAATCAATATATTTCAATTAAAAAGAAAAAGAAAAGTTAAAAAAAGGAAATAAAGTCGGATTCGAACCGATGTGCCCTCCCCTTGTAAGATCCAAATAATTTATTAATTAAAATTTTATTTGGCTATAGCTCCGGAACCATTGAAAATAAGTACCACTTATGATACGTTATTGAAAAGCTCTCAATAAGGGCTTATTACTGCAGTTAAGAAAAAGTCCAAAATTCATTGTTTTTTTGGATTTTGGGTTTTTTGGGGCATTTTTGGTTCATCAATTGCAATCAAAAGGGAAGGTGCCCAATTAGATGTTACAACAGTCCTAAACCCAAAATTTCAACATTCTACGACTAATCGTTTTTTAGTTATGCGGGACACATTCGACGTCACGCCGAAAATAGTCAAAATTGATTCAGGGATGGTCAAAATGGATAACTCCCTTTGAAATCTGAAAACCGAAATTTTTCACGATTACAATACTTCCTTTACTTCGTAACAAGGAAGTAAAAACACCATAAAATCAAAAAGTTGCATTAGTATCTTCAGTAAAACTGTGTAGTCATTAATCACTATTGTTGTTGTATAGGGATTAAAATGAGACTACTTAAAATGTTCGATGATTTGTTTGTATAGGGGTGTCGACCCGTTTCCTGATCCTAGTAGAAGTTAAACAAAAATAAAAATTTACGAAACAGAATCATTAATAAAAAAGAAATATTGATATACAATAGAAATAAAATATCCTTCTTGTTAACATAACAAAGTAAACTATTTCTGTTAAGTTAACCCTTTCATAATGTGTTTAGACAATCGGCTAATCGTTTCATTTTTTGAGATAATTTATATAATAAATAGAGTCTGTGTGTTGGAGTGTAGAATTTTGGGAGCTGTTATTAAGAATTTCGTTTAAACGACCTCAATACTGTTCAGAAAGAACTCTTGAGTTGGAGAATCCTTTGAAAGTTGATCTCCTTTTTGATGTTAGAGAAATCATTAGCAGCACTAAAAACGATTTAATACAACAGTATCGTCTAATTGTTACACTATCAAATAATCCATTAGGGACAGTATACAATTATCTAGATTGATTAATATAGCATCATGATATAATTTTCTCTATATTTATTAAATTTTACAAATTTTAATCGATATTAACGAGATATTATCTTTTATTGTATGCTGTAAGTTTCTACATTCTACACGATTTCAACCCTAATTATCTGATGCGAAAATGTTATAATTATTTTAGATCATTTTTCTCAAATAAAATAAAACTGGTAGACTTCCCGTTTCCAGTTAAATTAATGAGAAAATGCTAATAATCGGGAATCAAATCCAGTATCAGGAAAATGAGAAGCAAATATGCTAACCTGTACATTCACCTTATTTATAAATAATTGTTTAATTACTTGTTTGTATTTATGTCTATAAATAATTTTTTGGTAGCTGAAGATATTAATTATTAAGTGATTTCAATAAAAGGAGGAGTTTCTCAATAACATACACATTTTGTAAATTCAAGCTTGTTAAGTTTTGCGTTTGTTGATTGCCTTTTAGAATTTGTAAGAACTTTATTTAAGAGGTTATTTTAGCTTAATCCGAAACAAGCCTACCTTTAGAAATATGATTCAGTAGGCCTTAATTTGGCCGGTTAGCCGATTGATTGTTTCAATTTGTAAAATATTATTCTTATAGTGTTTTATATAGATCTGCCGAATCGCAAATTAATAAATTTTATGATTTCCAATTATGAGGATGTTACACATCCAATTTCAGCTCGTACAGAAATCGTATATTATGTGTTGCCTTCATCGAATTTCGTATTATAAATTAACTATTGTACAATAATTATTTTAAACTATGTAAGTTTCTTTTTTTTTATTGCAGTTATAACACTTATAATTAGTGGCCTTAAATATGTTAAAAATGAAACTAAACAGCCAAAATTGTTATTTATACTTGATGAACATCTTATAATCCATTTCCGATATTTTTATTTTTAAATACAAAGTATTTAATTTAATACATGTATATCCTACTCACCGTCGTAAAGTGTACATACAAGGTCTATTCAGAAAATAAACGGTCTTTATTTTTTTAATCTTTATTGTTAATTTTATAGATTATTGGTCCTTGTTCCCTTCAAAGTACTCCTTTCCCCTATTTACAGACTTTTCCCAGCGGTGTTTCCACTTGGCGAAGCATTTCTGGATAGGTTCAATTGAAATGGCGTTTTTAGGTCCGTGACGAATTTGTTTTAATGTCATCACTAGTCTCAAAACGGCGTTTTTTCATCACTGAATTTAAGTTCGGGAATAAGAAAAAATCGCAAAAAGCTAGGTCTGGCGATTAGGGAGGCTGAGAGAGGACAGTCATCTGATATTTGGCACAAAGCCGAGTGTGCAGGAGCATTGTCGTGGTGAAGAAACCATGAGTTGTCTCGCCACAACTCTGGTCTCTTTTTGCGACGTTTTTACGTAACCGTTGCAAAACGCCTTGATAGTACGCACGGTTTACTGTTTTCACCTTGAGACAAGAATTTATATGCACAATTCCATTAAAATCGAAAAAACAGAGAGCATAACTTTGACATTGGGTCGAGACTGACGTAATTTTTGGGGGCGTGGAGATCTTTTTCCAATACATTGTGATGATTGAACTCATATAATCCTTAAGCTTTATATCAGTAGCCATACCCCAGTTTATGAAAAAGATACAAAAATCATTGTATGGAACTGTGCGCTTCACAGTTCCATCGGCGTGATGTTTGGCTGTTGTGCGCATGCTCACATAGAAAGCTGCACGCGAAGTTGTGATGGAGAGAGAACATTGTCCCCCCCCACGCAGTGCCGACCCTGGCGTGCTGGTGAAGGTAGTTTTTTTTTACTCCGCGTGTGATGTGCTTAAAAACCGTGTACGATATTCTTAAATGTAATCAAGTGTAGAATTAGATTATTATCCTGCTTCCAGCTATTCTATTTTATTCATTTTTTCCGTTCTTTTATTTTACAGAAAACTTTAACCAAGGCCTTGAAAAGGCCCAGAAAAAACTTTATGGAGCAACACCCCCACTAATTTTAGCTACGAGCCGCCACTGTAAAATGGCAAAAGAAAAGCGTAAATCTATGTACGTAAGCGTAAACAAAAATATGTCGATTTGCTCGAGGTACATAATTCTGGAAAATCAATTTACGCTGAAAAAATTGTTATATTTAAATGTATTTTTAATTTACAAATGCAACATATATTTACCTCTTGTTTTCTGTCTAAAATAATATTTACGAAAAAATAAAATATCCCTGTATATTTAGTGCGTAAGTTTTATTATTTGTAATGATTACTACAATTAACGACTGTGAAACATAATTATTGTTCATTTTCTAGTATTTCACTGGTTAGATTCACGGAGCTGGAGAACAGTGATCTGTACACGGCTTGGGACTGAATCGTTAATGGTGGGGTAATAATAGCAGGATGATCATTAACGTGGGAGGCGGGAATTCAGTATCCAGATGTAATTCGATATAGGGCTAATCATGAACCAGAAGGGTAATTAATTATTGCTCGTAATCGAATAGCGGAACAGGAGCTCTGACCACGCGCCACCAAACCGATACACGCGATTTACCGCTCGCCCTTCCAATCTTATCCTAATATACGTTTGCAGGTATTATTGGTACAACCAACCCGTTCCAACCACAGTTCAGCCTCTGTAAAGAACTTACTTAAATAGTTGAATTGAAACTTATTTTCTCCCGATTTCGTCAGCATGTGCGCACGCATACGTTATCGTTTAATTATTTATTTATTAACGTTTTCATAATTTATTTTCAGAAAAATATTTTAGTAGATCGTTTTGTTTATTATTTTCTGCAGGAACAATCTTTTAATAGATATACATCAGTCGCCATAGATCCACTAATTGTAGACATCCTTAAGTCTTTAGAAGTAGTCCTTTTCATTGAGTTTCTCTAAATTAATGTTTGCATAAATTAATCATTAGTATTAAAGTAACAAAAAATAAATTAATTATGGACACTGACAGGCATGCATTTGTACATCTGGATAACAAAAGGATGAGATAGATTGATTATTAAAGCATAAAAATAAATACTCTTCAAAATCCATGTATTTGGTAAAGAGTAAAATTTGAACATTACAAAATAAAATATTCAGGTCAAATTAAGAACTTCCTCTTTCAGTTAAAAAGTCCTCTGCATGTAAGATATAACTTGTCGTAAGAATATGCAGGTACTAAGCAATCATCTAGTTCACCAATACTAAAGGCTGGTTTTGGATACAAAATTAGTAGAATTATGTTTATTTAATATCTGATGATATACTAAAACAGTACAGACATTATATATCAACAATACTCTGCAGAGATGCCAAGACATTTGTACACAGTTAGGTGTACAAATACAAAAATTAAAAACTAATAATAATAATAATAATAATAATAATAATAAAAGAAATAAAATATACAAGAAAATAGAAAAAAAATTAAAAAACTTAAAATTAGACTTGAAAACAAAAATAATCATGAATGTGAAACACCCTAAATTCAAGTTCATTTGTCTTATAGACTTTTCTAATATTTTTTTACAACTTCTTGATACTAGACTTTTAGTTTCAAGGGGCAGTTTATTAAAATAATACATAGCAGTATATTTATGATTCCTTCAGCCATCTTCTTTATTTATTCTCAATAGTTGAATGGATTTATATTTTCATTAGAAAGATTACAAGTATTTGTATAGTTTAGGCTATTTCACTGTAATGACTCAAAGATTCTAATACATATTTTTTTCAAATAAATTGAGTGGCAATCTGGTATTTTTTATTTGATTTTTACAATTTTGTTATGTATAGTTTTTAATTGTTTTATTTGATTTTTTTTTTATTAGCTGACCCCCCTCCCCAATGTAATTAAACCATAGTTAATAATACTGTCATAAATTTCACACATACAGTGAATAAATTTTGAACAGGAAGAATTTCGCTTAGTCTAGATGTGAAAACAGTTTATTTTATTTTATTTGAAATTTCACAATTGCATCTGAAATGTTTAATGATAATACTTAAATAGTTTGTATAAGATTTTCTTTGAACAAATTCATTGCAAATAACAACATTAAAATCAGTAGAAATACAATCATAATGACCACAAAAAATTAAACATACAGCCTTAAATTTAAAGCAAATTTATTAGAATCTAGAAGTTTAATATAAACTACAAACCAGGAATTTCCATAAAATATTGTAACTGTGTCATTAGCATAAGATAAAATTTTACAATAAAGATTTTGTAGTTAAAATATATCATAATGTAAATAATAAAGGCTAAAGTATAGTTCTCTGAGGAACACCATATTCAGATCTTGTAGGTAGCTTTTTATTCCATTAATTTTACATATTGTCTTCTATCGAGCAGATAATTTTCAAGTAACTTAAGAGGTAAACCTCTGATATCAATTTTTTCAAGCTTTTCAATCAAAATTTTACGGTCTCAGTATCAAACACTTTAGGTCAAATCCAAAAATATAGCAGCTATAGGTTTACTTTTGAGTTTAATTTTTAGTTTTTATTAGCTGTCATTTTCTTATCTCGATATTTCATCAAAATTATTTACTTATCATTTATCAAGGTTTGTAGTTTCATAAATTGTAAAAATAGATGACTTCATCTTTTTAAGTGAACTTAATCAGTTACTTTTTTAATTTTTTCAATATTTACTTTTTTCAAATTTTTAATTTATTGAAAAATGCATAAATAGTTTTTTTTTATTTAAAAAACTTAAATTCCAAGTAATATAACATAATACTATTTATACCATAATTAATACTTAATATTTAAAATTTTACTTTATTAAGGCACTTCTCTGCATAACCTATCTCTTCTGGCTATGATATATACAGCACCTGAATTATAATATAAACAAGTCGGCATTGCCTGCTCTAAGAGCAATGATGTTCCTTACACAGATAGATATGTGCTGAACAGATAAAACATATTTTTTAAAAGAAAGAAAATAATAAAAACAAGATTATTGGTATTGTGAAGCACAGAATTCATATATAGAATGGTCTACTTTGGGCTGAACATGTGCATTTGTACATGCAAAGCCAACTTTATCACAAATACAAATGCACTGAATTCAAAATGAAAGTGAGATACTCATCTATAACCGATAGAGGTTATCTATAATAATATATTACTATAATAATAAATTATAGTAATTAATAACAAATTAAATAATTAACAAATAGCTGGTTATGCCATTAATAAAATGTAATATCTACTTCAATGCCTTTTTTTAACAGCCGAAGCAGATACCTGGCAAAGTGTCAAGTGACATTGAAGGCAACATGAATGTACAACCACATCCTCTATCTGGAGGATCTCCTACAGTTCTTCTACACAAATCACCACCATCTACTATACCAGGATTACGACCACAGCATCATCACCACCACCATCACCACTCTGAATCGACACACAGTACCCCCAGCAGTGAGGAGAGTAATTCTCCCACTGAACTGAACTCATATAAACGACTGATGGATAAACCACCTTTGATAAAAAGACTTGCAATGGGGTTGGGAAGTACCCCACCTGATGAAGATTCATGTCCTCTAGTACAAGCACCTTCAGATCCGCCTTCACAGCCTCAAGAAGGAGTTGGTGACATTGTCAGAGACAATATCATAAAACATATAGAAATTGATAATAACAGGTAAGTGACTTTCTTACATACATTTTTTTTATATACATACATTTATTCACTTTATTATATTCATACTACTGTTAGTTTGTAAAACTGGTGTAATAAAATCAGGTTATTTAGGATATGTGCCTAAACTTGTAAATTGGTTTATAATAATAGAACAAAGTTTTCATAGAACTAATATTACTCTGACGTGTTTTACTGTGCTGGTCGAGTGAACTAGCAACTACTAATTATTTTCATAAGTGAATCATGTAGCTGAAAAAAAATAACAGTTACATTTCAAAAGGAAACTGAATTTTACTCTTGTTGGCAATAAAAGTTTTAGATAATTCATTGAATTTTTTTTATTCAAGTAAAACTGAACTGATATGGTATTAATGTTGGTACAATATTAATCTTCTTAACATTCATGAAAAAATCACATGCAAGTAGGAAAATGTACAATAACTGCAGTGAAGGTTTTATTATTGGATTGCAACCATATTTTGCTGTGTTTTTCTCTATAACAGTCAGTGATTATTTAAAATTAAAACTTTTTAAATCATAGATTTAAAAAGGTTTTCACTATCACTAGATTTATTAAATTCAGAATTTCTAAAAGTTACTTTCATTTGTCATTGCAGCTACCTTTAATGATGGTGTTGCTGTTCTGACCTTTGTGTCAGTTGATGTTACTGCTATTACAGTTTTTATAAGTCAGACAGAGACACATGTTAAGAATTTGATCATAAAGTTTAATGGATTTAAATTCTGTCTTTTATTTAGTCCATCATTTTTATGTTTTTGCATATCTTGCAATGCCATGTGTATTTTACAGCATTCTTATATTAGTATTACTACCTTTTTTCATTTGTTATCATTTTTTATTTTTTTAGAGAATATCAAGGTTGTTAATTTTTACTCTAAATTGCATCTTTTTTTGGAACTGCATCCTGTTGTTTAATCAGAAAGGTTCAGTTTATGAATTGTGCTTGTTTTTGGAATGTAGCTTTGAAGTGTGTAAGAGTGTCTACCATTTTAAAAAACTCTTTAAATTATAAATCTGGTTTGGGTTGATGTTTGAAATATTTTTTTATCACACTTATTTATATTTACTATTTATAATAATTTTAAAAAGCTGGCATTTGTAGGTTCAATTTTTATTTATTATGGTTACTTTTAATAAATAATGATTTAAGTTAAGTCTGTAATTAATAACATTCAAAACATAACGCACCTGTTCTGTCATTGGTAATAAAAGGAAATAGTGGCGCAGTGTTAGAATCAGGTAGTATACTAACATGTGAAACATTTTAGGCTGCTTCAATGTCATAAATATTTTCATTTTCATATTTTCATCATCATTTTTACTAATTTCTTCACTAATTATTTTTAAGTTGTGAAACAGCAAAATTATTAGTACCCATTATAATTGTTAGAATGGGTTGATATAATGTATTACAAAATGAAGCTATACACCCTTGTTACACAAATAACATGATATTTTGATATCAAGATTATTATAGTAGTAATAATTTGTGTGTTTAATCTTAAGGGTAATGTGAAGTCTTACATTGCACGTGAAGTTTGTACATCAAGTTAGTTGGAAAAAATTAAATGAGATACATTGGTTACTGTCTATTATAATCACAGACAGTGTTATTTAACAGTTAATGTTATAAATTTTTAGAGACCCAACTGGATGTGTTTAAGTACTCCAAAAATATTTCATTTATTGAATTGGAATCTTCACTTTGTCTACTTTACCATGTTTTTCTCTGTACAAACTAAGGAGTTGTAATTGTAGAAGAATTTTTAGAAGATAATAATGTACAGCCTCCACACATTATAAAAAACTGGACTATAGTCCAGTTTTAAAAAATCACACATTATAAAAAACATGTAACTGTAGTGGCCAAACTGACTGCGGAAGATATTTTTGAAGGCTTCATAAACTATTTGACAGCACATCTAACAGAAAGCTGAAGATTTTTATAAACATATGAATATTAGAGTTTGTTACTTAATTAACTAACCTAAATCTTCTAATAATAAGCAGTAGACAATTTATAGATTTTTTTTTTTAATTAGTTTAGCAATAGTTCATTATCCTACATCTGTGTTACATGTAAACCAAACACATACAACAAAAACTTACTTTTGAGTTATTATTTAATTAATGACCACATTAACACCATAACTCATAATGTCACAATTTGTTATTTTGATTACAAAACATTAAAATTATGATGTCAACAAAATATATACAGTATTCAGTAGGTAAATTAATATACCAGTTGTGTAAATATGAATTTGCCCATAGATGACCCTAGCTGTCAATGTAGTTACTGTCAAACTGCACCATTGGAGCCATTTTCTTTCTTTGACAGCTGACAAAGATTTTCAACTCATAACAATACACATTTCATACAACAGCATAGTTTTAATTAGCGTCGAACATGTCGAGTTTTGTACCTACAAACTAAGATTTGCGGACAGCATTGATTTTCTGTTACCATTTAAAGAAAACTGCTGCAGAATCGCATCGAATGCTTGTCGAAGCTTATGATGAGCATGTTCTTGGTAAATCATTCTGCTTTGAGTGGTTTAAAAATTCAAAAGTGGCGATTTTGACGTGAGAAACAAAGAACATGGAAGACCACCAAAAGATTTTGAAGACAATGAATCGCAAGCATTGTTAGATGAGGATGACACTCAAACACAACAACTTGTCAATCAATTAAATGTAACACGAGAAGCTGTCTCCATATATTTGAAAGCCATGGGAAAGATCCAGAAGATTGGAAAATGGGTTCCACATGAACTGAATGAAAGACAGCAAGAAAACCGAAAAACCACTTGCGAAATGCTGCTCTCCAGGTCCAAAAGAAAGTCATTTCTTCATCGAATTGTGACAGGCGATGAAAAGTGGATATATTTTGAGAATCCTAAGCGTAAAAGATCATGGGTAACTCCAGGTGAACCATCGACATCGATTTTAAGGCTAAATTGCTATGGAAAGAAGACAATGTTCTGTGTTTGGTAGGATCAGACGGGTGTGATCTATTATGAGCTACTAAAACCTGGTGAAACCGTTAATACTGAACACTACCAACAAAAAATTATCGATTTGAATCAAGCATTGCATGAAAAACGACCATAATACCAAAAAAGGCAACACAAACTTATATTTCTTCATGATAATGCATCATCACACACAGCAAAACCAGTCAAAGAAACGACTGAGGCATTCAGTTGGGAAATACTTTCGCATGTGGCTTACTCACCAGACTTGGCTCTGTCCATTTATTTGCATTGATGGGACATGCACTTTCTGAGCAGTTCTTTCTACTATCTGGTTGTGTTCATCTTTTATATATCTGTTCTCAATTCTACATTATGTCCATATCATTACTGTAAAGATGCTCTTATTCATTTAATAAGAATGTACTTCAAAATGTATCATGTCCTGTGAAATCACATTCATGATTACCAAGACATGTACAGCAAGTTTTGACAAAAAGTATATCTGCCAGTTTTGAAAATTTTTTTATGTTATGAAAAAATCTGAATGGTAAGTTTTTTTGTAATTTAGATGTAACTGACTTCTTGCAATTAAGAAAATTCTTATCACATGTGGCATAAATAAATTCTTGTGCATTATTATCTACATTTGCAAATAGCATAATAATTTTTACTACATAAAAAATTAAAATTATTTTTCAAATGTCAGCAATAATTTGTGTAGTATTCATAATAACTTAAGCTTTAATATTTTTTTAATTAGATTTTTATCTTACGTGTTCAACAACTGGACTTCTGTTTGTACCAAATTACTAATTAATATTATTTTTATTTTTCCACAACTTTAAATATTTGTTATTTAATAAAAATGAATAAATTTAAATTTTAAAGTTGTAAAAAAAGTAAAGTAATTTAAAATTTAAAAAGTGAACAAACTTGTCTGATAAACGTATTATCTGTTTGGAAGTAGCAATTCACAAGTAAGAACATTTGTAGGTAAATGAGTAACAAATAGAATTGTGTTTTCTAAGTTATTTACTGCGCATTGTGAAAGTTTGTAAACTTCTTAAAAGTTCTTAGTCATTTAATTTACATATGTTTTGTTCACAGGTTACTTCAAAGTTCACCGGGTTCAGCTGAACAAGATTTAAAAGGAAAAAGAATCTCACAAATAAGTTCAAGTAGTTCTGTTTCCGGTGCAACTCCGACTCCTCCACCCCCACCACCTCCAGAAAGAACAGACAGTCTTAACAATAGGCCTGAGGAAGGAGAATTAAGAACAGCACCATGGTTTCAAGCTGGTATACCAAGGTAAAAAAAAATTAATATCTTATTTACTATTTAATAATTCTTAATTAAAATTGATAATGAATGGTTCAGCATCACTTCTTGTAATAAAACTACATGATACAAAGTCACTCTACAAGTTACTTAAAGATTATCTTCCAGGTGACATTACATAAAGGAAATCTTTATACATAAACCACAAGGTGTATGTGTGTGTGTGTGTGTGTGTGTGTGTGTGTGTGTGTGTGTGTGTGTGTGTGTGTGTGTGTGTGTGTGTGTGTGTGTGTGTGTGTGTGGGTGGGTGGGTGTGTGTGTGTGTGTGTGTGTGTGTGTGTGTGTATGTGTATGTGTATGTGTATATATATATATATATATATGTGTGTGTGTGTGTGTGTGTGTGTGTGTGTGTGTGTGTGTGTGTGTGTGTGTGTGTGTGTGTATGTGTATGTGTATATATATATATATATATATATATATATATATATATATATTTATGCATGCTTACATACACATACACAGCCAATATTTGCCTAAAACTCAAAAACCACTTGACAGTCTGACCGTTTTTTTCCATTTCTTTTATTAAACTCTGAGATAACATTTTTAAGTGTAAATTTATGAAGAAAATTATTGAAGACAATAAGACTATAGCATCATTTTTTATTTAGTAATATTTTGTATTCCTGACTAAATCTTCTTCTGGAAGACATAGATCCTGCAGTTGAAACTGAAAAAAAAACCTTTTTTTTCACCTTATGTATAAAAACCAGATAAACAATTTTCATGGTATCATCAGTTTAGCAGAAAATTTCACTGTATCATAATTTTCATAGGTAGGAGAGTGATATTTTTTTTGTTGTGTGTGCTATCTATAATTGTACATTTAATCTTTATATACTGTACATTTAAACTTTGCATACTGTACATTTATATAACCTTTGCATTTTGTACAGCACTGAAGAAGAAACATTGCATTTCAATTTTCACCCACTATATGTTTGCCCATTATCTCAGGTTTTTTTTATTAAGCCTGAACAGCCAAACTTGATTTAATGAAACAGTGAATAGATTTATCTCAGTCAGACTTAACAATTTACATGATGAAATTTTTACCAGTGGATCGCCTTCTACTGATGAAAAGTAGATGTTTGGCATTTACTTGCTTATCATGCACTTTCCAAAACAAAAGGAATAGAGTAAAAAATCAAACCCCACTACCATTTTGGCTAAAGGTTTTTAATTTACTTGCCAAGATTGTAGTTAGAAAAATATTTCTACAGATAAAATTTTAAAAAACTTTCTTTAGAAGTTTTCTTCTTCATTTTGAATGGGTGAAGAAGTGTTTTGTTTTGTTTTTATTTTACTGTTTTTTAAAAAATGTGTTTGTAAAGAAAATAAACTGTTGTTTATGATTTAGTAATTGGAGGTGAATTTTAGTAAAAACTATCATGTTGTGAGAATTAAAGCAAATAAAAATCTTTATAGAATAGAAACTTTCATGGAATCTTTTTTTGAATTTTATTTTTATTTAATGAGGATATATTTTAGTAAAAGATTTTATTAAGACAACAATTATAAAGGAAAAAGTCTTTTAAATATGTTAGTACAAAACCCATTTTTAAATTTTATTCACTGTTTGGGAAAACAGACTAATTCTTCTTCTCTGCTTCTCTATAAAAGATGTATGTTTTACTACTCTTATTAATTTTGACTTCTTGAATATGGCATAAATTAAGGATTAGCTAGTTTTTTAATTCCGTGACTTAAAAGAGCCAAAATTTAAATATCACTTAAATAAGAATTATCTATATTTTTTACTGATTCTTTCGTCATCTTATTTTTTTTAAATTTATTTTACAATTTGTAGCTTTATATATGTTGATTTTATGAGAAAAATCTGTTGAAAAAAACTTGTATAATGATAAAAATAAGAAAAGGAATGTAATTAAACAATTTTATGAATTTTTACGTAAAATACTTAAAGTATTGAAATGATTTCGAGCTACTTGTATCATAGCAATCCCTTATTAAGCAAATATGATAAAAAAATATATATCTTGTCATCTACGGAATTTTTAATTTAACAAACCTTTAACTCAAGTTATCTGGAAAAAACTTTACATCACGATCTACAGAGAACTTCATCTATGCAATAACAGTGGAACAATCAAAATTATTTCATTTAGTATCAAGTAAAGCTTTAGAATAAACCAAAAATTCTTATGACTCATACTGAGAATCTCCTCCTTTTTTTTTAAATTTCTTCTTGAATATATTTCCTCCAGGAAATATTGTAATAAATAAAACCAAATTTTGAGTTATGGGGATCCAGAACAACATCCCACGCACCAAGTCATTATGAAGGATGCTTACACAAAAGTTATTGCACTTTCATAATCAGTTCCCTTTTCTTTTTGACTAGCTTCCTCTAAGATACCTGTTTAAGTTTCACCCCTCAAATCTTTCTTTTAAAAAAAGATAATAAGGAACTATAGTAAAACTATGCCTCAAAATACATTCAAGCTAATACTACAAGCTGTTAGCTTGGATACCAACATGGCATTGTTTATTATTGCAGTACGTTGTTCAAAAGTGGAAATATGTTGATTAAAATTTTTCGTTAAAAAGTTCACCATAAGAATTTTAAACTTAAGTTATTAGTGATTTTGGATTAAGCAATATTTAAATAATATTATTTTGGTTAAAATGAAAAATTCTTGAATACTGAAATGATATTCAACTTCTTGAATATTAGTTCAGTGTAAAATAATATTCAGCTATAAGTGTATGCATGGATTGCATTCTTCTACAGAAAGGAGTATTACATTTTTTTAAATAAAAGAAAAAGGGAAGATACTTTGTATCTCCAAAACATTAAAATTATACAAAACAAAAATTGCTAGACAGTTAATAAAATGTTTATTGAAAATAATTACTTTCTTAAAGGAGACTTCTGTAATAAATTACATTGTTTTATAAAAAATATAATATTTAACAACTTCAGAAGTAAAAGCATACTTATTAAATTTAACTAACTAAATGCTAGGTCATATTTAAAATCTACTGATTAAAAATTTAGCATGTTTATTAATTTATAAAATTATATTTTTGGTATCTTTTCTGCAAGACTGCCTAATCAGATAAATCTTCAACTTCCTGTAAATTACATTTATCTGTCTAAGGATATCATAACTTACAATTCTTTTTTAAATGAGCACAAAATATTTTATTACTAACACATTATTTTTGTATGATGTACTTTTGTATCATAATTAATTATATTGTATGATTATTGATGAATAATCATCATGAGTTTTATAATTTGTTTTTACTATGTTTCAGAGAAATCACACTAGAAGTTCTTGGACAAGAACCTGTTGGGGCATTCATGGTTCGAGAAAGCACTAGTAAACCTGGCTGTTTTGCTCTATCCCTTAGAGTACCTAGAGAATTTCAGCCTCTTGGTATTGCCCATTACCTAATACTTAGAACAAATAAAGGATATAAAATTAAAGTAAGTATCGTTATGTTCTAATTTTTAATAACATTAGTAGGTTTATTGTTACGAGTCTTAGCATCTTAGTCTATTACGAGTCTTAGCATCATTCTTCTCAACTTTTAATTTATTTCAAGATGTATTTTTGCTAATAACAAATATTTAAATGTTGAAATTTTAAATCGCTATTTATCCTAAAATGTTAGTGGCTGTAATTCATATAAAGCAACTATGATTTAAGAATCACATATCAGAGTTGCTCATAATCTGTGATCCCTGAGGTAAGTAGAATTAAGATGCCATTTTCAGGTTTACAGATTGTCCCCATTTTATTAATTTGGCACATGTGATAATATTTGGTAACTGTAATTTCAAATATACCAATTTCACGAAAACTCGAGATAAAAAGTTCATTCACCAATGTAGCACTTCTATTTTTATATGCTTTTACATTATCATTCTAATTACAGCCATATTCTTTTTTTTTCTAATAATTTGGCTGTGACATTTGTTTGTAAAAACCCACTTTATATTAATTATCAGATTATAATTAATTTATTTCAAAATTTTATTCTTGGAAAATGAAAGTTATAATTTTAAAATTATGAACCAGAAATTATAAAAAATGAATAGAACCAGATTATAAAAATGTTATAAGACAAATTACTTGAAAATGAAAAAGAAAATAGTTTTTGCTTTCCTCCTACTTAGATAAAATGCTCTGCTACTTAGCAAAATTAAAATAAAAGAAAAATTTTTTATCATGAGGAAATTATATTACAATTTTAACACAAACATATTTTAAAACATAAACACTTTGCTTAAAAGTTTAACAAAAATTATAACTACCAGAGACAGTATGTAGTCTACGTTTGCTTCATGTTTCTTTCACGTAAACATAATACAACAGAGAGATTAAAACAATAGAGATTGACAGAGCAGATAAATCTTTTCATTTTTCAAATTTAAAACATAATTTTAACATAAATTTTTAACATAACTCAAGAGTTGAAGTCAGCAGCTGTTCAACATATCAATGTGTTATTTCTAGAGGGTCTTTCCACACTACATGAGAAATTCTTCTTTTTCTGTTACCATTGGCTTCAGTCTCACATACTTTATCTTGTACTGTATGTATTATTTGTTACTGTAATAATTTCATCATCATCATCCAATTCTTTCCCCAAATTGTCAATGATTCATTATTTGTTTCATACTTTGTATATCCTGATTGCACGCCTAACAAAAGAGTCAATAAATTTTACCACAAAGACCATGCCAACTATACTTTTTATAATTTATTTTTGTTATTATGTTTTCCTTTTGTGCTTTTTTTTCTATGGTCTCACACAGGTCGTCCTTTTAAACATCAAACAGTAGTCAGTTATCATGCTCACATTTCATTTTCCTTTATATCTCATCTCTATCTCTTACGTGTTTTGATGAATCTTTAACCTTGCTCATCACTTACTGCATCAAGATTTTCAGGGAAGTAGTTGAGGGCAAATCTAGAAAATACACCTTTAGACTCATTTTATAGCCTAAATTTTTTAATTTTTGTAACATATCTTGAATAATGTTTTTATAAACTTCATCCTTTTCATCCAAAAAATTTTGTAATTTTATCCTTGAAGGCTTTCCAAACTTGTTTTTATACTTCCTCCATTTTATATTCAAATAGTTCATATTTCATAAGCTTCCTTATACCCAACTCAGTAAAAACACTCTCCTTTATCTTTGTTTTTTTTAAAACCGGAAACTGACTGCAACAATATTTGAAACACTCTGCATCTTTTTTTAATGCATTCACATATTGCTTCATTTACTCCTAGTTTAATATTTAACAGAGGAAGAAAAACTTTGCTTGGCTCTACTAAACTTTCTCTGTTCATTTTCGTCGTTTATTTGGTTTTGATTGTTTGGATACCTCAGGTTATTTGGGTTTGTTGAATAGATGGTTGACTGTTATGTTACTCCTTTGAGGTGTATTCTTTTCGGATTTTCCCATAGTTTATGTGTTTGGTGTTTAAAAACTTGGTTTAGAATTTTAATTTAGTGTTTTTTGTCGTTAGTTGT
This sequence comes from Lycorma delicatula, assembly GCF_047948215.1. NCBI lineage: Eukaryota > Metazoa > Arthropoda > Insecta > Hemiptera > Fulgoridae > Lycorma > Lycorma delicatula. The sequence continues at coordinate 161,286,164 of NC_134455.1, read as the reverse complement.
TTGGCTTTTCAGACTGCTCTTTACCTTAGCAATGGCAGCCATATTGGTCTTCTCTGATTGGCTGCTGGTTGTTGTTTACATTTGTAGTTTGTTTTCATTGGGTTACATTTTGTTTATATAGGTAGTGATTGGTTAATAGAATATTTTTCATTGTGCATTTGTTGTTATTTTGACATTATTACTTCTTTAGTAGTTTTATTTTTATTTTGTGCTGTCAGCACAAAAAGAGTTTAAAGAGTTTACTAAAGTAAAGTTTACTAAATTAGTAAACTACTAATAAAAATATTAGTACGTTAGCATGAATGATTCGGATGAAGAGATACAAAAGTCTCCTAGAATTAGAAAACTCCTTGCAATAAGGTGGTGGCTGAGCAACAGGCCCAAGAATGGAGGGTACATCATGAGGATGCTGAGGCAAATAGAGAAGTAAGACACCTGAAGGAGGAGGTGTTCTCCTGAAGGAGAGGGAGGCTATGAAGAGAGTGGCCCAGGAGGCCAAGGTGAAGGAGACCCGTGAGGCCAAGGAGGAGGAGGAGGCTCAGGTTGCTTATAAGAAAGCATCAAAAGAGGCTCAGGAGGCTCACTTGCAACAGGCTGTGGAGTCGGTTGCTGTGGGTGGTAGTAGTAGTGAAGAAGTATCAGATGATGGTGTTAGTGGTTCGTCCAGCCAACGGCAAAAAAAAGTTCTGGCAGAAGGGACTGCAAAGTTGGCAACTAAGGTGACTGTTGAGAAAGGAAATAATTCTGACTCAGATACTCGGTTGGTTGAAGAAATATTTGGTTCTTCAATGGGCCATGAGAGAGAGGTCTTGCCGCTCCATACCAGAGTGGTGAAGTCCATTATATTATAGAGTGCAATAAAAAATTACGTAGGAATTTCATACAGAAAGGTCAAGTGTTCGTAGAATTACATCTTATAGGGTTAAGGAATACATCAAGGTGAATTGTTATCATTGTTTTGGGCTGGGGCATGTGACGAAATCTTGTAAAGAAAAAGAACTATGTTCATTTTGCGGAAAAGATGGCCATCATGCAAAAGACTACTTGATGAAGAAAGAGGGAGGGTCGCCCATATGCCCAAATTGTTCTCATGTTGGGAAACCGACCGGGCACGACTGTCGATCAGATGATTGTCCTGCATACAAGCATGCATGGGACATTCTATGTCGCCAAATCGATATATGATAGTTATTGGTTTTATTGATGTTTTTGAATTTAAGTCATGTTGTGTTTATTTTTTAACAAAAGATGTTTTCTAAAATATATTTTGTTTTTGATTATGTTTATATTTTGTCTGCTTTAGTATTTGATGCTTATGTGCTTTTTGGGGTAACTTAATATTCTATCTGGTTTATGTTTTTGCTTTTGGTTTATTTTGGTGTTCTGTTTATGGTTTATGTTCTTGTTTTGGTTTTTAATGTTTTGTCATTTGTTTCTCATTATTTAATGTTTTTATTCAGGTTTATCATCTGTTTCTGTTTTGATTTTGTTCTCATTTTCTGTTTTCGTCTAGGTTATGAATATTTTTACATGGTTATTTATGTTTTTGTTTTGGTAGTAATGTAGATTAATTGTTGTATAACAGTTTAGTTTCTATTTTTGATTTACAAGATTTTGTTTGTTTTAGATGTTATTTTATATTTTGGGCTACTTTAGGTTTATTTATAGTTGGTGATTTTGTTTTTAGTTAACTTCTTGTTTTGGCGTTTTAGTTTAGGTTATTTACGTGTTTATTTATAGTCTGTGTTTGTTTACAGTTTGTTTTGTATGGATTAGTTTAGTGATAGTTTTAGTGTTTTACATGTTTTTGTGTTTTCCTTGTTCACAGTTTATCTTCTTGTTTTTCATCTGGTATTGCATGTCTAGCTCACCTTTTACCATTTTTGTTAGGGTGGAACAGCTCAATTTGTTTGGTCTTGTCTGAGACCATTGTAAGTACGTTCATTTAGGTTAACGTTAGTACACCAATGGGAATGTCATTCGTGGCATTCGCATTGGTGGCAGCATCCTGACTGCGGCAATCAAAACTGGGAAATGTCTGTTGCTGAAGTGCTGAATATGACCTCCGGTAATGCCCTTAATGGCTAGGTGTTAAGGGGGTGGAGTATGGTAACCTAACTGCCATGGAGGGTGTCTTCCCTTCGAAGTCAGGATGTCCAATGTCTTCGAAAGGATTCCAAGCACTCTGTGAATAGTAAAGACTGTGGTTGTTATTAAAGGGCTGTCACTATGTACTTGAACTCATTAGTGTTAAATGATTAATTTTGTGCGATGTAGTTAGATGGTTAATTATATTGCGCAGGGTGCTAATGTAGTTTAGATTGAGCTTCGTGAGATTGCTCTATGTGTAGGGTTGGATGTTGTTTTATTGCAGCATCCATATGTTGTGTCTCGTGAACAGCCAGGTTCTCTGTTTGGAAGGATTCTATTGTGGCTTTGAAAGCATATCTGCTGTTGTACGCAGAATGGAAATAGATTGTGTCTTCATTCGACAGCTCTCAAATAATCATGTTGTTGCCTGTGTGGATGTTCAAAACTTGCATCTATATGTTTAAGTTCATAGTTTCAGTATAGAGACCCTGCTGACCGTCATCTTGAGGTCTGGGATACACTCCTGTCTAATCCTTATTGGGGCGGATGTAAATGCTAAGTCACTATTGCGGCATAGCAGTTTCACCGATGATGGTGGTAAATTAATAGAAGGCTTTTAAGCCCAACATGATCTACAGGTAATTAATATACTTGGTCAGTAGTCCATCTACCCAGGTATGGTAGATGGTAGTCGACTGTTTGGTGGTATGAACATCAATATTACTATTGGTAGGTTTTTTCAGCCAATGCTTGTGATGGTGATGGATGATTGCTTGAGTGATCATCGATTGATTGTTTATGAGATTGTTGGTGGTTCCAGTGAGCACTACCAATGTAACATTCCAGTTCAGCAAGGTTGTTTCCTGTACAGTCATGTGGACTGAGAAAATTTGTTGACTTTTTTTGGCCAGACTTTGAGTTTTGGATCGGGATCTGGAATCTTCGGATTTGGAGGATCTGGCAGAGAGTTTGTCGGTGGCTTTTATCAATGCCGCCAAGTGCTCAATTCCCCACAGTTCAGGTTGAGAGAGGCTTGTCCCATGATGGTTTAGGAAATTGTCAACTTTGAAATAAGTTGCCTGTCGTTTAAGAAGAGCATGTCAGCGTGAGCGTGATCCTGAGCAATGGGCAGTCCTTTTAGGTGAATATATTGATCATAGATCTCAGTATTTTCATAAGGTTTGTATGACAAAGAGGGATTCCTGGCATTTCTTTGTGCATAAGCAGAAAACAAAGATCCCTGGGCAGTCATATATAGGGTTTTGGGACACAAACATAGGAAAGACTTTCTTTTGTTTGCTCTCTCGACGAGCACAGTATAAATTCAGATACGACTGAAATTTTACACAGATTACTTGACGATTTACTGCCTGATGTTTACAAAGCAGGAGAGACTGCATACCATTTGCGTGTGCGGTGTGAGGTTGCTCATTTTCACGGAAATGCACTGTCCTTGGAGATTGCTGAGGTCGAGTTGTGTTAAGCTATCTGTAGTTTAGGTAGGGCAAGGTCCTAGGCTTCAATGGCATAACAATGGAGCTCCTTGTTTGTCCGGTTGGGGTGAGCAGTGAGAATTATCACATGTATTTTCAATCAATTGTTATTTGGCAGATACTTCCCAATTTGTTGAAAGAAGAGAATTGTAAAATTATTGTTTAAAGGTGGCGACAAAGATCCTACTGTTACATCATCGTATAAGCCCTTGACACACGGTTGGCAGGTTATTGGTAAGATTTTTGAAAAGGTTCTGTACCTTTGTATAAATGGAAGGTTAGCCTCCCGCAGTTTACCAATGGAGAATCGGTACAGGTTTCATCCTGGAAAAGGCAATGAGGACGCCATACTTTGTGTGATGACATAAAGTATGGCGTCCTCAGTGCCTTGTTACCATACTCATTAGTGTGGTAACAACTAGTGAAATGGACTATGTCCTGAGAATCTTCCTGGACATTTCTGGGGCGTTTAATAATCTGTGGTTGCCCTTGGCCATTTATCAGCTGCAAAGAAGAGCATGCACTGTGAGTGAATTCCAGGTCATGCAAAGTTACTTCAGTGATTGGGATGTGCTGCTCCTCGAGGGCAGCATAAGCCACAATGCGACTCCCGTTGTGCAACCTCAGCCGCACAAGAGAATCAAACTCTATCACTGACAACAAAGGACCCAACATGCTGCCCTGGGGACACCATGGACAGTGCTTGCCTACCTCATGGCCTTTTTTTTCTGTTTAATCTAAGGTTTACATAGGATGAATGAGGATGGTATGAATGTAAATGAAGTGTAATCTTGTACAGTCTCAGATTGACCATTCTCCTGAGATGTGTTAATTGAAACCCAACCACCAAAAAACACCGGTATCCACGATCTAGTATTCAAATCCATATAAAAGCAAATGTCTTAATTAGGATTTGTAGCTTAGAAGTTGAGAGTTCTAAGGTTCTAAGGAGTTCTTGCTTCAGAGAGGCAACATTCCAACTCCCGAAGGGGAAGGGGAAGACGCCCAGCTTGTGACGATTCCGGTCCCTCGCCCCCCCTCCAATCGGTGATAGCCATGATGGGCGTTAACGGGAGTCTTCTTATAGACCATCAACTGATTACACCTGACAGCAATTACAGTAATAAGCCAGGCCTCGGTTGGGATGCCACCGATGTAAATGCCTCGGTATATATATTTACATCGGTGATTTTTAGCTCAGCTTTTGCATTCGCTGCAGGCCTCATACGAAATCTTGAATGTCCTACATCATTGCCCTCTAAACTAGCTAACCGAGTTCGCGGAAGCACGAACCCCGCGCGTAATTCTACATTTTACAGAGCCAATTTGTAATATCGCTTGATCGAGGCAATAGAAATAACAACATACCACCAGCAATGTTGCTCGTAATCACAGAGTTTACTCCTAGCTCCCTTAGTGAACTCATTTTAGTTCATACCCCAGACTTAGGTTAATTTACGGACACCGGTCTGGTCCACCAGGGAGAGGCGGTCTGGTCCTACTCCCACTCAGCTCCATCGCAGAGTTCCACGTGACATTTACTCTCTTTCATCGTCGAGATGGCGCTACACCTCACGGCTACATGAGATCCATGCGCTCGGCAGTGCAATTGCCATCTCGCCGACAGTGTCATATGCTCATTCAAAAACTGTTCTTGTCGAAACGGCACTACACCTCACGGTTGCATGGTAACCCATGCCCTCCGTTCTTGATACCTTGCTGTGGAACCTGGTATTCAACGGATTTTTGGGGCTGACATTCTCGGGAGGGGTCACGGTCCAGGCTTTCGCCGATGACTATCTCCTTTTAATTCGTGGTAATTCACTACCACAGCTAGCAGACCGGGCGCAGGCGGCCTTCTCAACCACAGAGGACTGGATGGACATTCAAAATTTAAATATTTCTGTGCCCAAGACGAAGTTTATGGTTCTCAAGGGTGCAGACAAATTATCGTATAGTCGTAACCGCCATATTAAATATAAAGGATGTGTAATCATCCAAGTTAGAGTTCATAAGTACCTATGTGTTTTGTTTGATGAAAAGTTACTGTTAAGCAACCACATTAGGCAAGTAGCAGCGGACGCCATCTCAGTGATGCACAAACTTAGGAGGATTGCTCGGAAAGACTATGGGTTATCGGGCCATCAAATATACGTGGTGTACCGAGATGTCTTCAAAAATATGACCTCTTACGCGACGTCCGTTTGGGCACATAGGTTGGAAAGAAATCGAGCACTTATTCAAAATATAAGGAGTGCCCAGTGCAGAGCCTTAATTGTATGCACTGGTGTTTTTAAAACAACCTCCTGCGAGGCTACCATTATATTGGGAAAAGCTCTCCAAATCGGTTTAGTGGTGAAAGTTCGGGCGGCCATGTGGAAATTGTGAAGAGGCAGGGAGGCCGAGATATTTGGGATGCGGTTTCGAGCCGGGATAGTACCGGAACGGAACGGTGGTCTCAATGTACCGGTTCTAAATTTCGAAATGTTGCCCATCTCCCGCCTGCGGAGGAGGCTTTACAGCCTGGCAATGGAAGCATGGCAGCCATGACTAACGGAAGATCCTTGTATAGTATTATACAGGATCTGCGGGGATGGTATGCCTCTCCTTCGTTTTTAAGGCCAACGGAAGTTCGAGTGTTCTCCAACCATGTAAATTTAAATCAATATTTGTTTCGGTTCCACCTGGCAGCTGATGAGCTCTGCGTCTACAAGGAGGTTCAATCGAACGAACACATGATGTACGATTGCCCAGCTCCTGGGGAGGCCAGAGACCGGGCCACCCTGGAACTTAGAGGTCAAGGGGAAAATTGGCCACTTACAAGCGGCGAGTCAATGTGTCGGACCGTGTGGTAGTTCCTTGATGTGGTTGCTTTGTTCAACCGACATCAGTAGTTTACTTAAAGGAAAAGACTTCTACCGCGCTGCTGTAGGAAGCTAACCGAGAGATATTTGTAGGATTACCAGCCAGATTATGGCTCCAAGCGCTTTAATGGTGGACAGGTACTTGCTGGCACTCAGCGGCCAAGGCGTGGCAGCAAATTGCTGTCTTTGACAAGATAAATTAATTATTGACAATCATATATGTTTTTGTAGTTGACGGGGTGCGGCTACCATTTTAGTGATATGACACGTGGGCGGTGAGACACGAAAGCGAGTTGTGTATGGTACCACGCTATTTCCGCTCTCGCTTTTAGGTTAGCTCTAGGAGTTAGTTAAGACACTGGTCGCTAAACTGTTTCATGGCTCAGTAGCCGTTTGTGGCACAGACATTCTGTCTTATGCTTTAGGACGACCGAATGGGGTGGTGGCGAGAGAAATGCCAAGTAAGCCAAACCAAATCCCATGCCCTCGACAGTAGTCGCCGTTCCGCCGACAGCTAAAAAGCCAAAATAATCACAATTGCTATCTAACCGCGACTCAATGCCAATACGCTTACCTCCGCCCAGTCAACTGTCCAGACGGTCCATAGCCACCCGGGGTTCTATTCTACTTATACTCCCTCAGTTGAACTGCTGAGCGCGAGGAAACGAAGGAAGCCAGCCACAATAGTCCATTCTCTTCGAGTCTTCCAATTGACTCGCAGATGAAGAAAGGAATTTACTCTGTCTAGTTCTCTGGCAACTCTGGTACGTTCAGCTTCGTACCTGGGTCAGATATAGAGGACATGGTTCACATTGTCGTCGACTCTGCCATCGGGGCATAAGCCCGACTCAACCAAACCAAATCTAGTCAAACTATTTTTAAACGCACCATGTCCTGAGAAGAATTGCGTTGAGTACCGATTGGGAAAAATCCAGCTAATTGCTCGCAACTTCATAACATTTGGAAATATACCATGCGTGTTCCAACCAGTAGAAGAATCGTTCCACCTAATCTGCCAAGAATCAAAACCTTGGTCGAGTATTTCTCGCAAACGCCCAGAAGTGAGAAGGCCTGCCTTCTTGGAAATATACTGCTCACTACGTTCAGTAGCTAGAATGTCGATAGGTTTTATGCCGGCAATCACAGAGACTGCCTCTCTCGAGACAGTTCTGTAACCTCCGACAACAGCTAGCATCAGAAGACGCTGGGCTCGCAGTAATATGTGCCTATTTGCATTGGCACTGCAAACGATGAGCCCAAACGGGCGCAGCGTACAACATTATGGTCTCACAGACAACTTTGTAAAGAATGAGCATGGTACGGTAATTCAACCCCCAATCGGGATGGATGACTCTACGAACACCAAAGAAGGCATCAGTTGCCTTCCTTGCAACAAACTGAAGGTGCTCTCTGAATTGAAGTCTCTCATCAAAGATGAGAGACTTCAAATGATCCAGTTATCTCTGAACGATAACATACCTAATCGAATGGCCGTTCGTCACGACAAGCGGGTGGCGTGTCGCAGCTAGACGGCGTTTAAGAAACAACATAGTGGTTTTCTCCGCACTGAAAACCATCTTATGCTGAAGACTCCACAACCGTAATATGTTATATGCCTGCGTCGTTCTGAGTTCTATCTTGGCACGCGAGTTGCCCGCGACCAGCAGTAACCCATCGTCGGCATAAGCCACGATGCGGCAGCCGCTGGGCATCTGCAACCGCATTATAGAGTCGAACTCAATGACCCAGATGAGTGGACGTAGCACACTGCCCTGTGGACAACCTTTTGACAGGGTCTTTCCTACTTCTTCTTTCTTTCCTACGAAGGACGATGGTTCTGTCGCTGAAATACTCGAGAGAATCTGAATCTCATTTTGCGTACAACCACGCTTCTGTAATTGGAACAAGGAAGAGAACCACGATAAGTTATTGAAGGCTCCGGGTATGTCTAGAAAAACGCCGAGTACATACTTTCACTCGCTGATCGAAGCCAAATCCAGCACCCTAAGAATAGTCTTCCATGCCCTTGCCAGGACGGAAACCATTTTTTGGTCGTCCATTAGCATAAGATTGGAAGTCAGCTGCTGTTAATGCAGAGGTACAAAACCTTCTCGAAAACTTTACCTACTACAGGCTAAGCTTCACAGGATGGTATGAACCGCTCACAGTGAGGTCCTTGTCGCCGCCTTTGAAGAACAATTTTCACAAGTTTCCAACACGCTGGAAAATGTCCAGCAGAGAGCAACCTATTGAATACTCTAGTCAAGAGGCCTAAAGTCGCCGGCAAAGTGCGAACAAGGAATCCCACCGTGATACAATCATATCCGGGGGCTTTATTTCCAGCTAGGCTACAGATTACTGGGTGGACTCCCGCCTCAGTAATCTCAGAAGACAAATCCTCAGAGCGAAAACCTACAACTTCCTTGCGAACACGTCGGTGATACGAGGTTTCACCAACCTCGGTGTCATCTGGAAGAAGATCGTTCATCAGAAGACTGAGGACACGATCTTTTTCAATTACAACACCATTCTGGTTCGAAAGAGCCGACAGAAGAATGTCTTTTTTCTTCTTGAGTCCGAGTACTCTATAAACGACACTCCATGTGTCTTTATTTTCCTGCTCTTGTACAAAAAAGCGCCAGGAATCACGTTTCGAAGTCCTAACTTCATGAAAATACTCGGTCCTTTTCCGACGACAGTCCGCAAGCAGAGCTGCACGCTGATCAAGGTCAGCCTCACGTTGTGCGGCTCTCCTGAGCCGGCCCACGGTGTGCTTCATCGCGGTCAAATCCCGAATCCAGCATCCTGCTACTCTCGACCCGTACTTCTGGGGATCGACTGGTCAGCGGCCTCAACTACTGCCGAAGAGAAATTCACTGCCAGGTCATCTAATGGGATATCGTCCAGTCTTCGAGCAAGAACTCGAAGTCTGGCCGTAAGTATATTCGAAAACCTAGGCCAATCCGTCCGCCTGTGCAGGAAACGCCTCTGTTGAACAGGGACGGTGCCCCTACAGACAGTGCACAGCCCGCTTACCAGATCGAATACTATTAGTCGATGATCACTCTCGCCATCATCAACTACAGACCAATTCTGAATCCTACCAGGGGTATCCTTACCAATGGTAATATCAATGTCCCTACCATGGAAGGCCCTCCGCAACTGACCGCACGGCGAAAGTAGTCAATTCGCCGGCCTCATTAAAGACTTGTGCAATAAAACCTTCAACAAGTTTACCGTCATCGTCCGTGATCCCACTATGCCAAAGAGGCGATTTGGCGCTCGCATCGACACCGATGAGAATTTGACAACCCGCTACCAGCCTAACAATTCTAGCCCACCGTTTCAAATGATGTTCAGTGGAATCCCTGTTCTGAAAGTACGAACTAACAACAACCAAGTCCAGATCATCCATGGCAAGCTTGACAACGACGTGATGCGTGTCAGAGGTACTTAATAATTGTTTTTGTTTCTAGATATTTTCAAAACTGAAATGATTTTTGTTTTCTTTTAAAATTATAATACAGTATTTTTCTGCAATCTATTTTAGTTTTAATGAAAGTCAGATTTCTTAAAATGTTCTTCAAGTTCAGTTGATATCTCTTACATAGATTAACTCTGTGTTATATTTTCTATAAATTTTGTTGCAACATGTTGTTGTTTACTGACAATTTAATAAAGTATTTTAAATCAAACCTTAAAAATTGTTATTTGTGACAAACCTTTTGTATTTTACAATAATTTTCTAAAAAAAATTACTGGAGTTATAGTTCTGGAACGTATTTTATTTAAATTTGTATGTAAAAAACCTTATGAAATCATTAAACTTATCCTTACAAGAATTTCACTATGACTTCATTTTACCCTGGGAGCAGAAATCAAGGTGAAATTGACCTACAACACAAAAACAAAGAATTTCTGAATATAAGTTTGTATGTATTTTTTCTTTAATATCACTTGTAAGCATGACCTCAAATTCTTTCTGTTTCTTCATGATGCATTCTGTATATGTATTTTTAAGTAATTTTACTCATTTAAAATAGATATCTCTAGCATTCCATGTAACTTACAGAAGTCTTTTATGACTTTTGATGGGGTTAAATAAAATTTAATTTTATAGAAAATTGTGTGTATTGTATGTATTTCACAAGCCCCTTCATGTGTTTATATATTAATTTATACATCATATTTTCTTTAAATCTTGTTTTACAGTGCAATTCAGTTTTGATAAGGGATGATTGTTCACTGTAGTACTTATTTCTATTACAAAAATTCTTAACATAGTTTTAAAAGCGAGTTAAGTAGTTCTTTGGTCATATTTCATTGCTTTGTTTTGTTGAGTCATTTGTTAATCTAATTTTTTATTGAAAAATTAAGTTTGGGGCAGTATGAAATTTCAACTTTCATTTAATGCAATTACATCCCCAATGGACTAAGAAGTATACCTATTTTATTAAACAAAATAAATCATTACACCTGCAGTTACTTATCATAGAATTCATTATTGAATTAAATGAGATTGAAATCACTGAGAGGTGTAATTAGTATTTTTTTCTAAACTTAATAATACGCTTAAACAAAAAATGACCTTGCTGACTTCCGCCTTTTCATTCATTTTGAAAAGAAAAATTTGTTTCTTTTCACATTTTGAAGAATTTTTGTTCCTGAACATCATTATTTTCTTTTAGAATGCATAGCAATTCTTTGGCAAGATGGTATAAATTTGTGGGTTTTTCTTTGTTGAAGTTGACAAATTAATTCAGAATATTTCTGAAATGCTTCTGTTGCTGTGATAATTAGCTTCCATTATCCGAACTACATTACTAAATATTCGTAGAGTACCATATAAAAATTTCAAAAACAGTTCACTTTCTAGATTTTCAAAAAATCAAATAAAAGTATTGGGGATTTGTCAAAAGATAAGAAGTATGATTTTAGGCCATCAAAAATGAAAACAATTCTTTCTATTGCAGATAACAAACTAAGGAACCTTGTGCTGCAATGAGATAATACTGTTTTGTAATCTTTTTCCACAAATTCGCAGAGCTCTTTAAGTTCCATTACTCTTACTGTATATATGTGAAAATATCTATAAATTTTTATAACAGTAACTTCTATGTTCAGGGGTAGAGAATCACATGCTGTTTGTACTCAATTGTGTTCAATGTGGGCTGAAAAACAAATTTCTAAAATAGGTCTGTCTAAATCACTTTCAACTTTCCTGAACACATTTTCATTCCCATTTCTCTTCACATCACTAAAATTACTGTTAGTATTATCAGCAGTTTAGCAAACCAACTTTTCTTCAAGTTTGTATTTTTTCACACACTGCAAAAGATACTGAGTCAAAATTTGAGCAGTTTCACCTGACACTTCATCGAAATTTAAAAGTTTAACTTGAATTCCCTCCTTCAGACTGAAATATCTCACAACAATCAAAATAAATTTTACTTCACTTCTGTTTGAAATATCCATTGTTACCGTTATGTAATTTATGTTTTCCAAAGAACACAACACATTATCAAATATAAATGGTGAAATAACATTAACAATAATTGTCTTGGTTTTGGTTCTAGCAGATGAAAATTTTGGGTTATATAACTTTTTAACCAGTTTAGTTGTGCAGTCAGATGTTTTGAAACTGAGTTCGTGTCGAGCAGTGTGATATGAAAATGTAGCTTCTTTAGCAGCACACTCCAAATCACTGTTATTGTTATTCCCATATTTGGCTTTAAAAAAATCTTGTATGTTTGCTGAAGCTGTAGCATTAATAACACTCCTATGTTTAGCTACTTTCACGTGGTCTTCAATATTACCTTTTCCTTTATGTTCAACAGAAAATTTTCCAGTATATAGTGTGCAACAAACAAGTTCATTGTTACTGTCATTACAGAATATCAAAAATTAGTATTCCTGTTTCAGATTAGCATTAAATACACATTTTCATTTGCCTATTGCTAAATGATAAGACAAAAAACGAATAGAGATAAAGTAATCAAAAAAGTGTAGATGAGTTACTTGACACACGAAAACAACATAAAACATTGCCTCTCTCTTGTGTTGCCAAATGACTAAATAAAAAGTTGTGGCAAGACCGGTATCCACGCCTCCACCAAAATTGACATCAGCACTTGCTCCAAGGTTGGCTGAGAAATGCACGGTTGTAAGAGAATGTTTAAAAATGCGATGTCAAACATATAGGTCTACGATTAAAAAAAATCCCTGCCAGTCATAAAATTATCAAACCCCGGACATTTTTGCAACCCCAGACATTATCCCATTCAGTACTAAAAACCAGGACTGTCCGGGCTAATCCCAGATGTATGGTAAGCCTAATTATAAGCCTTTTATGATCATGATTGGATGAAATATTTGTTTTACAAATGGTCTTGTAGTTTGATGCAAGCCAGTGGTCTTTGTGAAATATAAGTAAAACTAATGAACTGTCTTTTAAAACATAATTTTAATTTCACTTTTAATAATAAAAAATCATAAGTTGTTATTTCCCAATTTTCTAAATACTTGGGTATAAGGAGCCCTTACTGTTCATTAACTCTAAATTAATACATAATTTGTCATCAATATGTAGTTCAGTAAGAAGTGATTAGCACTATTTTTTCCCTCACAGTGCATTTATATGTTAATTTATATGTAATTCATGTGAGGCAATTTAAATCATGTGGGAAATATTTTGAGACAGTTAACAGAGTGAGAAATATTCATTCTTCAGAAGAAATTCATTACAGCTATGAATACTGTTTGATTATAGATATTCATGAGGACCCTACTTTGAAACTCTCAAAATCATGCCTTTAATCTGTATTTAAATAGCTAGTGGTTGCCATTTATTGTGATGAAAATAGGACTCTATCCTTATGGTAATTGTAACAGAAGTCAATATTTCTCCTAATTTCCATCATTACTGCATTTTTAAAATCAGGCGTACAAAATTTAAGAAAAATCAAATGAAGTGTCTTGTACTAGATTGTATAAATAGGAAAAATGAAACATAAAATACGTTAGTGAAAATTTATGTACTTGCATTAACTTACTTAACTTGAATATTGTACCTGTTGAATTACCATTATAAGCACTTTGCACTTCATGAAGAAATTGACACATCTTTAAATAAAGATGTTGTCACGTATTCTCGGCTTGATCAGGATATTGAGAGATTGACAATTAGAATGTTTATATAATTACTGTTTATTGGTTTGAAAACATCTCACAATAATAATTAGAATAATGACAATGATGGCAACAGTATACAATAATAATATTATATGTCAATAACAAATAAATAATTATAAATTTCAATAAACAGAGATTACATATAAAACAGAATTTAAAATAATCGTCAGGATTTATTTACGGTAGATAAATAAATAATGAAAACCAGAATTCAGTCCCATTGACAAAAGATATAGCATGACCAGTAGTCATAACACTTTTGACCTGTAGTCTTGTATTAATAACAATAGTACAAGAGATAAGACAAGTATAAAGTTTTTTTACTTCAAGTACCTTTGCTGTTAATAAAACTACCCAATGAATTTATGAATGAAATTTAGTACATTATCTCTTTCACTTATAGTCTTACAGTAACCCACTGAACTATTTCTTGTTTTTGTTTACTCGGAATTACTCATGGTGACACCTCAGTTGTATCAAACTTGATATACTTGTATCACACTGGAAATACGCTTCTTCACTATCCTCTCTCTGACTGATGTATTGCAAACTCTCCTCATGAAACTGATGTCGTAACATCTCGCTAGACTGGTTCGCAGAACTCACATCTGCAGACTCTCATCTCGCAGACTTGCCTCACAGATCTGACATCAGAACGTCTCACATAGACTCATTTCACAGTACTGATTTTTAACTGGTCTTCTCAGAAGTATTTATACTCCTATACTCTTTACCTGCCAGACCAGACCCAACTCAAAGCATGAGAACGATCAACCAAGCCCTTTCTTTCCCATGCATTCCTATCCTTGGTCCGGTAACTCTTCTCACGGAATGAGTCTCTGTTCAGTGGGCAATATTGCAAAAGACAATTGTTAAACAGACCTGTTACTAACAGTGTTTCTTTTAACCCCTTTCTGAATTCCTCCCATTATTATATTTTCTATTATTTTCTTCTTAATTGGCAAGAATCCGTTACTCAGGTCTGCTACACCAGTCTTGTTAAACTATAAAGCTAAATTCTTAATAACAAGATGTTTAGTTGGTATGTTACACAGATGTAGAATATTGTTTTTTTCCAATTTATTAAACAGTAATTGAATAAATTTTTCACACAATATCACATAAGTTAGAAAACTGAACTAATGTTTATTTGTAGCAGCCAAAAAAATTGAATATGAAAATAGGTTATGTGCTGAGGGTGAACTAATTATTTTTAAATTCCTATATTGCTGATTACTTGCTGTGTTTTATTAGAAGATCATTAATAAACATCTCATATTCATAATAATTATGAAAATAAGCAGCTTTTTGGCTGGACATACTGTCAGAATGTCTTGTTCTAAAGAACTTCATTTATTTTTGTGGTAGAATTTTTTCACAGTTATCTCCACCAATTTCACCTGCCTTCATGCATTGCTTTAGATTAAAAGCTACTGCCTTATAAACATTTACCTCATTGAGTTCGGTCGGTCAGATTTAATTAACTTTATGGTACAAAACATGAAACAAAACTTATCGCACTATTATACAAAATAAAACTAGAGTAAACAATTAGAGGGTTTATTTAGACAGATTGGAATCAATTTTATAGTCAAAATTGAATTAAGTATAATCACAAAACCTAATAAAATATAAAATTAAAACAAAATAAAAACTTAAAGTAGAAAGTTAAAAACAAAATCATAACAAACGAAAATATTAAAAACAAAAACTTAAACTAAGTGTTAAGTCACAAAAACATGCAACTACTGTAAAAAATCTAAAAACACTATTAAAAAGTATGAAAAAAATATTAGCACCCCGTAGAAATAAAAACACCTAGTCAAAAACTTCTTTATTACTGCCCGTGATTTGACGGAAATAACTGAACAATTTAAATTTACGACACAAGGCGGCATAACCTATGCAATCCACAAGGATGTGGCGCACAGTCAAGCGGCACTTGCATCGTGCACAGATCGGTGCGTTTTCTGCTGACATCAGGTACCCTTGTGCAGCTCTCGTATATCCTATCCGCAATCGGCAGGGACCACTTCCTCTTGGCGAATTTTCCTTGAGGAGGAATCCCATGGCAACACAGTAGTTTTGTTTGACATGGCAAAGTTTGTTATCCACCGTGTCTACCCAGTCATCTTGCTAAATCGCACAAAGTACGTATTTGACATGGTTAATAAAGTCGGACGCAGAAACACGGGTGGTGAAGGATGGTTGATTACATGCGACTTTAGCAGCAGAATCTGCACGTTCATTACCCGAAATTCCCACTTGGCTAGGGATCCAGCAGAAACTCACCTGTGTGTTGCGATGGGCCAACTCGCGACTGCGTTGTAGATTTCGGTGACGATAGGATGCCTGTAATAAAGATTTTCTAAGTCTTGGAGAGCACTACACGAGTCGCTACAAATAAGGATACGACGGTACTTAGGGTTAATGATATTCAAAGCCTTATTTATAGCGTAGAGTTCAGCAGTAAAGACACTCATAATACCAGGTAGACCAATTAAAGGAAACAAAATGGGGGATATAGGTTCGATCATTAATAATAAATACGCATCGCTCTGTTTCGATCCATCCGCGTACACCACTGCGTCTGGGTTTGCCTTGAAGAGAATATGGTGAAACATTTTCTGAAAGAAAACAGTTAGTTTGATTCTTTATTGTATTTCGTTAGCTCAAACATAAAATTTATAAGGTTGATTGTCCACGGAAGATATGAACATGGATATATAGAAAATATAGAAGGTGTGAAGGTTCGGGTACGAACACCTAGGTACAGTACAACGTCGACGGTCTTCATATCTTCGATAATAAGTATTTCCAAGAACTACGTCAAAAACCGGGTGACTTGATCATGTTATTTTACCCGCCCTTAAGTCGGGTAAAATAACATCATAATACCTGGTTCCGTCTATCCCAAAGTGACGGCTCACCGCAGTCAAAAAGGATGCTTGATCTAAAAGTACCTGTAGCAAGCCGAAGGAAATCATGATGTACAGCATCTATTTTAAGCACGGTATTACTCGCTGAAGTGTAGACACAACCATAATCCAAACGGGAACGAACCAAGGAATAGTAAAAACGCAACATACACGACCGATCGGCACCCCAGTTGGTATTGCTAAGGACTCGCAGCATATCTAAAAGTTTGGAACACCTCGTTTTTAATTCTTTAATGTATTTGACGCACTTAAGGCAGCTATCAAAAAACTAAAAATCTGATAGAAAGAATGATAGCAATTAGCTCTCCAATTAGAAAGACTTGTGGAATAAAGGGGTCCCGCAGGCGAGAAAAGACTACACATTTTGTGTTCTCAGGTTAAAATGTGAACTAACGAACCGGGTTGGTCTAGTGGTGAACGCGATTAGTCTAGTGGTGGAACTCTTGACTTCCAAATCAGCTGATTTAGAAGTCGAGAGTTCCAGCGTTCAAGACCTAGTAGTTATTTTTATACGGATTTGAATACTAGATCGTGGATGCCGGTGTTCTTTGGTAGTCGGGTTTCAATTAACCACACATCTCAGGAATGGTCGAACTGAGACTGTACAACACTACACTTCATCTACACTCATACATATCATCTTCCTCATTCATCCTGTGAAGTAATACCTGAACAGTAATTCCCGTGAAACAAGAAAAATAAGGTTAAATTGTGAAGCTTGGACCAAGCTTCAAGGCGAGATGTAGTGTTCTGTAGTTGCCTCTCGGCAGTGGTTGGTGAATGGGATGCAGTATATACAGCAAAATCAACAAGAAATAAAGAATATGAAACGAGCGTCTGCACATATGTAGTTATACCGTTGATGGCTATAAAAAATAAAGTAGCACTTAATACACTTCCTTGAGGTACTCCATTCTCCAAATGGGCGCTACCCAAGAGAGAATTTCCAACATGAACACAGAAAGTTCGGTCATTGAGAAAACTCCCTAATAAAAGCAAGCATATTGCTCCTGACTCCCCATTCTTTGAGAGTGTCTAGAATACCACGTCATCAGGGTGTGTCGAACACCTTCCTGATATCAAAGAAGATAGCGACAAGACGCTGGAGTAGTAGGAAACCGTTTTTAATAGCTGTTTCCAATGACACTAAATGCATCATGTGACAAGACTTGTCGGTGCTTTGGTTTTATAATCATCTGTTAGTGGATATCAGGACAAATGAGTTTTACTTCTTGTTTAGAAACATGTTATTATAAATTCCTTCTGGATCACTGTTTTTATCCAATAATTGAATTTTTGCATTTCTTTTAATTTTTGTTTATTGTATATGATAAGGTATTGTGACAAGGGATGAGAACAATCCATTAGTATATAATATTATTATTCCTGTAAAAGAAGTAGTGTGTTACTGTTTATTTACGACTAGTATAAAAAATACCATGCTGATCTCTTTTTAGAATTTAATTTAAATTTTTAGAAAATGTGATAAATCATTCAATTACTCATTTAATATATAAAAGCTTATCATAAGTGTACTTATTTTGATGCGATAATATTTCACAATTCAGTTCTACTTGTAAACATTTTGGCATTTATTTTAATAACATGTAGATTTAAACACACAGTGTGCTATTAATTGATATTATAGGGATTGTGCTGAGAGTTTTTCCCAACATGTATTGATGATGGCAACAGATACATATAACCTTAACCCTGGCTTCAGAAGGTTAGTTTGTCTTTAAAATTTAATTTTAATAGTTTTCATTTGATTGTCTACCATTATTGAGAAAATAAATTAAGTGACTGCTCGATTTTTTTTTTTTTTAATTAAATTTATCCATCAATAACAATCATTGTTCTTGTTAAAATTCATTAAATTTGGTTGTTTTAATTTATTTATTTTTAAAAAAATCTTTGTTTATCTGTAATTCCCATTTATCAACATAATTGTGTCAGCTCACATTTTTGTATAGCATTCTGTTTTAGCCTATGTAATTTTATACTCTAACTTAATTTAATATTCATCTTTTTTCAGGGATTTACAAAAGAATTCAGCACATTGACTGCTCTTATAACACACCATTCTGTGATGCCTGAATTATTACCATGTCCATTGTCGCTTAGTCGTTACAACCCGAGCTTTGCCAAGTCTGATTCAAATAAGGATTTTGCTGACATCGATTCTGATCCTGATTACAATACACTGGCCGACTTCAGAAAAATGATGGCAGACCTTAATGTCTAACCAAAAATTCAGCTAAGCATTGCTCATCTAGGAAAAACATTTTATTTAATAATATCTTTGATATGGGACAATGCTGTAGCTGAATAATAAGGATAAATTTATTGTGTCTAGTTGTTTTTTTTTTTTGTGTTTAATTATAAACGTTATACTAAACTTGTTATCAGAGTATTGTTGTTGAACATTATTTAATTAACAATAATATATTGTTGTCTGCAGTTTAATAAATAATTCATCTGTTCCTGCTTTTAAGAATGGGTTTTGAGCTTAAAGTTATCCCTAGTTGTGTAACAAAAATATAAAAATTACTTTTAAGATAACATAAATAAATGTCTCTTTTATTATAAGTTCTTACTTCATGATTACTATTAAAATGTTATCATTACTTTAGTTATTATTTGTTATTTATTGACATATGAATCATTCAAAACATCTGTGTTGCTGTATGCAAAACCAAACCTTTGTTTTATAAATATGAAAAGGTGTGGATTCACTAACATAATAAAAATGACCTATAAATGATAGTAACTTTAAATTTAGTATTTTTATGTTATATAAATTTGATTATGCATAAAAAAAATATGTCTGTGTAATTGATGGATTCAGAATAATCCAAATAAAAAGTTTTGTTAACAAGTTTGATCAAATTAATTCTGGCTTGTAAATGTAATTTACATGCCTTTGGGACATTTTTCAAACTGCTTCTGCTAATATGTAAAAAAAATAAATATATAAAAAATCATAAATGCTTGTGATTCTTTTGATTTTGTAATTAGTAATAAAATAAATTTTTGAATTATTTTTGTAAAGATTTATCATTAAACTTTTATAGAGGTCTTGAATTTTTTAAACAGAAAAAATTATAATGTTTTGAAGTTGTATTCCAAGATGTTTTTTAAAATTATAAGAATTGTTCAGTTAGAATTACATTAAATTTTTTTTCACTGGCATCACCTTCAAATTGAACTGTTGAGTGACTGCACTAGCACTGCTCATTGCTTTTGAAGATGTCGCTTAATCTCATCAATGGAGTCAAATCTTCACCCTTTGAAATTAAATTTCACATTAGGAGGTAGTCACAGGAGACAAATCAATGGGAATGATGTGTTTCCAGATGCTAAACTGTACTTTGTAACTAAAAAATGTATTCATATTATTATGGTGGAACAGTCAATTTTTGTCGCACCACATACAGGTATATCAAACCTCTATACCACATACCTGTATGTCAAACTGTTTCTCCTTTGTATCTTTCCACAGTTGCTTCAGAACTAACCTTCCATAGTAGTTCTATAACTTGGAAGTTTACATCAGCCAACTGGCATCCATTTTCCAAGGATGCCTTTCAAACTTTGGTGACATTTCTGGTATCAAGTAGGGTTAAGATAACTTGAATATTTATTTTCATAGACTGATATTTGACTACTTATATCTTTGTAATTATGCATTACACCCAAATGATCATCACCAAATATTGTTTAAATTTTTTTTTGGTTATCCAAAAAAGTTATCCAAAAAGTTGTTTAAGCACATCTTAATACACATTCCATTTTCTTTACTTCTCTTATAATCAAGAACATAAACATTTCAAAAAAAAATCAGACCCTGGCATAAACCATAAATAATTAACATGTGTATTCAGCATGATATAATCCAGCATAAACCGTTAGTACTACCATCACATTTTCAGTTGTTAAATAGATTTCAGGCACTCTTTTTAGTGGTACCTTGTGTTCTATGCTAACCAGTGTCCTTGCTGAAAAAACTAAATAAAGCATAATGTATTTGTTTAAAGTTAGATGTTGTAACATACAGTTGAACATAAAAGCAAAATCATCTTATATTGTTGACATTTCAGCATCAAATTCTTGATATTACATTTGTGTAATAATGAAGTTTGCAGGATTATTGACAATTCCTGTATGTTACAAAAACTGATAGTGTTATTTTAATTACTATTCTGTATTTACTTAATGTACTGAATATCTCAAGCTGAAAAAAGTATAATAAACAAGAAACATATAAATTATTATAGTTACTGTTTTCATTTACTCTGTAATTAATTCAGCTTTTTTTTCCAGAGAAGAATTATTGAGTTATTAAAAAAATTATTACTTCCTTACAAAAATTAAAAAGACCTCATTTAGATGTAGATTTTTGATGAATTCTTCCTCATTATATCATAAGGAAGCTAACAAACACAGTTTAAAGAATCAATTCAAGTGTATTGAAAAGAGATTAAAAGAATGAATCAGATCTTTCTTTAAAGGTCCATTTTTTTAGTTTGTAATAACTCTCATTTCCTTTCTTTAAGATCATGTATAATTTTTACTCTTTCTGGCCTTTCTTTTTCCACCTTTTGATCCTTCTAACATTGTTTTAAATCAACTCTTTTCCTCTCATGATATGTCCAGCCAATTTACTTTACTATTTATTAGGTTCATTATTTTATTTTTCTTTCTGTCTGCCTGTTTAATCTTCTCCAAACTACTTCATCCTCTCCATATTTCAATTGCTTTCAGACTTTCTTTTTCTTAGTGTCAGTGTTTAACATTAATTCAGAAGTACGATCCAAAGATATCATTTCACAAGAGACTTGTTGAAATCAAATTCCATAATTCATGTTACTACTTAATAACTGTTTCTTTATATTAAATGTCTCCTTAACCATTGTTTTTCTAATTTTTGTTTTGTTTTAACTTTCGTAATTTTCTGTTAATATCATATCTAAATACATCTGCTATTTTACTTGTTCAGTTGTTCCTTCTTTTGTATAGGCAATTGATAGCTTATCATATCCTGTCCTGATTACTTTTGTTTTCCTAAGATTCATTTTCATACTATATTCTGCCACCTGAATTTCTACATATTAAGAAAAACAGTTATAGAAATTCAAAATCAAAATTTTACTGAAGAAAATATTTTTATTAATTCAAATATTTTCATCAGTAACATACAGCGTACTTCTGAGTTATAAATGGATAAAACTTTATATTGTGTTTTACAGCTGAATTCAATTTGGTAATGTTTGTCTAAATTGCTTTTGCTCATTTGATGGATATACTATATACTTCAAAAAAATCTTTCTAGACAATATGACATGAATTTTTTATCTAGTTTCAGAAATATTTTTCTTTGTAATATATTCATAATATTCTTAGAAATAAGTTGTATATGAATAATCTTTGTAGTTAACCAGGTGTCTGTTGTATAATGGCTTTCTTTCACTTAAATTTTAAATCATTTGTATTGTGTTAATTTATTTGTGTATCAAATGCTCCGGATTTTTTTTTTTTTTTTTAATGAACAAATAATTTATAAAATACTATTTTTTTGGAATCTTTAATTGCCATTTATCCATGTCATATATGTATTTGATGATTTAGGTGATATAATATATATATTTTGGTGATTTATATAATTGTTTATCTTTATATAAAAATATATCTGAGTAGCATTACAGTAAAGTTACAAAGTTTTGTACTTAGGTGTAATTATTCATCATATCTGTGAATGTTTGATCCTATAATTTTACTTCATTGTAAACAGGATTGTCAAGCCATCTGGTCAATTAATTTCTTAAGTAACAGTTGCTTCATACATGTAATCATTGCTTTTTAACAGATGTCTACTTTCACTATAAAATGGCACCAATAAATCTTGTTATTTTAGTTCCAAGATTGATGATTTTTCAGAATCTTAAAAGTAAATAGTTGTTCTAGAGAGGGGGTAAGAAAGAAGGAAAGAGTGGATAAGATTCCTAAATCTGAGATCAAAATATTAAATTAGAAAAAAATCTAATCATATTTTATTGAAGAAAGAAAAATAAATTACTAATAAATGCTAAGTTTATAATAAATAACAACAATAATAATAATAATAATAATAATGTAAAAAATAAAATATAATTAATAAATAAATAACAGCTAAGTTCATGGTATATGAAGATGTGGAAAGCAAAAGAAAGAAATGAATTGTACATAACATCTCCCAAAAAATAAGCTGAAATTCTAGGTAAAATAATCATTATAAAAATTAAATAAATAATAATTGATAAAAAAATTAGTTTGATGACTAAGATATTTGAAGATCAAAAAATACTTCAAATATTAGAAAGAAAAATTAATAAATTTTGTTAATAATTGCTATTCTGTTTCATAAATCTTAAAGATACTTTTGATGTCCAAGATACCCGACTCATCCAAGATTTAATTTAACTGTAATTGCGTAAAGATGATTCTGTTTATTTGTGATATGTTATCAGCTGATTTCTGTCTAGAAATTTTATTTCTGTCTATTTTTTATTTTCATTACGTGAACTACAAAGACTAGGGAATTAGATTTTAACTTTAATGTCTAAGTGATGATAATACAGTGTGATTATGACATAATTTACATAACTAACATCTCATTTGCTTATTTCCATCATTTATTACACAAAAATGCCACTGTCACGGTAATCATAATATTTTTTTATTTAGGTAATCTAGTTATATAGGCATGCTATGCTGTTAATGCTAATTTATATTTAATTTAAATATTTTACAAAAGTAATCATTTCTATTTTAATTTTAGAAATTTATATAAATTTTAATCTATTATGAGCATACAGTTTTTATTCAAACATTGTAATTTGATACTCATTAGTAGTTTTTACTTGATTATTATTCTCAGTTTTGTACAGTATACTGTTTCATCCATGTCTGTTGACTAATGTTATATATTTTTTTTAAATATTCAGAAGTTTCATTTGTCATTAATTAGAAAATTTGTCACCACAAAGCACTGAGAAGGTTTTTCATTAAGTGAACAACTAGGAATTCGTCATTTAAGTTTTTATTAATATTGTTTTTTTATTACAAAAAGAACTGAAAGATTTTATGATACATATTTTTTCATAAACAGAGTACATTATAAAATATTGTTATTAATATTTTTGTACTACAAAAATGTAAATAGAACAGTAAAATAATTCAAAGTAAATTAAATTATAATATGAAACAATATTATAGAAAAAAGTTAAATTATAAAATAATGATTTAGTTTTTACTTATTTCATATGTTAACAGTCAATTTTCTTGTATTAAGGTAACTGCAATCAGGAATTGTACACATTTGTTTCTATAATGCACATATAGTGAAGTAAGTAATACTAATTGGAGTATGAAATATTTTCATATTATGTAAAATTATAGAGAAAACAAATTTTTGTATATATATTTTTAATCCTTTCACAATTTAACAATATTTTGTTGTTATTGTTTGTTTTTTTTTCTAGTTATTTCCATTCTATGAATACAGATCAGATCTTGTCTTTTATCAAGTTGACACCATCAATCTTTTCATCTACCTTGAGTCATTTTTTGAGAATAGGGTTCTACATACTTGTATTTCTACTTATTTGATTCTACTCTGATATTTGCATCATCAGACTGTGTGTTTACTATTTCAACTATTTTTCTTTTTATCTACAAGTTTTATGTTAAGAATATTCCTCTATTCTTCTTTAATCAAAGATCATGATTCTGATCTGTAGATGGTAGCTTCTTTCACTTAAAAAACCTTTTGCTTGTGTTACTGTTTCTACGGTTCCACTTTTTAAATATCTCTACTCTCCTGAATGTAAATCATCCAGGTTCTATCTGTGTTTTTTTTTTACTTTGTTCTTTATCTTTTAATTTTTTAAATACATATCTATTTTTCCTAATTTTGTATGAACATTTAGTCACTGCTTTTATCTCTTTAATTTCTTAAGTTTAAATATTCACTAATCCATTTTTTCTGTGTTTTTATTTTATTTTTACCTAAGTTATACTTCTCTCAAAATCTTGACCAATTGTTGTACTGTAGTTTTTAATTCTTTTTAATTATAGTTTTAAGTCAACAATAATAATAGTCTCATGAATCTATCTATATTTTTAGTCTACCACAGTCTACTGTATCTGAAGTATGCAATGAGTTATAGTTGATTCCTTATGGCTGTGCCAATAAGTTTTTATTCACCACTGATAATTGATTTGAATGTTTAAATAGTGACTGATAATTGAAAACTAATAATGTTTTATTTTAAATCAGTGATTTCCAAACTGTTCACCACAAGCTACCAAAACTAGTCACCATGGCTACTAAGATTACTGTTGTTTTATTGCCACTCCATGGCAGTTGGTGAGCATCTCTGCCTTTCATCTGGAAGATTTTGATTTCAAATATTGGTATTTTCAGATTGGCATTTTTATATTACAAAATTAATTTTGTCCACATCTTAAAAAATAAATTATTCTTATTAGCTATGAACCTGTAATCATTGAAGAATAAACAAACTTGTAATAATTTTCTATCTCTGATAAATACATATGAATTTGCATTAAGAGATCCTTGACAGCATTATTTTTGCACACCAGTCTAAATCTGAGAACAGTATTTCTTCTTTCTTAGTTTTATGTTTTGTTGTGTTTGATTAACATTGAATACCACATAATTTGTAATTAACTGTAGTAATTACAACAGTAATAAAATTTGTAATCAACAGTACATTCAAAGTTATGGTGTCCACTTGCTACCAAGTGTAGATATTATTTATCACCACAAATATCCACCTACTGGTCATTCAGACAATCAATGTACCGCTCTGTCTCCTCAGTGTTCTAAAACATCTGGCTGTCCTGTGTCTTAAGGTTTTTAAAACATTCAGCCATTGTAAATAAATACCTTGATTGGCAGACATTCAGTTTGATAGTTTCATGCAGTTTACTTTGGTGTGTACACTTTAGTGAAAAATAAATACACCTGACCTTTATTTTACTCATACAATCTGCATAAATAAATCTGTATGTAGAGATGTATATAAGTAGAATTCTCTGAATTCTATGTTGATAGGACTAAACTCCTATGTTATTCTAATCTCCTATGTTGATAGGACTAAACTCCTATGTTATTCTAATCTCCTATGTTGATAGGAGAGACACAACTAATTATCAGAAGATTAAGGGAGCTGCAACTCTTAAAGTTTTGGGTAATTTAATGTTATATCATGTTTTAAATTCTATTAATGTAAACCATCTAGTACAGAATGTTGAGATATGACATACATAACCTTAATTTTATCATGAAAGTACTTTCATGAGATTCTGCTTCCTCAGTCATGAGAGGATACGTTTAATTTAATATTTCAATCATGACTGAGGATGCAGGATTCTGCAAATGTACTTTCATGAAAAATTAAGATAAGATATGTCGTCTCAATATTCTGTACTAGGTGGTTTATATTAATAGAATTTAAAATATAATTTAACAGTACACAGAAATAATATAAATCTTAAAAAGATTAATTTCAGTTTTATTTCAAAGTAATGATACTTTTTAAACTTTTTCCTTCAAATATTTCAACATTGTTTAGCGATTACTATTTTTATTTCTCCCTAACAAAATTTCTTACTTTAAAGTGTCATTCAGAATATAGCAAATAAATACTTTCTTTTGTTTTTTTTGCAATTATGATATGTTTCTTCTCAATTTTTTCACTTTTTTATTCTTCAGTACACATGTTTATGAGTATCTTTACATATATGTATTATAAATTCAGTCTTTCCAGCTTTGTTTATTAACTCGTACTTTTCAACCTCATTTTCAGAAAGTTTGTTTATTCCTGTCTTTTCTGTTTCTTCTTGTTAATTTTATTCATTCTCTGCTACTTACCTTAGCAATAATATTGTTATTATTTCCTGGGTTTCTTATTAATCCTGTAAATTTATTTTAATAGTGTTATGCTCATTTGAATAGAAAAATTAAATTAGATAACTAATATTTATTTTCTGTTATGAGAAATCACAGGAATAATTAATACCAGCAACTGCATCAAATACATTTGACCTCCCTCTTTTACTATACTGAATGGGCATCGTAGCAATACTAATTTCTGGTTATATCTATAACCATGATATTTTTATATCATCATTATAAGGTGTTCTACCTTCAGACTAATTCTGATGTTAGTGATTTCTCCAATCTCTTCTGTTACTTGTTAATTATTTTGTTTAATTAAATTCATTTAGTCGATAAATTTACTGGTTTATAAAGCTACATTATGCTTTAGGACAATGTTCCGTATCATTTAATAAAAATTCATTCCATTTCTTTTTCTGAAAAGAAAATAATATATCTTTCCCACCTTTCCTTATTCTTCTTACATTTTCAATTTTTTTCTTTTTTCGAATAGGCCCCTTTGAACCACAAAATTCAATTAATTCTTTTTGGAAAGGTTTTTGTTCACACACAGAGATGTGTGAAAATTCTGTTTACATATCTGTTTGGGTCCATTCTTTGTAGATATCCATAGAATGCAATTCTTGATTTTCTGATAGTGTCTGTAATCCTTTCGATGTGTGTATGTTGTCTTTTCAATGTCTTTGTTATGTCATCTTTGGAACTATTCGTTTTCTTTAATTGGTCCCAACATTCTCCTCAGTATTTTTCTTTCTTCCACTTTCAGTTTACCTTAGATCACTATGTCTACTAAGGGTTAAACATTCTGCTGCATAAAGGGCTTCAGGTTGAATTACTGTAATATGTCTTAAATTTGTATTGAAAGAAATAGATTTTTTGTTGTTTAGATGTTTGGTGAGCTGGTAGGCTGGTCTCATTTTGCTGATTCTTTGACTTACTGCTTCTTTTTCTGAACATTATTTTCAGTTACTTCACCTAAGTACTTGAATTTATCAACTTTTCTTATTTTCCCATATTTTGTCTCAAGTTTTATTTATTTAAGAAATAATTGATTTTTTTTTGTTTTTATTTATTTATTTTTCATAATATAATTTTTATGAACTTTTATTTGTACAATTTTATTATGTATTTTAAAATTAATAATTTTTTTATTCATTAGACCTTTCATAATGCATTGAAATGCAGTGGT
The DNA here is from genome assembly GCF_047948215.1 of Lycorma delicatula. Taxonomy (NCBI): domain Eukaryota; kingdom Metazoa; phylum Arthropoda; class Insecta; order Hemiptera; family Fulgoridae; genus Lycorma; species Lycorma delicatula. The sequence continues at coordinate 161,258,433 of NC_134455.1, read as the reverse complement.
TTGTAATTAATTCTTCAGAGAATAAAAATTAGTCATTTTGCTACTTGTATGTTGTAACAAACCTAGTCTTGTACAGTACTTTATTGTATTATTGTAGGATTTTAGTAGCAAAGTGATGTGTTAGATTTTTTATTAAATTTTATAATTAATTAACTTAAAAATATAAATATTTTTTATCTTAACTACATTTATTACTTTTTATATTATTATTATTATTATTATTATTTCTATCTTTATTAAATATATCATTCTGAACTAATCTTTATACATTGCCTCCTGTAATACAAATTTTTTCATTTTATTCAGATTCAATTCATATGTTGTTTGTTAAGAAAAACTTATTTTTATATTATTTGTGTATTGGTTTGAAAGTTGTTTTTTAAAGAATACTTATTCAAACATATTTTTCAGTATAAATTTAGTGAAGTATATTCTTTACTGCTGTTATTCATTAACAACATACATATAATGTTTTAAGTTGAAAACAATAATTTTTTTCTTTTTATAAATATTAGTTATTTTTACTTTGACAACAGTTTATTAAAAATGGCTTCAGCCATAGGAATATCAATCTTACTTCACACCATTCAATTTTCAGGATATTATTTTGTGAGGTTTGCCATGTGTTTCAAACAAAACACCACATTGCTGCTGGATTAATGATAATTATAATTGCCAGTTATTGTAACAGCCATCCTATGCTGTTGAAGGATCTAGGTACAAATGCTATTAAATTTATAACTAATTTTATTTTGATTTAATTAGCTGTGTTACTGGTCATTGTAAAAAATGAATGAATAAAATAAAATAAAATAAAATAAAATAAAATAAAATAAAATAAAATAAATAGCATCATTGCTCAGAAGTGGTCTACCTTCTAAGCAATAACAGCAGTTGAGCAATTGAACTAAAGTACTACAGTAAAACAATATAATATAAATTAAAAGTTATTTTCCAAAATTATTGGCTCTAAAGTCTTGAGATACTCTTTTTAAATCAACATTATTAATATTCTTATTATTTGGCTTTTTCTGTATAAAGTGGGAGTAACTAATGGATGTAAAAATGAATAGGAATCTGAAAAAAATTAATAGGAAATTAAAATATTAATTATGTTGAAGAATTGATTCCCTGTAAAATTCTGTAAATTCAAAAATAAAAAAAAATATTCTAACATTGTAAAACTGCTTAGGTAAAAAAGGATAGAGGTGTTGTTATCTTTCTGGTTAATACAGAGGAGAATCAAGTGTCTTTTTAACACTGAAAAAATATGTTTGAATAAATTTTAGATGACAATTTCAGTCAGCTTCAGCTATCTATTTAAAACAAATACTTTGTTCGTAATTTTGTACACAGAACATTTATATTCTGTATTTTGATATCCTATAATAAAAAAATGAAATTACATATTCAACAGAAAATTTCAGCATGAAATATACTTTGTCAGCTTTTTCATTAGTTTATTTTACAATTATAAATATTGTTATTACCATCTGAATAGTTAACAAGTGCTGGATGTATGTTTCAGAAGCAATTATGTTTTATTGATGTGTGCAAATTAACCTTAAGGACTGAGAAAACCTGAAGATGTGATAAAATATTCATGCCTGTGTGTATATACAATATATATATATATATATATATATATATATATATATATATATATATATATATATATGTGTATATATGTGTGTGTATATACAATATATATATATGTAATTGAATAACTTTATCTAATTATTGTATTTATTTATATCATCCTATATCAAGTGCCAAATTATATATATTTTTTTTTAAATTTATTTTGTTAAATGTTTATGTGAGAATTTAATTTTTAATGCATGTTAGCCTCTTGGACCACTTGTATAATCTATTGATTAAATAGGTCAGTTCAGTTTTAATTTATTTTCAGTTAAAATTTTATTTTATTTATTTTAATGTTAATCTTCAGAAAACAATGGAACACTATATTTAATAATACTTCCCTTATTGATGATCTACAGGTATAGTTTTTTCTTAAAGAAAGAGAATGAGATTGTGGAATTTCAGCTTTTGAATCCAGTTATGGATCTATACAACTACAAGACTGAAAAACTCTTTTTTTTTTTTTTGTAGAATTAAAATACAGTAAGAACTCTTGTTCATCAATAGTAAGAGGAAATTAGCAAAACTGCTAATCACTTTCCAATAAATGGATTGTGGTTCAGTTGGCATTATTCTATATACTAATTTTTCTTCTTTTTTTAAGCCACCATTGTTTCTTATAAACTGTTATAAGAATCTTTATTTTCCTCTCAGTATACTTCATTTTTTCTGTATCTGTCAGATTAAACTTAATAATTTCAGGTAAAAGTAAATCAGGTTGCATTTTATCTTGTAATTATAAGGGGACATTTATAAAACTAGGATCACCTGGTTTGACAAATGGCCCTCTTTAAAACAAAGTAAAATTTCTCTCTTTGAATAACAGATTCTTTTTAAATGTAATTTTTATATTTTTTTACTAATTTTTTTCCTATTTTAAAAAACAATAATATAAAATATTAGAAAAAACAAGGGGCTTATAAAATATTAATGAAATTTCTTGTCCTCAAAGTAAATATACACACTGCTATCAGCTGATGTATTTCCGGATATTTTTACTTCTTTGTATGATGTAGAAGCATTGTGATCGTAAAAATGTTGGTTTTCAGATTTCAACAGAAATATCCATTTTGTCCATTTCTGAATACATATTGACTAGTTTTGGCATGACATCTTTACGTACGTATGTATGTATTTGTATATATGTATATACATACATATGTATGTATCTTGCATAACTCAAAAACTATTAGCTGTAGGCTGTTAAAATTTTGGATTTAGGACTGTTGTAACATCTAGTTGTCACCTCCCTTTTTGATTGCAATCGACTTAACCAAAAAGTCCAGAAATCAAAAAAAAATTTCAATTTTGGACTTTTTCTTAATTGCAGTAATAAGATCTCATTGAGTGCTTATCAACGATATATCATAAGTGGTACTTATTTTCATTGATGTTATAGTCAAATGAAATTAAATTTTAATTAATGAAATTTTTGAATCTTAGAAGGGGAAGGCACATCGGTTCAAATATGACTTCATCTCCTTTTTTTTAATTTAAACATATTGATTTATTAATAATTATTAACCTCTGATTGTAAAAAAAATTTACAATGAATAATAATTCAATAATAATAAAAAAAAAATATGAAAAAATATCAGAAGTTATTTATGAAATAAAACTTTATGTACTTTTCATTTAAAAGAAATGTGTATATGTAATTTAATAGGCATACAAGGAAGTGATGTGGTCCCACTTCAGATTTTTTATACTTTATAATATAAAATAATATAAAATAATATTCAGTGAATGATCGATCACATTATTTATATTCAAATTTGGCAAAAAGATTTTATTATTATTATTATTATTATTTGTTTTCACAATCTCAATTTTTTTGAGATTGTGTATTTATTTGAGATTTATTAAAAAAACTAATAAAAAAATATTTATTCTATTACTTTTTTATTTTTTAAATAATATGATGTTTTTGTTTTAGAATACTGATAATTATTTTAAAAAAGAATCTGTTAAAACTAATATATAATAACATTTGAAAACCTTAAAGAAATTTTTCAAAAATTTAAATGTATTATTTATTAATTTGTCAGTTTTTTGTTTATTATTTCTTTACTAATTTTACTAAAGCAAGGAAGTTATACATTTTGAGAATTTTTTTAAAATTCTTCATTGAAAGTTCCTGTGGTGGTCATGTGCAAGTGTTTTCCTCATAACTTAAGAAATATACGAGAAACAATTTTTAAACAAAAAATCATCACATTGTTTACGTAGACAATTTAAAGATATTTTAGATTCTTTATCATCAGTATCATTGGAAAATTATTATAGCATAATGATGTATAAGCTGGTATTCTACCTTTTTTAAGTACTTTTATGCCAAAATTCAAGAAGATTAGATGAAAAACTTGACTTAAAAAATAATACCATAATAGTAAAAAATAATACCATTTCTATGTTTATAAAGCCTTGGTACAAGCTTAAACTAAGATTTCATCTGCGTGACTGCAGATTCTTCCATTGTTTCTTGACATTCTTTTTCTTCTTATTAAAATACAAACCCGTACTCCACAAACCCTTAGTTTGTGTGATAGCAATTTCTTAATATTTCTTAGCATTCCTTATTTTATTTTTATCAAGACTCTCACTTATTTTATCATTAGGTCTCTCATTTATTTGTTTCTTACCTATTACCTTTCCTCATACAGGTAGCATTTTTTGATGATCCACCCAAATTTGAAATAAAACTAGAAAGTGTAAAATAAATTCCCAAAAAAAACAAAACTTATCTTAGTTTTTAATTTTGACTTTTTGAAGTTGATGCCTAAGGATTATTAAATTGTTGATAATTGTTTGTTTTTAATTACGTGCTAGCATCTAACAGTCTAAATTAAAAGAAGAGAAGAAGTGTTATTTTTTAGTGAAGTTTTTTAAGCCAGTTTCATTTTTTTAAAGTTTACTTTATCTTAAATCATATTGTTTCAAGTGAATTATAATTAAGAAATTAAAATTTGTTATTTTATAATCATATAATCAAACTGATAAGCACAATTAAAAAATAATTTGATTTTAAATCCCAGTTTGAAAGATATAATATATAAATTGCATTATTACAATCTTAAGTTTAAACCTGTCAATAATTTTGTATAACTTCTTGTTCTTAACTATGAAATAAATGTGATAATTTATAAGATAATGTTATAAACAAATAATACCTTTAAAATCTTATTCAAAAGTAAATATAATTGTAGGGTTTTCAAGTTCACACATTTATTTATACACTTTTTATTGTTGATGAAGATAAAAAAAATTGATGTATATATCTTCCTACATTCTTTATCAGACATATTGAGTTGGATAATCAACAAAAGACCTCAAATTTCTTCTTCTCTACTATTACTTCTCTTCACTTTCATAATTTATATGCTTTTCTTTCCTCTGTATGTATGTATTTTAGATGCCATAACCATAATGATTTTAGGCAACTTGATATGAAGTTTAAGATGTTACAGAAATTTTGTTATTGATTTTCAGAGTAACATACATTTCATGTCAAGCTAAGTGAAGAATGAAGTGCTGGCTTCTTTACAAAACTGAAAATATACTCTTCTCGTTGCTCATTGCTCTGCCTCTTGATCTGTACCCTTTATCTGGTTCTTCAATATTCTGCTCATCACTTATATTTTACTCACTTATGAGATATGTATAAACCAATTCACCTGCTCTGCTTAATTTTTTGTACTAAGGTTTTTCCTCCAGCTTCTTTTCTATTACCTCATTTATAACATAATTAGTCCTTGTTTTTCCTTTCACACACATCTTTCTTACTTCTTCCTCTTTCTTCTTACTTGCACCATACTTCTTCCTCTTTTTCTCTTTCTCTCTTTATCTTATCTTCCTCTTTGTGTCCATGATCTAGACTTTAAAATGGGGAAGAATTCCCTAAAATTACAGTTAATAAAAAATAAATCTTACTGTAAAATCTTTAGCCTTATAAAACTTTTACTGCAAAAATTATCAGCAAAGGATGATTATTTTACCTGAAACCAAGTTTTTAAACAAATTAATTATTATTAAAAAAATAAAGAAATAGAAGATGAATAATCAAATAGATGAATTAGAGCAGATTAATTTCAAACTAAGAAAAGAACTACCATAAGGCAGATGATTAAAAATGAGTTTTTGGTTCCATACCTAAAGAGATAAGTTAAATCTAAATGATTGCAAATTTTCAATAATTGAATCTTATTTACCTATGTTCTGGTAAATAAGATCCTAATTGTTGAATATTCAATCATTATGAATATTCTTCTTCCTAGATCATTAAAAACTCACCTTCTCTCTAATTCTCCTGGCAAGTAACTGTTAACTTTATTAATTGTCAGTTAACATTATGGGTAATATATGTATGCTCTTTACTTAAGTGGTTAAATTAAAATTGAGCTTAGTGTATAATTGATATGTTTTATTTATTGATTGAGGTGCAAATTTAATACTGTTTTATAGCTGTTATTTTGTTATAATTTATAAATTATGTTTATAGAACACATTTAAGTAATAAGAATCATATTAATCTTATCACAAAACAAGCTGACAGTATGCAGTTAATTTAATAACAAAATAGATACATAAATAGGTACAAAATACATGAGACCCATCACACCTGAAATTAGTACTGCCATTCTCAAGAATATCAAATTTTCCATTCTTGATTAAATAGGGAAAATGAGGAATGAATCAGTTTCCTATCACGTTCTTAAAGTTGACTGTACTGCTGCATATCAGCATACCAAGCTGACTGAATTACAAGTGAGTGACACCTTCACACTGTTTAAAACTGGGATTGATGTTTAATGTATTTAATTACTTTCACAGAAAGCATCTCTTTAACTAGTGCTGGATGTATTCCAGATGTTTTATTTGCATCCAAGCAGTAAAATGACTGGGGTATATAATGCACCCTGTTCTACGGAAAGTATTATGTAGACTATCTATATTTGATAGTTAAAGAATTACTTTTCCAATAAAAGAAAAAGATTATGCTGATTAATTAGCATCTAGAAAAGCAAATGGAAGAACTTAATTATATACGACACCAACCAGCACATATCAAATGTCTTAATATGTTTATTTCTTTGAGCATGTTTTATCTCTGCACAAAATAACCAAGCACAAAGATAACTGAAATATTTTATCATAACAATAAGAAATACAAAGAATAAAGAAATACATTACAGTTAACATAATGTAAACAAAATTTCTGAAATAATAAGATAAAATGAAAAGCCTGATTACAAGTTTGCTTTTAGAACAAATCAAAACTGACCTTAATCATCAAAAAAATATATCACCCCAGGAGTTTACAAACTAAACTGCTTTAACAGAAAAAATTCTACATTCAGAAAGATTTGGTGCAATTAAAACATATAATGAATAGATAAAAAGACTTCACAATTTATTGGTTGATACTCAATGACCATCTTGTAAAATACATTTCTCAAACATAGTAACAACTATTTTATAGTATATTTAATCTTGATGTAAAAAATTGTATATGTATCAGTACCTACTTAAACTTAACAGAATCAGTTAAGTTGTTGTGAGGTCTTTTTATCTATTCATTATATGTTTTAATTGCATGTACATACAATTTTTGCTGTTAAAGCAGTTTAGTTAGCAAATTCCTGGGATGATATATTTTTTTGATAATTATAGTAACACTATAATGACTCAAATCAGTATAATTATCATTACTACAATGAAAGACTGGAAGCAATTTATGGAACACTTAAAAATCAATCTTTTGAACGTGATCCGGCCACTAAAATTCTATAGTCTGTCTGTTTAAAGGGCAGTAATGCATCAACATTCATTCAGTGGATGTATTAAGCTTCAGGGTTAAGCTTACAATAAGATGTATTAAAGTAAACTGGAGGATGTGTACCAGTTTGACAGAAATACAGGATAGTGTTATAAAAGAATTTTTTATGCACTTACATTTCACATATTGACTCAAAGTAATGAAGTTCTTTCCTGTAAAGTACTTTTTGAAGTCAATTAATGGCATCTTTTACAAGTTTTGAGAACAAATACTGATTAACAGAGTTACAGTATTTGGTAAATCTACTGAACTGTAGTTGGTACTCTAAACAAGCTGTTTGTTTCTATATATAGAAATTTATTGCCTCTTTCAAAACATTAATAAATATATAATCCAACAAAGCAAATTAGGTACAAAATGATATGTAAAGCCATGCATTAATTTTTCAGCATTCTACAAATACAGTTTGTCAAAAATAAATAAATTTGGTTCGATCTGTCAAAAAAAGTATTAAGCTTGAGTGTTTCCAACCAACGTTTCCAGGCTGGAAACCAACGTTTCCAGACTAAAAAAAAAATCATTAAAAAATCCACTTATTATGTCTAGAAACTGCTGGTTCTTTCACTTAGCCTGTAGTTGATTGTTTTTAATGTACTTAAATTGTTGAATATATTAAAAAATCTCGGATAAAAAAAGATTGACCAAATTTTACAGACTAGCCACAAGATCTCTTTCCATATAGAAGTAAACATGGATTGTTTGCCATTAGTTTATTTAATACCTAAATAAACTAATGGCAAGTAAATTTAATTTGAATATTAAATTTACTTTAAATTACATTTGCCTGTGCATTTCCATTGTCCACATGCAGTTTCAACAGTCACCAGGTGCATTTAGACATTCTCTTCCATGTTGAAGGATCAGTCATAAAAACAGTCTCTCACAACAATTTTCTGTTTATCATCACTCCTTACACACAAATGGTGATTTTTCTTTGATTATGTTCTAATGTAAGTTGTCACAGATTGTTAAGTGGACTTCTAGGCACCCACTGAATTTCAGAGCCTAAACCAATCTACAGCCCTTCAAATCAAAAGGTCCTTACTAACTGAGTGGAATGAGCCAGAGCTCATTACACTCAGTTGAATTATCTTACTGTTGAATTAACAGTTAATTTCATATCTGTCAATCGAATTCGAGAAATAAAGTAAAATTCATGCATGTTGAGGCATGAAACGCTGTTAATATTTCTTTCAAAAAAGTATGGTCCTATCAAATGCAGTCCAGGCATTGCTGTCCTCATAGTTATATATAGTATGTGTGGATGGTCTGTGATTTCCTCATAAAAGTAATGATTTTCTTTACACTTAAAATACACAAGCCAAGATTTATTATTCATGTAAATTTCACACTTAGAGAAGAAAACTGATTTCCATGATTGAACAATGGGGAAACATCTTAGGAGAGATTTGCAACAGCTTACCCTTAAAGTTATGTTTCAGTAAGAAATATCATTAATACAAACAGGCTTAAAGGGTTTAAACCCAAGAACTTTTTCATTATTTTCTGAAGTATTGAATGGGGGGGGGGGGGGAAATAGCTCAAAGACCATTTTGTCTCTGACAAAAGAGAAGAATTTTTGTCCTGAACATCATTATTGTCTTTTAGAGTGCATAGCAATTCTTTGGCAGAAGATGGTATAAATTTGTGGGTTTTTCTTTCCTGAAGTTGACAAATTAACTCAAAATATGCCAGAAATGTTTCTGTTGCTGTGATAATTAGCTTCCATTATCTGAACTACATTATTAAATAATTGTAGCGTACCGTATAAAAATGTCAAAAACGGTTTACTTTCTAGATTTTCAAAAAAATCAAATAATAATTTTAGGCATTTGTCACAAAATAAGAAGTATGATTTTAGGCTATCAAAAATGGAAAGAATTCTTTTTATTTCAGGTAACAAATTAAGGAACCTTGTGCTGTGAGATATAGTTTTTTGTAATCTGTTTCCACAAATTCACAGAACTCGTTACTCTTACTGTATATTTGTAAAATATTTATAAATTGTTATAACAAGAACTTCTATGTCCAGGGGTATAGATGCTGACTGTACTGAATTGTGCACAATGTGAGCTGAACAACCAATTCCTAAAATAGGTCTATCCAAATCACTTTGAATTTTTCTGAACACATTTTCATTCCCCTTTCTATTCACATCACCAAAATTACTGTTAGTGTTATCAGCTGTATAACAAACCAACTTTACTTCAGGTTTGTATTTTTTCACACACTGGAAAAGATACTGAGTCAAAATTTGATCAGTTTCACCTGACAGTTCATTGAAATTTAAAAGTTTAACTTGAATTTCCTCCTTCAGATTGAAATATCTTACAACAATCGAAACAAGTTTTACTTCACTTCCTTTGAACTATTCATCATTACTGTTTACATGTTGGTTTGCTTGGCTTCCATCGCGAGGCTCTGCAGCCTCTTCCGCAAGCGGGAGATTGGCAACTGAACGAAATTTAGATCCGGTGCGTTGTGATCACCGTTCTGCTTCGGAACTGGACCGACTCGGAACCGCATCTCAAATACCTAGGCCTCTTGGCAATTTTTACATGGCTGCTCGAACTTTTACCTCTAAATCGATTGGCAGATCCTTTCCCAATACGATGATAGCTTCGTAGGAGGTTGTTTTAAAAACAGCAGTGCATAAAATTAAGGATCTGCGGTGGGCACTCTTTAAATTTTGAACAAGTGCTCTATTTATATCCAACCTATGCGCCCAAACAGGTGCCGCGAAAGAGATCATGCTTTCGAAGAGACCTCAGTACACCATGTACATTTGATGGCCCGATAACCCATAGTCTTTCCGAGCAATCCTAAGTTTGTGCATCACTGAGACGGCATCCGCCGCTACTTGCCTAATGTGGTTACTAAACAGTAACTTATCATCAAACAAAACACTTAGGTACTTAACTCTAACTCGGCTGATTACAAAGCCTTTATATTTGGTTTGGCGGTTACGACTAAACGATAATTTGTCTGCACCCTTGAGAAGCATAAACTTCGTCTTGGGCACAGAAATATTTAAATGTTGAATGTCCATCCAGCCGTCTTGGTTGACAAGGCCGCCTGCGCCCGGTCTTCTAGCTGTGGTCGTGAATTACCACGAACTAAAAGGAGATAGTCATCGGCGAAAGCCTGGACCGTGACCCCTTCTGGAAATGTCAATCCCAGAAATCCGTAAATACCAGGTTCCACAGTAGGGGACCGAGAACGGAACCCTGCAAGCTTCACCTAATTGTGGAAAGATCCGTCCACAACTAGTTGCGCATCCTTAAACAGAGCCGTACGGTTAGACAAACAGCCAAGTACCACAGCCTGCACCGGCTACGGGAACGTTGCGGCGTTCCAACTCATAGAGGACAGAACTCCAACACAAAGATGTCTTAAAAATTGCCAAAACATATTTACAACGCTTTCCACCTTAGTAAGAGCATTTAAAATGCAGTCCTCGGTGCTAACCGCTTTAGTGAAGCCATATTGGACTCGATGTAGAAAATAGTTCACCTCAATGCTTTCCCAGAGCCATTCCTCAACCAGCCTTTCAAGCAACTTGCCGATTACCGGCAAGAGGCTGACGGGTCGTTAACTGCCGACCTCACTAGGCTCCTTTCCTGGTGTTAAGAGCACCCTCACTAAAGCCACTTTCCAACGAGTCGGGAAGCAGCCCCAGCTTAGGCACCCAAAGAACAGCCTGCCAAGCGGCTATCTTATGACAGGCAGCAGATGATAGAAAATATCCGGATCAAGTTGGTCAATCCCCGGTGTCTTTCTCAGTGCCATTCGAGAAACCACTCTATATCTTCGGGTCCACAGCCCGTACGCCAGGGAATGGTATCTCGCCCGTCTTAACGCCGACTTCTGCTTCACCCTCTGGAGCATCTGGAAACAGAGTATCCAGGAACGCCTGGTAAGTCGCCACAGATGTTAAAGTGTGCTCAGGACCACCAAACCCGCTGGAACACTGGACAGCACGTGGAATGGCTTTGGCCGGTAACATGATTTTACAAGCTGCCAGCGGCTGCGCTGCAAGTCGTGCATGAGGTCTTCTCATAGCCCGAGTCTGGCTTCCTTGATGACATAAACATACTCATTATGGGCGCGCCGGTAGATCCGCAGACACTCAGCGCGCACGTCATCAACGATAATCCCCGTTAGGGGGCTACACTGGTATCTTCTCCTAGCGGACCTTTTCTTTTTCCTGTTTAGCCTCCGGTAACTACCGTTCAGATAATACTTCAGAGGATGATATGTATGAGTGTAAATGAAGTGTAGTCTTGTACATTCTCAGTTCGACCATTTCTGAGATGTGTGGTTAATTGAAATCCAACCACCAAAGAACACCGATATCCACGATCTAGTATTCAAGTCCGCGTAAAAATAACTGGCTTTACTAGGACTTGAACGCTGGAACTCTCGACTTCCAAATCAGCTGATTTGGGAAGACGCGTTCACCACTCGACCAACCCGGTGGGTTTCTCCTAGCGGACCTAACTCTTGCGCGCAGCACGCTAAGGTCAGAGGACCACCACTTTTTCCCGGGTTTCCGCCTGTGTTTAACAGACGGCTCCCCAGAAGTAGTGGTCATGACCGTTCCAGGCACTCTCCGATCAGCGGACTGCCCACTACCTAAGGGTCCGTCCATTGACCGAGGCCGCCGTAGGACTTTATTGCAGCCAGTCTTGATGGCCTGGCCGAATTGTTCATCCATCAATTCCACCTCCTCCCTGTGCTCCATGCGCCATTCCAACCCCTGCAAGGCAGCTGCGCACTCGCGTCACACCGATCCTGATCCAGGCCCCTAAGGTTATAGCGACTCGAATCTGGAGCTCTTAGACCGCCTCCGTAAACGATCTCACAGGTTATAAGCCTATGATCGCTCACACTGGCCTCGGGCCAGACAGTCCAACTACTTGTACTTCGTAGCAAGTCGCCCATCACCAAAGTGACGTCGATGTAACTTTCTCCCAGTTCGGAAGAGAAAGTTAGCGGTTGTTCTGCGTCGTTAATCAAGTAGAGGTCCCTGACTTCAATGAACTGTTCGAGACCAGCACCTCTGGGATCAATGAGTGGTGAACCCCAGGCGGAAGAGTTGGCGTTAGTGTCCAGAGCAACCAGCATTCTGATCCGCGGGAGACCGTCCAGAATCCTGCCCAACTTTGCCAGCAAGTCATCGATACTCTATCCAAGCTGGAAGTATCCCGACACCAGTACGACATCGAGCATATCACTCGTGATTCGCACAACGGTGAATTGCTCTTCAGAGCAATGGGGCATCCACAAGACATCCAATAAATCTGAGCCAACCATGATCGCGGAGAGCGGCCGTCCCCCACGAGAATGAATAACATCCACTTCCCGGAACCCGACCACCCTATCCCCGAACGCGTACGGCTCCTAGACCAAGAAGACCTTGAGGTTGTACTCCTCAAGGAGCCTCATGGCTTCACTGGTGGCCGCCTGGAAATGATGCAGGTTTAATTGCCCCAGGCGCAAGCGTTCGACATGGTGGAGTCCGTTCTCAAAGGCTTCCCCAGTCCAGGGGTCGCCATAAGCTGTATTTTTTACAGCTCTCGCCCGAGCAATCTCATACGCCCTACACTGCCTACCCCTGACCCGGTGTCCAGCATCTCTGCCTTTCACCAAGGTACAGGCGGCGTAGACTTGGCAGGGTAATTGGCTGCCCTGTGCCCTGGAGGAGCACAGTGACCACACATCTCCGACTGCGCTCTGCAGCGGAGAGAAGTGTGACCAAAGCCCTGACTGAAGCATCGAGCGCCTTCTATAAGGTCCACCGGAAAAAAAGACGACAACCGGCCACCAAGACCTGCCGGATCTTAGGCTAGGTCCCTAAAACCCAGTGACTCTTTAAGGCTTCCTTCTTTCCCAGCTGCCGATCCACCTCGGTTTCCCTAAGGAAGTTCTCGACGGCCATATCCAAGGTAGGATTTTGACCGTGCACGGCCCTCAGGATTTCGGGCCCCTCTACCCTTATCGCCCTTGGCATATCATTTACCAATATCTGCGGCCTCCGCTCGGCCAGCAACTGAGCCTTTAACCCGTTCTTCTACAGAACTTCGGCCTCCAGCAGTTGCTTAGCCTGCCGCTCACTAACAACTTCCAAGATCACGCCATGGTCCCTTGTTTTTGTGACCCGGGAGACTTGGATCCTTTCTCTCCGGGGGTCTAGAACCTTTTTAAGGGTTAGCTCCGTCGCTACCGACGAAGTCCCCGAACCAGGTTTAAGCGGGACTACAGTAGCACGCTGAATATTTGCCGCCGAGGGCTGTACTGGCGGTGGACCAATCCGCTTAGACGCAGGCGTGGCAGCAACTGAGGCGAAAGAGCTGGCTTCCTAACCTTCTCTTCCACCCGTTGAATGAATTTCTGGAGTTCGCCCGGAGCCTCACCCGTCACCGGGTTTAAAACCCCAAACTCCCTCCACAACCACGTCGACCTTCGTTGACAGTCGCGAAACGACTGAATTCAGGCCAAGGTTGGCGCCTTTGAGTCCTTCGTATTTTAATGTCACACCTACAACCATCAAGCTACAGTCACTTAAAAAGGAGTCGACCATCTGTCAAAACTCCATTGCCACACGCGACTCTTTCTTAGAGGAGACTCTGGACCATTCGGACCGCATCTCCTCGATCCGCCCGATCGAGGCTCTCCCTCCACTACCGCGCGCACCCTGCACGGTTCCAGCCGCATAGTGGTGGAATAAACGATTCTTTTTCAGGAATCGAAAGAATCGATTCGATTTTCAGTAAGGATTTGTAAAAAAGAATCGTTCGTCCCATTCAATGATATTTTTTCTTCCCATCACTACCAGAGCTGTAAACTCTAATGCGCATGCTCTCTTTCTCTTCTTCAGCCAAATTTAGCGGTTCATCTCTTCTTACTGCTGTTTGACTCAACTGGTGCATACATACTAAATGTCTTCGATTCTTCTCTTTTCAACTCTTCGAATTCGATTCTTAAGTAAACATCTTCTTTTTCGGTTGTATTCGATTTTTAGTAGCCTATCACTTCAGATACTTCTTCCCTTCATCTACCTAACGATTCTCCTTATTTCATCTCTTATTTGATTCCTTTACGAAAACAAGCTTATATCAACAAATCTCATCGCTAAACAGAGAAGGGAAAATTTAAACTGTTACGCACACATTCTATATGACATCATTATTCTTTTTTCTTTTAATTTCATTCGGGCGGGAAGCTATGTTGCACAATATTAATTACTGTCGTTCTTTTGCGCATACTGTCAAGCTCAAGATATATTTTACAATTACTCTTAGTAGACGGATAAAAGACGACAGTCGATTCCGTTTTCATGGTGCATAATATTTACGTGTTCTATTTAGAGTTGTGTTTCTAGTTTTTTTTTAGTTTTTTTATTTGGGCCTACCCAATTTCGTAAGATTTTTTTTACATTACATAACCAGAAAACGATTTTTTTTCTAAATGTTTATCAATATTATTTTTTTAGATCATTAGTTTTTACGTATGTATATATTTTATAAGCACTTTTAAAAAAGAATATTTTATTTTTAAATTTATAAACATGAGCTGCAGAAAAAGAAGTCACATCTGGACTTGCTTTTCCGAAGCAAGCCCTGGAAAAACTTTGCGTAATCTTTGCCGTAGTTCAGTATCCTATGCTAGTGGGACAACTAGTAATCTGTCTCGTCATATTAAAGTTAAACACCCAGGAGCTGATATTTCAAGACATAAAATCCTTGTCCTTCTGATTATGTTTCAGAAATGCATTATAATTTAAATCCTACTACGTCTATTGCGACTGAACCAAATGAATCGCAGCAATTAGCCCTTAAATTAACAAACCTTGTTGAATCGCCTAATCCTTCTTCTGTGCATCCAATAACATCTTTGTCCCCAAAAAGTACACAAAAGTTGTCATTTCGCTGTAGTTGATGAGAAACAAAAAATGTTTTATGGGCTTACAGATAAAATTTAATTGTTTAAAATTAATTCAGTTAAATAGCACAATTAATGAAAACATTTTATAATCAGAAGTAATAAATTTGCCGTATGTTCAATAAACATTAGTGATGGTGATGTAATAAGTTATGCGTCACATGTGGTAAACAATAAATATATAAATAAAACAAACGCAAGCTAGAATTTGGTATGGTAGGAGGATCCCCACTACAAGTTATGCATAAGAAAGATTGCTATGAATCAAATCGATTCAAACCATAATTGAGGAAGATTTGTTTTCCTGTCGCCTATCCAATTCATTGTTAAGAATCGTAAAAATCGGTTTCTCCTGCAAACCGATTCTCGATTCTTTCGTTCAGTATAAAGAATCGAATCGAAGGAACGACTCGTTCACGATTCTTCCCATTACTACAGCCGCAGCCTTCCCCGCACAGCTCGTAGTGGAAGTTTCTGCAAGATTTTTAATGCAATCCGCCGGTGCACGTGGGTGCAGTACTGCCTTCATGGAGACCTCCGAGAGCTCCTTATCGGAGGACTCGGCGGAGATCTACCAAGTGACGTTGTCGGCAAGAAGAGATTGCCGGCAATAGGATCCCGAGCAAGGCCACCTGTTTTCACGTAGCCCTGCGCGAAACATCAAAAGCTAAAAGCTCCTAGATTAGACCACCGGTGAGGTCGGAGCGAAAATCGCTTCCCGAACCTGCCAGAGGATCGAAAAGATTATTGGCCTCAACGAATATAAGAACGGGGACACGATGCAACACAAAGGAAACGTCCTTACTTAGCCTACAGTGGCACTCCTGCAACACACTACACAGCTGTCTAGCCTAAACTCAGCAACGCAGGTTGACTGACAGCCACTGATCGTTGTCAGCCCCGACGACGTGAACGTAGGAACGATGCACTTGTAGAAGTAGATCGCTACCGGTAGCAGTAAACACAAATTATACAGCACGGGGCCAGAGGCCGAGATGCGAAGTTACTGTTACATAATTAATGTTTTCCAGAGAACGCAACACATTATCAAGTATAAATAACCATAATAAGTAATTAACAATAATAAGTATTGTATAAGTTAATAATAATTGCCTTGGTTTTGGCTCTAGCAGATGAAAATTTTGGGTTATATAACTTTTTAACGAGTTTAAATGTGCCAGTGGATGTTTTGAAACTGAGTTCATGTCTAGCAGTTTCATATGAAAATGTAGCTTCTTTAGCAGCACACTCCTAATCAGTGTTATTGTTATTCCCATCTTTGGCTTTAAAAAAATGTCTTATGTTTGCTGAAACAGTAGCATTAATAGCACTCCTATGTTTAGCTGTTTTTACGTGGACTTCAATATCACCCTTTCCTTTATGTGCAACAGAAAATTTTCCAGTACACAGTGTGTAACAAACATGTTCATTGTTGTGTTCATTGTTCATTGTTGTGTTCATGTGTCATTACACAATTTCAAAAATTTGTATTCCTGTTGAAGGTTAACATTAAACACACATTTTCTTTTGCCCATTGCTAAACAATAAGAAAAAAACAAATAGAAATAAAATGATCAAAAACATGTAGACGAGTTACTTCACATACGAAAACAACATAAACACATTCCCCGTATTATGTTTCCAAATGACTAAGTAAAAAGATGTGGTGAGACCGGTAGCCATGCCTCCGTTAAATTAACATCAGCACTTGCTCCATGGTCGGCTGAGAGATGCATGGCCGTAAGAGAATGTTTAAAAACGTCGGTTAACATTAGGTCTAAAATTTAAAAAAATCCTCGCCACTCATAAAATTCTCAAACCCAGACAGCACTAAAAAACCAGGATAATCCCAGATATATGGTAAACCTGCTTATCAACTGATCTGCACTGCTCATATCAATTAAATAAAATGTGATCAATATTTCTGATAATTCTGTCACCTAGTTATTCGGTAAAATCTATCTCAGTGTGGTTGTGGAATTCAGGTAACAAAATTAGTTTGTTTCACTTGAGTAATAATCAATTTTATAGTTTCCTCTTGTATTTCAAAACACAAATTGGTGTAATTCTATTCAGTTTATATTACCAAATAAAACTTGTAATGTAATTAGAATTAAACCAGTTATTTTTCCACATATTTGCAGTTAAGTGGCAATATTCTTGTATTATATTAATTTTGAAATTTTGCTTTAAGTTGTTTGTGGGGAAGTGTTTTAAAATTTAAACAGTTATACATTTTCACCATAGTTGCAAAAGAACATTATATCCCATTAAAAAAAAATTGTATTCCTTGCAGAATTCCCAAATTCAAATAATTGAAGGTTATATATATTAACAATGATCATTGTTAATGACTGTCAACAAAGATCATTGTTAATCATGAATGTTTGCTGTACTCACATATATACATATATGCATTTCCATGTATTATACAATTCATATTTTTTGGCATTTTTAATATTATATTAATCCTACAGATTATAATCATAGGTAATCACAGATGAACAGTTTTTTAATTTATTTGGATGATACAATAATTTATCTTTTTATGTGAATAGTTAACAGATCATTGCCCAGTCATACCAGTTAAAATGTACTATTATTGGTCTTCCCCTAAATGTGAGTTTTGATTAAATAAAGAGATCTGACCTGGGAACTTCCAGGTAACCATAAAAATCAGTCACTTATTTTGAAATCATCCTGAAGTTAACTGGTTCTGGCATTTTAGAGTTGTTCATGTGGCATGGTTAGCTTCTAAATCAGATAGTTTCACAATTTCCTAACAAGTCTAATACTTTTTTACTTATTATTTTATTTACCTCATCTTTTTAATCATAAAGGTACTTTACAAAATGGATATTTGTTGGTCATTTAATATATTTTTTAAATTAAGTAATGTATACTACTAAACTAATGTTGTCTGCAATTGTTGTGTAACTACAATACATTGTATTGTGTAATAAGTGAATTTTTTATAAGAACCAATTTAAATCTTTTAACTAAGAATTCAACTTCAACTAACAACACAGATTTGTTAGGTTACAGAGGAAGGCTTAGGTTTCAACAAACAACACATCCTTACTTATCACTTTATAAACAAGACTGGAGCCCTCTCATATAGTTCTGCTACATGTTCTTCCTTTTTCCTGTTTAGCCTCTGGGAATTATCATTCAGGTATTACTTCAGAGGATGAATGAGGATGATATGTATGAATATAAATGAGGTGTAGTCTTGTACAGTCTCAGTTCAACCATTCCTGAGATGTGTAGTTAATTGAAATACTACCACCAAAGAACACTGGCATCCACAATCTAGTATTCAAATCTGTATAAAAGTAACTGCCTTTACTAGGACTTGAATGCTGAAACTCTCGACTTCCAAATCAGCTGATTTGGGAAGACGAGTTCACCACTAGACCAACCCAATGGCTCACATTACGTGTTCTGGAAACATCCAGCTTTCCACATGATACAACTTTCATCTTTTTTTCAGTAAAATGTAGAACTCATAATAATTACAGATATTATCTGTTTGATAATTTTATAAAATGTTTATTTAAATAATTATATAGGTTTATAACTTCTATCACTTTGCAATTATCAAGAAAATTTACCTGAATAGTCAGGCACATATTTATGCTTCCTGACAAAATAGAATATTCTACTTCCTACATTACTATTAGTAGTAATGTAGGAAGTAGAATATTCTAAGTAGCATGTAATCCTACATGCTATGTTACTCAGCTCTTAAACACCAGTCAGCTATAATTAGTACTGAAGTACTGAGTGCATGAGAGTGCAGGACAATTGTGAAAAAATTTGCATCACATGAAAGATGGTGAATAAAAAGGCATTTTTTACTCATTTTATTTATCAATAAGTAAATTTGGAATCCTTTGATTTAGGATAGAGATAAGATTCCAAATGGAACATAATTGTATTGAATATTTGCTATTTAATTAGAGTATTGAATGGAATATTTGCCATCGATGTTCACCCTCATTATTCATGCATCTCCTTTACAAAATTCCTCACTACTATTTGACAAACATTCATTGGATGTATGGAACCAGCACAACTATCTGAATGAACACTTCTCGATATATATTAAAAACACTGAATCAGTAAATGATTTGATAATTTTTTTTTGTTAATGATAAGAACTTAGAATAGATTTGTTCCATGTTACATTTCTGACTGGCCTAAATAAGTTTGTTACTGAAATTTTTGGGTAAAAACCAGTTACTGTAAATTCTCAACTCATATTTTATTTACAGGTTATCTTTTTCTAATCTGTTTCCGTAGTCAAAAAGGAAGTCTATTTTTAATCACATCATTGTTAAAGCCTGGACAGATATTGTTTTAATAAATTTCCATGTAATAAGATTACTTTTTGTTCTAAGATTACTTTTATCTTAATAATTTTAGAATAAAAGTTTCACCATACAGATTGTTTTAATATAATTCAGACATTTTTTTCAAAAAGATTTTTTTAAGAACATTATTTTGATAATGAAATGAAGCACTTATTATTAGTATCATGAGGACGAAATTGATCTATATGTATGTTTATGGACTGTCCATAACAGTACAGTGCACTTCAAAATTTTTCCTTAACTTAATTTTAGACTACCTTATGAGTTCATGTAAAAGACTCAAAGTAGCATTCATTCATTAATTACTGCATTAAAACCACATGAGTACCATTTTTCAAGCGAATAATCCACTCTTCTTTTGTTAACATTTTATAATGAACAACACTTGATTTTATAAACACTAAAGACAGCAATCAAGAAAAAAGATATCCAAGAAGAACAAACAGCAATGAAAAGTGAAATATGAAGATAACATAAACATTCCTGGTTCGAGATGTATAAAAATTTAAACAGTAAAGGCCTCCTGTCTGACGAATAATGTACAAAGTTTGATGAAATGATACTAGTAACTTCTGCTATCAAAAGCAAAATACATGCAAGACCAGTAGGAATAGATGGAACTGAGAACAGATTGTAAGCAGAACTACTAAAACAATTACCATAAACATTAAAATGTTTCTAAAAAATCCTGTTGCAATGACTGCTAATACTACATATAAATTACAGATAGAATGAAAGAAGATAATGTAATACTACTTTTTTTGTCTTCAGTCATTTGACTGGTTTGATGCAGCTCTCCAAGATTCCCTGTCTAGTGCTAGTCGTTTCATTTCAGTATACCCCCTACATCCTACATCCCTAACAATTTGTTTTACATATTCCAAACATGGCCTGCCTACACAATTTTTTCCTTCTACCTGTCCTTCCAATATTAAAGCGACTATTCCAGGATGCCTTAGTATGTGGCCTATAAGTCTGTCTCTTCTTTTAACTATATTTTTCAAAATGCTTCTTTCTTCATCTATATGCTGCAATACCTCTTCATTTGTCAGTTTATCCACCCATCTGATTTTTAACATTCTCCTACAGCAACACATTTCAAAAGCTTCTAATCTTTTCTTCTCAGATACTCAGATTGTCCAAGCTTCACTTCCATATAAAGCGACACTCCAAACATATACTTTCAAAAATTTTTTCCTGACATTTAAATTAATTTTTGATGTAAACAAATTATATTTCTTACTGAAGGCTCGTTTCGCTTGTGCTATTCGGCATTTTATATCGCTCCTGCTTCGTCCATCTTTAGTAATTACTATATCATCAGCAAATTGTAGCGTCTTTATCTTTTCACCTTGTACTGTTACTCCGAATCTAAATTGTTCTTAACATCATTAACTGCTAGTTCCATGTAAAGATTAATAAGTCACGGGGATAGGGAACATCCTTGTCGGACTCCCTTTCTTATTACGGCTTCTTTCTTATGTTCTTCAATTATTACTGTTGCTTTTTGGTTCCTGTACATATTAGCAATTGTTCTTCTATCTCTGTATTTGAACCCTTAATTTTTTTTAAATGCAGAACATTTTATTCCAGTCTACGTTATCGAATGCCGTTTCTAGGTCTATAAACGCCAAGTATGTTGGTTTGTTTTTCTTTAGTCTTCCTTCTACTATTAATCTGAGGCCTAAAATTGCTTCCCTTGTCCCTATACTTTTCCTGAAACCAAATTGGTCTTCTCCTAACACTTCTTCCACGTTCCTCTCAATTCTTCTGTATAGAATTCTAGTTAAGATTTTTGATGCATGACTAGTTACACTAATTGTTCTGCATTCTTCACATTTATCTGCCCCTGCTTTCTTTGGTATCATGACTATAACACTTTTTTTGAAGTCTGACGGAATTTCCCCTTTTTCATAAATATTACACACCAGTTTGTATAATCTATCAATCGCTTCCTCACTTGCACTGTGCAGTAATTCTACAGGTATTCCGTCTATTCCAGGAGCCTTTCTGCCATTTAATTCTTTTAATGCTCTCTTAAATTCAGATCTCAGTATTGTTTCTCCCATTTCATCCTCCTCAACTTCCTCTTCTTCCTCTATAACACCATTTTCTAATTCATTTCCTCCGTATAACTCTTCAATATATTCCACCCATCTATCGACTTTACCTTTCGTATTATATATTGGTGTACCATCTTTGTTTAACACATTATTAGATTTTAATTTATGTACCCCAAAATTTTCCTTAACTTTCCTGTATGCTCCGTCTATTTTACCAATGTTCATTTCTCTTTCCACTTCTGAACACTTTTCTTTAATCCATTCTTCTTTCGCCAGTTTGCACTTCCTGTTTATAGCATTTCTTAATTGCCGATAGTTCCTTTTACTTTCTTCATCACTAGCATTCTTATATTTTCTACGTTCATCCATCAGCAGCAATATATCGTCTGAAACCCAAGGTTTTCTACCAGTTCTCTTTATTCCGCCTAAGTTTGCTTCTGCTGATTTAAGAATTTCCTTTTTAACATTCTCCCATTCTTCTTCTACATTTTCTACCTTATCTTTTTTACTCAGACCTCTTGCGATGTCCTCCTCAAAAATCTTCTTTACCTCCTCTTCCTCAAGCTTCTCTAAATTCCACCGATTCATCTGACACCTTTTCTTCAGGTTTTTAAACCCCAATCTACATTTCATTATCACCAAATTATGGTCGCTATCAATGTCTGCTCCAGGGTAAGTTTTGCAGTCAACGAGTTGATTTCTAAATCTTTGCTTAACCATGATATAATCTATCTGATACCTTGCAGTATCGCCTGGCTTTTTCCAAGTGTATATTCTTCTATTATGATATTTAAATTGGGTGTTGGCACGAAGTATAATTTAGTAATTGCCAACACCCAATTTAAAAAATAATAATCATTAAGCAATATTGAATACATATTAATAATTAAAATAGGTAAGAAGTTCTTTTCTAAAAGACCATTCTTTTCTGCAATAGAACGTCTATCTATTCCAGTCCCTTCTATTAAAAAAAATCCAAGAATAAATCATTCGATACCTCATCTGATAGTAACCAGCGATGCCATCACTCTATTAGTGAAGGACAGAGAGCAATAAAGTGAAGGACATTCTCCTGCTCATGTAAATTACTTAGGGAACAATTTGAATTTGTATCTCTGACCTGCAGTTTATAATTAAGGTCAATTAGATCATGAGATCATGTCTATCTTTAAAGATCCATTTAACATTTGAGAATTTAACTACGAATTTAAGATAACTATTTTCTCTCAAATTTAAATTCAAAATGTTATAATGGCTATGATTCAGTGAAGCTTCAGCTTCTGGTAATAACTTTTCTTTGAACATATTTGTCATACCTAATATTAATATATTTCCTCTCTCTAGTTTCCAACATTAGGAAGTTTGTGTTCATATTATACTAATTGTTCCTTACTATTTCAAAATTACTGAATTTTAGCAGCCTAAATCCTTTCATTTTCAATATGTAATTAAAATGCAGCCTCAACATGCAGTCACAGTAGGTACTGGACACATGCGCATGTGCACACACACACACACACACACATAAAGAGTAGACTTATTACATCCACAGGCATCACACAATTTGCACATTATATATTTGTATATTTGGGATTTGCAGCTTTAAAAAATTTTTTTTAAATGGCAATGTTTCATTAATAAGTCCAATTCTCATAAGCTGAAGTACTGTGTTGTTGAGTATATAAAAACAGTTCTGTTGTCTGCTTTGGTTAAGATGGATATTGTATTTTAGATGGATATTGTATTTTTTAAGAATACGTGACTCACTGTTCTTTTAAGCAAAGATTCCAAATTCATAAATATAAAAACAAGGATAAGCTAACATATTTAATTTCTAAACAATTCATATTTATGGTTCCCAGGTAATGATCTGATATCTGTATCTTGAAAACTCGTTCTGATTTCTTGAGGGAACACCAAGATAATACTTTCTACGGGAATATGTATATGAATAATAAATATTTAATAATGATTGTAATAATAACATTTCAAACTTCATAAAATATTTCAGTTTAGCGAGCAACCCTAATCACCATTTTTAAAAGAGATAAATTTTAAAAAGACTGTCAAAAAAACATTGCTGTTTAATATAGAAAATTAAAGAGCATGCGGGTAGCAATTTTATATATAGAATTTAAAAATAATATAATTTTTTTCAAATTTTTAAAATTTATTTAAACATATTTATAGCCCATGACACTACTGGTAACATAAGGATTCCAACGAGGCATCATACATCTAAATTGGTTTAGCCGTTGTGCTGCTACGGTGGAACAAACATACATATACACCGTAAATACATTACACTCCTTTTTGGCCAGTCATGTAATAATTATTAATAATAATAATTCAAAAATTTCTATTTTATGATTATGAATTTTATGTTTGTAAGAATTTTTATTAATAAGAAGAAGTAAGTGTGGCACTTACCTGTTGAAGAAAATCATTTAAACCAGTATAAATAAAATAAAATTATAATTCTTTATTTCCACTAAAATTCACATGTACAGTTATACATTATTCTGTAACAATTAGTATTCATAAATAAAAATATAGAATGTAATACTAAAAATTTACAATTCGTATGTAAAAAACATCTTTTAGTTATGCACATCGGTGAAAAAAAGTGGCTAGGTACTTCATGAATTAAGAAAGTTTTGTAGAACCACCTTCAGAATAATTCAAAGAACATGTACAAGCAGACTTGTAGATGGCAGGTGAAAAAAAAAATACAGAATGAAATTAGTAATAAAGTGAGTATTATTCCATAATTTATTACAAATTTCAGTTCCTGACCACCACATAATATACTTTCCACATTCCTAAATTCAACTCAAGCCTGCCACAAGAAATCTTCATTATCAAATAGAAAAAGCCAAACCTAGGCTCCTTCAACAATTCCTTCAAATTAGTTAAATTTGTAATGTACAGGGGCAGTTTATTGAAAATGCTCAATGTGGCACGAGTAAAAAATCTTTTATAAGCTTAAAAATTTGCTTGTGGTACAACTTCTATATTCCTTGGTCACATTGTCTGCCCTCCCCTAATGAAGAAAATATGTAAAACAGAAAATGAAAAGATCCCTAAGTGAAAGTATACCCAGGTCTTTAAACAGGGAAAAAGTACATTCAGATCTCACTTTACACATCTGCCTAATTTTTTTTTTTGAGCTATAACAATTGTTTTTATCATTGATTAATAGGTACCATCCCACACATTTATCCCATATTGCAATTTACTATTTTCCAAAGTGTAATATACTAATTTCAAAACAGAAACTTAGCAAAAAAATACATCTTACACAAAACCTTGTAAACATGTATCCTAATCAAATTGATATGCTCTTTCCAAGATACTCAGTGCCATCCTATTAGCCACAGCAAATCATAGTTTTAGATGATTTAAATCACTTTGCATTCTAAATCTAAGTTCATCAATAGCTGACAACACAATTGTATCATCGGCAAAACATGATAAAAGTCCAGACAAAGTCCCAATGAAGATCATTTATATATATTATAAACATAATTGAATCGAGCACTAAACCCTAAGGGACACACATGAAATAGCTGAATATGAACTCAAATAATTTTTTTCCTTACACACTGAGCTCTACCTGATATCCGATCTGGTTTAGCTTCTAAACCAATCCAGTCCTAATACCAAAATCCTCAAGTTTTTGTAACATGATATTATGATTAACACAATTAAATGCTTTTGTGATATCTACAAAAATTCCAGCAATAGTTGAACTCGAATTTAATCTATCAAAGGGGAAAAAAATTTAATAGAGCATCTTCTGTAATTTTACCTTCAATAAAGCCAAACTGGTTTTGACTAAATAATTTTATTTTTTTAAATATTTAGTATACATTTCTTTACAATTTCTTCTATAATTTTTGAAAAGTATGAAAGTAATGAAATTGCTCTATAATTATTCAGATCTGTAGCTTCACTTTTCTTAAATAATGGAATCACAGCAGCAGTCTTCAGTGACTGGGAAAATTCACCTTTTTCAAATTGAAAATTAATAATATATATTAAAATAGATGCTATATGATTACAGACAACTTTAAGTAAAAATGCTGAGATTCCATTTTTCCAGGACTCTTATTTGAATTCAATGTTTTATTATGCCAGAAACTTCACTAAAATCTGTAGATGCAAGGAAAATAGAATCCATGGCTCCCACCATATGAAAAATGTTTTTGAATTCTTTTGCGTCATGATCTAGATTAGTCTTTAATATAGAATTATCCTTATAAAAAATGCATTAACTCTTTGGCAATTTTTCAGAATCAGATATAACATTATTATAATTTGCTTAATTACATATTTTTTGTCGTTACTAAATCTATGGATATAGTTTTGTTTAAGAATATGCTATCACATTAATTTCTAGTAACAGATGTAGCTCTGTAAGTAGTATTTTCGTATGTTATGCAAAGTTAAATAAGGTCGATTTCAGAATACATCAGTTAATTTTTGTTCTGGTATGGTTCCATCGTGATTCTGTATTATACTGGCAAATATCCGATTAGAATTTTGAAAACCGTAAGACTGGTTGCGAAGATATAACAAACATTTCCGAAAACCATGATCTTTAGATCGAGAGTGTACCTGATGAATGCAAAAGTTAGCCTTCAACCTACTTACGAATACCCTGTTGAATTATGAAATTCGGACTATTGTTTGCAGAGATATTACAAGAATCCTCCATTGCACCTTCCAAAACAGTGTTGTATTTATTTCCTATAAATACAAATTTCTCGTGAAATCTAATTTTTTAATTCTCTAAAAATTGATTAAAGAAAATAGTTTTCTCTAAATCATCAACAATTCTAAACGAACTTGTTTAAGGTTCACATTTACATAACTTTGACAAACTCGCCGCCTGCCAGCTGAATTCTGTACGCATCGTATTATAGCTGCAAAACTTGTAAACATCACCCTCTCTTCTTACATGTATTCGATTATCTATCTTAACTTTACAGAGTTTCCAGAGTTTTACAGTGTATCCCACTTTAGTGCAGGCAATAATGGGAAACATTCAATTGCTGGTTGTAAGCTCGGTGTGAAAGCAAGGGTTCACCCTGGTCTTGCTTGTTCTCTTTTCAGAGTGAGGGCCGTAATATGTGTTGCGTAATTGTTTACACTTACGTAATCGATACAGAAGTGGCTAAGAGGTGTTAAGAACGACCGAAGGATATTCAGGACTCCGACTGCCAATAGCTCACTGCGATTAGTTGTCACATTTGTGGGCTTGCTCATTAGGTTGGTGTATAAGACAATGAGCAAGTAGATAGATAGATAAAGATATCTAAACATAGGATCTGATTGACAAAGATATTTTTGTCAGAATTTCACGAGATTAGGAGAAAGCCCTAAAAAAATGAAGAGGGCATCGGGAGGAGGATAAATGATGCTTCCATCTCGTCTGACAAAGAAAATCAGGCTAGTCAGACAGGTACATCCACCCTGGTACCTAAAGGTGGATGGCCTGATAACTTATTTCTTGACGACTGGGGTCAAAGCTGGTAGCTCTGTCCCATTAGTAAATTTATTCAAAGAAAAATATGAACAGCTGAAAGGGTTTCTTGAAAACACCCTCCCCTCGAAACATCTCTGCGTGGGTGGGTAAAAGATTAGTGCCGAGACTTACAGAGTTTAAGGTGGTTTTTTTTTATCAAGGTAGAATATTTGAGGCTCTGGCATCTAACCCTAGTGAAGTTAAAGAGATTGTAATTAAAAAACCTGTTACTATACCTCTTCAGAGAGGAAACGCTACACGGAGGTATTAAAAGGTAAACGAGAAGCAAGTTTAGCCCGTAATTAGCCCGAGGTTATCTTCTTCGTTACTTCCAAGAAAAAAGTTACTTTTAGGGAAAAAGTTATATTTTCAATCTTTTTTTTTTCTTTTTCCTGTTTAGCCTCCGGTAACTACCGTTTAGATAATTCTTCAGAGGACGAATGAGGATGATATGTATGGAGTGTAAATGAAGTCTTCTTGTACAGTCTCTGTTTGACCATTCCTGAGATGTGTGGTTAATTGAAACCCAACCACCAAAGAACACCGGTATCCACGATCTAGTATTCAAATCCGTGTAAAAATAACTGGCTTTACTAGGATTTGAACGCTGTAACTCTCGACTTCCAAATCAGCTGATTTGGGAAGACGCGTTAACCACTAGACCAACCCAGTGGGTTTATATTTTCAATCTGACCAAATAAAACTGCATCGAAGATATAGTGTATAATTAACTTTTTCTGCTCCTTATTTAAATAATTTTGTAATTGAATTAAAATGACCATTAAAAAGAATAACACATAGTAATAATTATTATTTTTAAAACAACTTAAACTTTTTATGACTGTTTGATATATAGATGTTTTCCATATAAATTATGGGTAGTTTGTTACTCTACAACAAATTGGCATTGATTTTTTTTTCTGGGCTTATATTTCCATACCCCAATATAAAAAAAAGAAAATTGAAAGAAAACAGTAGGTAGTGGAAGATTTTTTAAGCTAAGATTAAGCTATTTTTAGCCAAAATTTGATATCAGATCTGCAACTGTAAGGGTGTTTTTAATGTATATTCTATACTCATTTATTTTTTATAACTTTTACTAGTGCAATATTTGTAACAGTACTTTTAAAATAGAGGATTTCTGGATAATTTTCTATAATTTAAAAATAATCTTTAAAACTTGTTGGAAATTTAACAAATATTAAATAAATAATAAATTACCAAGACCATGCCTACTAAATTTGTATAGCATTATCATACTGCTTTTTCTTTGTCAAAATTAAAAAGTAGAAATTAAAAAAAATTACAGTGCATACTTTAAAATTTATAGTAAAAAAATATTTTAAAAAATGGTTGATATAGTTAATGAATAAGTACTGTTGATACAGAAAATGCATTGCTGTATATGACTTTATTATCATGTGTAATGAAAACTCAGGATATTAATATAGTTGATTATTAAAATAAAGTATATTTTCATCAGGTAAAAAAAAATTACTTTTTTTTTGTCCTACAGTTCATAATAAATATACTGCATTAACTTTGTTTAATCAAATTCTTTGTCCATTGACACCCAGTACTAATTATACTTAAAATGATACTGCCTAAGTAAACAAAAAGCTTGTTCTTTTTTTACCTAAATAATATAATAGTGTAGCGGCAAGCATTTTAAAATTGTCATATATAAGGAACCATGTATTCATGGCACTATGGAAGTATTCATGCATTCATGGCACCGTGGTATATAAGTGGCCTCTTAAAGAGTGTTACATGTTGCTATGCTAGGAAGAGGGTTAAGTAACATTGTTGGTCTAAAAAAAGGAGTTAAAAGAAAGCTAAAACTTATGGCCTTAAAAGAGAAAATAATGATAATTCAGTACAATATGAAAAAAAAATATTTCTAGAGTTTTCCCAATTTTAAATTAAAAAAGATAATATTTTCTAAGGCAATTACAAAAAATACATAATCATTATCATATATTACTGATTTTCTCATAAAATTTATGGTAAACTTAATATTTTAAATAGTGATAAAAAATAACCTGTTTTCAGATAAAAACTTATTTTAACTTATAAAAGATTACGTAAAAAAAAACTTGAAAACTAAACAAATTCTTTAAATTAACAGCAATATTAATTACAGATAATAATTTTATAAATCATCCACAACATTGCATTCATTAAGCTAATAAGATAATAATACTTATTCTATTAAATTTTTCAATTTGTCTTCATAATACACAATAATAAAAAGTATTGAAAACTTTTTAAACTAACTAAAGTTTATTTTAAGTCAAGCGTTATAAAATCCTCTTTCTTAACCATAACTAGCTTTAACTCTAAATTAAGCTTCTTCACAAACTGCTGTATGGAAACAATAAGTGTTCTTGTACTACTGAATTGATTTTGACGTGTAAGTTAGAAAGTGAAGGATCTTTGTCATTAGTTACGTGTTCAAATTGTTATTTAATATATGTACATATCTGTACCTACAAAGTAACTTGTCCTGACTGACTGATTCATTAATGTCAAGCAAAAACTACTGAAGGTAAATTGATGAAAATTTGTGCACATTCTTCTTATGGTGTAAGTACATATTAAGAAAGGAATTTTTTAAATTCGAAGTTTAAAGAGTTAAAGTGGATTTTGAATTTTTTTTTTGAAACCCAGCTATTTTTTTAATTTCTCAGTAACTAATGAAAATATCAACTTGAATTTTGGTGTGCAGAAATTTTTATATAAACATCTAAAACCATTATCCAGATTTTTCGAAACTCAACCTTGAAAGGAGTGAAAAAAGGTAAAAAATTTGAACAATGATGGCAAATTTTTCCCATTTCCGACTATACTAAACGACATATTCACTAGATTTGGAAATGCAAATTCTCCTCAGATAAATATCTAAAACCCGTTTTCGGTTTTTTTAAAATTTCGATTTTTTAAGGTGTGCGACGGTGTTCGGCACGGTGGCTCAACCAACACAGCCTCTGCCATTGTTACTGTATGAAACGCGACAGGCTGCACCTGTCTCCGATTACTTGACTAAAAAACATAAAATAAAAGTAATTTAAAACTCTGTAAACAAGTAAGAAACGAAGTACGGTCACCTCAAATTGGTGTTTATCAGGTAACACTAAGGACGAGGCAAAATACATTTTTACCCGTACGAAGTACTGGTAACCACTTATAAGTAATATTTTTAAGATGGAGGCCGACTGTTTTGAAACCCACATTCTAGACCACTCAAAATTCTGGTCCTGTCATGTACTGATATTGTTACTCTGAAGAAATTAAAAAAGTGATATTTTTTATAAATTGAACAGGCTTTACTTTTATTTATCATTATTATTCTCAGTAGCCTAAGTTAATGATCACAGCGGGGTCCAAGGAAGACAGAGCCCTCTGGCTAGAGGGAAGGGCGAGCAAAGCGAGCCATGACCGAGTAAATATCCCCTGACCGCGACTGGAAATACAAGTAACCAAATAGCGCAGGCGAAACTGCGACGAGGATGCCAGTGTAACTAGTATACTAAATGATAGCATATCATGATTTAAGTAAAACTCAAACATGAATTTAATGAACACAGCGGAAAAGGATTTTCCGAAATTACGAATTCAAAGGGTTAAAACGAGTAAACGTGTGTTATACATTTTCGCGCATTTCTCGGCAACGAACTGAGATATCAATTTTTTATTTTTTTTATATTAGTATATTTTATATACATTTTCAATTTATCTAGGATTTCTAACCTCTCAGTCTTATTCGAAACATTGATTGAAGTGGAACGAAATATATAGTGAAATAAGTGTAATAGCATTTTTCACAAGAATAGATTTTTAAGGATTAATGTGTTTAATAGCGTCCAGCCTTTCATCCGAAGGTCGCGGGTTCGAATCCCGGTCAGGGATGACATTTTTCATACGCTACAAAATTACATTTCCATATCCCACGCTCAAGCTTCCAACCTGTATAGTGATATCGTCAAACCAAAAATATAAATATATATATATAATTTACAATAGCAGTCTAATATTTAAGCGTTGGGCAACAGGTCGTTGTTTATCGTATATTCGTCTATATTTTTAATAAAAATTTAGACGGGAAGGCTAACCGGTTAAACATCCCCTAAACGCGACAGGAAACGCAAATAACTATTTACGATATAGCGCAAGCGAAGCCGTGACGGAGGTGCTAGTATATCTATATAAATAAAAATGAAAATTCAAAGTCTTAAATCTCCGAAAGTTCTTCACCGATTGCTTTGAAATTTTGAAACAACAGTGCATTCGAATACTCGCGTGTTTTTATATACCTACATTTATATACCTAAAATATCACACCTGTGACAGGTAAAAACATGCTTTTTTGAAAAACAGCGCTATCTGTTGGACGTAAAAGCAACACACGCTACGCTAAATATTTTACGATTCCACTTCAATGTTTCCGATATGTGTGTCCACTATAGACTAAAAAACTACTGGACCGATTTACGGACGGGGAAACAGGGAGAAAGGAAAAAAACGAAAAATAAAAAAGGGAAAACGGGGAAAAGGAAATGGAAATGGGAAAGGAGAAAAAATAAAAGGAGAAAGGGGGAGAGAGGAAGGGAGAAAGGGAAATAAGGGAAAGAGAATTGAGGGAAGAAACGGGAAAGGAGGGAAATTGGTGAAAGGGAAACGGTAAAACGGGGGAAAGGTAATATGGTAAAAATTAAATGGGAAAAGGAAAATGGCGAAAGGGGGAGAGAAAAAGGGAAAAGGAAGGGGAAAGGGGAAAGGGTAAAAGGGAAAGGTTAAATTTTATGAAGTTCCGTAATGTTCATTTTGTTAATGTTTTATCAAACTTTCAATTGTGTTCATTTAATCTATTATATATATATATATATATATATATATATATATATACTAAAATAATAATAACAATTTATTATTATTATTATTATTATTAAAACTAGCGAAGCGTTGCCAGGTCTGCTAGTATATATATATATATATATATATATATACTAGCAGACCTGGTATATATATATGTATATATATATATTGTCTGATATTATTATCTTAGTTATAGAATTCAATTCAAATGCAATTTAAACTTTTTTCATATATTTTAAGTAATTGTGAAAAATTCAAATAGAAATCGAAATGCAAAACTTTTAATAATAAATATTCAATATTTAATAATCTTTCTTTTTAATGTCGTAGTGAAATTATATTTTACTGAGTTAATCTATTAAACTTTGTAAAAAATCATTAGTCTTACATCCTTACTGTAGGAAAATTTTGTCAACTGTTAGGTACATCTAGTGGCTTCGTAAACATTTAGAATATAACTCCTAGAAGTATCGTCTTATTACGTTTATAATCTGCAGGAACTCCACGTTTATGGAATTAATACATACACTATCAGTTGGCAAAAGATGGACTTTGTTTTTTCACATTTTTTCTTGCTCCTTCTTTTAATGATTTAATTTTCAAAATAAATTTAACTTTTTTTTCTCGATTTTTAAAAAAATTATATTTAGCTTTATTAATTTAATATTTATTTTTATTATGATTACATTATATTCAATTGTTTTGTTTTAAATGTTTTTAATTTGATACATCAAACTACCAACAAATTACATCGTACCAAAATTGCAGTATTTCTTTCAGAAGTTGGACATACTATTCTCATGGCTTATCTACTTTAACAATTACTGGGTTTGTTTCGTTTTAACACTGCCACTTCCAAATCCTGTTAATTACATAATTTCAATACTTTTTTTTTTACATATTATAGGATTTTAACAGATAGGCTTTAAAAAATATATGTATATTTTATATATATATATAGTTGGCTCCGGAGTCCAGAACCCCGGAACCAACTCAGGGGTATCACGGGGTCTATTCTAGGGCCGTAGAGCTTGCTTCGCTTGCCATTCCCGAGCTGCCAGGGGGGCCGGCGCCCTGGACACCCACAGAGCTTGCTTCGGTCGCCATTCCCACCTACCCAGAGAGCTCCGCCACCTGGACCCCCGCACTGTTCGTTATCCTCATGGTTGAGAGAATAATACTGATAAATAACAATTAAAAAAAGGCTCATAAAAGATAATTCTTACGTAAATATAACCTCAAATCTTGATACACAATTTTCACAAAAATAAATATACGCTGCAATATAAATAAAGTTTTATGAATATGAACAACAATATTCACAGTTTAAAATATCCATCTTCAGAATCCGTGTATATAAATATATATTTACAGCGACTCAATATCTGTTGTGCTTACAACACGTGCTAATCACTTAATTGTGTTGATTGACTGACTGAATTAGATACACGCAAGTGCGTGCAAACTGATCTATTTGGGCCTCCGCAAATCTTCATGTGTGTTACATCGGCGCGCGCAACTTTCGGAACTTGCTGAAAATACACTCTGATCAGTTTCTCCTAACGCGTCAAAAGAAATATAACTTCAAAAAGGAGATGAAGTCTGATTCGAGCCGATGTTCCTTGTAAGATCCAAATATGTCATTAATTAAAATTTTATTTGCTATAACTCTGGAACCAATACAAATAAGTATCATTTATATATTTTTGAAAAGCCTTTAAATGCTTATTACTGCAGTTAAGAAAAAATTCAAAATCCAGTTTTTTTTTTTTGGATTTTGGGCACTTTTGGTCCAGTCGATTGCAATCAAAATGGGAGGTACACAACTAGATGTTAGAACAGTCCTAAATCCAAAATTTCAACAACCTACGGCTAATCGTTTTTAAGTTATGCGAGATACATACGTATGCACATATATACGTACAGACGTCACGCCAAATTAGTCAAAATCGACTCAGGGATGGTCAAAATGGATATTTCCGTTGAAATCTGAAAACCGAAATTTTTCGCGATCACAATACTTCCTTGTACGAAGTAAAAGGAAGTATTGTGATCGCGAAAAACTATTCCTTTACTTCGTACAAGGAAGTAAAAAGATAAGACACTATATTTCTGTTATCAAAATCTGTTATTAATTTAGAATTTTGTTTAAAAAAAATACGTGTTAAATATATGTAATAGACAATAGATGTACAATAATAGATAATAAACAATAAGCGTTTCATACAATAAGCAAAAAATAGAAAAACGTTTTACAACTCTTACCGGCCCGATTTCATTTATTAGACAGCTTATATGGAACGCTTAAGAGTAGTTCATTATTTATTATTATACATCTGTTATTATTACATTTATTTAATATGTATTTTTTTTTAAAGAAAATTTTTAATTAATAACAGATTTTGATAATAGAAATGTAGTGTCTTACCTTTTTTGATATCAGTATCGTTTTGTTAAAAACAGTTTTATTTATATTACAGAAATTTTTGTTTTTTGAGCGGAAGAAATGATATCTGCAAGACTCTTACCGTACGGTTTACAGTTTCATTGTAATTTTTTTAAATAACATTTTAACTCAAAAATCTGTTCTGTAGAGGCAGGGATATAACAACAACAAAAAATCTTTATGATTTGATGCAACAAAGTCTAATTCTAATTTCAACCCAGTGGTAATTCCATGCAGCATGCTCCTTTAGAGTTTTACTACCTCGCTGTTCCATGAAGAAACTATTTGTTGCATACACAAAAGTCGTTTCCTGGCATATTTTAATATTAATAGTAATAGTTACTTAATTTCTTAAAGCAGTGCAACCAACAGAAGAATTATTTGCATATTTGAAAAGTACAAACTTACACAAAAGAATTAACGTAAAATATATTATACGGTTAATAACGTATTAAAATATTTTTACATGTAATTTGTATGGAGGTGATTTTAAGTAGAACATTCCTTTTAGTGAGATTCCAATGAGTAGATTTAATTAAATAAATTAGCTCATTGCTAAATTCAGGGAAAAGATTTTTTTATGATAAGTTGACTATTCCTGTTATATGATAAAATGATAATGTAATTTGTTTCTAATAAAAAAATTTAATTTTACCAAAAAATTAAATAATAAGTGAATGTGTTTTGATTAATATAAGAAACATAACACTTTTAATTTAGTATGATTAATGTTTTGAAGATATACTGATTTTATTGTTTTAGAAACGACTTTATTATCTGGTGACTGTTACCTTTGTAACACATAAATTAGATTTTTTTTTTTAGAAATTTTCTAATAGAATATTACAGTTAACGATTATTTTACATTCTGAAGATCCGTGTTTTAATGTTGGCCCTGATTGTATGAAGTGAAATAAGTTTAATATCCTATTCGCCTTGTTTAATACCGGGTCAACCTTCAAGGCTAAGCGCACCACCATACTCTGTACGTAATTATTATTTATATTATTTTAATAAGAATGCATAATAGAATGTGTCGCACTAGCAATTGCATATCGATGTCGAAACTATAAAAATAACAGTTTGTGTATTAGGAACCAAGAATTTTTATATAATTTGGCGAAGAATTAGTTAATTTTATTTCACCTTTATACATAATTGTTTGCTTTTAAATTTATTCGTTCTGTTACTGATATGCAAAGAAATTATTTGTGTCGATAATGATTTCAAATACATATATGTTTGCTGCGCGGTATGATTATCAACAGGTATTACAGTAGTTAGTTGTACAAGTTACCGACAGAGCGCTGCGTTGTGTTGTGACCTGAATCGCTTGTTTTACTCTGCCATCGTACGTTCAGTTTACTCTACGGTGTCGTATTAGTAAAGGTCAAGAACCCGCGTTCTACAGGTGTTTGTATGACGATCCATAACTACGATTTGTTTTTTGTACTGTTATAGTGCACACGATTCCGATCAAATCTAACATAAAACCGTCTAAAGGGTTTAGTGATTTGGTTATTCGTTGAATGATATAAATTTCGCAATTATATTTACATTTTTCTCTTGTGAAACGTATAGTGAACTTTAGTGTTTATTGTTGGTTGATGATTTAAACTGATAGCACATGCCGATCACTGCAATCGCTCCATAAAACGGTGAGTTTATTATATTCACTCTAAATTATTTGAGATTGTCTACTCAATATTGTAAATTATTTTATTTTTATTAACCCTAGTTAATTGTTGAAATAAATGCTTAAATGTTTTATTTGTCTATCAGCTTAATGTTATTATATTTTTTCAACTTCGCTTCATTAGTGTTTCTGTGTTATTCACAGATCTTAATAAAAAATACTGAATTAATAGTTTTATCTTTTTTTGGGGCGTAGAAAGGATGTATGTGACATAGCACATTATTTACTATAATTTTTTTTTGTTGTCTTCTTTCATAGGGAAAGAATAAAGCGATCTTGTAAAAAAAAAAAAATAATAATAATAAATAAATTTATTCGATTCACTCATATATTATTAAATAAGGATGATTATTTGGAAACTGCCGTTAATACACTTTGATAAAACATCTGGTGCAGAAAGTTATAGATAGTTACAATGCGACTATTTGACGTAAATTTGTAAGCTTGTCAAGATAACTACGAATTTTTTTTATCACCGGCAAATGGATAAGACGTTTATATTTGTAAAACTAGTTTATTATTCTTAATCGAACAGATTAATTAGGAAATATTTATTTGCAACGTTTTTATATGTATAAAATTGACATTCTTAAAGAACAAATTTTTGTAATTGTCGTCAACCCTTTTTGCTTTCGAAGTTTTACATCACTTCTAATGTGTTTAGTTTTGAATATTCAGGTGTAGTACATAACTGAAATCATTAAAAAAATTTCATTGTGTAAAATAGTTGTATAAAAGCAGCTATTTTTATGACTAATGAAACAACGTACAGGAGAATAGTTTTTTCTTCACGTATTGTGTGTTAATCATTTTTGGTCGCCTGTTTTAATTGTATAGCTAACTAACTGTATTAATTAGTATTAATTTACCAAAATTCTTTATCTTTTAGTTGAGAAAATTTTTAGTTCTTAGCGTCGTCTACTGCTTCTTTTTAAAATTGCTATTGTGTTTGATTCTTTAAAATAATAAATTACTGAACAAGGATTTTATTTTAAGTAATCACTTTCACATAATACCATGAAAGTCCACTTAATTTTTATCCATAATTCACCGAATATCCTGTTAGATTTGCATTTAATATATGCAGTTAGTTCTGTATGTCCGCACAATTTAATTTTTTTTTTAAGGGAATTTAATTAAAGTAAAGAGTATGAAATAAGAAAGAGAATTAATTTTTAATTATTATTTTATTGTATGAATTCAAGTTATTATCTTAACAGAAGTTATTGTACTTCATTCTTATCTGGGTTCGCGAAGTACTTGTGCTGACTGATTAACGTAATATTAGAACCTGATTTTTCTGTTAGAGTTGTCGGTTTGATAAAAAATAGTACGTGTATGAGTAAAGTGTTTAACTAAATACTTAAGCGTTATTTTTACAACTTTAACAAAATTATTACATTTTTCCTAACTTATGTAGATAGTAAATATTTCTTTGACACATATTTTATCAAACCACAAAAAGTGATAGATAACATGCCAAATGCTACTTTTTCTTAAAACCTTTAAAAGTAAAAAAGGATTTTTTGTAATTCCCCTTTTTGGAATTACAGAAAATTGGAAGTCCTATTAATTGCGTAATAACTAATATTTTCTCATTTTATTTTCCCCAATTTAACAATTTTTAGACTCTGGCAGTAATAATGTGCGGCGTAAAAATTTTCATGATGTTCGGATGTTCCTGGAATTGTTGTGTACTTATTCTACAGTATTCACACTTTTTAAAACTATTATAACCGCTATAAAAAAAGATGAAATGTTATCTCCATCTACTCCTTGCAAACTTCTGCGAATGTTTATCATACAAAAATAATTTTAATTTGTTAATTGTATTATAAAAAAACACCATAAAGTACATTATATTTTTTATATTGTTATCATTCATGAAAAATGATTTATTATAAGTAAATAGTTCTAAAGTGATATTGTTTTAAAATCGATTATTAGTTCGAGCTTATCTTATTAATTTGTGATTTAGATTTTTGTAAATTTAATATTTATAAACTAATCGCTGAAGTTTTTCTCCGATATTCGTTCTTCACTGCAGTTTCCGAAAATTATCTACTACATCATACTGTTCATACCTTTAAGTCTTTATTTGTTACATTAATCATCTGATGAAATATTGTAAGAATAATTTCATTGATATTACATTATATGAGTAAGATTGCAATATTTACTAGTTAGTCCATAAATATATGATGTTTCTGGTATAATGTTTTTTTTATACGCCACATAAGTTTGAAGAGCTTGTGCGTGGGATATGGAAACGTAGCGAATGAAAAATGCCGTGCCTGACCGGGATTCGAACCCAGAACCTCCGGATGAAAGGCCGAGACGCTACCACTCGTGCCACGGAGGCCGGCGAATTATTAAAGGATTTTTCAATTTAATACAGCCACACGACTGATTTTAATGCTTTTAAAACGTTGATGTTGGTAGTTCCTAAACACCTCAAACCGAGGAGCAGTTTAAGAATTGATAATTCTATTAAGAATATAATTCTTAATTAAGAATTATATTAATTCTTCATAAGTAAAAAATTAGGTAAAAAATTAATATTAATTCTTCATTAAGAATATAATGAAGAAACTAAGAATTACATTCTTCGTTTTGAAATTCAGAAACACCAACAGATTAACCTATATATTTGCATTAGAATCCCTTTAAAAGAAAATGTTTAAATCGGCAGCAAAGAAGTCGAACAAAGTAGAAAAAAATGTCTTATTTTGTGTTATAAGTATGTAAATTGTTTAGTACTGACTATAATAGACCATTTATTTTTTTGTAAAATATTCGATTTAAAAAAAAATAATGAATTTCACCTCAAAAAAATGCTGAAATATAAAAAATTGTTAATGTATATTTTAAATTTTACAGATCATTGAGTACTTTAGAGGGGACAAGGACCCTCTAAAGTACTCCTCTCCCCTATTCATACGCTTTTCCCAGAGGTGTTCCCGCTTCGCGAAATAGTCCTGGATAGATTCATCTGAAAGGCGTTTAAGATCCGTGACAAATTTGCTTTAATGTCATGAATAGTCTCAAAACGGCGTCCTTTCATCACTGATTTTAATTTCGGAAATAAGAAAAATTTGAAGTAATTTGGTAATAATGGTACAAGAAAAGCCGGTCGTGTGGGACTTAACAAGCAAGGGATATTCTGATCGTGACCTAAAAATAAATGACTGGATTG
Organism: Lycorma delicatula; assembly: GCF_047948215.1. Lineage (NCBI taxonomy): Eukaryota > Metazoa > Arthropoda > Insecta > Hemiptera > Fulgoridae > Lycorma > Lycorma delicatula. The sequence continues at coordinate 161,218,827 of NC_134455.1, read as the reverse complement.
AAATATGCGAAAAAATTGTATTAACTGGGATCAGTTATCTGAGAAGGGGAAGTGCAGAAAGTGAGAGCTTTTTTGTATTATTTATTTTAAGTTATAACAAAAAGAAATTAAAAATAATTTATAGAAACTGGTGCATTATTTCCAACCCTACATGTCTAATTATTAAAATTACACTCTGAACAGCAAGTAGCTATAAGTTGTAACACATTATATAACTCTGTACTATTAGTCAGTGCTAGCTTCAGGTGACAAAATAATTTGCAAACGAGTCTTGTATTTCCAGAGACTTCATACTTTTGCCTAAATAAAATTGCAAACTGTTATTGTTTCAACGTTACAAGTAAGCGTGTCATTGTAATTGTAACCATCTCTTAGTCTAACGAAGTAATGTAGAACGCAAGCAGCTTTAGTAATGATTTCGGCAAACTCTGGTTGTTCTAACATTGTTGTATTTAGCACTAAAAACTAAGGCTTCTTGGGTTATAAATGCATATTTATAGTTCAAGAAATTTGGGTTTTATGAACATCTTAAGAAATTATAAATAAAAATAATTTGATAAGATTCAATTGCATGGAATTAATTGCGAAGTTTTTAGCAACAGGACCTGCTACAGTATGTTTATTATTACATTGAATTAATTATTGAAAAAAAAATTATTATAACAAAAACAAAGTAATAATATAATTTTTTCTTCCTTCTTTTTAGTTAAACAAATCAAACGAAATGAATAAACATTAAAGACAATCTCCGGAAAAACCTTTCAGTCCCTAAAAACCATTAAATCAGTTTCTAGTAACACAATTAAAAAAGTATATATATATATATATATATTTCTATGATAAACTGTCTTTTCTTTTATCTTCTTTCTTTTATCACCGTTTGAAGAGCGGCCGCTATCCAGTAATTTAAGTCATTCTATTTCCAAAGAACGAATACAAAACAACACACAGAATAGCCAGCCTGATAAAGTCGGCTGAAAAAACAGTCAATATTGATGATGCTTCGGCATCTTTTGCGAAGAAAAAGAAAAAACCTACCGTGCAAAAAAATATGTTCGACATTTTATCTAAGCGTGAGAACAGCGATAAAACGCAAGAAGATTATGATGATGATGATGATAAAATGTTCTTATTATCGCCCTTTTCCGGGTTTAAAATAAAATCTTGCTGATAAAAAATGATGGTAAGAATTAATTTAATGTACGTTATGCGAAAATGCAATATGCCAACGCAAATGCAACGGAACATACACACTTCATTTCAACAGCTGCCATACACTTATTCCGCCAGGCTTGTTCATCAGTCTCACAAGGGTGTTTCAGTATTGCAGTAACAACGACAGCAGTTTACAATTTATTCGCCAGTAAATATAAAAGACCCAGACAATTTATCGACTTTCATTGAAACTTCAATTTAAATTCAGACTCTTCCACAGCATTAATAAAAAATTAATTGAATTTGCAACATTTTTATGTATATATTAATTCTGGTGTCTCATTTTTCCCGGATTGTTTGTAATTATAACCGATTTGTAATTCAGCGGTAATGAATTTTTAATTATTTTTAAACAAATTAGCCTTACAGTAATCGTCAATCTTTTATGTAGCAAATCATTTCCTCTTTACTATGGATATTCCACTCGTGAACATTTGCTACATCACAATAGCCGCGTTTTAACCGCTGTTTTTTAAAGTAGTCCAAAGTAGCGGTTCTCAATGGGCAGCGGTTTAGCAGCAGCAACCCGACCGCTGATGTAAAACTAACCCTTGAAGTCGGTAGCAGTGGCGGCTGGTAGCTAAAATTAGTAGGGGTGCTGTTTCACAAATTTTTTTTCTGGGCCTTTTCAAGGCCATAGTTAAAGTTTTCTCTAAAATAAAAGAACTGAGAAAAAATGAATCAAATAGAATAGTTGGAAGCAGGGTAATAATCTAAATAATCTAATTCTACACTTATCACATTCAAGAATATGGTCCACGGTTTTTAAGCACAAGGACAAGTGCGTATTCAGTTTAACCGAATAAATAATAAAATATCAATTCAGATAATATTTTTTTAGTATTATTAGGTAATAACTTAATAAAATGTCCGAGTAAAAACGCTGTAGTCCAATGGTGCTTCGTTTAAATTTCTGTAAATAAGAAACAAATACATAATAAATTTTATTACCTTCCCTTTCGTCCTTCCGGCGTGTTTTCGGACAGATTTGGCAATCAAAGAGCCCTTGCTTTCCGCCATCTACTGATCACTACTGAAAAAACGACTACCACTTTCATATTCCTTCTACTGGTTAGACTAGAAAACGGAACGAACAAGGAACGAGGAATAATGATGATGATGATGATAAAATGTTCTTATTATCTCCCTTTTCCGGGTTTAAAACAAAATCCATACATAAAAGGGAACAAAAAGGAACGTTTCATACACACGCGGAGTAAAAAGAAAAAACTACCTCCACCAGCACGCCAGGGTCGGTACTGCGGGAGCAACAGTGCTCTCTCTCCCTCGCAGCATCGCGTGCAGCTTCCTATGTGCGCATGCGCACAACAGCCCAACACCACGCCGCTGGAACTGTGAAGCGCCACAGTTTCAGTTTTTTTTTGTATATTTTTCATAAACTGGGGGATGGCTACTAACATTAAGCTTAACGATTATATATTGTACAAGTATAAAGAAAAAATTAAAGAAAGAAGAACTCATTATATTAAATGTTATCGATAATATCAAATGGAAGTAGGGGGTGTTGCAGTTCCACATTGCCTGTACGCGAGCCGCCACTGGTTGGTAGATACACATGTGTAATAATATTAATATTTACATGGGGACTTCATAATGTATAAAATCTACATTGACACCGCAATGCAGTTTAATACGAATATTTTAAGCTGAAATTTTTAAAACTTAGATCGTTTTATAAAAACTGTCTATATAAAAATTCGGGATACAATTTTTTTCTTTTTCCTTTTTTTAAGCTTGTTGTCTGGAATATAATTACATTTTTCCTATATTCTCTTCATTTCTAAAGCAACATTAATTTTCTTTTTCTTTTTTTTTTTTGTTTGTAACACATATTTTGTTCATATAAGTGAACCGTTGTATGTATCTTTGTCGAAAAAAGTGAAGCTTAATTATTCTGTTTATAATAACGGTAAAAAATATCGTAGGTTGATTTTATTTTATTTCCTTGTTAGTTTCATTTTAGTCTCAGTATTTTTATTTGTCTTTTAAAACAAATTAAAATTTGTTTTCAAAAATTCCAAATTGCAAAAATATATGTCCTATTAACTGCCTAATTAATCAAATCTCTATGACCTCGCCCAATTTTAACGTTTTTAGATAATTGGAAACCCAGTTACCTGAATTTTCCAAGTAGTAGTTATTTCAGTTCGGAGCGGTTATAAGTAAAAGAAAGAAAAAAGGTGTGTGTGTGTGTGTGTGTATGTGTATGTACAATTATGCACAGTTTATTACTGTGTTTATGTTTTGATTAGCTGAATAAGAAACTGAGAAGAGTAATTAAAAGTAACTATTATTATAACAGATAACATTATTACATGACTTGAATATAATCTCCTGTTATAAAACTACGTGTCGCCGTTTAACTTTCTTGGGGATTAGTACAACGTCCTCGGACTGGTGCGAAATATTTAATTATTTTCTTATTTACAAATATCAGATTATTCACGACTTAAAAATGAAAAAAATCTTAAGTCGTCGATCAGTATTGAATCATTGTTAAGATTTTAACAATGATTGTTTTTATTACTTGTTAATTTTTTTTTAATGTCCATAACTGGAAAACTATCGGTTCAAAAACGCTCTACTTTGGAAAGGACAGCGAGAAAACATTAATTATTTCGGGTTGTTTTGGTATTTTTTTGGGGAAATTTTAAGCCTTTTTACGAACTTAAAATAGAGTTTGTAGTCTGAAGATGAGTGAGTGTTAGTAAACTTTACATGTACGGAATTTAAATTTGAAGTCCGGTAAGGAAACAGAAAATGGAGTATTAATAAACCACCTTATAATAACCACCTTAATTTCTTGCTTTCATTTTGAAGGGAGTTATTAACTTTCAAATTCACCGGCAGCAAATAGCTGACGGAGTATAAATGAACGCATTAAGATGACGTAAAGTTTTTGGTAACTCGTAATAATTATTTGAAGATAACTGAAATTTAATACTTCTAAGCAGATTTTATAACAATATTCAGAACGTTTTGCGTACAATTTTTTTAAATATATAATTTAGCGTTTTTAATTGTAGCGTTTTAATTATTAATAAAAGAATTAACTTAATATTAATTTGAGATAATATAAAAACGTATTTTTTTCATATTAATTATTTTGTTTGTTTTAGTACAGATTAAGATAAAAGTTATATTTATTTTCAGCTTTACATTTTTTCTAGTTTAATTTTTGGCTTGAAACTCGATTTTTGTTTGGCTCATAAAACTAGATCGATGAGGGTGTTCTACAAGTTCTTACTTTTGTAGGTCTATGTGGGTCAAGATCATCGAACTAAATTTTTTTCTGGTTGTCCGTGAAAGTATAATTTACGATGTAAACGTTTCTGATGGCAAACAAATTATTTTTATCTTTCTATTGAACATTTAATATTTGTATTATACATGTTAAAACTTCCAAATTGAATGAAATCTTGTTTACGACATAATGGTAGATAATGGTTGGTCCTAAGTTGTGTGAGTGCACGCACGCGCAATGCATCCCGCAGCACTTGATTATTACATACCGCGGAACGGAGACGGTAATGCGTAAGAAGTTGTGTGTGTTACCATTTTCCTCAAAAACTACTGGACCGATTTCGATGCGGTTTTTGCAATAACCTGTTCTGAGGTATCACCTCATAACAGGTTATTGACTGTAATCAGAACAGGTTATTAGATTAGTTTTACGGTTAAGAGTCGCCAGGGTGAGCTGCAGTAAATATCTTTCTTCGAAACTATTTCGTGGATTTTTAAAATTGTTAATTTTATCACTTGTAATAAATGCAATTAATTCTTAATGTTATATTCAAAAACTTAAAGTAATTCACATAAAATATTGTGGCATAGTATTGTAGTTTCAATTTCACCGACGTATTGCAAATAACATTTTTCATTGCACGTGCAGACAGTAGTTTTCAAATGTTTTCCTTCTTATAATTGTCTCTTTTTTTTAACCTCCGGTACCACCGGTATTACTTTCAGAGGATGAGACGAAATGACAATTTTGTAGCGTGTGAAAATGCCGTGGTCAGGCATGGCATTTTCTCATGCTACCGGAACCCGGGATCTCCGGATGAAAGGCCGAGACGCCCTTTTTAATTGTATTTATAGTATATGATATAGAGCTTGTGCATTTATATAGTATGTGATGGATTAAAACATTTTCAAATGCTTTCCCAGTTAATTACTTATTATCTCTATTTTTTAAATATACATTTGAGACGTTTTGAAAATTGTGTAAACACGTTTTAATGAAATTTAACTTATATTACTGTATTGGAATTTTTATTTTTTAGTTGTTTTTCATTACTGTTTGTTTTATTAAGTTTAACTCGTCATTAAATATTTTAGCGCCTTTTGGATGATTACACATTCTGTGAATTATTCTACAAAAGAAGGTAATATTTTTATTCATTATGATGAAAATATCCATTGTTAATTGTTGTTACGGGTTTAGTTTCTTTACGGTGAACATTTTACTGGCTGTGTTGTATATTTTTGCTGTTGAGTTTGAAGATTTAATAATTCGTTTCTTAACAAAAGAAAAAACCTACGTGTCTATTTTCAGACTCCTTTCTGTTAACCTAGTCAAAAATTTCATTTCGTTATTGTAATTTGTTTTTAATAAACTAGAAAAACTAACTAAAAATACTGTTTTTAAATTTTTTTTAACTTCTAGAATTTACTCTGGTGTGTATCGCACAAGACGATTCTAAAAATATGTATTATGAACTAAACTAATAAAAATAACGTTCCTTATTGTTCTCGCCCGATTTGGGATTGTTTTTTATCGACGGTCTTCCAGTTGTCTGGCCGTTTTCGAAGTAATTGCCTAGAAATCCCTCTAAAAATTTCCGTAATCAAGCGTTGTAATGTAGCCACTGTAACTACTGTTGTTGAGTGGTGCCTAAAAGAGATCGCTAATCGTCATGCAACGGTACGTTTTTTTACATTTTGTGAAAGTTAATGTATATCACTCATACTGAAGTAAAATATTTATCGCACTGTTATTTACAATTTCAGTAGTACGATGGTGGTAGGTAATTTGAAAACGTTCAACTGAAAAGCGTCTAAATTAAGCAATGTTAGTGAACAAAATTTAATTATTGATAGAAAATATTTTTTGTTAACTTTTTTCTGGTTTTTATTTAAATATATTGAATTATTAATAATTGTTTACCTCTGATTGTAAAAAGTTTTACGATAAATTATAATTCAATAATAACAATAAAAATAAAAAAAAGTGAAAAAGTATCAGAAGTTATTAATAAAATATAATTTTATGTACTTTTAATTTTTTTTTAAATGTCTATGTAATTTAATAGGCGTACAAGGAAGTCATGTGTGACCACATCGGATTTTTTCAACTCCATATCTTTTGATAAATACTATTATAGAAATTAATTCGCGTAAATTTAAATAGTGAACGTTTATTTGAAACTAATAAAATTAAGCCTTCCTCTATGGTTTTTATCTTGAGTTAAAAACTGAATGTCTCATTTTTATGCGGACGCACTTAGGTTTTATTATACCAGTCGAGTCACGTAATAACTGGAGCTAGACTATTATGTAGTTAAAGGCGACGAATATCAAACTGCAACAAAAAAATGCTTAGCATCTTTTAAAGGTCTTTCGTATACATTATGTTACATCTATTACCTAATATGCACTGTATGGACGTTTTTGATCCAAGACAAGCGTAATTTTTATTGTGTTACGGCTTCTTTTGTATCTTGAATATGTATATATTTTTATTTATTTATTTATTCTTTGATAGAAGCTAAACAATTTAATGTGTAATGAAAGGAAAAGATTTTTGGAATAGACAAAATCTAACTAAAATTGATTTTTTTTACAGATTTAAAAATAGGTTTTTCTGCATTAGTTTTGAGAATTCTGATTTATTTGAGGCCTTTTCTTTGAATATGGGTATTATGCAAAAATGTACCCCATTTTTTTCATCTGTTTTACATGAACTGAAATTAAAATTTTTGATAAATACGTTAAAGAAATAAGTGTTTAAGTATATTTAAGAACTAAATTTTAATTAATTTTTAAAAATCCTACGGTCGGTTTGAATGCGACGGTCATTTAATGAAAATTGTTGTTTGTTTTCTAATTAAAATGGAATATTTTTGTGATTTGAACACCATGTGTAGTTCGAACTCTGTAATTGTACCGTTGTACCGTAGTACATACTTTTATAATTATAATTATAATTAACAACATGGTGGAGGATTGTGTAGAAAAGAAGAATTTTCATTTAAGTTATAAATCTATTAAAAAAGAACACAGCCGCTGAACATAGTACCCAAGAAAATACGTACCTACCTAATCTACAATTGGATAATTTCATAAGAAAACTACCTATTGCAATGGTACCATGATTCGATTTCTAGAAAATTCGACATATCTTCGCGTTTCACATCCCCCAGACACCAAAACCACCGTCAGTTCAAAAGTTATATGTATATATATATATATATATATATATATATATATATATATATATTTCACTTTCTTGTGGTCACAATAACTGCCTTAATTTTGCGCTAATCACTTTCAAATTGTTCCTTAAAAATAACTCGTCCCAAAATCTCGGTCGAGTTCGTTAACTGCCAAAATCGGACCATGGGGGACTTTTAAAAAAATAATAAATAAAATGTCACTATAACTTTCTTATTAAGTAAAATATCGAATTCGTTTAAAGTTCCTACTATTCTTTGGATAAGGCCCTAAAACTTATGTAAGCTTTTTGATATCACCAACCATTAACCCAGGGAGGATGGAAAAAATGGTGTTTTGAAGACAAAAAATCATACCTCCCTTAATTAGAACAGTATCGAATCGGTTTAAAGTAGTGGTTAGTCCTCTAAACATTACATAAAACCTTTGTCTTAAACAATTTTTGATATGACCAACCCTTACGTCAAGAGATGACCAAAAATGTTGCTGGAATTGTAAGAAGATGGGTCTTGTCTTATGCTAAACATGTGAAACTTTTTTCACATGCAACCATTGTCGTATTGAGTAAATTTGAAGTTTTAAGGTGGAAATATTTTTTTCCCGTACTTAGTACCAGCGAAATCTGCCTCCGCCTTCCGGCATGCCCAAAGGGATTTTTTGTATTATATGCGCGCTTATGTGTCGTATAAATTTTATTTACGTTAATTTTTTTTCTTGAAATATTTTTCTAACTGCGTCCTCAGTGTTTATATAAGAACAGCACCCGTTTAAAAATTTAAAAACTTTTCCTATCAAAGTTTGAAGATATTTTTGTCTTTGTATCGTACTCCTATATCTTTTTCATGTACTTGCCTGTTCAGATTCCATGAGTGCTTTGCTGGCGATTAGTGATACGTATTCCAGACAACCTGTTGTCTGTGAGATTCACCCTACCATTTCTGAGATGACTGCGTAAAGCAAGTGTGAGCTTCTGCTGGATCCCCAGTCGTGTTGGAATTTTATGCAATGAACGCGCTGATAATGCGGCAAAAGAGTTTTATTTGCAGCCAACTTACACTAATCGTGTTGTTTCTGAAGATCTTGCCTGTTTTCTTAAGATAGTGGTCCGTGATGTGTGGCAAAGTGAATGGAATGGTACCTTAACATTAAACTTCATCCGGTTCGATCTGAGCCTGTACTAGACTACACTTCTTTTATATTCATACATATCATCTTCATTTATCCTCTGAAGCAATTCCTTACGGTGGCTCCGGAAGCTAAACAGAAAAAAAGAGAGTTATTCCTTCTTGTGCAGGAATAACCTGCACAAGAAGCTGCTCGGTGACACAGTGTCATGAGGAGGTTATTATTTGCCGGTTGCGAATAGGGCCCACTAAACTTACTCATGAATCAGACCGATGCACCCGTTTGTGTTCGCTGCGACTGCAATCTTACTTGTGGATTGTGTCTGTAAGACACAATCACATGTGGCATTGCTTCGGAAGTTTAACTAGGGGCTAACCGAAACATGTTAGGGACGATGTAACGATGTTATCGAATGTTTGACGATTGCTTAAGGCCGTGCATCTGGATTCAAAAATCTGATTATTCATATAATCTTTACCGTCTATTTGTCCCATTTGACGTGTGCCAGATGAAATTTTATTCTTTTAAGTTACATTTTTTTGGGTTGTATTTCATTGTGGTTTTATTTCGCTTTTAACCTACGTAATTAGGCTTTTTCCTTCTATGTTGTGTTTTTATATTACTGTTATTTACAACTGATATTTTTTAGATTAACGTTTTATTTACTCCTTAATTAAATAAGATAATTACTGTTAAAAACTATAATTGGATTTTTTTTTATTCTCTATACTTAACCCGAGAAGTGTTTAACTTGATAGATTAATATTACAGTAAGACATAGTTTATTTTTCATCTAGTAGCTTCTATTTTATAAGACCGTTTTTCTGTAATTAGTGAAAAAATTCTAATCATTAAAATGTAGATCAGGCAAGTCAAGCTCGTGCTCCGCTCTTGGCTTTTTTTTAATTGACGTAAAATTTATAATAAAATTACAAATAAGATTTTTCGTGTAGTTTTAAATAAATTAAATTATTTGATTAAGATTTACGAAAGTAATGTTTTACTTCAATTGATACCGGATTTAATAGTAAAAGGAATAAATTTGAACAAAGCATTTCAGTAGTTCACACTTGTGTAATTTTTTTGATTTGATCTCTTTATTTTATTACTAAGTAATTACAAGTTTTTTTAATTTATTGAATTAATTTTGCATATTTGTTAAGATAAACAGTTTTATAAGACGAACATATTGTGCTGAATCTGAACTGCCTGTGCTATACGTTTTAGATAACTATTCTACAACTGCCATCTTGAACGTACTGCAGGTTGTAGGTAATACTACGGTAATGGATATATAATAGAAATACGGGTTCTGCTTATACTTTTTATTCATGGATGTAGGAAAATTGGGTGCGGGAATTTGTATTCGTTTACTCTCCGAGAATGCATCTGGCAAAACATTTAACAAAATTTTAAATCAAGATAAAAGACGCAATATTAAGTAAAATGACATTTGTAATAATCTTGTAGAAGATATATTTGAAATTTTGAGCAAGGGTTCTGCTCTTTTTTACTCGCTTGAAATACAGTTTGAAATATATTTCGGCGAATAAAATTATGTAATGAATAATTTAATGTGTTTCTCATAAAAAATATTTTTAAAATTCTTACTGGGGCTTTGCTCCTCCACTCTTAAGAAGTCGTTTTTTTAAATTTTTTTTAATGATTTTTTTTTTCTCCCTGAGGATGGGTTTTAATGAAAAATTTAAAGAGAATTACAATGTTTAAGCAAAAGTAATTCTTTTTACCGAAAGAAGAATCCTTCGGTAAAAAGAATTACTTTTTACCGACTTAATTACTTTTTACCGAAGGATTCTTCCTTCGGTAAAAAGAATTACCGAGGGAAAACTTTAGAAAAGTCAGTAGGTAACAATTGTGATGCAAGAAATGCTGACTAATTTAGCTAGATTAAATTAAAATAAATTATAATGATAAGTTTGCAATTGAGTGTCACTCACGCTATTATTGTTTGGCTAACGCAAAAATGTGAGTTCATAACTTGAAGTTTTATATATATAAATTAAATCTTATTCTGTTTCACAGTAGCTTATTAAGGAATTCAAACAGGAAACTCTTATAAATTTTCTGAAAAAGCAAGAAAATCGATTTTTATTTCCTTTTTTGTGTACACAGTATCTTCTATAGCTTCAACAGAACAGTTCTGTAAAATATGTAATTCACTTTTTAAAATACAGACTTCATGGTGAACGTCATAAAATTTAAATTCGTCACATTGATTATTTTGGCGATAATAGTACTAAAAATTATATCTCCAGGTATCATGCCGAAATAATTTGTGATAAAGAGAGTAAAGACAGAATAACGAGAGTAGTATAAAAATTCTTAGATTTGCTTTTTAATAAAACTAACGCTATCGTTATGATCAAAATTGAAAATCTTCATTTTTTAAAATATTTTTTGTACACATTCCCAGGGTTGTTCAATAGAAGGAAAGAATTGAGTATGATCCGCTGACCGCGCGAACTGCAGCCTACTACAGTAGTAAAAGAACTGTAATTAAAGAAAATAATCATCTACCATCTGGAGCAATATTGTGTTTTAAGAAATGTAATAACTTGCATATTTCATTCAGTAGCTTGTAGAAATATTGAGACCAAAATTATCTATGACAATATCGTATTGTCTTACAGTATTACAATTTGTAAGAAAAGTTGCTAAAAATTAAAAGAGAAAAAATGAAATATTTTTTAATATTAAAAAGAGTTACATTTATTATAGCAGCCGCTATACATTATTATTGGTGATATTTATACTGGAGAAATTTTATGTGGGATTTATTAATATTTTAGATTTTAAGAATCTATAACATAAACTAATTATAACTATTTTATTCGTTGTATAGAATTAATTATGTTCTTTTAAAGCATATTAATTTTGTTTTGACTTCAATATTTCCATTAATCATTCGTAATTAAGCAAACCATTAGTGAAATTATACAGCTGACATATTATATAACAGTAATATATCTAAAACGCATTCCTTATTATGAAATAAACATTTTTATTTGATAATAGCAGCTTGGTTTATCTTTAAGATATTTAGAAATAATGAATTATAAATATAAATTATATAATTATATAAATATACAAATGTAAAAACAAGCGTAGTTCAGTCATCGAATAGATTTGTGTTTATCTGAAAATCTGTTTACAAATAATATTAACATTACTAAATAATTAAAAGTACTCCAAGAGATATATATATATACAGAGAGAGAGTGAAAAAGAGAGGAGATAAAAAAAGGAGTTTTTTTTTCTAGCAAGTAATTGACTGAAAATCTATATGATGATAAAACAAGGTGCAAAAAATGTTAAAGTGCACTTCTTTTCGACATACGTTGCGATCGAAAGGAACTGTCGAGCTTTCGTAAGTTTTGTTGAAGTTTTCTTGCTAAGCCTTTGATTGTGTGAAACAAGTATAAAACTTAAATACTCAGAACGGAATGAATGTTCTTGCTGGAGGTTTAGAAATTATGACTATAATAAGCAGTCGGTTTCAGTTAATGAAACACATAGCGCTCTCTTAGGTGTGTGTTGTGTTATCTGGGGAAAGTACTGGTGTTACCGATTTTATATATTTCTGAATGAATTTTACGTAGTAACATTTAAGTTTTTCATTATATCAGTCAATCAAGATTATATATCAATCCCGAAATTGACAAAAACTAGTGCGCTTCTTGAAATTATCCGTTATAATTTACCATCGACTTTGAGGGGACCTTAAGTATGAATAAATTAAAAAATTTATAGACAAACGTTTGGTAGATCGGATGCTTGGAGTCTCTAGGATCACGTTAAAAATCATATTGATTTGAGCACGTATTTTCTGATTACCTAGTCGGTATGAAACTGGCCATTAATGATTTATTTGTTTATAAATTTATGCGATTTTTTGTTTTACTAAGAATAACACTTGTGTGATTTCATGTTAAATCGTGTTATAGGATATTTCAGGTCTTTTTTCTTATATTTATTGACCTTAAGCCTCTCCACAAACCGTTTACATTACACGTAACATGATGTTTCTATGCAAGATAAATAAATTTCTTTAATACGACTGACCTTTTTATTATGTTGTTTCCCGACTATATCGCACACTTATATTTTACCCGATTGACGAACGTTGTTGAAAGAACTTAGTAGAAATATTGGAAAATTTATAGATTAAATTTTAAATTATAAAAAATAAATTGGAAAAAAAATTGCAATAAACCTTAGAAAAAAACTTTTAATAACACAATTTTATTTTGATTAATCTTTATGAAAAATTGTTTAAAAATTCTTATTTATGTAAAATAAATTGATTTATAAAATAATTTATAAAAAAAATTCACTCTTTACACACTCATGAGATGAACGCTGCGCGGGTGTTAGTTCTTCGAATCGGAATATTGTGTTTACGTAGAAATTTACGTCGAATTGCGTATTATCGATTTCAAAACTTCGAACAGTTCATCTACCATGAATATTATCTTTTTTTTATTTGACGATATGTATCTTGTTTAAATCACTTCTTAAATAATGTTATACTGAAAAATTTATAATTTAGTGTAATGTGTACTTTGCTTTAACTGATAATTAAAAAACACCTCAACTCTTCTTTCTTTAGTCTGACAGCTAGTGGCGTAATGACGTTAGAGATTACATGTGACTATAAATTGTCTAGTCGTCTTTGGTGCTATTCGCTTTATGTCATAATTTCTAACGTTATTAAGTATATCTTATGACTGATGGTGTATTAAATGTTTTGGAATATTGTGTTATAGTAGTTTATTCTGAATTCGGATTAAATGTTTATGTGTTATTTTATCGTAATATTTACTAACATTTATAAATAAATGTTGTTATACATTGTAATACAATGTGATTTAATTAATTGTATTAAATATGTTAGGCGCGGTTTAAAACATAATACAGTTAGTCGTTTTAGGTTTAATAATTAGTTAATTAATACCAGGTGGGAGGTGTAAACGTTTAGATAATACTGTTTTCCGTTGTATATGTGAACTAAAAGCAGATTTCACTAGTTATTACCGGTCTCGCGTGTATCTATGTACATAGTATATATTCCTTATGAGCTTCCCCTATCTTATTGTTTTCATTCATGATAACTTATGTTTAATCAACAAACAGTCTAGAATGGAGTTCACTGTGGTAGTATGTTAGTATGATGTTAATTTCAGTGTTACTTGTGTTATAAATTAGCTTTTTTTCTTGATCGTCCATAAATATTTTAAAACGTAGACTCGATAACCTGAAGTCAAGCTTAAGGTAAATTCTCGTACATATTTTTCTTTCGCGTTCGCGAATATTTTATTTCGTAAAGGAATTTTGGGTTAATGGCAGGTTAAACAGCACAGTTAGAGGATTTAGTAGAGGGTAAAAGATTTGTTTTCATCACATACAATTTTATAATTGCAGCGCTTTGATGCGATAACGAAAAGTTAAAATTAATTAGTTGAAATATTTATTTATCAGTCCTGAGTTTACTTTCTACTTTATGTAAAAGATAAAATACGCTGCAGATCTGTCTATAACTTTTGGATCGATTTAGAAATGAAACGCGCAATATTCGAGATTACACTGTTCGGTTGTAGTTGTTAAAAGGCTGCAATCCCTAGCAAATTTGGTTTTGCGATAGCTCTTTTTATGTTTGGTATTTAATCGTGTATGATATTTTGAAAATTAAAGTAAATAATTTATTATCAGTATTATTATTTTTTTCCTCATTCTTATCTATTAGGAGTGTAGTGATTCCTAAGAAGTAACTCTTCAAAGACACGATTATTTTCCTCGGAGACGGTTACCATTTTAAATTTCAGTACGTCCTCTACTTAATCCCTTTTGTTTAAATATATATAAAAACGATCAAGTGTTTTTTTCTTGGCCATCATTACGTTTCAGCTCTACAAAAAATTTGCTTAAACAAAATCTTGCTTTTTTATCAGTAATATTATTTTCGACAATACAAAAATGTTGGCGTTAGTTACAATTTGTGTTTATAATATTCGCGTTGTGTAAACATTTTTAAAGATGATTTCTGTGGTTAATGAATTATTTATTAAATGACGTATATATTTGTTGTAATTTTCTTTATCTAATTTATGTAATTAAATAAAACTTCTTTTAATGTGCGATAAACGTTTATAAATAAGATGGATGAAAGATGTAGGCATATCCGGTGTACTGTAGTATGTGTTTCCTGTTGATCTTTATTTTTTACGTAGAGTTTTGTGTATCGACTTCATTTTCTATTATTTTGAAACAAATGAAATCTTTATTACAATATCATAATATTTTATACAAATAGCACGTGCATGTACGTTCTTATTTGTTTGCTTTACGTGTAATGTAGACAAAACGTTATGTTTGATCTAGTTACATAATTGTTTTATGATGTATATGAAGTATTGTTTGTAAGATCGAAATAGTACATTTAATTCTCAGTTAATAGGTTTTGAAACTGAGTTTCTCTTTACTGTGAAGTTTTTAAAATCCCTTCAAATTTTCATTAGAGATTTGATTTTAAGTTCAATTATTTTAAACGTCAGCAATACTTTTATTTAATTTTTAAATAATAGAATATGTTTCATATTGATTATAAAGTTTACTTCCAGTTCGGCTGAAAAAGAATAAGAAAATAAAGTAAAAATGTTTAAGTTAATCGTACAATTATTGTTTTTACCACTTTCCGGCCTCTTTCTCTTAGTTCATTTTACAACTGTCTGCGTCGACTCGTATCTGTTAACATCTTGATCTCCTGTTTCGTGCACTGTTGCTTGATGTATTGTGAATGTTTTTTGTAGTAAATATATAAACTATGTTTAAATTTTCATCTCGCTAAGCTCAATGGTTGTGTCTGTGCGTAGATTTTCTTTTCTTTTAAATCGTGTCCCATCTGCGTAAGTTATGGGACACTTCATTTTCCACTCCCTGATTGTTGTTTTTATTTCTTTTATTCTCTATGAAATGACATTAGATTATTAACCCAACCCCCCCTGAATCTTTATTAGTGCTTTGCAAAACTTGATCGTATAATCGTCCGTTATTTCTGTTAGTTCCATTTCATTTAACTTTATTACTCCGTAATACTAAAAATATTTAAATTTACGAGAAGTTATCTCAAAAGTAAAGACCGTTTCATTGTAAAAAAGTTTATTCTGAAAACTTTACAAATGTTTTTTATTTCTCTTAAACTACATAACTTATACAACTTCTCTATCTATTCACCACATGGATTAAGACGTTTATCGTAGCGTTTACCAGCTTCAATGTAATCTCGTCGCATTCTTCTGCCGCAAGTCCATTTAGCCACTGATTAACAGCATTTTTAAGTTTATCGTCACCCGCGAACTGCTAACCACTGAAACATTCTTTCAATTTCCCAAATAAATGGTAATCAGAAGGAGCTAAGTCCGGACTATATGTTGGGTAAATTTCTCATCCAAATGTTCTCAGTAAATGACGTGTCGGACAGCAACCCCAACTACCTATGAATTTCAGCGGGTTTAACGTTTGATGCTTTAAAAAAGGTATGACTTCACTTATTTCACAGTCGGCGGCAACATCGATTTTCCTATTCATTTTATAACGTAATAATTCACACAAAATCAAAGGTATTACAATGCGGCAAGTTACGGACAACAATTCAGTGTGTACATTACTAGTGTGGCCATGAACGACACAAGTTCGCCAACCGTAAGGAGAGAAATTTCCCAGCAGTCTTTACTTTAGAGATTTTCGTCGTAATTTACAAGAAATGAAGAAAACATTGTTATTATATTAGATTATTAGACTTAATAATATCATTTGCTATATAATGCTGTATTTTTCGTAATTCTGTACATATTCCAAAAATCTATTTTATACTCTCAGTTTTTCACAGGATTAAGTTTTAAATTAATCACCTATTGTTTTGACCCACGAAAGTGCTACTTTCCGTTTTAGGTCTTTATTAAAGAACACATTTATTGTAATCGTCAATATTTGTTAAATAAATGATTCTAAATTAAGGCTGTTCACTAATGTTTGATCGGTATCGACTGCCTTCCGATGCTATTTAGAGATAATTATAAAATTAAAAATAAACATTTTAAATGCTTGGTTTCTATTCTAAATGTATTTGGCTTATCATGCGAGCCACTAGGCAGAATTCAGAATACCCAAATCGGTCTACAGGCAATCCTCCTCCATCTCTCATCACACCGAAAATGCTGTTGCACTGGTTCCCGGCATCCTGAGCACATTCGGAGCCGGGTCCGATCTACATCCACAGAACTCAAGATGGGAAAAAAGCAGTTGAGGATGAGATTAAGAGATGGTTAGGAGTGAAATAACAATTTGGATAAAAAATTGAATTACCAAATAGTTTTATAGGTATTATCTATAACCATGTTTTGAGATAATTAAATCCTATGGTAAAGCAGTTTCTTGCTATATATGTTTTAAGCGGTTTATTCAGTACCATTGAATCGTTGCTGCCCACATTTGGGATATCCGATATTCTAAGATATTGTGGGCGGAATAGACTGCCATAGAGGGGGCTTCTCAAACTCTCTCCAGGCAGCGAAAATCCATCCTCCAGAGAAGGGGTCTGCTTTGGTTAGGCTAGTCTGTCTATCAACAGATTCCTACTGTTTTACCTCCAACCGTTTCACTTTTGCGTCGATCCTTTCTTCATGATGATTTTTTCTGAATTTTACGGATCGTTTTACTTGATCCGTTTTACGGATCTAACGGTACTTGTGCAGTTTGATTTGAATAGAATTATTTGTAGATCTGCTCGAGTCTCTAGAATACTCCACGTTTCCGAATACGAAACTGTTTCCTATCCGATGGTTGTAAAAAGCTCAACCTGTTGTTGAGATGCTAATCGGTTGAAGTCGGACTTTCTGATTCTTCCTAACGTAGTACGGCATAAAATAGGGGAACGTGCCAGCCTGCGTTTGGCGTCTATTAGAAGTCTAGGTTTTTATTTTTCTTTCCGGTGAAAGTTCTATAAGCGAGTTATTTTATTCGTTTCGTAAATTGTTTCATCATTAATGGGTTTTTTCTATTGTAAATGAGTGATCGATTAGATAAAAGAAATATGCTATTATTATTTCGTGATTGTTCTTTAAGTAACCACATGAAACGACTTCTAAAGCGATACTAAGAGTTACGTGCAGTGTAATATAGAGTTTATTACATATTTGTAAATTCGATTGTGAAGATTTATAATTTTGGTACACTGTTGTATAGGAACAGGTTGTAATCTATAAGATTAAAAATTAATCTTTTAGTAGTTTTAGCTTCGTATTTTATTGAAGAGAAATCATTTTTATATTACACATAGAACATTAAACAAAAGTGTGTATATATATATATATAACTTTTCCATCTAGACAGCGCTAAAAGCTCTAAAAGGGAAAGTATTATAATCGATCCAAATTGGGCATGCGGTTTTCACCGGATCTTGACGATTTGACACCTAAGGAACCCAATAAACCGGAAGAAAATTTAAAGGATGATAATGTTCGTATGTACTTGTGTTGGGGGTTGGCCTTTAAATCTTATATCTCCAGAACTACTGGACCGATTTTTATCAAATTGGTCAGATTACTTTTGTATATTGGGGCACTGATGCAAAAAAAATTCAACTAATAGGTCAAGGGGGTGAGGCTGTAGAGCAAAGTCACCCTCAGTAAATAAGGTTCTGTGTGTAAGCCATGCATCAAAAACCCACCGGGTCTAGTGGTGAACTTTTATACGGATTTGAGTACTAGTTCGTGGATACCGGTGTTCTTTGGTGATTGGATTTCAATTAACCACACAATCTCAGAAATGGTCGACTTGAGACTGTACAAGACTACACTTCACTTACACTCATCATATCATCCTCATTCATCCTCTGCCTGACGGGGATGCCTGGAGGCTAAACAGGAAAAAGCCATGCATCAAAAACAATCCGCACTTGCTACAACTGCGTTGTCAGCTTTTATATACGGGTATATATATATATACTCGTATATACACATATTCATATATTTAACTTCATTAAATACAAAATGCCGAAATACGTTAGATCGTCTAATGAATGACTGAAGTTTAGTAACTTTTAAATATTTTTTTATATTAACTGTTAAAAAAACAATAAATTTATCGTCAATAAAACATGAATTCTAATAAAAAATTTGAATGTAGTAATAAAATTAATTAATTTTTATTGCTGTTAAACTTAATTAAAGTTAAGTACTTAAAAATATTACAACATTTTTTCAGTAAAGTTTGTGACTGTTCCGTTTTTATCTCGGAAACTATTTTTGTTTAAAAAACGAAACCTTACCAAATTATTTAAATAATTAATAATTTAACCCGGTACGTTCGAATGAAGACCAACCAGTTATCGCGTCAGATATTCGTAGTAACACTTCGTTCATAATAGTAGGTTGTAGGCATATTGGTCGTCAGTTCGATCTTCCCAAACTTTGATTTCTGGATCTTACATCTTACATCATCAAAATTACTTTTTGACTATTTTTCCATCACCAGTGTAGCCGATTACCTTTTAAAATCATTAAAAATCAGGTATTCTTATTTATTGCGTTTCCTTCAATTATTTCATGTTTCGTAATTTTCCTTGAACGATAGATTTTCGTTTCATTAGCTTCACTGGTTACAACATTCATATCAGTCTAAAAAAATGCACTTTTCAAAGAAATAACAAATATCACCCGTGGTAAATACTGTAATATATGATACATTATTTACGTGTCCGCGTTGTTTACATAACTGATATTTCATTGAATATCTTGAAGTGAATTTATAAGTATATATATATCCCCAGTTTTTCCGATCATGGAATAATCGGGAAAACGTTGTTGTAGAGAAATCATACTTTAGGAAATGAGGTTAATTTTCAATGCCATTCCACAGTTATACCTAAATCCTCAAAAATATTTGTTAAATGGAAATATTTACTGTTCAGGCGTTCGCTGGATGGACCTTTTTGATTACCTGTACAATGATGACAAAGTGTTTCTTTCTGTTTACAAAATACAACATCTTTTCCTCATTAAGAAACACGTTTATGTTAATTTAACTCTGGGTTGTTACCAATGTGAGGTACGTTAAAGTATCAGTTTTAACAAACCACACGCACTCATCCAAATTTGTAAAATATATGTTTACATAATTATTTGTAACGGGTGCTAACTTAAATTTCATATTATCGGAATATAAGATTAACATTTCATCGTTAAGGACCTACAGTCACCTTGTAGCCACCAGATAAACCAGACCTACACTACACGGAATGATCGATGAAAACTTAAATTGAATGGATAATTAGATTGACGAGTGGCAGCTCGCGTTTAGGCACTGTGGAACTGCAGCACCCCCCCATTTCCACTTGATATTATCGATAACATTTAATATAATGAGTCCTGTTTCTTTCTACTTGTACAATATATAAATCCTTAAGCTTGATGTCAGTAGCCATCCCCCAGTGTATGAAAAGATACAAAAATCTTTGTATGGAACTGTGCGCTTCACAGTTCCAGTTGCGTTTTGTTTGTCTGTTGTGCGCATGCGCACATAGGAGGCTGCACGCGAGACTCCGAGGGAGAGAGCACTGTCGCTCGCGCAGTGCTGACATTGGTGTACTAGTGAAAGGTAGTTTTTTTTTATTTCGCATGTGTGTGAAACGTTCCTTGTTTGTTCCCTTTTCTGGTTTCGTCGGTGGAAGGAATATGAAAGCGGTTTTTTCAGTAGTGATCAGAAGATGGTGGAAAGCAAGAGCTCTTTGATTGCCAAATCTGTCCAAAAACACGCTGGAAGGGCGAAAGAGAAGGTAATTAGTAAAAACTAATTATGTATTTGTTTCTGTGTACATGCAAGTTTAAATTAAGTACCATTGAAATATAGCGTTTTTAAGCGGATATTTTATTAAGTTATTATCTAATAATACTAAAAACTATTATCTGTATTGCCATTTTATTATTTATTCGGTTAAACCGAATATGCACAATGTGCTTAAAAACCGTGTACCGTATTCTTGAATGTGATAAAATGTAGAATTAGATTAATATCCTGCCTCCAGCTATTCTATTTGATTCATTTTTTCAGAAAAATTTTAACCGTGGTGTTGAAAAGTCCTAGAAAACAATTTTGCGGAGCAGCACCTCCACTAATTTTAGCTACGAGCCGCCACTGAGATTGACAAATAGCAAAATAAAAGTAAAAAATAAAAATAGGATTAGAAATAAAGAAGAAAAAATGGCGACTAAATTATATTAAAATGTTTTTGGTACTTTTATTTTAATATGATTTAAACAAAAAAGTGTTCTGATAATCCCACATGATTTTTCTAAACTCTGCTTTAATGTTCTACTTAGATTAACACCACGGTTCTGAAAATATATTTGGCAACCAGCCATTGTGGCAGAAATTGGTTTGTCCTTAATAAACTTAATCTTTGTATTAGGAATATAGTAGTAAACATATTAACCAGCAGCCGAATCTTTATAAGTATCAATGCCAGCCAATCTGTGTTAAAGCCGGTCTAAATTCCTTCTAAAATTTATTTCTCTTTGTTTTGATTCCAATCCTAAATGTGTGTAGAAGTTACACAATTGCGTGTAACGTTATTTTACAGTGTGCTAAAAATATATGATATTGTAAATTATTCATAATATTTTAAGATAAGATTTAATTATAAGAAAATATTTTGTTTACATTATATAATTATCACTTTGTTTTGTTTATTATTCGTGTTTAGTTGGTTTTTAAAAATTTAGTAAATTCATTAACAGATATTTGCTGTTTAATAATAAATTTGGGAAACTAACAGGAATATAAGGGAGGGTTTGATTCGGGAAATCATTTTTGAAATTGTCCCTTTTTTTCTTTTTTTTCTCCGCGTAAGAGAATTTTAAAATTTAATTATTGCCAATAAGCCTTGACCTGATTTTTCTTCTATTTATTTATTTATTTATTGTTGCAAAATCCGATCTTAATTAATAATTGTTTTTTGTTTTTTTTTTGAGTGAAAAAAAGCAATTCTTTACGTTAGGCAATCCACGAAACTGAGCACTAGATTTTAGTATCGGCTTCGGATTGTTATTTTTCGGGTGAAAAATTGTTATAAATTAATTTTTGAATAATCAACAATTCATTAAGATTTCATCAGATCGATATTTAATTTTTTATGCAGCATATTTCATTAATATCTTTGTGGAGGCTATACATCGTTCATTAACCAAATTCACTCTGAAATTTAGTCCGTGACGGGAAAATCCTACAACTGCGCTCTCAGCTTTTGTATTTGTATATATATATATATATATATATATATATATATATACACAATGATACCCAAGCATATAGAAAATGTTTAGTGTTAGAAGTTTATTTGAGGGTCGGAGAAAATCTAAACCATCGATCAATATTTCAATACAAATCGGTATCCAATAATTTCTGTCCGTGTCATTTTTGTATGCACAGTATATATTTATATTTTTTACACGTATTTGTATGATAGGACGTTGCATTCTTTCTTCAGTGTAGAGTATTCACCGACAGGTCTATATACTTGATTATTAGATGGTTGTATCTGTCTGAAAACAAATTTAATTTAGTTTTTATTTTCCCCCCTTTTTTTAATACTTTTATTTATAGTCGCATCAACAATAGTCATTAGCGACTTATCAGTGTATTGTAACGGTACAGTAAATTTGTAGTCGACTTGAGTTTGTTCGATTAACCACACATCTCAGGAGAGGTGTGGTTAATTGAAACCCAACCACCAAAGAACACCGGTATCCACGATCCAGTAATTAAATATGAATAAAAGTAACTACCTTTATTAGGATTTGAACCTGAGAACTTCGACTTCGAAATCAGCTGATTTATGACGAGGAGTTTACCATTAGACCAACCCGGTGGATTCTTCTCATTTTTCAACTGCGCAGATTAACAGTTAATATTTTGCTGTGGATAAGCTGTTAACTTTCAAAACGGATATGTCTGTATCTGTTCGATTTGATTTGGGAATTTAATTTCATATACGTTAAGTGGAATTATCAGTAGTGTGAAACAGCGTAATTTTTTTCTACGATAATACTACGATATATTATATATTATAATATGTACTATAATAGCAGTAGCAGTTTATAGATGTAATATGTATCGTAAGTTTTTATCTTATGTTTTAATAATGTTTATTTTATGAGTTAGTATTTCTGTTTGTATTTTCTTTCTAAGTTACCGATAATGTAAATCTATTACAGTGTAAAAAAAATTATTCATTGTATCGCCTGCAAAAGTTAAGTTTTTCTGAAGGAAGAAATTTTTTTTTTTTTTTGTCTTCAGTCATTTGACTGGTTTGATGCAGCTCTCCAAGATTCCCTATCTAGTGCTAGTCGTTTCATTTCAGTATACCCTCTACATCCTACATCCCCAACAATTTGTTTTACATACTCCAAACGTGGCCTGCCTACACAATTTTTCCCTTCTACCTGTCCTTCCAATATTAAAGCGACTATTCCAGGATGCCTTAGTATGTGGCCTATAAGTCTGTCTCTTCTTTTAACTATATTCTTCCAAATGCTTCTTTCTTCATCTATTTGCCGCAATACCTCTTCATTTGTCACTTTATCCACCCATCTGATTTTTAACATTCTCCTATAGCACCACATTTCAAAAGCTTCTAATCTTTTCTTCTCAGATACTCCGATTGTCCAAGTTTCACTTCCATATAAAGCGACACTCCAAACATACACTTTCAAAAATCTTTTCCTGACATTTAAATTAATTTTTGATGTAAACAAATTATATTTCTTACTGAAGGCTCGTTTAGCTTGTGCTATTCGGCATTTTATATCGCTCCTGCTTCGTCCATCTTTAGTAATTTTACTTCCCAAATAACAAAATTCTTCTACCTCCATAATCTTTTCTCCTCCTATTTTCACATTCAGTGGTCCATCTTTGTTATTTCTACTACATTTCATTACTTTTGTTTTGTTCTTGTTTATTTTCATGCGATAGTTCTTGCGTAGGACTTCATCTATGCCGTTCATTGTTTCTTCTAAATCCTTTTTACTCTCGGCTAGAATTACTATATCATCAGCAAATCGTAGCATCTTTATCTTTTCACCTTGTACTGTTACTCCGAATCTAAATTGTTCTTTAACATCATTAACTGCTAGTTCCATGTAAAGATTAAAAAGTAACGGAGATAGGGAACATCCTTGTCGGACTCCCTTTCTTATTAGGGCTTCTTTCTTATGTTCTTCAATTGTTATTGTTGCTGTTTGGTTCCTGTACATGTTAGCAATTGTTCTTCTATCTCTGTATTTGAACCCTAATTTTTTTAAAATGCTGAACATTTTATTCCAATCTACGTTATCGAAAGCCTTTTCTAGGTCTATAAACGCCAAGTATGTTGGTTTGTTTTTCTTTAATCTTCCTTCTACTATTAATCTGAGGCCTAAAATTGCTTCCCTTGTCCCTATACTTTTCCTGAAACCAAATTGGTCTTCTCCTAACACTTCTTCCACTCTCCTCTCAATTCTTCTGTATAAAATTCTAGTTAAGATTTTTGATGCATGACTAGTTAAACTAATTGTTCTGTATTCTTCACATTTATCTGCCCCTGCTTTCTTTGGTATCATAACTATAACACTTTTTTTGAAGTCTGACGGAAATTCCCCCTTTTCATAAATATTACACACCAGTTTGTATAATCTATCAATCGCTTCCTCACCTGCACTGCGCAGTAATTCTACAGGTATTCCGTCTATTCCAGGAGCCTTTCTGCCATTTAAATCTTTTAATGCTCTCTTAAATTCAGATCTCAGTATTGTTTCTCCCATTTCATCCTCCTCAACTTCCTCTTCTTCCTCTATAACACCATTTTCTAATTCATTTCCTCCGTATAACTCTTCAATATATTCCACCCATCTATCGACTTTACCTTTCGTATTATATATTGGTGTACCATCTTTGTTTAACACATTATTAGATTTTAATTTATGTACCCCAAAATTTTCCTTAACTTTCCTGTATGCTCCGTCAATTTTACCAATGTTCATTTCTCTTTCCACTTCTGAACACTTTTCTTTAATCCACTCTTCTTTCGCCAGTTTGCATTTCCTATTTATAGCATTTCTTAATTGCCGATAGTTCCTTTTACTTTCTTCATCATTAGCATTCTTATATTTTCTACGTTCATCCATCAGCTGCAATATATCGTCTGAAAACCAAGGTTTTCTACCAGTTCTCTTTATTCCGCCTAAGTTTGCTTCAGCTGATTTAAGAATTTCCTTTTTAACATTCTCCCATTCTTCTTCTACATTTTCTACCATATCTTTTTTACTCAGACCTCTTGCGATGTCCTCCTCAAAAATCTTCTTTACCTCCTCTTCCTCAAGCTTCTCTAAATTCCACCGATTCATCTGACAACTTTTCTTCAGGTTTTTAAACCCCAATCTACATTTCATTATCACCAAATTATGGTCGCTATCAATGTCTGCTCCAGGGTAAGTTTTGCAGTCAACGAGTTGATTTCTAAATCTTTGCTTAACCATGATATAATCTATCTGATACCTTCCAGTATCGCCTGGCTTTTTCCAAGTGTATATTCTTCTATTATGATTTTTAAATTGGGTGTTGGCAATTACTAAATTATACTTCGTGCAAAACTCTATAAGTCGGTCCCCTCTTTCATTCCTTTTGCCCAGCCCGTATTCACCCACTATATTTCCTTCCTTGCCTTTTCCAATGCTTGCATTCCAATCTCCAACTATTATTAAATTTTCATCTCCCTTTACGTGTTTAATTGCTTCATCAATCTCTTCGTATACACACTCTACCTCATCATCATCATGGGCGCTTGTAGGCATATAAACGTTAACAATCGTTGTCGGTTTAGGTTTTGACTTTATCCTTATTACAATGATTCTATCGCTATGCGTTTTGAAATACTCCACTCTCCTCCCTATCTTCTTGTTCATCACGAAACCTACTCCTGCCTGCCCATTATTTGACGCTGAGTTAATTACTCTAAAATCATCTGACCAAAAGTCGCCTTTCTCTTCCCACCGAACCTCACTAATTCCTACTATATCCACATTCACCCTATCCATTTCCCTTTTTAAATTTTCTAGCCTACCAACCTTTTTTAAGCTTCTAACATTCCACGCTCCGACTCGTAGAATGTTATTTTTTAATTTTCTGGTGACCCCTTCCTTAGTAGTCCCCACCCGGAGATCCGAACGGGGGACTATTTTACCTCCGGAATATTTTACCAAGGAAGGCGCCTCCATTGTTGCTATGTGAAAATGCAGAGAGCCACATTTTCTTGGAAAAAAAGCAGCTGTAGTTTTCCATTGCTTTCAGCTGCGCAGTACTCAGAGGACTGAGTGATGTTGATACGGCCGTTTAAGTCATTGTGACTCACGCCCCTAACAACTACTGAAAGAGCTGCTGCCCTCTTTCAGGAATCATTCCTTAGTCTGGCTCTCAACAGATACCTCTCCGATATGGTTGCACCTTCGGTCCAGCTACTCTGTATCCCTGAGCACTCAAGCCCCCTCACCAACGGCAAGGTCTCATGATTCATAGAGGAGGGAAGAAGAAAATTTAAGTTTCTAATTTTTATTGCGTCTGATATCATTCGTAAATTAATTTTGTGGTTATTTTAAAATAATTTTGGTTGTAGGTAATTATGCAATCGTACGGTTTAATTAATTTCTGTAGCCGGATGAACATTTTTTTTAATAAACTTCTGTATTTCCTGTTTGATCGTGCCATATTTAATAAACAACTAATGTCTGTCACATTGCGCCTGTGCATAGCTTACAGATTTTTTTAGGTAGGTTTCATAAGAAAGCTACCTATTGTAATGGGCACCATGATTCGACTTCCGGAAAATTTCGACATATCTTCGCGTTTCACATCCACAGAGCCCAAAACCAACGTCAGTTCAAAAGTTTACATACACTTTTATATATATATATATATATATATATATATATATATATTTCACTTTCTTGTGAACACTCAAGAATAACTGCCGCAATTTTGCGCCAATCATTTTCAAATTTATACATAAAATATAACGACCAAAAATCTCGGTCGAGTAATTAAGCTTCAAATATATAATAGAGTACTATAATTTGCCTTTTTTGAATCAATTCAAACGTTTAATTTTAGAGGAGAAATAACTCGACCAGTGATTCTAAAAATTGTAGTGCAACGTAGCAAGACGTTTTCTTTGTGAACCAACAGGTTAAATATACGATGTACTGTTTCTCTAATAAGATAGCATCCGAAGTCAGGCTTTCTTTATTTTTCAATGGGTAAGGTAAAAAACTTACTTTCTTTAATCGATTTTTTTTTCTGTCATACTATGGAAATCTATCGGACGGTTTATAAGAGCATGGAACTGAATTAGTCATTCATAATTATAAAAATGTGAGGGTGGTCTTATTTTATATTCTATCAGTTTTCTATGGTTTCAAGTAATTTGATTTCTTTTTAAAATATTTTTCCTAATAGAAAAACTAAAGAAAAGGGACCTTTTTGACTACTTTTTAACTAAATCGAATTTACGTTCGTTTAAAAGTAGCAAAAACCTATAAGTATTCTCTTTCTAACCGTCTATAATTCTCCTTTTTAACTAACGTTCTTATCCAAATTTTTTGTGCGTTCATGTAAAAGAGCAAAAATTCTAGAAATTCCCTTCTAAAAGTTTGTGTATTTTCTCATTTTCTTCTTCTTGGTTGAACTTTAATGAACAAACTGTTTCAATTTTTGACTTTTAATCGAAACGCAAATTAGACAACAGTCTTATTTATGATCGGGAGAAGTAACTCCTGGTTATCGGTAATATTACACTTAATTTAGTTCCCGAGCGTCAAAAAATATTACTTCGTAATAAATTGGAAAGAAAAAATTATTGTGCTTTATTTCAAACAGACTCTGGAAACATGTTTCCATAAACATTATACATTCGTAATATGCTGTAGGCATATTACGTACTAGCTCCCCGTTAGTTCGCGCTATATGGTTACTTGCGTTTCCCATAGCGGTCTATCTTTTTATTTAGTCAATTAACTAGAGGCAGGTGCAGCCAGTCACACATATAGTAACGGTGACAGTGGCTATGTTGTTTGAGCCACAGCGGCGTATATCTTCGCGCCCTTTAAAAAAATCGGAATTAAAAAAAACAGAAAACGGTTTTTAAATATTTATCTGAAGAGTATTCGCAAGCCCAAATCTACTGAATATCTCGTTTACTATAGTCGAGATTGGGAAAATTTACAATCATTCTTCAAAAAAGTTTTTTACCTTTCTTCATCCCCTTTCAAGGTCGAATTCCAAAAATCTAGAATTTGGTTTTTAGATGTTCATAATCAATTAGATCAAATCCAGCTCATACAGTGATATACAGTCACAGTTCATTTGAGTTTATGCTTCAACCGGCAAATCTCCACTATTACATTATTTTTTAAATATATCAAAAACCTTCACAGTTATGCCAAGAAACGTGGGCAAAAATTTAGTAGCTGTAGATCAAGTATTTTTTTTGTTATTTCGAACAAAAAACCCTTCCCCTTGAATAGTATAGATTACATTGCCCACAAATGTTTATGTGTATTTAAGATTTGTGTGAAAGAAGTAATTAAAAATCTAATATTGCTTTCCAATGTAGGTTTTTGTTGATCATATACCTACCTACCCATCTATCTTATTCAATATTACTTGGTAGAGGAAAACATGTAACACAATGAAGGAAATTAATTATGTTATCTTGAAATGATTACATAGCTTTGTTGGTTTTTATTTGTTTTTAATTGCAAACTCAACAGCAATTAATCAGCATAAATTAATTATATTAGTTAATCAGTCAAAACTCGCCTAGCAATTACAAATAATTAACTTTGATTTCAGGTCGATGAATTTATTTATTACATATTCCTTAAAATAGCATGTGGTAAAATAAATAATGATTTTAACATTACGAAAAATTCTTATCCACTTAGGTAATAGGTAATTTGTTCTTATACTGACTGAAAAATATTTCTATTTCACGGTTACGTTGTTTTATTGTGTATTTATTACTAATGGAAATTCGTCCTAAATAACTATCGTCCGGGCATCACGCAAGAAGTCGAACCGTTCGCTATGAAGTTATCTTAGCTCTGTTACCCGGATTATTGTGCACCCGTAAAATACCGCGTTCGTTTTATGAGAAAATAACTAACCCGAACCGTCAGTCGATAGCTCCGCTCTATGATGTTAATGTATCGTAACATATATTTATGGCTTGATTTGTTTCAGTTGCGTTTTTAAATCCGTCATTTTTTAATTTTATATCCTCTTGATTTGAGTTGATATGTTTTCGTTAATTATTTTAAACAAAACTATTCACTATCCCAAAGGATCTTAAATTGAATATACGGTTAGAGCCATAACCATAGTAGCGGTAGGTGATCTTATGGGAGTCAAAAATCGCTCCTGAAAATGACTCATCCATCCTAAAAAATAACAGGCATTCCATATCAGGCTTAGTAAGAAAAACTAGCGCAAAGTGATTCCTGTTGCCTTCGCACAGCCAAATATATGGATGCATACACCACGCCAAGAAAACCGAATTAAAAGTGATATTTAGCCTTATAAGTGATACCTTCACTACGTTCACGAAATAGATTTGCTATAATTAACATCATCAATATCAGGGAAAGCAAATCTGTGGCATTTCTTATACCTCAGACGCTTTACCCTTTAAACCATCTGACATCGTAGTAAAGCTTGTTTATTGTATATAATTTAAAAATAAAACAAAAAACAACTTACCAAATTTCAGTTTAATTTCCTCGAGCGCTTTCGGATATTCTGCCATCTTCAAGAGGAATATAATTATATTTAAAATTATAAAACTACAATGTAATTATATTCCTCTTGAAGATGGCCAAATAGCCGAAAGCGCCCCAGGAAATTAAACTGGAATTTGGTAAGACTTTTTTTTAAAATTATATATAATAGTTATTATACCAAACGGGTCATGTTCGAAAAACCAAAGATCTTTACATAAGCATCATGATCGGATTGTTTTTGTTATGAAGCGATGAGTTATATTCACCGTTTCAACTTATAGTGTGTGTGTGTTTTTTTTTTTAATATAATGAATACGCGTATTTAATTTTTTTTTAGTTTTGTGTTTTATTCTGATTCAAATGCACTTTTTTAATGTCATATGTCCCTTCAGA
This sequence comes from Lycorma delicatula, assembly GCF_047948215.1. Lineage (NCBI taxonomy): Eukaryota > Metazoa > Arthropoda > Insecta > Hemiptera > Fulgoridae > Lycorma > Lycorma delicatula. Next base: position 161,188,741 of record NC_134455.1, on the reverse strand, counting down.
CACTGTCAACCAGCTGCCGTTTATTTATACTCATGAGAGTGTGTATGGTTTTGTATAGTTGTTTATTGCTGTTGATGTTTGTTAGTGTGAGGCAATCGCTCTGCCTGGAGTTTGCGATGTCTATTATTTGTTAAAATCGTTTATGTGTATTTCTAGTGTGATGGATTTAAGGGGTCATCACTCATATTGATTGCGCCTGCATTAAAAGGTCAGAAGCAACTAGGTTGACGAGAGTAATATCTGTCAGTATATACTGTTCCATAGATATTTATTTTAGGAACCTGCATTTTAGTTTCATTCTCTAACTTACTGTACAATTAAAAAAAAAGCTAAATCAGCGAAATAAAATTTACAACGTTGTTTATTGAAATTAATTAACTGATTTGTTTATTATTATTTTTTTTAATAAAAAAAAGCATCGGTGTGCAATTGAACGCATAATTGCTTACCAAATTCTGACCTTGGGAGTCAGTTATTTACAACATACTAAGGCTTGTGTAAATTCCTAGGTACATAAAATTAAATTATTTTTAATGAACGTATTTTTTATAGTCTACTGCGTTGAAACAACAAAAGCGGTTGTATAACTTTTTTTTAAGCTAATCATGCAAAACAACTCTCCCCTAAGTATCCAAAATGTAGAAATTTACTTCGTACATAACGTTATTGCTGTTTCTCTCTAAATTATACATATTGGCCGATCTGTACATACCAAAACAAAATATTAATTTTTTGCACTACTATTTGAGTTGTTTATTTGTTATTCTCAGCTCATTTTTATGTTAATTTATCGATTAAACTTATCGCTTTTTGAGGTGTACAACTTGGTATTCTTCGTCCATATATTATTTAGTAAAGTTGGTTATTTCTACTTCTGTACTATCCTGCAAAAGGTTTCTTTTTATCATTTTGTGTTTGTTCGGCTACGAAAAGGGTTATCCCCGTCTACTAAGGCAGAAATGTAACTTTGTTTCACTTTCTTCTATTTGGAATAGTGAATCATATCTTTATCAGTTTGTGTACGGCTCTGTAGATGAAGGAAATGGACGGCTACCTACACCCTAACTGTCGGCTTAGTATGTCCCGTTAGTGCCGCATAGACTTTCTGTAAAAGCTCATCTAAGAATTATTGAAAATAAAAACCTTCGTTCGGGCTGATAAACGATATACGTTAACGTATTATTTTTGACGACTCAATTATATTGCTTATAATATCGCTTAGATCACGCGAAATTTAGAAAGATTTTGAAAATTCTGATAATTTATTCTGGTATATGTAAGAGTAGGATGTTTTGTAAATAAAACCGCAGGAACTTAATTGACTGAGGATACTTTATATTTCCGACTTGATTAATTAATTTTATTCCTATTCAAGAATATACTACAGTAAAAATTTTAAGTCCAACAATGTACGAGTGTTGAAGAGGAAGAGGTTATAATAATATAGTAGATATATAATTTTACAGACAAAACACACTCAAACACCAAATTTTTCTCAATTTAAAAAAAAATTTATTTTAGGGTTGCTTTTGTCTCTTTCTAATATTATTTTCCACTTATAGTATTAGTCTCTTTTTCAATTTGTATTTCTATGAATAATTAGTGTAAAAAGAATTGAGATTAAAAATTAAAGTTTGATTTAGTTTTAATAATTTGTGTTCTCTACGGAAGAACAATTTGCGGTCTTGGCGCTTTTAATGAAAAAATGGCCAAAATGTACTTATAATACGGGTATCATATCATGAATGTATAAAACCTTCCTATTATAATTTTTTTTTCCTGTTTAGCCTCCGAGAATCATCGTCAGGTATTCAGAGGATGATATGTATGAGTGTAAGAGAAGTGTAGTCTTGTATATCTCAGATCGACCATTTCTGAGATGTATGATTAATTGAAACCCAACCACCAAAGAACACCGGTATCCACGATCCAGTATTCAAATTCGTATAAAAGTAACTGCCTGTACTAGGATTTGTACGTTGAAACTCTGGATTTCGAAATCAGCTGATTTGCGAAGACGCGTTCACCACTAGACCAACTCCGTCGGTTATGTATTATAAATTAAATCCGTTTGAAACTTCTGCCGGTCACCGTTACAAATTATACGTTTGTTTACAATGGAATGTTGTTACCTTTTCAAAATCTTATCCGCCACCTTTAGAAAATTGTTATGTCGTTTCAAATAGAGCAGATTAACCGACCGGGTTTCTTATAAGTTTGAATGTTTTTTGCCTATATAATTATATAAGCATCTCCGTCGCGGCTCCCCCGCGCTATATGGCTACTTGTGTTTCCCGTCGTGGTCGGGATTCCTCGTGTTTAGTCGGTCGGCTTTCCCGTCTAGGGGGTCTCTGACCCCTAGACCCCCCCTGTGTTCATTAAACACAGGCTTGTGAGAATAATAATGATTAAAAAAATTAAAGCTGTTGAATTTATAAATAATATGAGTACATTGTAATTAATTCAGAACAACAGTTTGGTCTGTACAAGACCCGAAATTTTGAGTGATCTGAAGAATGCGGGTTTCAAAACAGTCAGCCTCTGTCATAAAATATTAGTTATAACTAGTTAACCATCCTTCGTACGGGTTAAAAATGTATTTTGCCCGGTTCTTAGCGTTACCCGATAAACATCGACTTAGCGTTAGGAGGTGATCGTACTTTCTTTCTCATTTTTTTAATTTCGTTTTTCAGATAAGTAACCGAAGGCAGGTATAGCCAGTCTCGTTGCATATATAATAACAGTGGCTGTGGCTGTGTTGGTTGAGCCGTCGTGCCGTATACCGTTGGACTCATTAAAAAATTTAAAAAACCCGAAAATGAGTTTTAGATATTTATCTGAAGAGCATTTGCTAGCTCAAATGTAGTGAATATCTCGTTTTGTAGTCGGAAATGAGGAAAATTTGCAATCATTGTTCATTTTTTACCTTTCTTCACTACTTTCAAAGTCGAATGTCAAAAACTCTAGAACGTTTTCTTCGTTTAGAAAGGTTTTCAGATATTCATATGAAAATTACACCAAAAATAAAGTTTATATTTTCATTTAACACCAAGAAATTAAAAAAAAATAGCCGGGTTTCAAAAAATATTCAAAATTCCATTTTAGCAGTGTAAACTTTTTAACCTCCGCAACCATCGTTATGTGCTTCAGAGGATGAGATGAATGATTTTTAGCGTGTGAGAATGCCATGCCTCACTGGGATTCGAACTCGGGACCCCGGATGAAAGATTTTACCGAGAAATTAAAATAAATTTCATTGTTACTCCATTTTAATCTTATTGTGCACTTAACACTGTACGAAAAATTTGTATACGAATTTTCATCAATTTATCTTTACCAGTTCTTACTGGGCGTAGATATGAATCATTCACATGTTTTATATATATATATAATTACAACCTCTTCCTCTTCGATACATTATTGGATTGGGTAATTTTTTCCACAGTTTTGTTAAATTACCATTGATACTCGTATCAGGAAGTGTTTAGATTTATTTTAGCCCAAGTTTTCCTGAATCTTTTGTGGTTGTTTTTAGTAATTTATTATTTTAAGGTTGCTTTTTTCTCTTTCTAATATTATATCCGCTAAGAATATTATTCTCTTTTTTAATTTAGTATTTTATGAATAACTAATATAAAAAGTATTAAGATTAAAAAATTAACAGTTAAAGTTGTAATTTACTTCTGAAGAATAATTTAGTTTTCATTTTTAACTTAACAAAGTAATATTTTATTCTATCATTATATTTCATTTTGCAAGGTATAGTAGTTCTTTGAAATGTTTTTCTTTTAAAAATATCAGCTTGTAAAAATTGCTGTGCCTATTTGAAATGCGAGAAAAAGGGAGTTTCTTTTAAAGATCATACTTATGAAATCTTTTTGTTATTTGCAATCAGAAATGTAACAAAATGTTTATTTGTGCATTGGTTGTTTCATCGTAAAATAATACTTTTAAAAAAAGTGTTAAAGAAATACAATTAAAATATTTAGGAATAAAAGACGCCATGTATACTGTTAGAAATCGCAGGGGTATTTTTTGGTAAGAATTGACGACGAATAATGAAAGGTGTGAGACAAGGACTTAAACTTCAGGTGTTGTTTTCAACTTGTACACAGAGGGATTAATAAAAAGATTAAATGAAAAAATATTTCGAGAACAGAGAAAAATTGAAGGAAAGAAAATGGATTTATTGTGTTTCGCTGATTATTCGTTTAACAAAAACCAGTTATCGAAAAGAAACCAGAAAGCGATATAAATTTCCTTTTACGAGTTAAATTGAATTTAAGAATTTTTTTTGTTCAATAACAATTATAATTACAATCGGCTCTCCTGTGGAGCCATCAGTAAGTCTTCTGACAAAAGTACGTTAAAAGGAGGTCCTTAAGGAACCCGTCAAATAAGTAATACACTATAAATAATTGCAAGTAAACTTAAAATCCAATATGAAATTTCAAACTCAGTCATAAATCACAAAATATTAATTTCAGAGCCTCATAGCCCACCAAAAAAAAACAAAAAAAAAAACATTAATAACAAAGAATAAAAAGAAGAATAAAAGGAAAGAGTAAAAACAAAGAAATTAAATACGATACTACTAAACTTGTCAGACTCCAAACTGTTACATAAACGCTAAATCGAGTACATGGATACGTCTCAACCGTCGGAAGTCCCTGTTGTTATCGAGTAGATTAATTGCAAAGTGGTTTACATGATTCTCAAGTCTCTGCAAATATTTGACTCAGCGCTGCCGTGCAATCTCACGAACCGACGAGAGCTCCAGGTAATCGTGAACCTCATCATTCCGCGTGAACCATGGCGCTTCGGCAGTTACCCTCGCTACTTTGTTCTGAAATCGTTGTATAACTTCCATATTACTAGTACTAACCGTTCCCCACAATTCTACACCGTACGTTCAGATTAGGCGCAGGATAGCCTTATAAATGAAGATCTTGTTGGATAACGTGAAGCCTGAGTTCCTCCGTAGCAGCCAATGTTCCCTGTATCTTGCGCTCAGCTGTTTTTTCTTCATCCTCACGTGACACTTCAAGTTCAAACGCTGATCCAGGTGAAGTCTCAGGTACCGCACAGTTTCCGTTTGTGGTATTAAAACACCATCGAAATACATAACAGGACAGTCACCCACTCGGCATGGCGAATGTGATGTGCCTCGACTTTCCTTGATTAACCTTAATCTTCCATTTTTTCTGCCACGTGCAGACGGGTCTAGCTCCATTTGTAGGTCCACCGAGGCTAGGCAATAGCAGTGTCATCAGCGAATGTAGCGACGAGCAATCCTCCACGGCTGGAATGTTCGCAGCGAATATGGAATACAATACAGGGCCCACCACGGAGTCCTGAGGGACACCTGACCCAATCTCAAATAATCTTGAAAACTCGTCATTACATTTCACCTGAGCGAAACGCCCCTCAAGATAATTCCGCAAGAGTAGGAAGTAGGGTTGAGGAAGTTGTAACTTCAACTTGTAGAGCAAGCCAGGTATCCATACCTTATCAAAGGCCTGTTGGATGTCTAAGAATGCCGTCGAGCAGAATTTCCTCTCCTCCAGACATCTACTGATGACTCCATGGGATTGTTAGATTGTGGAATGGCCACACCTAAACCCAAACTGGTGGTCCGAAATTATTCCCTTTACAATATTGCCCCAAGCCTGTGCAGCAGCATGTTCTCAAACAATTTAGATGAGACCGGTAATAGGTTAATTGGTTTGTAAGAAGAAACTTCCTGTGCAGGCTTCCCTGGTTAAAGATCACCACCTGTGATACCTTCCATTCCGCTAAGAAGTAAGACGTCCGCAGAACAACATTAAACAGATTCCTAATGTACGCAATGCCTTTAAGGGGTAGCATGACAACCATTTTGTGCGTCACTTAAAGCGCGGGGCCTTCCTTGGTTGACTAATTTCAGTACCTTCCTTGCAGAAATCGGTTTAATCAGGAAGCTGAGTGGCATTGGGCTCTCAAGGAAGTCGTCAATATCTACATCACCGGGCCCCTCTTGATCATGGGGTCGGAACGTTACCTCTCTGCGAGAAGGAAACGGATTTGTCAGTCCTCGCTTACGACCCAGTACGCCTCTGTAGAGCGGGAAGTGTTCCTGGGGATCGTTGTGGTCCCTTCGTGGTTTTCCATAAGGAGCATCTGTCCCCATTCAGGTGAGAAAGATTTCCTTCCTATGCACTCCTTGAATGTCTCATCTGTGATAGTCTCAACAACCTTCTCAGTCTCCGCGCTGTTCTATTAAGAAGAGTCCTCTCCTCTGACCTGCTGAAACGCTGCTAATTCCGCTGAAGACGCCACTTCGAGACTATTAGTTCTGTCACTTCCCTCGGTTAGATATTGTCTCTGGTTGAGTGCAAATCTTTAGGTGTAAACCGCCATGCATGACCGACATCAAAAGGTACGTCGCTTAATCATATCCTCAGGGCTCTCTAGCGGAAACGGGTCAGTCAGTTTCTCCTCGATCCAGTCCTTATAAGAAACCCAATCCGTTTGTCTCGTATAGGTTTCCCTTTCCTCCTCAGTACCGTAGTGCTCAATGTAAATACAACGGGCGAGTGGTCCGACAATGAATCATAGTTGTTTTCTACCAGAGGGTATGCAGATTATATATACCTAACGTTTTTGCTTGACAAAAGCTTCAAGCAAATCCGGGATCTTCGTCTGATCCGTTGACCAGTATGTCGGCTGGAATACCGATACCACGTCCAGGCGCTGATTCTGGACACACCTCTTCAGGATTCTATTCCTGCTGTTTGTCAACCGGGAATCCCACAATGGGTCTTTCGCGTTCTAGTCCCCTCCGGCAATAAATCTAGAACCCAGAGTCGGAAATTAACCGGAAAAGAACTCGGTCAGTTGCAGTATGACGCGCAGGACAGTACACCGCCGACAGCCTAGTAGGCTCCAATCAGTCTGTAATTTCAACCTTGGTTGCTGCCTGAATCTGGTCAGTGCAGAAGCCCGGAAGTTGGTGGCGCCTCAGAGAATTCCTAACCAGAATCGCGATTCCTCCATGAGCCCTACCATCTGGGTGATTCGTCACATACCCAGAATAACCTTGAAGCCTGAGGTAATTCCGGTCAGTAAAGTGCGTTTCCGACAACAATATCACATCCAGCGAATTGGAAACTCTCGTAACCCCTTCTTCCCCAAGCCTAGAAAGTAGGCTGTTAATGTTCCATGTAGCGATTCATAGAAATCTAGATATCAACAAATTTTGGAAAGCAACTAGGTGAGCAAGGCTATCGGAGTCCCAGTCTGTTGAACCTGGAAGTCTATATTTGATGAAAGCCTATCCAATTTGTCGACACTGCCCTCACTAGCACGCCCAGCGGCCGCAGAATACGTTTTATGGAGAGATTCAGGCTACGCGTTGACTGTCCTTCGCACTCCACGACCCAACGAAGGGAAGGTTTTATCAAGCGCTAGACGTGCCACCCTGCGGTAAGCGGGTTCAACTCTCGGAGCAAGCTGCGAGTTCCAATTCGTTTTCCGCCTATGCTTCCTCTCCAATATCTCTTGATATACTCTGCATCCTCGGTAGTTTGCCGGATGGTGGGACTGACTAAAGGCGCAGGTTGCAGAAGCGCTCCTGTCCTTCCTGGGACAGTCAGCTACTCGATGGCTCTCTCCACACTTCACGCAGCGGAAAGGCCTATACAGTTGTTCTTGGTGTGCCCATATTGCTGACACCTCATGTACTGTACGAGTTCTGTTGGTTTCCGTGGTGTCCGGAATGACACTGCTATTTTCAATGTACTCCGATTCAAAAATGGACTTATTAATCTCCTTTTGCTCCAGGTTCACGAAGAAAGTCGATGTAGACTCCTTAGTTACCCTGTGGCGTGCATTTATCGAGTCCTTCACCCGATGCCGGTGACCTTCGATTTTGTCCTTTATCATCTCCAGTAGAATCGAGTAGTACAGGTTCCTGATTACAGCACGAAAAGCTCATTGATCCTTTCTTGTGAAAGTATGACCTATCAGACCATGCCCCCGAACAATATTTATAATCTTGTACGCCTCGATGTCCCTACAAATTATTCTCAGCTGCTTACCACCAACCAGTCGAATGCTGCAATCACTCTTGCACACGGCCGCTTCCAACAGTTCGTACAGCTTCAACATGTCGTTTATCCCGTGAAGCACAATCGAAGGAGGCTCGACTGGCTCAGGTTGGTTTATACCATTTGCATCCTCTAGTGGAAGGCCATTACAGGATACTGGTAAGTTTCCGTTGCTAGAACTACAATTTACTGCTTGCCTCCTCGGCACAGGTATCGCTCTCCACTGACTAGTAGTAGTCTGGGATTCCACTGGTTACACTATCGTTATCAGTCGAAGCTCCAGACTGATTTTTTGCGAAGCCGTCTCTAACAAGTTTCTTGCGCGCAGGCCTTCTCGGGTCCTTATTCAAACGACGGCAGCGGACCATGTTTCCTGGACGGCATTTGACAACCTCCAGTATCAGATGGCCTCTCGTCTATCATATCTGCCGAAGGCAGCTGATCCATACCGAGCAAGAACTAAGCGTACATAAACCTAAACGAAACAAGAAACCATAAAAAGCAAACAAAGAAGTAAGCAAAAAAGTAAACAAATAAAGAATACTTCTTAGCAGCGGAGCGGTGGAACGAAAAGATCCTCTAAAATTATAAATAGAAGGAAAATATAATTACCTTAATACTTAATGAGAATTAATTTCCAAAACACAAATGCAGATATAAAACAGAATGAAACATTACACAAAAAGAACTTTTAGGTAGAATGCACAATACACAACTATCTCAAAGAACTTAAGAATTTAAGAATAAAAAAATAATCATAATAATATGTAACAGAAAAAAATATTATGGTACGAGGACATAACTTTCAGAAGTACAAGAATTTTGTTATTTAAATAGTAAAATCAAAAAAGAGGTAAATAAAACGGAATGGCATAAATAGATCAGCTTGAACGAAATATTAAGAGGTTCCATGCAGAAAAAATTCCTGTCAAACGTAGATACAGGAGTCGAGTTGAATTTTTAAAAGTATTTAGTGAACTCTGTACGGTTACAAAACATGAATATTGGAAAACCAGGAAAGAAAAAACTGACCTTTTTTAATGCCTTGTTGAAGAAGAAATTTTCACATTAACGGTCGATAAAGTTGGGAATAGAGTATCTTAACACGTAGTAAAGGTAATACTTGAAATGACTTAAATGGTCTAAGTCTGCAAAAACAGGAGCTTAAGAAATCAGAGGTATATAATAAGTAATCTTTCAAAGTATGTTTCTTTGAACACTAACTTAAGTAAATTGAAATCTAAGTCTGATTTCGCCAGTTTGTTTTATTTAGTGGAATAATAGAATAATAAATAAATGAAACGTAACTCGTAAATTGTAATTTATGAATTGTTACCTCTATTCTCCAGAGAGCCAAATACTTCTACCGTGTGCTATTTACTTTGTCACCAGCACCTATCTTAGATGTATGGTAATTTTTTTTTTTTTTTAAATAAGATGTTTTTCTAAACCGAATATGTCGCAAAAAAAAAATATATATATACTTAAGTATCCGGTATCTAAGTTTTGTCTATATTTGGTTATGAATTTGGTACTTTTACTCGAGATTATATCTACGCACGAACATATTTCTTTGGAAAGTTATAGAAGAAAAAATGAAGTTATCTTAAGAGAAGTTGCGTGGGAGTTTTTGGCTATGAAACGTTGTTATATCAGGTTAACGCTTTGAAGAGCGTTTTAGCCTAGTCGTAATAAACGGGGTACGGGTGACCTAGATAACTACGTATTACCGAAGGTCGTATAATCATGTCGCTAGTAAATTATAAATTATATGATGCATGTTGCAGGTACAAAATTAAGTCGCAATAAAATCCGTGTTTCTGTCATTTAGTTCACTGCTAATGAGATAAATATGTGTTGTCGGATCAAAAGTAGGAGTTTTGAACGACTATTATTATATTTTAAGATATAAATGTGTTGTAAATAGAAATTATAAATAAAATAGAAAGTAATGTTTTATTGTAATTATGTGAAAAAAGTCATTTAAATAAATTGCTGATGAATAAAGATAAAACAACTTTAATTGCCGATGATATGTCTGTGATAATAAAACGAATGTTTCTTTTATAATGCTGTGATACCAAAAGATTTATGTAAGCCACGAACTAATAATTTATTTATTTTGCGTAACTTGTGTTATTGCAAGGTAAATTTATTTACCACCTACTTTTTCGCTAGCCGGTTTATGCTCCATTTGAAAAACCTCCATAGTGTTGAATAAATTGCCAGCAATTCTCACCGCTGTTAGTGGTTCTACTAGAATTCCGTTTAACTAAAATAAACATTTTGGTTTAATATACAGCCTAGAATCTATTTATAGTGATTTATTATTATTATCTTTTGTTGCATTTTTTTTTGTAGTTGAATTGTGGAAAATGTTTGTAACTTCTGTACGAATTGGGGTGAATGAGCGCAGCTTTAAAAAATATCCTATTAGTTTTTTTTTTAGATTTAATAAAGTTCAAAATTTTTAATTATTTAAACCGTCAAACGTCAGAGGAATTATGAAAATACACTTTTATCGAAATAAATTGTCTCATTTTTCTTGATTATTCGCGTGTTTAACATGTTCATAAAAGTTGCCTAAAACAAAATTTTATCTTGCATCTATTTTTCAGTATTTTTCGTTACCATTAGAGATCGCGTTAAACGATTATAAAAATTTTCTATTCTACATGGTTGCAGATTCGATTTCTTCTAAATTTTTGAACGAATTAATATTTTTCATTCACTGCTTACAAACATTGTTAATGCATTTATTAGCAGTATATTTTTTCCCTATTAATCCGATTTAAATAAACGTTTTTGCAATCGACGCAGCTGCTTTTCGCGGTGGTAAAACATAATGAAGAAAAAAGTTTTTAAACACAAAAAATCGGTCTGAAAATTTACAAAAAAAATTTTTTTCGTGGGGTATATAGGAATAAGTGGGAATACTGATATTCTATATGTTTCTGTCACATTAGATAATGTTATATGGTCTTCTGTAGAGCAGGTAATATGAGTTTCTGCACAAAATTTGTAGCACCGTTAATAAAATCATGAAAAATCGAGATATTTCGTCTTAAACCTTTCAGACCTAGAATACATTATATATAATCTTATAATTCTATATACGTGCATCACATTGTGTAGTCTTGATGTCGGTTCCATTTTCTTTTTTAAAATAAGTATTTACCGGTTGATTATCTCTGCGTTCGCGTTTATATTATACCGACATTCTGTTATTGCTAATAGCAATTCGGTTATTCTAGATTAATGCGCTTCGATTAAAAATATGATTGCTTGTGTTGGCTTTGTTTTATATTCAGGATCAGTTCAAGATAATCATGAACTTTTCTACGGTTGCTTTTTTATTAAAGACATTCATTGTATAAAAGTTTAAAAACAAACATTAAATGGGAAGATTGGAGAGAAATTAAAGGAGTACTTCAAAGACAGGAATTTGAGCTTTAAAAATTTTATTGAGATGCGTTTTTAACGCACCAAAAAATAAGTCGAAAAAACTTAAAAAAATATTTGAAAATCAAAATACTAACATTAAAAAAAAATTATAATATTACATTTCGTGATCTTTTAGTTCGATCAGTCGATTTAAAAATATTATTACTTTTTTTATCATTATTCAAGAGATGACGTCGAGAAGAGGCAGTTATTAATCTTTATCATTAGGGGAGAGTAATTTTTTGCATATAATATTGATTGATTGAGAGCTTTATTAAACAATTTCGGTTATTTTACATAATGTTTATTTTATGTCACAGATAAATCTTAAACACTAAATAATTCTTCACCATAAATCATCACTGTATTCCGATGAACGTGGCGGATTGGCAGCGACTAGGCCTTTCATCCGGAAGTTCCAGATTCGAATCCTGTTCAGGCTTGGCATCTTTCATACGCTAAAAAATTTCATTTATATTTCCCCCCATACTAAAAAAATATAATGCTAATAATTTATCACATTAACAAAAAATAATTCACTCCCAGTTTGCATACTACATGATTATACAGTGTTCATCTCACAAAATTACTATATGCTCTTCTAAATTTTGCTCTATTAACTTCATCCTTTACTCGTTCAGTTATCTCGTTTACTTCGTTCCGTTACTCGTTTTTCCTATATTCGTTCAAATGTTGTCGTCTGAGACGTTTAAATTGCTTTTTAGTGTAAGAAAACCGAACACAGTATTCAATTTATGCGAATTTTTAATGAATTTAGTGGGAAGTAAAACATCATAAAAATAAGTTTAAACATCATTACACTAGTGAAGGAGTTCAAATTTTATTCTTATAAGTCCAAAATAACGACGTTCAGCAGTCAATTATCATCGCAGACTTTTGTTAAACTTATTTAATTACTTGCAATTTATAGAACATATTTTCCTGAATATGCCTATTTTCTTTATGCGTATGCTTGTATCTCTTCTTGTCATTAATTAGAATCCTCGTTGTACTGAATTCCATTTTAATCTACGAATTATTTATTTTCCGATAAACTTAATTTGAAATATATTAAAAATCGCTTCGTTTGATGTTTTCAAATTAATTTAAAGATAAGCATAATACGATAAACATTATTATCGTAAAACGTACTACGGTATTATTTGAATAATACTACTCTTTACTGTGCGTTTGAAATATTTTAGGTTTTTATTATTCTACTGAAAGAAATTAAATATTTACTTATTAATTAAAGACATAAAATGTAATTTATATTTAAAATTTTATGTAACTTTTATATTCCACATTTAATGCTGACATTTTGGACGGTATTTACAGATTCATCAACCACGTTGACACTTCTGGGTTATCTTGTCGGGGGTTGGCCGTACTATCAATTATTCATCGATACAGTCAGTTTATATAAAACAAGAGTACAGCTGAATTGTTTCATATGATTTTATTTTATTTCGAGTTAACTTTCTAATGGTTAAGTACAGTGGTTATAAAAGGATAAAAATATCCTTTGATATTTTTCTATATTAAATGCAAGTTTCTATTTTTTCCTTTTGTATAAACAACATTGTAAAATACTCGTATAAGTTATCATGATAGTACCTTTTTTTAATAAAAATCGTTTGCGTTACAAGAAGAAAACGTTAACTTACAATTCGATGAGGATTGAGTTCGATCCGTTTCCTTACGTTAAAATCATTCTTTGACTAGTGTAATCAAGCGTGGTAATTAGTATTATACTTCAATAAACGAATATGTTATTATTGAACAATTCATAAGAGATTTAGATAGTTATATCGAATTCTTTCTCGACGATTTAAACCGCTTACAAAATTAAAATTATTATTGTTTAAATAACTTTTGCATTTTATTTGAACTTAGGTGGGTCAAATAGATTCGTAATTAGTTCTTTCTTGTTACGGATGTTAACAGCACAGTAGAGCAAAGCATTTTTAGTAATCGCTCGGGGAAAAATGCACCGATGTGTAAAGTCAAACTCACCATGACCTCGGTATAACATACGTCAATAAAACTTACTTTAAATAAAATTACACCGACGTTTTATAGACAACGAATCATCCCACTCAATATTCCCTGGCAACCCGATTATACGCTAAAACGACGATGTAGAAGATAAAAATATAATTCTTAGCTGTTAATAAAAAATTTCATTAAAAATAATACACCCGCCGGTGCTATTTTTAGATAGTTTTTATATACACAAAAATTTACTATATATATATCCCTTTTATTCCTAGATAGAAAACTGTACAATGAATTTATAAAAATAACATTAAAATACAATATATAATTTAGGCTCAAATATTTGTTCAGTTTTGTAATTTCATTTCTAGTAATGATTTCTAATAATTTAGTCTATTTCTACTATTAATTTGTTTTTCTAATGTTATTATTTCATATTTTCAGGTAAGTAACAGATGTGTTGGCAGTCATTTCTAGAATATTCATTTCAGAACATACTCAATCCTATGATCGTCTTTTACTGGAATTGTGATATCGTCAGGTATTTTATTTTAAAATTTGTTATTCCATCGAACTGATTTTAGCCTTAATCTTTAATTGTTCAGTGCTTTTCTTTTCTATTAAAAATATTCATACCTGTGACCTTGAATGGAATTAAATTCATATATATAGATCGCTTACAGTAGACCTTATAAACGATCTCGGGTGACTGCATCAAACGTAGTTAAACTGCGTAGTATGGATTACGTAATCCCGTTGAGGTTGTGTAATTTTCGCCTTTTACGGGTTGTAAGTGTATCTCGATCCTGATTTATATCTGTTATCCTATGATTTATTCTATAGTGTTAGTTTTTCTCTTTCTTATTATATGAGATTTTACATTTTCCGTGCCGTAATTAGTTCTTTCTTGTTACGGATGTTAACAGCACAGTAGAGAAAATCTATTTTAGGTCAATCAACTGACTTTTTCAACTCTCGACTTGTTTCAGGTTCGAACCGAAGAATTCTATGTTTGTGATTGTTGCGCCTTTCTTCTGTTTAGATCCGGATTGTTTTGAGGTAAATTTCGTGCGAAGGTAGGAATTATAGGTACACCGATTATAATAGAGCCTGTGGGAGATATTATTATTTTTAAAATAAATTTGTGGAAAATATCAACGTATAAATTTCATATCTTGATGAGAATTAAGCTTAATGAAAATTTTACTCGTTCAATATATTATGTTCCTAAAATTATATCGAGAACACCTAGATTTTGATAAATTTAGTATCTTAATCTAAGATTAACATTTTATTAATTTTCTTTTTGATTTATTGAATTATTTTAAAATTATAAATATCGAAAATTATCTACACAAAAACTGGCGTAAAGCAGTGTTTTTTCTACAAGAATAGTCGTCATGTTCCTTATTATTGAGTTGTAAGTAAGTTTAGTTAAAACGGAATAGAGTTTACTTTAATGTGTATTTTTAAAATAACTGTTGTTTACAAAATGATAACGGTGTCTTCATTCCTTAGTGTAACTGTAAAGGAAAGTGTGAAAGGGATTATGTTTGTTCTAATTATTTGTTAGTTCTTTAATAACTGTGCAATAAACTACAGATACCTATCGCAACAAAGAAGTAAACCTACTAATAGGACATATGTTTATAGTTATTTTACCCGTTTCGCACGGGCATAAAGTTTAATTAATTTAAAAATTAGCGATAGAAAATATTTTTCTGTAATTCTTCAGTTTTTTCAATAATGAAACTAACATTGTTCTGGTTAACAGAAAAGTAATCGGGGAATAGAATAAGATCGCCCATGATATTTTTGCGAAGTGATTAGTAATTAAACTTCAAACTCATTGACAAAGGTCTAATTCGACTGTCAGCAATTTTGTAAAGTAAAACCTTGAAATTTTAATAAGGTGAAGGTTGATAGGGACAATCTGATTTCAGATTAATTTTCAGCTATTAATAAAAATCCATTGAATGTAAAATTTTGATTATCATAGAAATAAATTTTTTTATTAATTTGGTAAATGGAATAAATAATAGGCCGAAATTAACAATAAACATCGATTACCTAACATCGTTGCATTAAAATCTGGGTAAACCATTGCGTTACATCAGTTGAGTAATTTTATTGATTTTGGGGGGGATATCAGTAGTGATAATAATTAAATTAAACGTATAAGGGAACGTAAATTGGTTTAGTATACCGGGTAGTGCTGTTCATGAATAACGATTCTATGCACGCAAGTATTCTCGTGGTACCCATCTTTCTTGGGAATAACTTAGCTCATGGTCCTATAAAAATTCCGTATGGTATGTAAATTTTTAAAAGAACAGTGTTATTATAAATAATAATATTATTTATAACCGAGACGAATAAAATCCAGCGATACTTCCAGTAAAATTCAATTCGGAACATTTTTTTCCACTAAATATGAAATTTATTTTATAACATTTTCTCTATACTTAAGAGGAAAAGTAAGTAAAGAAACTGGTATCATCTGTGCCACTATTAAATACTAATATATCTCTTTAAAAGTTAGAACTAGTATGTTAATGTCCATTTAAAAAACTGAAAATATTTTAATTATTTTCTACAACTTGGCAAAATTCGTTAATCAGCGAAAAAATCTGTCATGTAATAAAATTAAAATTAGTTCATGATAACGCCTGAATAATCTCCTCCCTGTCGTATGGAATAATTTTTATTTACGATATCTACTCGTTATGTGTTCAAAAACGATTACCGAAGAATAAACTTAGTCAACTCCGTTCATAAGCTATTATCGCCTATGAACGGAGTTTGTTTCAATCCTTTATTATATTTTTGCCATCCCAGTCACCTAATAAATCTGTCTTGATTTAGACAGACAAAAAATAATTAAATACATAATGTTGCCTAGTGAATAAAAATAAGTAAAGAGTTGTCTTACCTTCAAAATTTGATGTAATCGTTTCACTTGGGGAGTATAAAAATTAAAAGCGATACTCAACTTCAGCTTTTACTCTTCTCGTTAGAAGTGAGTGAACATTTCTTTCATTTAAAATTTTTCAGTTTTTACTTAATTCGTTGTGAATAAAGTTAAGGCAACACTTCGAATTATGAGTGAACACTCGATAATTTTTAAAGTAGGACATTCGCTTGCTCAAACTGTTTACTTATTTCTACGTTCATTCAAAATCCCAAGAACAATAGTATGCTGCGAGGTTTGCATTGTGATATGCAACACATTTTATGATTATTGAATTTGTAATATCCATTCCCTTTTTCTTTACTTTGTAAGTACGATAAAAAAATAAAAACTAAAAGTAAAAGATAAATAAAAAAAAAAAATGAAACAAAATTAAAAGTAATTTTAGATATGGGCAAGTAGTGGGTGAGCTTAAGCTTTACCGAGTAACTAAACCATCGAGGCAACTTGTCGAGCGGAAGCGACGAGTTCAATAAAACAATCATAACCATTTTTGTTAAGATTTCGTTAGTACTTCACGGGGAGTGGGGCTAACTTTACGCACGTGCCGAAGGTTACCTTGATAAGGATCCCATCCATCAAGCTTAACAGGGGTGCCATTTAGGCAGCCAGTTTATTGTTGGGTAAAATTTAAAAGGAGGGATAATGGTAAGAATAATTCATATTTTTATTTATAAAACTTAAGTACGTTTGTAGTTCTGAGAAAATGTTAGGATTTGTGATAGTTATGTCATTTCGTTAATTTATTTCCTCATTCTTCTCTTTTAGAATTTTCATTAAAAATTCTAACTTTTCCATTTGCATTTTAATAAAATTTCGTTGTTATGCAAACATTTGGCGTTGCACTAACAGTAGTCGCTACAGTTATGTTGCAGATAATTCTGATGTTTCTTCTGTTTCGTTTTCGCTTTCAAAATACGTTTTCCTACTTTCTTCTTTTTATCCTCATTTCCTCCACCGTTGAAGGAATTTGGATTATCGATAGGATTTTCATGATCAGCTGTGGCAGCCAATTCGGTTTCAAAACTTCGTTTACGCTGTCTAGGCCAACTGTTATTGCACCGGGCAGTTTTGAAAATACTGGACTTTCTTCCCTATTTAAAAGTCGAGCAGTACTTTTTCCCAGTCGTTCAGCTGATTGGTTTATTGCCCGAGGTGTGAACGCCGGTTTTGTTTTCACAATAGTCTTCATATTGTTCAGATTATCTTTTAACTGCGAAAGCGTTAAAAGATAACTTTTTTGTCAATCTTATTACTAAATTTTTCCATTAAAGCTGTCCACGCCTTTTCTTTACGTACAGTTATATGCGGCAACATAGATTTATGTAATGAAATTGATAATCTTTTAAAATTGCAACGAAACTTATCCAATCTGAAGAAATTAACATCCGATCTGAAGAAATTAATTTGCCTTCCTCACTGGCCATGATGACTGAATTTTTCATAGACGATTACAAAAGAAATTTTCTTCCCCCTGTTTACCCCCCGGGAATCACCGTCAGATATTACTTCAGAGGATGATATGTATGAGTAAGTGAAGTGTAGTCTTGCACAGACTCAGGTCGACCACTTCTTAGATGTGTGGTTAGTTGAAACCCAACCACCAAAGAACACCGGTATCCACGATCTAGTATTCAAATCCGTATAAAAGTAACTGCCTTTTCCATTTGAACGTTAGAACTCTAGACTTCAAAATCAGCTGATTTGCGAAGACGCGTTTACCAATAGACCACCCGGTGATTTGACAAAAGAACTAAATTCGGCTAAATGAAACGAAAAATATTTGGGTGAGTTGCGCCACCCAATTGATTACATCATTTTATAAGTCAATCGTAACATAAAATATAAACAAATGAAGGTAACACTTCATACATTTGAGTATTCACTTTAAGTGAGTACTTAAATATTTAGTACGCTTCTCCAAGTAAACACTTTCCTTAAAAGAAAATGTTTATTCCCTTTAAACCCACTGTATACTTAAAAGCAAACACAACTCTTAGAAGTGAATACTTTTTAGGTAAGTCATCACTCACGAGTGATTACTCGTTTTTTATTCACTAGGCCCATTGGAAAATTAAACTGACTGTAGCTTTATTGAGAGTTCATAATCATTAAGAGAGTTCCTACGTACGGCATTGTCGCTTGGTAAAGATAACTTATACAGAAATCGAAAAATTGTAAATGCCTAGTATCGTTTAGATAAATGTCACTGTACGTGGAGTAAACGTAAGGGAACTTTACTGTATATCAGACAGAATAATGCAGACTATTTTAAAAATAATCTTTAGATTTATTGAAGTTATTTATACTGCCAATATTTTAGTTTTTTTTCTAATTTTCTTAATCTATGTACTTTAACTGAAATTTATGCCGGTTCGTCAGCTATTCCTTATCACCCAGAATAATAAATTTATAAAAATTACAATGGCTAAACTAACTGAATGTATTTTAAAAAGTTACCCAGATCTTCGCTGGGTAACTTATTTAAATTTTGCCTCACCTCGGTATTTTTAGGAAATTCATATACGATGTAAATATCTAGGCCATTTTATTTCTGTATATTCATTTATATGAAAAATAGTTATTATTGTGCATTAAGGAATTACAAGAATTCAGTTATTATTTTCTTTAAGCAATTAATTAGTAATATGTGCATTTAATTTTATCGGCCTCTAAACAAATTAAACTTAACATTTTAGAAATTGGTTTCTTTTACCGAAGCTTCCTTTATATTGAGTTAGATATTTATTTTTAGAACTAAAATAGTTCTTGTTTGAATTGTAAATAAATTTTGTTTGAATTGTTAACAAGCATAATTAGACTTTAAAGGCTAGGTTCTTCTATCTGTACTAATGGTTCACTCATCTATTATTAATTCAGTTAACGAAAAGATTGTACAAACTGTATTCACACCACAGAGATCTATTGCGTTACATTTGCTTGACAATATGAATGTAAATAAAAATTACAAGCGTGCAGTTTATTATCGCTACAATATTCTCGTTTTATGTTGGGAAGCATAGCGTGTGCAATTGTTCAGTCGTGACTTGTTGTGAATGGTTGTACATTGCCGATCCACATTCTACTTGCATTCTTGATGTATCACGGTAAACTGCGTATCATTTGCAATTATCAATGTAAATTCCAAATTAAAAACAAAAGGATTTTTTTCAGTTGTAACTTCAACCGTACAATTGTGTTTTCGTGGAACATTTTTTCTTTATTTTATTAAAATCAGTTCACAATTATCATACTGTATTTAATCCCCCCCGCCATATAAGGTC
Organism: Lycorma delicatula; assembly: GCF_047948215.1. Lineage (NCBI taxonomy): Eukaryota > Metazoa > Arthropoda > Insecta > Hemiptera > Fulgoridae > Lycorma > Lycorma delicatula. The sequence goes on along the minus strand of NC_134455.1, from coordinate 161,168,957 downwards.
ATGTTAATTCTAAATTACCATCATTGTTGTTTTCACATTTATTTTTATTTGGACGAAGAGAACGAGAGATAATATTCTTCATTCGTAGTAGACTGTATACTAGATTTGCAAATTCCAACACCCACAACAAAAAAGATTCAGGTGTGTTGAAGTTTTCTGTTGGTGGGGTGGAAAGACAAGTTTATTTTTATTTGCAATAGTCACACGCTTGTACTTGAGCAGGGATTGAGTATATCATAACTATTCCTCTAAAAATATTATTAACTCAGTTTTCACTTTTATTTTATAACAGCATTCCTCAACATTTTATAATATGTGTTATTAGATAATATTTCATTTACATAACTCCAGTTGATCGAAAATTAAGACCGCACTTGTGACATTGGCTGAACTCCAGTCCAGAGACAAAATAATTCCTTTTACTGGATTTGAAGACGTGTTCTAGAATATAGTTAATTTTTTAATGACATGTGATCCGGTAATTTTTTATCAATAGCTGGAATAAAATGGACTCATAGTGGTTTTTGGGAGCCACTACATTTCCCAATTATTCCTGAAATAATACTAGACAGACTCTTTCTGGTAGCTTTCCCTGAATCTCAGGGAAATCGATTAAAATCAAGCTTAGTTCTCTAGGTTATACTCACCGTTCGTCCGTACCAATATCTATTGGTACGGACGAACGCAGAGTTACGGTTGATTTTTAAATTGATAAACCGTTGGAAAATGTTCGCGAATGGTTGAAAGTTCATCTCTGATTTCGCTGCGATGGCTGTATCAAGAAACTGGAACGTTGTAAAAAGTGTTTACTGAGCCGAACAATGAAGACTCCATATTTTCCTACTTAGATCTTGAATGAAGTTCGGAAACAAGGCCACATTACTGCTGAAAGTTTGTACGTTTATTCGTTACGTTATTAGAGTTTAAAATTTCGTTTTCTGCTCTGACGCATGGTTTTACCTAAGATGCTACACAAACAACCGAACAATAATTAATGGAGTTAAGACCTAACTAACTAACTGAAATTAAGGTGATAGTTCTGGGTTCCATGACGTGAAATACGTTCACAGACGGTTAGAATTCGGCGTGACTTTTCATGGAAAAGAGTTATGGATCCAATTTTTTTTAATGAAAACTTTATCAGGGGATAATCATGCAAATTGCCGTTGTGTTGGAAGTTATGCACGAGACTGTTGAATATAGTAGTTTTGCGCAAAAACGTACAGTGAATCACTAGGCTAATGCACACGAAATCTGGAAGAAAGAAATCTAGTGGACAATGGCTACCTGGATTTGACTACTCCACTTTTTTTTGGCTTTAACTGATCGATTAATTGGCTACTGATCCCTGTTATTTTCAGTCTTTGTTTATTTAATTGTGTTCTCTGTTTAAAAAAAGAAACGCACACATACACAAAGAAGTTTGTACTCTAAAATCTTATGATTATTTACTAATATTATTTTTTGGAGTTGAAATTACGCTTTATTTGTACTAAATTGTAATTTATTTGCTAAAATGATAAGTGGTTTCTTCTGTTTATTATTTCGTTATAGAATACAAGTATTTTTACTGTATGTTAAATTTCATTGTACATTTTACTTTGTTTTAAGCACGTTTTACGACAAAATAATAAATTATAAGTGGGATATTCGAGTTACGTCGAGAGGGAAATTCAATGCAGAAGCTCTAGCTTAGTGTTGTAAAGGGTTCATATTAAAGGACGAGTGATTCATATGCAAATTGTGCTTATACCGTTAAATAGGGCAGACCGTCTCCTGCTGAGTGTATGGGTGAAGAGAATTTAAGTTTATTTTTCTGCCCAAACTGATATTTATTGTTATGCTTAACAACTGAAAAAATACGGTGGTATTTTTTCTGAAGTATAACTTCAAAAAAAAGTGACAATAAAAATTTCGCGCTTAGTGAAAAAAAAAATTATTTTCATTAGCAGGTATATTACGTGAAGACGTTTTTTTGTAGTATATAATTATTATTAACATCAGTAGAAATTGTAAGGGCTAGTATGTGCATTTTAAAGTTTTATTCATTTTTATCCTATTGTGTTGTCTATTAAACCTTTATTTTTTCTATTAAAATCCGTTTGTTTTTTCTGATCAATATTTACCCCTCAATAGCTTTGTTCTGCTATCTGAAATTCATTTTTACGACTTCAAAACATAACGTTAGTTATAAAATAACTAAAGCGATGGATTTTATTTAGTTCCTGTAATATTTCGTATTCCCCTGTTTTCGCTATTAATCAAGCCAGATATTAAACATTTTCATTCAAATGATTTACGACCAAAAATTACTTCTTTTTTCCTGCTTCCTTCATCCATGTATTAACTTCAATCATTTTATCCGATTAATATTACAAACGATCTTACGAAAGTAAACAGTAATTCATGATTAATATTATATTTAGCTAGTTACTTTTGAAACTGGATCGACTTTATTTCGCTATTAGTTAAATAAAAATCCATTATCATGATTTTTTAAAAGGGAATATTTGTGAGCAAAAATTAATAGTTTAATGGTTAACCTCAATATTATTTTGTCCTTTATTACGCTACCGAATGACGGTATTACTTGTTGAAATGGTTCTCACCTACATGTTGGTGAGTTTGGTTGGTATATTACTTCTCAACAAAATATCTAGCTCGGCCATGAAGATAACGGGAATCCACTTCATCCTTCGGGTTTCCTATACCCTGCCATGGAATGCAGGGTATACACAGATTTCAAAAGTAATTTTCATATTGTATCGATTCACTCACTGTTTTCGTTACGACACCTGACAGATGAGAATTTTTATATCGCTCAGAAATTTTGGCTAACAAAATTTTAGAAGCTTATAAAATAAATTTAATCTAAGTTTATAAATTTCTGTTATAAAAGAAAGAAAAAACCAAATGAAAAATAAAATGATATGGAGAATTTATTTAATTTGCACGATTTTTCGTCATTTTAAGGAATTAATAGGATGTGTTTTTTTAACTATAAGATTTTTTTAGAGTTTTGTTTTTAACTTTTGATCTTTGTTTTACTAGTTTTTATTTGACATGTTCCATGAACCTTTTGTAAGTTTATCTGGATGATTATAAATACGGGATAGTTTTTAAAATTAATTTAGTCGTTAAAGAATTGTGTTTCATTGCTTTTAGATCGGAAGCATTAACCGTCTTATATTTCTAGCGTTTAGCTAGTAAACAACTGAAGAGAAAACTATTTGTTGCTAGTCGGTATAGTCTTAGTAGTATATAGTGTGCAACCGTCTACACTTCAAGTAAAAAATGATAGAACGTTTACAGGTGGATGTTCGGTCGCTAAACCGATTCACAACGGCTATATTTTCTCATTCACAATTTTTATTACTATTGGTCGACTAGGATTCGTCTATTGAAAAAAATACTCTGGTAGACATTCGAGAATAGCTAGAAGAAAAAAAAACGTGATATACAAGTAATTTACCGTACACAATTCTTTTGTCATAATACATATCGGGTGAAAGGTGAACCGTGATCGGTGTCTCGGGTTAATATAAATTTGTCTATACTTTCTAGAAACAGCAAACTTACTTCTGTACTGTACATGAATGTGATCTCTACTGAGCTTTTTTTAATACTGTATGTAGACCGTGCAGTGATAGTTATCGTCTTGTCTACTAGACATTCTAGAGCTGTGACGCTTTAGCTTTCTTTAAAAAACTTTAAAGAAATTGTTTTAGAACCAATTGTTAAAGAGAGAAAAGAATGTTTTTTTTTAATATTTTCATTTGAACCAGTTACTTCAACACATATTTTCGTTTGTATTCGAAAGAGAAAGCCTAGTTTGTAAACGTTAAGATTTATTCTTAATTGTTCGTGCTGCTTGCGGAAACAACGTATTTTGAAAAGGTTGTGTAGTGGTGTAGTAGCGTATCTTAAAAACCACATTTTAAGATAATTTTGCGTAGAAAGACACATAATATATTATTATTAACTGAAACACAGAGAAAAATACAAACGTTGAATTATTAATAAATACTGTACATTATTAAAATACGCTGCATTTTCATTAATTTAAAGTCAGTTTTAATTATCGGTTTTGCAGCTTGAATATATCTGTTACGAATGAGTTTTACATGTAAATTTTTCTACATTTGTAACAATATTGCAAATATTTATTGCCTTTGGTACTGGTACAGTATAAATTTGGTACTTTTTCGAATCTGAAAAATGATTTCATGTTCGCTTGTGACTTTTCGAATTTTAAGTCTTTCAGTTTGTAAATAAGTAGAGAGTCTTGTTTCAACTCTTTTATATATGAATGATCACTGTGAAAGCTTTATATTAACTAATCTTTTAATAGTCGGTTACCTATATACTTGAAAAAAGATTTTCCGAACCGTTTGTTTCATTCTTTCGCAGGAAATATTATATTTCATTATAATATAAAAATTTATATCGAACATTCAAAATATAAAAAAATTCAAGAGGTCTTCTTCCGGTACTGTAATTAGAGCGTAGTTAAATCCCCACTTAGTACGGTTATAAAAACTGATTTCGTTTGGTTTTCCTTTTTCTTCCAGTTTCTCAAATCGATCGACTTGCTATGAATAAGAGAATAATTGCTTATAATTTTGCAGGAACGCAGAATACAAATGTTATTTTTTCTGAAGCCAAACAGAGAGAATATTTGCTATAAGAAATTTCCTTGGTGGAAATGCATATGGAAATTCCGCTTTATTTTCTCTAAAAAAAGAAATGTTTGCTAGAGTTATAGTAAGAGCTAAAGGTACGCTCGTGTAGAAGTTGTAACTAACATTTAAAAACGGTAATTCCTCTATCTACAATCATTAGCTAAAAACCATAAAAAAATGTACGAATAAACGGATGATTCAAAAAATTTAAATACTCGGAACGTAACTGCTTGTGTCGGGTCAAAATCACGCCTGCAAATAGAGCACTTCGAATCGTACTCTGTAATTCTGATCAGTAGAAACAGTAGAACCTACCTGTGAAGGTCATTCACATTTAAAAAGAATTCCTCATACGCAGTATAGTAAATATCATGACAGATTATAGTGACCCGACGAGAGTAATTAAAGGTTAATACTTCTTAATTCACTCGTTATTTTCTTTAAGTTAGTTTTTTATCCATTACTTATTGCATCTAATTTTCTTTAAGCGGTTTTTTTTTGAGAAAGTGTGAATCATACTGTTGCATGCTGTTCATTATTTTAATTTCTACTCGGAAGGTTATGATGTTGTAGTTATTATGTAATCGATTATTAATAAAATTATAATTATTAATTCGTTAAATATTTTGGAGAATTTGAAAATAAAAGTTCCATTTCGGTCAGTGTTTCATCTTTTTCTGCCAGTTTTATTCAAAACAAAGAAAATTAAAATTGACGTACTTAAATCGTCCGTAATTAATATATAATTGTAGTTACAAGTAAATCTCATTAGCCCAGTACATCTGGAAAGACAAACATCAAGCAGCTGGAAAAACAAAGTCGACCAATGTGTCAAACGATTGAGAGATATGTTTCAATTACACGTACAGTAAAACGTGAGTTAACGGCATTTCGCGGGACCGAGTATATTTTCCGTTGTAAACAGGATTCCGGTGAATACAGGATTGAACTAGAGCACTATACAATTAAACAGAAAAAATATGGTAGTTAATTACCAGAACCCCATTTCATTTTCAGCTGTGGATTGCACAGTAGTTTGCTACCGAATTTGTAAACACAAAATTTCTATCTTATTTTAGCGCTTACAGAACAGTATACTGAATTGTTAATTTTCTTATTTTAATTTAAAGTAAATTTAGGAACTGATATTTTTGAAGAATAACGAATTTCGTACCTTAAACTAATACATTTAAACAAGTAAACGTAATTTAAATTAACCTAAAAGTACTTTATTACTGTTCATTAAGTAATTTATTTTATATTATATTATTTTTGTCTTTATTATAAGAAAAAAAAATTGTTTTTTTTGTACTGAACTTTCACTTTCAGCTATTCTGTTTTCTGTCTACTTTCTAGCTTTACAAATTACGTTAAACAATTCTGAATGATTTGCTGTAACTGAAAATTCCTGAAATTCTAATTGGTTGGATAACGGTGCACTATGTGATCTAGTTTTTCTATCGTTCGTTACTGTTACGGTCCTCGTCATTGGAATCGATTTTGTCTTCATCAGTTTTCGCTGGATGGTGGTTAATAAATTCATCCATATTCTTTATGTTAACCTCGGATTCTAATAAGTTGTCAATGTTTCCAGCAAACCATTTGAGGTGCTGAAATTGGTGCTACCTAATTTCTCTGCAATTTCCTATGCTTCTTTGCTTGGTGCTGTGCAATTACTCCTGAAATCGGTAACTTTCTTGCCCTCGCACTCGCAAATCACTCACAAACAATATCGTTAATTTCTTCGTTGCCAGTTTTTCGCATATGCCTTTTATTTGAACCGCTCCCTTTTAACCGTTCAGTTTTTAACTCGTTTTTTCGACCTAATTTTTTAACGGACAGTTTGTCGTTTTCGCTGGCTTCGATTACTTTGATTTTTGTATTTAAGTCCAACACAACTTTTTTTGATGCCATACTTGTTATACTAATACACAGTATCCGGAAGAACACTAAACCAAGAATCTTACAATTACACTCTACGGTTCTGTACGTTAGGTACTGAAGTATAATGTGGATCCGTAAAAATAAAAAATAAAAAGACAAATTTAGCTAATGTAAAAACAAAAATGCTGCATACACACGCGCGCGCGCGCGCGCATAATAAAAAAAAATTTGTTGTATTGAACAAAAACGACACATGGATTATTACATGGACATTACATAATTAATTTAAATAAAAATTGTGACTCGAGATAAGGAATGATGAGAGTGTGTTAAGTTATGATTCACAGGGCAGTTTTAACACTGTCTGCCGACGCCTATTATGATGCGACAAGTCACTGAAGATGTAAACATCATGCAATGTTAAATACGAATTAATGAGTTACAACTCTGACATGACTAATTTTTATTTTTGTTTATGTGGGTAATTCGTAACATAGAGTACTACAGTATTCTGTATGTTCAGTATGTACGTGTGTGGTACTGTACATCATTCGTATTCTATTTTATGTCGTGGAAAAATTTAGTTCTGTACTTTGTGTAGCATTAAATGGGTATACGTAATATTTTGCATAAATTACAGTATTCTTCACGATTCTCAAAAAACGTTTCCGTTAACTCATGAGATTTTTTTCCGTTTCCGCGTCAGCTAGGTTTCCGTTATTTCAGGGAAAATTAATATTATATCTTTGGTAAAATTCACGGGACCATGGAAATTTTCCATTGCAGACAGGATTCCGTTAAATCCAGGTTCCGTTAATTCAGGTTTTCTTGTAGTTATTTTTTTTAATATTAAATATGCAATTTATGATTTTAACCATTTGAATGAAATGATTGCCGAGTTATTGTTGTTTTCTGTACAAAGCAATCCCTTTCTGTTGAAAGAAACCCGTCAAACGCGCTGTTTTTATTAGTTAGTGGAAGCCTTTTTTGCAAATCATAAAATTAATATTTTTTTAATTCGATCATAATTTTCTGCAAATTCCCAGTTTGGTGAGAACAGCATATAACATATTTGTTTCAACTTTTTAATATACCTTCCGGACAGTACTGCATCTGCAGGAATAGTATAATCTTGAGAGGCAACTACTCAGGATATTCTTTGAAATTTTAATTAAAAATCGAACCGCATTTTCCTTCTCTAAAATTAGTATAATTAAAGCAAGGCTTACGGGAGAAATAATTTTGAATTAAAATATCAAAAATATTTTTGTATATGTAAATTACCTATCATTAAGCAGATATAGAATTGCTTTGTGGTGTATAACGAATAAATGGGAAAGGTAGAGGGTTCCGATCCGCCACATCACTTAACTTGTAGCAGAAATTTATTGTTAAGTTTTAAATAAACTACGAGTTCTGTAGGAAGGGTTGTTTGTAAAATTTTAGAGAATTTCCTAATATACAGTATGTAAAATTTAGGCAGTTGTAAAAATTTCTACCTAAATTTTACAGATGCAGGGAAATAAACCCGTAAGAAGATTTTTTGTTTAAAAATATTGATCTGAATTATCTGAGTTTATATTTTCTTTATTCTTACTATTTTTTAAAACTGTTGTTTGTGCAACTCCATTTTATTTGTACCTGCTTTTTGAAGAATAGTACTACGGCATTACTTTCGGTCGCATGGTGGAAGTGGGGGTAAAATGAATTTTCTTTACGTTTTGAGGTATGAGGAGTAGGGAAACACCATTCACTTAAATTGAGGTTTCCATATATATATATATATATATATATATATATATATATATATATGTATATAAATATAATTGTCAAAAAGAATTTACCCTATGGGTTAATTTTCTTTTTGGAATATTAGCTGTAAGTTTTAATAACAATTTTTTTATAACACTTAAATGCATATTTTAATAATTATAGCAAAAATATTTACTTAAAATATAACAAAATTAAAACTTAAAATTTACTGAAGAAATGACTGAAAAACCAACAAATAAATAAATTTAAATCTAAATTTATGGTTTCTAGAAGTGCCTAAATAATCGACAATTTTTTTTATTTTCTGCACTTATTCTAAATCCTCCGTTAAAAATATTCATTTTATAATGTTTCGTAAATATTTTTTATTCTTTAATTAATATTTATTTTTTATACCGATATTTTTTCCGCCGTATATAATAATGATGATTATTTCATAATGAATGACCATTTTAAGTAAAAATGTCTTGTATGCTGTTTTTTTTAATAATATTATTTTTTCGAAGCAATTTACTATCTCTAAACATACTGCTGATAGATTCATCTTTCAAAAATTAAAAAATGTTGTAAGTGAAAAAAAATAATTTTAATAAAGAAATAATTCTATATCCTATACACAAGAGAGCGCGCGTGATTATTATTATAAAAGATATTTTTTATAATAAATGCATAAAATGCTAAGTTTCATTTATGTATGTACACTACAAATTATTAATTTAAAAATATATTTCTGCTACATTACGATGCTTAAAAAAATAATAAAATATATTTGCTCATAATTTCTGAGCAATATATAGATAAACACCATAACATAAGATAATAATAAACCGTAAATGAAAAACTGTGTGAAAGTGTTTAAATATGTTAATAAAAATAAATAAAGTACATTTGGAAATGTTGTCTATAATAAAACATTTATAAAGGTAATAAAAAAATTTTATTGATACAATAAACCTTGATTACCAAGTGTTATTTATTCGTAGTAACACAGTTGACAATACTACAGAGTTAGTTTAACAACAAACTTTTTCATTTAAAATATTTATTTATCAGATCATCTAATAAGTTGTTTTCTTGTAAGCTTTTGTAGCTACAGTGCAACCGAAATGATATAAAATTTACTGTGTTTTTATTTTATTTTAAAATTACAAAAAAAAAAGAAAACCGTGTTAAATTGATAATGGAACTGTGTTTAAAGCAGTTTGTTTTTGTTTTAAGGTTAATATCTATTAATAGAAAGAGACGTAAATTGAAAAAAATTATCTTAACGAGACTCCAAAAGATTTATTAATTATGAGGATTTTAGTGGTGTTTACACTATTGAGAGGCACGCCCAACCGTTATACTTTTATTATGTTGTACACATACAATTTCTAGATTATGCGTGAAATTTATACTATACTGTAGCTAATGAAAAAAGACACCTAATTTTGAGTTGTTATACCTATTTAAGGGAGAGTAAATAAGTAATATTATTTACACGGCTTTAAAAACTGTTTTTCGTTTAAATAAATAAAAGAAGTGCATCATACACATTTAATAAAAAAAAAAAGAAACAAAATTTATACGCCCTTTTTTTTGTATATGGATTTAGCTGTATAATTTTTTCAAAAAAAGTTTTGTAATAAGTATAGTTACTTCATTGAAATTTAGATATACTATAGTAGTGTATCTGAAGTTGTGCATGTGAAAATTTGTGAAAAAAATTTGAATGGGGTAAGCTAGAAGTGTGGTTCGTTATGATGCTGCAAGTAGGAACGTTACCCTACCGGGTTGGTCTAGTGGTTAAACTCGTCATCGCAAATCAGCTGATTTCGAAATCTAGAGTTGTAAGTTTCAAGTCCTAGTAAAGGCAGTTACTTTTATACGGATTTGAGTACTAGATCGTGGATACCGGTGTTCTTTGGTGGTTTTTTTCTTTTTCTTGTTTAGCCTCCGGTAACTACCGTTTAGATAATACTTTGAACCTTTGATCTCTTTGAGGATGAATGAGGAGCATATGTATGAGTGTAAATGAAGTGTAGTGTTGTACAATCTCAGGTCGACCATTCCTGAGATGTGTGGTTAACTGAAACCCAACCAGTTCTTTGGTGGTTAGGTTTAAATTAACCACACATTTCAGGAACGGTGGGCCTGAGACTGTACAAGATTACACTTTAATTACATTCATAAACTATCATCCTCAATCTCATTCATCCTCTCAACTAATACCTTACGGTGGCTCCGATGGCTTAATAGAAAAAGAGAGAGAGAAGTTGGAACGTTGACGTTTCTTTATCTGCGGTAACTGTTAGTAATGCTAAACCAAATTAAAATCAGATTAAATTAACGAAAATTGGATCTTCTTTTGCAGAACTGCGCAAGAATTTATCTATATTCAAGATTTTTGACCAAACTCGATTAATGTGGTTTTACCACTTTCTTCTTTGAAAGAGGAACTATTGAGTTTATTGTATGTTTTCCAGATGACTAGTGGTACGCATCATTCGAAGTTTAGACTCCGTATGATTGAGATGTGTCTACCTGAGGGCCGATTTACTTTGAGCTCGAACGTTTTTTTACTGTTTTGCTTAAGATTGACTGGATCTGTAGGTTACAAGCGTTAAGTGTAAATTATAATTTCTATTTGATAAGATAAATTAAACATTGAGAAAAGATTAAAATTAACAAAGTATAGATTCATTTTTGAAAAAAATTATTGAAAATTCAGATGAAATTTTTTTTTAAGAGAGAAAGGTGAGCGATGCTTAGTTTCTAAATCTACAAAAATTGGTTAAGGAATTTTTTTTAATATTATATATTTGATCCTGCCCTCGGTTTACTTCGTGTTAATCGATTTCGTATCGAGATACTGTCGATAGACAAAACTTGAGCGAGGCGAAATGCCATCCTTCAACCAAATCTGAGTGCAATGTTTTCATTCCAAAATTTAATGTTACTTTAAGTGATAGAAATAAAACTTATATCAGTTTACACATATAAGAGTCTGGGCTGTAGAAGAGAATAATGCTTTTAACAGACTGTGAGACGGTCACTAACTGAAAGAAACATGCGAAGGGTCTTATTTTAAATTGAAAGTGTTTGTATATCCGTTCAAGCGCTTAAAGCGAAAGGTTTAAAGGAGGTGTCTTGTTTAATTGTATTGATGTCGATAACCTTGAATCTTTTAAAGTTTTTTCTTCAGTCTTTCAATGCAAAATTAGTTATTTGTTTGTTACTAGCTTGAAAATAAGAAAAATGTGTTTCCAGAAATTCCAAATCGATAAAAAAGAATACATATATAAACTAGTTGTTAGTTTTTTGCGGGTTTTAAAAGTACGTCTGTTTCAACTACGTTCAGTAAAAGTCGGCAAACGGTTAGCATCTATGGGTTTTCTTCAGTAATTATTTGGTAAGTGAGGATGTTGGAATGCTAAAGCTAAGTGAAGCGGTTTGAGTAAAAAAAGGAACAGTCGATTTTTTTATCACATAGGTATTATTAGTTTTTGTTTCTTGAGATACGATTTCAGTCTATGAAAATGTTTTGTTATTTTAATTAAAAACATCAAAAAAGTAAAGGAAAATACAAGGTGAGATTTTATTGTATACAGTTTTTTGTCTTATTTAATGCTCTAGTGCTATGTAAATACCACTATATCATATTTATTATTTTATCCTAATTATTTACTTTCCGTAACAGAATTTTTTTAGTCCATAATATACCTAAAACTAGTCTAGATACTTTTCCGTTTTCTCATTTGGTTTATTTTTTATTATTATTATTATTTTATTATTCAAAAACTTAAAATCAGAAACATACACATTACATTAGTAGTTTGTTTTGTCGTAACAGAAACGTTTTAGTTTTGAAAACGAATTACTTGATGTAAATTTTACAGCGCCGTTTTTGTTGATTATCAAATTTCTCATTTGATTTACAGATTTTCAGTGTTTACAAAGCTACACTGATATTCATACGAACATAGTTTGGAATTGTAAAGTTAAGTGGGTTTTAACCGTTCTTTTTCAACGTTATACTTCCCGCTAGCTACATCCTTTGCTTTCAGGTTAGTAGTCTGAGATTACTATGTAGTGCATCTTTCTTTTGCGAAGAAAAGAGAAAATCTTATAGAAAATCGCACCGCTAATGTATTTTGTTCGGTTATTACGTTATAAAAATACTCTTACCTGTAAATACCTGAAATTGATTTTTTGAAACATTTTAAAATTTCGTATTATTATGTATTCTTGATTTTGATATCACGTTATTTTTATGAATGTTAGAATGGTAACATTTCTGGTAGAAAAATATTAAAATAACTGATGGTTCATAAATAATGATGATTGGAATTAAAAAAAAAAATTACGTTGGAAAATTTCTACCGTCCATTAAGTAAGATTCGGTGTTGTTAGGTGTGTTCTATGGATAAAAATTAACGAGCTCCGTTTTGTAAACGCTGTAAAAATATGTGAGCGACCCGTTCTTTTCTACTATGTACTTTATAAGTATAAATATTATTTTAAATAATAATTTATTTTAAGTTAGGGAAATCATGGGCAGTGAAAACACGCTTGGCTTTGGGTTTTTATATGCTCATTAATTTTGCTGTTAGGTGTTAAATATATTTTCGTATTAATAAATTAAACGATGGAACTACTGGTAAGGTAAACAATTGATAAAAAAAAAGTTTCTATTCGCTAAAACCTTGAATAACTTATTATGAAATCCTAGAAACGGTTCAGTCAAAATGTAAAAAAAAACTAAGAGTTTATGTTTAAATAAGAAACCAACAGAACAGTAACGGTAACGGAAGGATTCTCGAGACACTGTTTTTTACTAATGAGGGCGAGAGAAACCTTGCAATTAAAAACGTACCTCGCATCAACAAGCCTCTCTTAAAATCGAGCGATGATTTTTTTTGAATTATTGTTTCGTTTCATTTTATTATCTTTTTTTACAGAGCAAATAATTATTTATCATCTCAATGTAGCACGCGTAATTGAAAGAACACATAACAAATCATGACGTCATTGATCTCAACTAAAAACTTATGTTTTGAAGTTTTATTTTCCTTCATAATTATTTTTTCACTTGACCCATTTCTTAACTCTGTTCTTTCTGACTAGCTTATCGTATTTTTTATTTTGTATTAAAATTTCCATATTGTACATTTTACTGTTGCCAATTTTTTAATCTTGAAAAAACCGTGTTATTTTTTCAAAATCAGTAGACTTTTTACAGGTTTGTTTTTTAGGATTACAGGTGCAGCACATCATTCTACGGTTTTATATAAAATTCATTATTAATGCTGAAGTATTAATGACATTAATGTTATAATTTACAAACTACTGTGCTGTAGTTTAATCTATAGTAACTTCTAATTTGAATCCATTACGTAAGTCATTTTCTGAATGGCGGCACTCAATTATATCGCTGATTTAATTTAACAATTTATTACATTTTTTTAAATTTATTTTCTCTTAGAAAATGTCGTTCCCGATCAGAGTAATTTTAGCCGTTACAATTTTTTTTAAAACTATTAGAAAAATCATCTACAAAATTAAAGCATGTTCTTTTTATAAGTTATTTTGTTTAAAACTCATTGTACAAATATAATTTGTTTACAAATTCACGGAAAAGGTCTAAAAAACTTTGTTTTAACGCTATTTTTTACGCGTAATTTTTTACCAGTTCTATAACCGTGAAAACAGTTATGTAAAATAAGCTATGTAGTTAACATGTGTTAAATTATGGACATTTATTTTTACTCCCGTAAAATTTCACATCTTTCGTCCTTGAAATCTGATAATTAATTTCGTAACTTGGAAATCATATACCACTTAAGAGAGTTAAAACTATGTTTTTCTACGCTTTTGTGAAAAATTAAACGAAAAGTATTTGTTTTTCAAAAATGAATTTTTAATTAATAATTTAAAAAGAAATGTTTTAACTTTCATAATTTTTCCTCAACGAGTAAATTTGTCAGATTTGGTCATGTCCAATGACTTATTTAATAACATTTGAATTATCTAAAAATCATCCTTATATTCATAAATTATATATGTTCAAATTCCATATCTATTTATTTATTTATTAAAAATAAAGTTTCATTTACTGCTTTTTCAAATGAAATATACAAACCTCTATTTTTTTTATCAAACTTACATTAAGCGAGATATGAGTGTTGTTTTAATTTATCGTGTCGAAGAAGTACCGATAAATGATTTAAAGCGAGTAGGTTGATTTAAACACTGACAGACTAACTTATAGCTAGGTGGTCATTTGATAATAAATACCGCAAATATAAGTTCCGCCCTAGTGAGTTTTTGGTAGGTAATCTCGCTTAATTGTTAATAAAAGTTTGTAATTGTTTTTCACGAGTATTTTATCACTTTTTACTGCAGAATTGGGTTAGATAAAAAATGAAAGAAAAACTACTGTGCGCATCAATTACGGAATTATTAAATAATAGTTAAGATTAGTGAAGCTGTAACAAAACTTTAGTAAATTAAAAATAAGGTGTGTTTATTTTTTTAAATTATATGATTTAATTATATAATGCAGTGGTTCCCTAACTTTTCCGGGGAAAAGTTAGCCTTTTTCAATTAAAATTTTTCCATGGCGCCTACCCTATAAGTATGACTGCTCTAAGTAAAAGATAAAAATAAATAAAACTCTGTATCTTTATTATTTTTTATTATCTTAACATTAATTAATATATATAAATGTCTTAGTTCAATTAATTATGAAGCTTTTACAATATTTCGCGGCGCCCTTGTGAGGAGGCCGCGGCGCATAATTTGGGAATCACTGATATAATGCATTCAGAAAGACCTTCCTTAGTGAACTACATTTTATACATTTACTAACGTTACTTAGGTATACGAATATAATATGTTATTTAACATGTCATTTATTTTAGTTGCATAGTATTTTAAATTATTTTAGAAACAACATCTAAACAGAAAATATACCAATTAAATTTATCTTTACATTAATAGCTGAAGTCGACATTCCTCTAGTTCCAGGTATATAAATTCTTCTGCTCTTATCGAATGTAAGAATATTTGGTATATTCCGTGAAGTGGAGGCAATATAAGTGAAGATGATTCATGGTCCGTCTTAATATACATTTGTTTTCTGTTTATCTAATGAAAAAGTCAGGAAATGTTATTTCAGGGGATTTTGAAACCCAAGCTACTCTTTGAAATTCGGTACGTTTAATCTTCAAGTATCGCCGTAGGAATTCAAACAATACGTGCAATAATACTATCTTATATTTATGCATCTTTTTCTGTAATTTAAATCTGATAGTGTTTACACCGCAACATTTTTCCTTGTGCCATTGTTCCAGTTGTTCTTGTGCCATTTAACTTTCTATAGTATTATCACAACCATCAGAATTTCCAGTTTCAGTTTTATCAAATGGCCTTTGAATTTTTATGTTATCTTATCGAAGCCTTCAAATATTGAATAGTTCGTTTTATTAGAATATTAAGCGATTGCAACTATTTATTATTTAGTTTGATTCCATTAATAGGCAGTCTATACTGTAATCGACTTTAAAAGGAAATGTAAGGTCTACTTCTGTCGTTTCAAAGAATTTCCACATACTCGTAAGTTGTAGATTGTGTAATATGAAAATTAATGTTTTATGATAATTATAACTTGCAAAGATAGATGATTAATATAAAATTACTGTTATACCTGATAGCGAATTATGTTTTTGGAATACGGTAAATGGTGGAGGGAGGTAAAGTATTATTTGCTAGTACTTCAGTCCGGCTTATGATTATTTCATAATCCGACTGCGTATTCTTGTGAGATTTTTTTTTCATCTCTACTCCCCTGGCCGGTCCAACTGTTTGGTATTATGTCACCCAGAGAAGTATCTGTTTACTGCTGGAAATCCGGCATGGCAGGTCGGCTCACCGGTCAGCTTTTTTGTTGCCCTTCTGACACCACCATTCTTGTGAGATGTAAAATAATTATCCGCTACTCTATAACTTTATAGAAAACTTAATACGTCTTATTACAGTCTCGTAGTCTTTGTGTTCCACCTAATGTTGGAAAACTGAAACGATCTTCGGCCGATTATTTATACTATATCAGTTAATGTATACACTAACGTATAAAGTAGTATTAAAACGAATCAATTTATGTTGAATTTTTATCGAATAAATAGGTTACTTAATATCCTCGATTAACTATTTTGACGACGTCTTAATGTTATACAAATTAGATATAATTTTAATTGGTTATCAAGTTATGAATTAGATAGTTAAAAAGAATAACCTTATAACACAAATTTATTAATTTATGCTATAAATTAATAACCTTAACCTTAATGAATGTTATACAGGGTTAACACTTCGATTAGGAGAGCTAAACGTTTTTATTAGTCGTAATAATCTTTTATTATTAAAATTGTTTGGTTTGTATTGTTAGAGCGGATAATTTTAATACCCGGAAGTTAGTTTTATTGCGTAACCGTTTACCTAATCTGTAAAAGACTAGTAACATTATTTTAACGGAAAAATACTTTTTATTTATGTATTTTTATAATTTGTAATAAGATAATATTTGTAAACGTAGTTTTATTGCGAACAAGTAATTTAGTAGTGACACATTTTAATGCATTTCTTTCTACTCTATCTTTACCTTTGGTTCTACACATGTACTCACATGTGTAGAACCAAAGGTAAAGATAGAAAAAGGTATATACTCACATATATTGTACATTAAATATTCTTTGAGTTGTAGCATTCTATTCTTTTTGCTATATGGTTGTCTCCACTGGCTTTCAATTCTAATCGTTTCCTGAAATATTTTTTTTCTTCTCCACAAATTTGTAATGTAAACAAGATTGCTTTTTTTTAAATGAATTCGCCCTGATGGTTCTTTCAAAGATTACCTTTCAATATTTAAAGAATATAATAACTCGATCTAGTTTACGGGGAAGTTAGTAAATAGTTCACATATTTCCAGTGGACCATTTTTTTTTCTTCGACATAATCTCCACCTTTATCGACACACCATACCCCTTCAATCACTCATTCTAAACCCGTCGGATATCCTTCTTCCTCAGTTACCCTTGCGCTTCACGATTAACGTATCCATCATCCGCGAAATGTTTGATGTGTGGACGAGGTAAATCAAACGTGTGGCAGTCAGTAGTCTTAAATTGAGGTATATGAGCTAAAGCAACGTTTAAAGGAGTTGCCCCAATAAATTATGAACGAGTAAAGCAATTCATTTATCGACAATGATACTAATATTGCGTAGTTAATCCGGATAAAACTTTATTTAATTGATAGATTATTATTTTATTGTTTTACCGCTTATTTAATCAAGTTTTAATTTTGTAGGTGGAACAACAGGCCTGATTAGATTAGCTCGGTAGTCAAGTTTACGCATGAAGTGTAAATTGTATGGACTTACTCCTGGCACATATATTAGGCCAACGGTGATTGTAGAATACCGTTTTTGTAGCTGTGTGGTATAATTTTAATCACAGAATAAAAAATGTTATTGTTTTAGAGACCGGTTATTATTAAATTAGTTTCTCTGTAAAATGTTGAAAGTATTATCCTAATAATTATTAGTATAACGAGAGTAATTGTTATTACTGTAAAATTATTTTTATTACGTCGGATAAGAGTGACAGATAAAATATTATTTTAATGCTTCCTTTAAAAAGTTGAAGCTTTTTTCTGATATAAAAAATTAGCTTTTCTGTTTAAATCATCCTGAAACATTAACTGAATTTGATTTATTCAAATGTACTTTTTTTTTTTGTTATACGGCTGGCATATTTCAATGATTTCTTCAGTATTTATTGTACTGAACTTCTTTAAAGTACGGTTTATGTATTTAATATTTCGTATTTCATCTTATATAAAAACTGAACAAATTTTGATTTATAACTTCGCACTCTCTTTTTAATGTGAACTTAAATTTTTAATAATTATGTAAAAATCTAGTGTCCCTTGGAACAATGAGATTCTTAATTTTTTGTTTCAACTTCTGATGATTATGTTTATTTAACCGGTTTTTAATTTTTTTTCTACCTGTGATTATTAAGAGTTGATTGATAAACGGCTGAACAAATTTTAAATATCTTTGTGCCTTTCGGTTAAGTTAAAAATTTTAATTCTACAGAAATTGAGGTGTGAGTTACACATTATCTTAAAGTTTTCTCTTCTCTTAGAAAAGTGGTTTATCGAATGATTTGGTCGATGTTGTGTGGTGTGTGGTGTGTGGTCGATGGTGTTTTTATAAAAAAATAGAAAATTAATTTGTACCCTTTTCTGTTGAAAATTATGTATGTAGTTTGTCGCAGTCCTTCGTGTGTATATCACCGTAAAAGACCGATATCTGGCAAACGTTGACATTTTTCGGTGAATGTCGATACATACCAAATACGTCTGTGAAAGACCGAAATAATTACTTATTCGGACTTTCGCCGGTATATGTTGATATTCAATATGCACTAATGGTGGGACGGGTGAGACACCATAACCTGGCGTACGGGCTGTGGATCCCGTATAGATCGAGTGGTTTTTCGAATCGCACTGAGAAAGGCATCAGGGATTGACCAGCTTGACCCGGATATATTTTATCATCTGTTGCCTGTCATTAGACAGCCGCTTGGCAGGCTGTTCTCGGGGTGTCTTAGGTGGGGTTGCTTTCCTACTTGTTGGAAGGTGGCTTTGGTAAGGGTGCTCTTAAAATCAGGAATGGATCCAAGTGATTGATGTCAGCAGTTATCGACCCATCAGCCACTTGTCGGTAATCGGCAAATTGCTTGAAAGGCTGGTTGTGTAACGACTCTGCGAAAACATCGATATGAACGATTTTGTAAATCGAGGCCAATACGGCTTCATGACAGGGGTTGGCACCGAGCATTGCATCTTAAATGCTGTTGCGGAGGTGGAAAGCGATGACTGTAAATATGTTTTGGCAATTTTTATTGACACAGAGGCAGCATTTCCTTCCTTGTGTTGGAGTTCTGTTTTCTATGAGTTGGAATGCCGCAATGTTTCCGTAGCCCTACAGGCCGTAGTACGTGACTATTTGTCTAACCGTACGGCTCTGTTTAAGGATGCGCACCTAGTTGTGGAAAATCAGTCACCAGGGGAAGCCCGAAGAGTTCCGTTCTCGGTCCATTGCTGTGGAGCCTGGTATTCGACAGATTTATGAGATTGACATTCCCAGAAGGGGTCACGGCCCAGGCTTTTGCCGCTGAATGTCTCCTGTTAGTTCGTGGTAATTCACGATCACAGCTAGAAGACCGGGCGTAAGGGGGCTTGGTCAACCGCAGAGGGCTGGATGGACATGCAAACTTTCTGTGCCCAAGACGAAGTGTATGCTTCTTAAGGGTGCAGACAAATTATCGTAACCCACCGGGTTGGTCTAGTGGTTAACGCGTCTTCCCAAATAAGCTGATTTGGAAGTCGAGAGTTACAGCGTTCAAGTCCTAGTAAAGCCAGTTATTTTTACACGGATTTGAATACTAGATCGTGGATACCAGTGTTCTTTGGTGGTTGGGTTTCAATTAACCACACATCTCAGGAATGGTCGAACTGAGAATGTACAAGACTACACTTCATTTACACTCATACATATCATCCTCATTCATCCTCTGAAGAATTATCTAAACGGTAGTTACCGGAGGCTAAACAGGAAAAAGAAAGACAAATTATCGTACAGTTGTAATCCCCAATTAAATATAAAGGCTGTGTAATCAGCCGAGTTAGAGTTCATAAGTACCTAGGTGTTTTGTTTGATGAGAAGTTAGCAACCACATTAGGCAAGTAGTGGCGGACGGCGTCTCTGTGATGCACAAGCTCAGGAGGATTGCACGGAAAAATTACAGTCTGTCGGGCCGTCATTTGTATCTAGTGTATCGAGGTGTCTTCGAAAGTATGATCTCTTACGCGGCGTTCATTTAGGCGCATAGGATGGAAGGAAATCGAGCACTTATTCAAAATTTAAGGAGTGCCCAGCGCAGAGCCTTCATCGTATGCACTGGTGTGCATACGATTTAAAACAACTTCTTACGAGGTTAACACCGTATTGCGAAACGCTCTCCCAATCGATGTAGTGGTGAAAGTTCGGGTGGCCATGTGGAAATTACGAAGAGGTAGGGAGGCTGAGGCATTTGGGATGCGGTTTCAAGCCGGGCCTGTACCGGAGCGGAACGATGATCGCAACGCACCGGTTCTAAATTTCGAACAGTTGCCCATCTCCTGCCAGCGGAGGAGGCTTTACAGCCTTGCGATGGAAGCATGGCAGCAAAAATGGCACGCCATGACTAAGGGTAGGTCCTTGTATAGATTTATACAGGACTTGGGGATGGTACGCCTGTAGTTCGTTTTTAAGGGCAACGGCTCTCCAACCACGCGAATTTGAACCAATATTTGTTTCGGTTCCCCCTGGCAGCTGATGAGCTGTGCGTCTGGTGGGAGGTCCAGTCAGTCGAACGAACACATGATGCTCGACTGCTCAGCTTTTGGGAGGGGGGCAAAACTCAGGCCACCCTGGAACTTAGAGGTCAAGGGGAAAATTGGCCACTCATAAGCGACGAGTCAATGTGGCGTGAGCCGCATTGTTGGACCGCGTGGGAGTTCCTTGATGCCGTTGCTTTGTTCAACCGGCATCAGTAGTTTAAGGGATATAAGACTCACCGCTTCCTGTAGGAAGTTACCCTCGAGAAATGGCTGGCCATTGGTCAAATATAGCTGCAAACGCTGTAATATGGTAGACAGCTACTTGCTGCCATTCAGCGACCTAGGCGTTACAGCAAATCGCTGTACTTACGGAATAAATTTTAATTTATTGACAAGTCATATATTTTGTTTGTAGACGGGATGCGCCTACCCATTTTAGTAATATTTGACAAGTGAGCGGTGTCACGCAAGCGAGTGGTTTAGGGCGGTCACGCAGTTAGGTAAGCTCTAGGAACTAATTAGGATATTGGTCGCTAAACCGTTTTGAGGAACAGTAGCCGTTTGTGGTACGGACATTCGGTTCTATGCTTTAGAGCCACCGAATGGGGTGGTGATGGGAGAAGTGCCAGACAAACCAAAAGGCCATGCACTAACGGTGAAAATCGAATAAAAATATTTTTATAAAAGAACAAACTATTTGACCATTTACTTGTATCGTTATCGTTCATCCTTGCCGTTAACAAATTCTGTTTATCCTGATAGGCCCTTTTAATTTATAAAATTCTGAAAATTTGATTAAATGTGTTTATAAATGCGGTGAATTTAATTAATCGCATCCAGTTTTGGAGAATAATATAAGTATATAATTTGTATATTTAACGTTAATTAGACGAGGTTAGCGAGCGGTTATGTTTGGCTTAAATTTAAACTTCGTTTTTTTTACGAGGGCTTCTCGTAATCAATTTACCTTAGAGATCGGTATTGGTCTTTTTTTTTTAATTTTTAGTTATCGTTTTGACCTCCACCTGAGCTTATTTGTGTTTGTCGATATATCCCGGCGAAGGTCCAAATGTATAATAATATAACCAGATATTTCGGTCTTTCATCGACGTATTTGGTATCTGTCGACATTTACCGGAAAATGTTAACGTTCTCTAATTTCGGTCTTTCACGTTGACATATATACTCTATTTACTATTTCCACTCACTAGGCAGTTATTGTGCGAACCGATCGAGATTTTTTAACTCTGTCCTTAGCATTTTGCCTATTTGTCCTTTTTTAACAAAATTTGGAGTAAGGTTCCTTGTTGTCAGGCTGAAGGACGTATGTAACGATTATCATAAAATTTATCAGTCAGGAATATTGTGATGTACGATGGAGGAGAACGGTCAGCTTCCAACACCTCTTTCTTCACGTGGTCTATCCTACACCTGACATATTCAGCATTTTCAGTCCGTTTCAGTTGTTATGCGTTAGTTTTTGTAACATTCTCCTGTTAAAAGCATTGTGCTGTAATATAAAATTCTTAATCTTGTGTTTGTTTTCGATAAACTTATTTTTTATCGTTTTCCGCTTGATCCCGTTAAAAAAAAATTAAAATATAAAAAACACCGTGTTCTAGTGACAGAAACCCTAATCGTCAGTCAGTTTTAATCGTTAGTCAGTGATTCCTGGTTTCCTTGAAAACTGTGCTTTCGATGTCGCTTAAACAGAGAGATTGTTTTTCAGTTTTGTCTTGTAAATTGTTTCTCATGTTTTGTTTTATTATTGAAGTTTTATTCAATCGTGATTGACAATTACGATTTGTACTGAATTTTAATTATCACGTTTTCAATTCGGTTACGTTTTACAGCTCGGCTTATTAAATTCAATACAAAATGAGGTTTACTGTCCCCAGAATTACTAGTTTTAAAGACAGTATGCCAGGTTATCATTTTACTTCTTCATTATGTAAGTGAAAAACATTGAAATATCCTATCGCCGTATAATTGGTTCGAAATTTGCAAATGTTATACCATCTAATCCCTGATAACAACCAAATGGTCTTGAAAGATTTAATTTATTTTACCGGAAGAAACTGTGATAGGTTTTAAAAAAACTTTACGTTCAAATTTCACATTGAAGTATTCCATGATTTCAATATTTTTTTTTTTTATTACATTTCTATCAAGTAAATATTATATTATTATTTTGTATCACATTGACTTCATTTAAATATGCAATTGTAGTACTAGTGAATTTTAAATGGCTTAAGGCTGTACACCATATTTATGATAAGAATTAAAAATATTTTTTTCATCTTTGAAATTTAAATTTATTTTATCTTGATATAAAAGAAAATTTATATATGGTTGGTGTCACATGCTTCTTTATATTTTATTTTTTATTCTCACAAAACAGTATCGTTATTAAAATTAGGT
The DNA here is from genome assembly GCF_047948215.1 of Lycorma delicatula. Lineage (NCBI taxonomy): Eukaryota > Metazoa > Arthropoda > Insecta > Hemiptera > Fulgoridae > Lycorma > Lycorma delicatula. Next base: position 161,145,765 of record NC_134455.1, on the reverse strand, counting down.
CAACACTATGTCATCAATATAAATTTATTTTTTTGCTTGTAACGAGAATTGTTTATTGATTAAAATTATTTTTTTATTATCATAGGAAGACCAAACAAACATGTGCAACTGTTGTCGAAGTAAGTTTCTGAATATGTTATACACCCAACCATAAGCACGTTGGCTCTCGCATCCCCATAACATAGATCACCATTAAGTTCACATTTATCTTATTGTTTGAAAGGAAGACTTGACAGTATTTGTTTTCGGATTCTGTAGTTGAAATATATCTAGAAAATGAGAACACGGAAACACAGTTCAACTTACTGTCAGTTTTGTCTTGTAAATTGTTTCTCATGTTTTGTTTTATTATTGAAGTTCGTAGTGAAACTTTTACTGTATTTATCATCGTAAATATTTTTCCTTTCAATTTAATAAGAACTCTAGTTTTATATATATATATTTATTAAATTCATATTTGCTTTGTTTTCGAATACGGCTTTGACAACCAACCGGCTTTGTTTTCGAATTTGGCTTGACAACCACTGTATTTTTAAGCAGTTCAGAACTGTATTTATTTTGAATCCAATTATATTTTTACAAATTACTCACATTAAATATTATTAAGTACCTAGCCTTGCTTATGAATATTATATTTATTGAAAAAAAAAATTAAACATGGTAAAAAATAAAAGTCTTTAATTTTTTACTACTGATGAATTATTTATAAAATAATGTATGGATTAATTTTAATTTGTGCGTTGATTTTGGTTGTGTAATTGAAAAAAAAAAATCAGTTAAAGGATAGCAAAAATTAACATTAAAAAAATTGTTTTTTTCTAATTTCAAAATTATTTATTCTTGCATCTCATCTGTTATTGTATACAAAGAGCATTTCTGAAATCATATGTTTAGAAAATTTGGTGTAATATTTTTTATGAAATGAGGTACAGAAAAACAGAGAGGTCTTTCAATTAACGAGATGATTCTATTAAGGCGGATGTTGTAGACTATTCATTTTTTTTCAAAGCTGGGGGAATAGTCTACTGAAAATGATAACTACTCCATGACAGATTTTAATCAGTCGTACCTTCTCAAGGTAGTAAAGGATAGTGTGTTATCTGACGTTAGCGGGATACTCGGCTAGGAAAGGCGATGGTGAGTATCTTCAGCTTATAGTTAGTTATTGCTGAGGGAGGAACAGCGGAAAACTCAAGAGTGAAACTGCGCAGAAGGTGCAAGGAGTGACGGTGTCAACGGGAGACAGAGCGGGTCGGCACGTCCACGTTGTGGTCATTCATTCAGAGTCATTCATCCCGATTGGGAGGTTGAATTACCGTACCATGCGTATTCTTTACAAAGGTGTCAGTGAGATTATTATGCTATATGCTGTACCTGTCGGAGCTCACCGCTTGGCATTTAGGTGTTACGCGGACATTTTGCTGCGGGCCCAGCGACTCTTCTTGCTGGCTGTTATAGGCGGTTATAGAACAGTCTCGCGGGAGACAGTCTTTGTTATACCCGGAATCCAAACCAAATGATACAGTGGACCATGTCCTCTGGAAAATATTTTTAATACTTATCATAAATATGGTGTACAGCCTTAAGCCATTTAAAATTCACTATTACTACTACTACTATTACATATTAAATAGTATTAATGTAGTACAAAATAATAATATATTTATTTGATAGGAATGTAATAAAAAAAAAAAAATAAATAACAACAAAAAATTGAAATCATGGAATACTTCATTCTGAAGTTTGAACTTAATTTTTTTTTTGGAAATCACAGTTTCTTCCGGTAAAATAAATTCATAAATCATACATGACTAATGTGCTATTTATGAATTGTTGTAAACGCAACACGCAATTCTAAGAATTCCATTTCCTTATTTTTAATCTACTCTAATTATTGCGAAGTGAAGAATCATATGTCACACAAATCGCTTGTAATTATGTTATAGAAGAGGTTATTATAGAAATGTTTATTCGGTGTATATTTTACTCAATGAAGTGAATGGCTGTTAGTGATTTATTTTTACTATTTGTTCTGTTGTTTTCATTTAAGGATTTGTCATAAATTCAGTCATTTAAATTTCAGTTCAGTTATTTTCTTTTAAATGCCCAAGTTAGGAAAAATGTACAGTAGTTCATGACTATGAACTACAATTGAATGAACTACAATTTCCTTCGCATGACTATGCGAAGGAAATTGTATTCATGATTACAATTTCTTTTTACAAAACATTTCCTTTTACGGAACCGGAATAGTGAGGAAAACAGAAGTGCTGAATACGGTTGTTCAAGCTACAAAAGTATCAAAACGAACGGTCAAAAGAATTATAGCAGAAGGGAAATCAAATGAAACTGAGAAGCCATCCGTGTTAGTTTCGTCGAGAAAACGTAAAAATCACCCCAGTAGTTTGTGCAATTTAGATTCGTTTGACTCGGATAGGCGTTTAATAAATATATTTTATGTAACCGAAAAATGCGTTCCTACTGTGAAAAGAATTATGCAAATCGCCCGCGAAAGTGAAATTAATTTCAAAGGGAGTGAAAGATCTTTAAGGAGAACATTACGTAAAATGGGATTTAGATGGAAAAAACAGAAGACAACCGGAAAATATTGATAGAACGGCATGACATTAAAATGCAGAGAATGAAATTTCTATTACAAATTTTCCTGTTTCGCGAAGAAGGAAGACCGATTGTAAAAATAGATGAAACCTACATTCACAGTAGTCATGCGACACCAAAATCGTGGGTAGACACAACAAACCTTCATGAGGGACTGAAAACACCAGTATCCAACGGTTCACTATTAATAATTGTTCATGCCGGCTGTAATAAAGGATTCATTATCAATGCTGTACTTACGTACTAGTCAAATAAGAAAGGAGATTATCACAAATCGATGGATTCCGAAAAGTACATGAAATGGTTACGGGAGAAGTCCCAACTTGCCACCTCGGTCGGTCATTGTACTAGATAACGCATCGTATCGCAACATTCTGCTACAAAAGCAGCCAAATTCTAACTCTTTAAAAAGCGATATGATAAAATGGTTAGCCGAACAACGAATTAACCGTTCTTCTGCAATGACGAAGACTGAATTTTATGATATTATATAATTACACAAAGAATTTCAACGGAAATTTCTAATAAATGAAATTTTCGAAAATTATGGTCACGTAGTTCTACGGTTGCCACCTCATCACCCTGACTTAAATTCCATTGAAATGATTCGGAGTCAAGTGAAAGAGCAAGTAGCTAAAAGAAATACAACTTTTAACATGTCGGACGTTCCTAAGTTTGCTGAAGAAGAATTTCATAAAAAGTCTGAAGCTGAGTGGAACAATGTCTGCGAGCGTGTTACCAACGTTGAAAAAAGTATATTGAAGTGCATATATTTATATATTTGTGCATATCGACAATATTATGATAAATGTGAATTCAGAATCGGACACGAGCTCTTCAGAATTTATTGACGACAGCGACTTCGGAATTTGTGAGCTATAGATATAAAGTGAGTACAAAAAATATTATTTAAAATACTTTAAAGTAATATTAATTGGGACACTAAACTAGTTTTAATTAAAAAGCATCATATGTATTTTTGGTTATAAATATCATTTACATTAAACTGACCATGTTTTCAGTCGGCCTAGTACTGTGGCAAATGTTTGCTTAATGCTAGTAGTTTTTTGTGTTAACTTACGTGCCGATAGTTCTGAGTGTCTTGAATTCACCAAATGAGCCTCGCGTCTTAAATATCATATGAATAACATCTTGGAAATTTCCTCAATGAAGTGTAAGGCATTGGTAACATCGTCCTGTTACACTTGCCATAACGTGAAGCAAAATGCCCTGCGTAACATCCGCAATCAACTGACGAATTGCATTTTATTATGCAGGGTGTTATTGAAAACTTGAACTTTGAAATACTCCCATAAAGAAAAGTTTGCTGCAGTAAGGTCCTCCTGAAACCTCGTTAATATTTCAGTTGCGACTTCTGAACTGAGATAGGTTTCCAACATGCGTTATGACTTTCAGCATTTACTTACCGTCATCATTATAAAAAAAAATACTGCCTGTAATTCTGTTGAAATGACACATCACACATCTTAGGATTGTATACAGGTGCTCGTGGAGTTGGTGTGAATTTGTAGGCGTTGAATATCGGCTGTTTTGTTTGAACCGTCTGTTGGTAACAACGGACGGTGCTGATTTTGTTCACTAAATAGTTCACCATACAGAACCCAACCACCGCTATCAGCCCCCTGACAAACAGTTTTGCCAACACAAATTGGATAACGTTAAATTCTTTTCTATGTATATTATAAAGTAAATTTTTGACATGGCATTGTAATTTTATATTTACCTGCTTTGAACTGCTTTTGTATTATCTCCTTACGGAAGCTTTTAATATTCAGTTGACTTATTAATGTTAATTGCTGTTTGGAAGTAGATGTTTGTTGTTACAATTATAATTTTATTTTATTTCGAACGGTTAAAAACTGCAGTTTTTACAGATAATGTTGGTTGTTGGTAGATGTTAATTTCGTATAAAGAAAGACAAAGGATAATTTAACGAAACATAATGTAAAGGCATTAGGAATTAAACAGTTATGTTATAATAACTTGTGTTACTAATTCAAAGAAATCCTAGTTCTAATACCTGCATAAATTCACTGCAGCAAATAGTTCTGTAGGAAGCTTCATCACTCCGTACAGTAAACGCAATTTTAGTTGAAACTAAAAATATATTTAATATCTATTTTAGTCCTTTGTTTTACAAAAACATATTATTACTGTAGGTAATGCACGGCTTCAATATTTCGATAGGCTACTAAATAAAGTAATAAATTACTAAGTTTCTAAAGATTACAAATTAACAAAATATCCTCTAATTTCTGGACGGTCGTAAAACAGTTTACCATTGCCAAAAAACTATTTTGTTACTGGAGTGAAAATAAATTTCTTTTTAACTCCCATTGTCACCGAAATATTTACCGATAGGACCGCAAACTTAAAGAAAATAAAGATAACGTTTATATCTTAAACGTTTATTACCGATAGATATTTTTAACAGAACCGTTTCGTAGAAGAGAAATATAATTGCGAAATATAATTAAAAGAAATAGAATTGCGAAATCGTATATTCTACAAAAAAAAAAAAAATCCCGCGGGTTTCTGCAAATGTAAATGACTGGTTTCTTGTTTGAATGTGAATTAAATTTAAATCTTGAATGTGAATTCGTTAAAACGAATTCTTAATAAAATAATGAAAAACAGAAAATGTTTTTAATTTGATATTTATTATGTATTTTTTAACAGTTGTGACAAATTTATAACTATTACAATTTAAGCGCATTCTTTTATTAACCAGTTAATAGTCAACTTTTGATTAAAAGACCCAGCAATGCTTTCAGTCGGTTAGTAATAACTGACACTGCGAAGACTGATCGAGTAACACATTTCTAACACAAATTCCTCCACTAAGTATTGCCACGTTGCATTCTTTCCGACAATTTAGAACTTAAACTAGGCCAGTAGAAGGAATTACATGATAACATATTTTTAAAACTTGTAACAGTCTGTTGATAAAATGGTATTTGTATTAAATATTTATTTAAAGTTAAAACTGTTCCTTACGTATTTCAAAGTTAAAATTAAATCACGAGTTTAAAAAGTTTCTTGTTTGTAGAATTCCAGTAGTAATTAATTTTTTTCAGACCAGAATAGTTGTAATACGGTCACGCTTTACATGCAAAATTGTAAGTACTGTAGTCAGTGTCGAAGAGCACCGCAGTTTTTCTCATTTTAATTCAACTATAGGAAATAGTTTGTACGCATTCTTCTTTATACGCTATCTCGTTTTAATTTTTAACCTAAGTGAGACTCGAGCCCTAGAGATAGGAATTTCGTTTTATTTCGTATAGCTTAATGGTTGTGAAAGTAAACCTGTAACACAACCTCTTGTTTTAGCGATCGTGAAGCCATATATCTTTTAGAATTAGACGTAAGATATGATTAATCTTATCTTTTTTGTTAGATTTTTAGAAACTCTTTCTAAGTAGTAAGCACTTCGTTTTCTTTATTGTAAATCGGGATTAATTCTATCACATAGGTTCATAAGTACGAAATTTGTATGTAGACCTATGACATTATGAGTTATATCTGATTCAGCAGTCTATATCGCATGTCTTAGCCGGTGAAATTATTAGTAGAATTTTAAACCGGATGTAATCATTGAAGTAAATCGGTGACAGTCTGATAATACTATATAAGAAGGTAGATTTTTGAAACTCCAGAATCAATTTTTACCTTTTTTTTTGTTTAATGCGGTATCATTCATGATATTTCTTAAGTTAGGCGTTTTGTTATACTGTTACTAAAGCGGCTTCAGTAGAGCGTGTCGTAATTGCCCGGTTTGAGCACCTCAACTTCTTTTTTTTTTCACGGGCCACTGATCTTTTAATGCTGTATTATTATTATACACGTCTTTATAAAAAGAAGGTTTGCATTTTATACGTAAAACTTCTTTTATTAAATTGTTTTATTGTGATTCCGCTAATTGCTTATCTTATCTGTAACTAATTACATAACATTTGATACAGAATGTGGAAAGATAATATTACATCCTGTTCGATTCGTAATTAAAGCGAAACAGTATAAGTAAATTAACAGTATAATGATTGCTATCATTCTTTTCTATAATGAATCGTTTGCCGTAACACTTTTTATATAAAACAGTTTTTTGTAACATATTTATTTACATAACAGTTTTATCAGATCATTATATCTAGCTGTTGAAGTAAAGAACAAAAACCCACTCGGTTATTTATGACGCTAGTTTAACTGGCGTCTTCCATTAGAATAGTGCAATTGACTGATCTTGATCACGAATTTATATTTATACAGTAAAATCTGAGTTAACGCAATTTCACGGGACCGAAAATATTTTTCGCTGTGAACCAGGATTGCGGTGAATACAGGATTGAACTATCGGACTATGCAGATAAAAAGAAAAAAAAATGGTAATGGTACGTAACAGAACCTCATTTCATTTTCAGTAGTGGTTTGTACAGTAGTTTGTTAGTGAATTCGTAAGCAGAAAATTTCAATCTTATGTTAGCACGTACAGAACAGTATACTGGATTGTAGAACTACTTTTGTATTTTAATTTAAAAAATCTTAAATTTAGGAACTGATAATTTTGAACAATAATGAATTGCAGTACCTTAAACTATTACACTTTAATAAGTAAACGTAATTTAAATTAACCTAAATGTACTTTATTACTATTCATTATGTAATTTAGTCTTTATTATAAGAAAAAAAATTAGTTTTTTTTTTTTGTACTGAACTTTTACTTTTAGCTAATCTGTTTTCTGTCAACATTCTGGCTTTACAAATTATGTTAAACAACTCTGAATCATTTGCTGTAAGCGAACATTGCTGAAGGTCTAATAGGTTGGATAACGCTGCACTGTACATATGATGTAGTTTTTGTATCGTTCGTTACTGTTACGGTCCTCGTCATCGGAATCGCTTTTATCTTCGGCAGTTTTCTCTCGATGATGGTCAATAAATTCATCTACATTCTCTATATTAGCCTCGGTTCCTAATAAGTTGATCTTGTTAACGAAATCCTCAGCAATTATATTTTCATAAGACGCCCTTCAGTTCAGTTTTTCCTGCAGATCATCAAATGTCGTCGAAGTACAGTTTCTGTAGAAATGTACAATTGAAAGTTTGCTTTTTTGGAAGCAGTCTTTTTGAACCGTCTCTGCTGATACGCATCCTAGTCCGTGGACTGGGTAACTCTTGTCGTAATTGGTGGGAACCAAGCTAATTTAACATGGCTTAATGCAATATCCGGATGATATGTGGCGTTATCTAAAAAAAGAATGTGTCTATTTTGCTGCATCATTCTTGTGTTAAACTCTTGCAACCACTCCAAGTTATGATTCATAGGGCAGTAGGCATAAAAAGGCTAGTTCACTGTAAGCAGCCGAAACAACTATGACCGAGTGCCATCTCCTGTACAAGGTTTTAACACTGTCTGTTTGCTTGTTGTCCTATTATGATTGGCGACAAGTTTACTGAAAATATAAACATTTATGTAGTGTTAAATGCGATTTTATCAGTTACAACTTTGACATGACTAATTTTTATTTTTGTTAATGCAGAGTAATGTAACAAATTACTCTGTACAGCGTAGTACAGTATACGTATACAGTATGTACAGTACTGTACAGTATACGTATTCTATTTTATATCGTGGGAAAATTTAGTACTGTATGTATAGCATTAAATGGGTATACGTATTTTTTTTTTGCATAAATTACAATATTCTACACGATTCTCAAAAAACGTTTCCGTTAACTCATGAGATTTCTTCGTTTCCGCGTCAGCCAGGTTTCCAAACACATCAATCGCACTGAAGTAAATTTTATGAATTTCCACTTGCTATCACTACCCACCCTTATAGCAAGAATAATGCTGTTGTGTAATGAAACGGCTCTTTTATAATAGAAGTAATAAGCTAGTTTATGCATGTTCAAACACAAGTTGAAGCAACACTCTGCTCGCGTGCTAATGCTATTCTGTTCAGAGAAGTATATGTATGTTCAAACAAGTTCGAACAGTGTCCTTTACAAATTCTGCGTTAATTTTTCGTTAATAGTGTAAATATTTTTAGCTTTTAGACATAAACAATATAAATACGCTACGCACTGTAAACTTTTAGCGAACGAAAAAATCTATGTGAAATTTTCTGTTAATTGGGTATTTAATACATCAATATTTTTCTTACATTTACAGCCAAATTGGCGCCCCCAAATTTTGGCGCCCCGGACAAATGTCCGGTTTGCTCGTCCCTAGAGCTGGCGCTGGGAGAGTTACACAATTGCTGAAATATTAGTTTTTATTAACATGAAATATTAGGATAGAGTAAAAGTCCCTTTATTATTCGTATTACTAGATCAGTAATATTCGTATCTTCGTGAATTGCTGAAATACAAAAGTATCGGATTTCTGGTGTATCGTTTAAATAAAAATTAAACTATTCCGTTTACTGAGCTCCTGTATAGTGGTTACAAATGTTAATTTCGACCCTGGTGTAACTGCAGTTTTTATTATTGAATTATTTGGTGAATAACCAAAATTAAAAAGAAATAATCTTACAGGAAAAAGAAAGATAACATGAAGAAATATATCTCCAAAAGATGAATATGAAGAGGAAGAAAATTTTATGAACAAGGGAAGAAAATATTAAGAGAATATGATAAATATAAAGAGGAAGAAAACATTAAGACCAAGGAAAGAATAAAAAGATTAAGAGAGGATGATGAATATAAAGAGAGAGAAAATTGGAAACTAGAGAACGTGTACACAAATTAAGATCAGAAGAATTATATCAAATCAAAGAGCGATTAAATGATTGGCAACAAAAAAAAAAATAATAAACGAAATAATGATAGACTTAGGGAGAATATTGTCCGGCAATATCAGAGAAGTAATAAACTAAAAGATAAGATCGGGCATGTATGCCTCAGTGTATATGTTGTTGAGAGAGTCTATTTTTCAATCACTTTGTAGTTAACTTTAACGTAGATAAAATTAAACAGAAATTCCAGAATAATTAAATAAAATTAAACTAAAAAATCCAAAAGAACACGATTCTGAATTATAATTTTGCACACAAGCAGAAACTGCTTTCAATATCATGAATTTTAAATGACTAATTTTAACGGGTTAAATTCTTACAGGCTTTGTTAGTTTAGTTTGTATTATAAATTTAAAACTGACGGTGTATAAAGTTAACTGTATCATTTTCGATGTACGAAAACATTTTTTCTATAAGGATATTTCTTTAATAATAATTAGAAGACTTCAAAAAAATAATTTACCCAGGTTTAAGACAACTCGGAGAGCAATTGTACTCAAGATCTGTAATTAGTATTGTTTATGTTTTAGTAACTATGTCGAGTTTTTATACTTAACAGTTTAAAAAATTTATCATTTACAACTTGAGTAAGGGAAAGTTTGTAAAAGCATCCGTTAACAGCTGAAAAATATAGATATTAAAATACCAAGCTCCTTTTATGGGATTTCGTCCATAACTTATAAAACGTATAAAACACATTATACATCCACTACACATCGGAAATGTTTAAACTGCTACCTAATTTTTACTCAAATAACTAACTTTTTTGGTTTCTACCAAAAAATGCGCATTTGTAACAATAACACCGATCACAGTTACTGCAGTTATTTCAAGGTAACGACAGTAAAATGAAAAAAAGTCATTTTACCAAGGCACCATTTATCCGTTGAACGATTTGAATCTTTAACCAAAAGCGAATGTTTACGATTACTTTTTAAAATTAATGTGATTAGAATTATTAGTGTTTTTAAAGGCCCATTAAAAAAAAAAAAAAAACGAAGACACGTTCAGACTACAAGAGAGTTTACTTTAATTCATTTTAGATCAACATCAAAGCAACCGACCTTTAATAATCAGTATTAAAGTTGAGCCTAAATTGATGTCGTCTGTACCTTGTATAGAATACGGTATGTTCTGTTCATATCTGTTTCTATACAAACTGAAAAAAGTCACATCTTAACCTCAAAATACGATTATCTGTTTGCGTAAGAATGGTTGAAAAGAATTTAATAAAAATTTGTGCAATGTGATACGTGTGAAATGTTGCTATATTTTATAAAATATTAATAGAAAACCATTTGAATGTGCGAGTTATATACTTATAACTCGCACATTCAAATCACATCAAGAAAATATTTTTATACCACTTATATCATAAATTTTTACTTCCTTGTACGAAGTAAAGAAGTACTGTGATCGCGAAAAATTTCGCTTTTCAGATTTCAACAGAAATGTTCATCTTGAGCATCCCTGAATCCATTTTGACTACTTTCGACGTGATGTCTATACGTACGTATGTGTGTATGTATATATATATATATATATATATACACACATTTTTTTTTATCTCGCATAACTCAAAAACGATTAGCCGTAGTATGATGAAATTTTGAATGTAGGACTGTTGTAACATCTAGCTGTGCACGTTCCCTTTTGATTGCAATCGACTGTACCAAAAGTGTCAAAAAAGCCCAAAATAAAAAAATAAAAAATAGGATTTTGGACTTTTTCTTAACTATAGTAATAAGCCCTATAACCATAACTATAACCCATAACTATAGTAATGAATCCATTTTGACTACTTTCGACGTGATGTCTATATGTACGTATGTGTGTATGTGTATATATATATATATATATATATATATATATACACATTTTTTTTTATCTCGCATAACTCAAAAACGATTAGCCGTAGTATGATGAAATTTTGAATGTAGGACTGTTGTAACATCTAGCTGTGCACGTTCCCTTTTGATTGCAATCGACTGTACCAAAAGTGTCAAAAAAGCCCAAAATAAAAAAAAAAAATAGGATTTTGGACTTTTTCTTAACTATAGTAATAAGCCCTCATTGATAGCTTTTCAACGATAAGTGGTACCTACGAGTTATAGTTATACTCCAGAGTTTTAGCCGAATGCAATTTTAATTAATGGAATATTTGGGTCTTAAAAGGGGAAGGCACATCGGTTCGAATCAGACTTCATCTCCTATTTTTTTTTTAAATTTATTTTCTTAATTTTTTTAAATTTAAATACATTGATTTATTAATAATTATTAACCCGTGATTGTAAAAAATCTTTACAATAAATATGATCACATATTTATGTGATCATATAAGATGTGAAATCTTTACACATTTATTATTCACTTATAAAAATATGAAAAAAAATCACAAGTTACTAGTGAAATAAAATTTTACGTACTTTAAAAAATGTGTATATGTAATTTAATAGGCATTATTACTTATGTATATACGTAACAATTGTTCGTTATAAATTCATTCTGGTTGATCTGTACATTTTTAGTTGAACCTTTATCGTAATCTTCTCTTTTCTGTTTTCCTGTTAATAACGTATATAGATTCCGTGATGATTTTACTCGTGTTTTATTTGAAGTATATGTTTATATTATTATTTGGTTTTTGTAATTTTAATTTATGTGAAAAAGTTTGTTAACGCCCGCAGATTTGTGACTGGATTAACAATTTTTTGAATTTTCAGTAATCGCTAAAAAAATTCACTATTTCATTCTTTGATTACCAATTTCATAACTATTATTTAATCGATTTAAATTTTTATTTTCTCTTTTTTACGTAATCTCTGAAACATCTATTATAAGGAATGTTGGATGTTATGTTATTGCTTATAACAGGAATGGTTCGTTTTATACTTTGTTAATATTCTGTTCATGAACGCTTTGTGTGAAAAGATAAAGCAGTGTTTTTTCTCCTTTGTTTGAATAGGGTCGACTGATTTTACTTACTTACTTCCCATAAGAAAAGATCTGAAATAACCAAGATGATCGATTCAGATCGCATTTTATGAACTGTAAGTTTTTTCACGTTCTTTTTTCATATTGAATATTGCATCTCGGCTGCAGGCAGATTCATACATTCACACTAAGTTATTTTTGATTTCTTTTTTAAATAAAAAAATTATTGCACTTTATGTAGCTACTGACCGAACGGGTGTGGGATAACCCGTGCATAAGGCGTTAAAATTAAATCTTAACTTAAACTTTTTATATTAACTTGTTTTGTTCCTGAGCGTTAATGTTTTCCTTTTTATTTTCCAGTAATTTTTTATAAATCTATACTTTCGTCTCCGAATTCCAGATCACTCCCTATAATATAAAGGGATTGGAATCGGTTTAAAATAAAATGGATTCATCCACGTATGTAAATCTGAAAACTCTCGCTGACTCGCTCGTCAATAATCGTCCCGTTTCTCAACTCCCGTCGCTAGAAACTAAAATTTGACATTATTACACCTTTGGCGGTTTAGTAGAAACGTATTTTAAAAGTATTTATATTAACAAACCTCGAGACGTTGAATAAAAAACGAGACCGAACGAACTGGAGACTTGTAACATGACAAGAATATTTCCCTCAGATACCACTGAAAATAGATTTTTTATCCCTCACCCGTAACGGGATAAGGGGTGCAAGTAATTTTTTTCAAAACCAATGAATCTTGTTTCAGATAAGATGCACTGAAATCTTTCATGGTTGTGTACTCCAGCAATACTAAGAGTAATATTTAAGTTTAGGAGTTTCCCTTAGTATCACTCGTAAGAAAAAGAAAGAGAAATAAAACTATACCGTCTAATCTCTGTATATCTGAACCTGTTATTTTATATTCTTATTTCGGAACAGATGATAACTAACGTTCAATTAAATTACCTCGTGTGCATTACAGTTTCCAAATTGCATCTAAACGGGTGAAAGTTAAAAATTGTAAGTTAAAAACAAAAGCAGTTACAGTGAGTGACACGTCATAAAAGTTACTTTTTCGATTTATTTTTTATAAAAATAAATTTAAAAATATTTTTTTAAATTTTATAAATATATATATATATATATATATATATATATACTTAATTTTTTTCTCGTTGGCGAGATGTTGGAAAGAATTTCTGCTTTTATTTTCAACGATAATTTACCCGAAGCACTTACCGTTAGATAAAAGTAACTTGACGGTAAGGAATAATATTGTATGTTTAAAAACGGCCAAGGGTGTATTATCGTTCAAATAAAGAAAAAAACTTTGTTATCTTTTACTACCTTTTGCTATGATGCTGATTTTCTGTACACTTATTTTTAAGCTTTCTATGAGATGAAGTGACTTTTTATCGATATCCTTGAGTTTTAAATTAAGATTGTAGGCGAATTGCACCATTTTCCGTATTTCCTTGCTACTTGACCCAAGATCTAGCCATAACCGGCTTGTACTATTTTATGGTTTTTAATTTTTTTCCTTCTCCTTGCACTGTACTAAACTAGTAAAAACTACCTCGCATACTTCACTAAGTATCGATTACATCATTAATTAAATAAAAAAACAAAGAAAACAATATAATATAATACAATGAATTAATTCTTATTTTCCACTTTCATTTGCATTTGTTACGTTTACTTTCAATATTGTAATTCTGTCTCTTAATCATATCACTGTAACTCTTTATCTAAACAGCTGTGGTTTGTTTCATTTTTAACTCCCTTCCTTTTCTTCAGAAGTATTTTTTTTTTTTTGGAATTTAACAAATAATTTAACTTTTTAAGATCAGTTTGCAGAGTCGCTTCTCGACGGCATTTTGAATCCCGTTAGAGTTATAATTTACTTTGATATGACTGTGGTCATTTTAAATAAAGCTAATTAAAAGTTAAATTAATCATTAATATTGGTTATTAGTAAATTTTCAAAAAATAAATATTAGAATTTAGGAATTTTGTTTTAACAGTCTGATGTAGGAGTTTTGAACTTAATTTCTAAGTACATGCGTTTGAAATCTCCATTTTTTCTGCGTACAACCCATTTATCTGAACATATACTTACTATACACATATTTAAATTTGCGTGTTTATTTACACATATATCATTATTGTTAGTTATGAAATATATAAACGAGGAAATTTCGTTCCTGAATGTAGATAATTAATGTAATGGATGTTTCCCACATAGTTAGATTGATTTGTTGCTTTGGGATACCCATCTTTGTATAAATATGGTTTTCGACGCACTTAAAGATCTAAAAATGTGGTTTAGTCAGTATAGATGGAATGGAGTCGAGTTTTGTGGTCCAGCCCAACTCGACTCGAGGCTTGAAACCTTTGTCCCGACTTGAAACTCAGCCCAAAAACCCTCGTACAGCCCGGCCCTATTCGGGTCGCGTTTCAAGCCATAGATAGAATCTAACGCACCCCTTTCCGTAAAAAAAAATATATTTTCAAAAATCAATTGTAAAATGGTTTTAGGAAGACATCATCAATGTTTTATATCTTAAATGGTTATGTTTTTAAATAATGCATTTTTTTTCATATCATAATTTCCATGCATTTTGTTAATAGCTAAAATTTTTGAAATTCAAGAATAAAAATAAAATATGCATCTGGTCTGTTTTAAGGTGGAGCCAGAGTCAATTCACGTCGCTCCTCAGCTTTTCGCGAGTGAATTTCCCTGAAAGAATTCGTGGAAATTATGGAATTTGAAATTAAAAACATACAACTCTGAATTCAGCATCTCTTTGTAACAACAGCGGGTTTGTTTCGAAAAGCACATCCACTTACTGAATCAAACCCTTCAAATTAAAAAAGTAAAAGAAGTAATTGCTCCGATATACCGTTAACTGGAATAAATTAGGACAGTTTCGCTGATTCTGAACATAACTAGGCGTGCAAATATCAACTTGAATATCCTATAGCCTTATCCGGATTCATCTGTGTTGAGAATTCCTGATTTAAATCGGAAGAAAAGAGACAGGTTTCCGACAGTCAAAATCAAAACTTTACTCCTATTAATTGCAAAAGAAAAAAACGTAAAAAGTTTTGTCTCTAAATCACGTTAAATTTTTTAAGAGAAGACTTTTGAACAAAGTACGGGCTGATTCATGTGTTAACCTACATCGTTTCTGTTTTAGAATCAGGCCAGCTCTTGAAATAGCCTCTCCGACAGCAGTGATGTAGCAGGAATACTAAACAGATCTCTGGCTGCAGCACCTAGTGTGGGAAACATGGATTTATGTTTTTTTTCCAAAATTGGGTAGATCCGTTTTGTCGTCGCTTCGTGGCATTCTTTAATACTCACGTAATTTACTAGGTTAGTTATTCTCCAGTTTCGTCCTTTTGTATATTGATTCCGAATCCAAAGGTATCCTTCGGATAATCCTTTCTTTGTCACAGTAATTTTATAATTTTTTTAGAATTTCTTTTAACTTCTGTAGAGACTAATTTTTCCAAGTCACTCCCCACGGTCTAAAGTCGAAAGCTTCCAACTTGTGTCTGGAATCGACTGTTAAAATTGTCTCTTACACCCAGTTGGTTTTTCTGTGGTATTTAAAAATTTTATCCTTAGCCTGTTGGTATGCGAGTAGTAAACATTCATCTGTAGTGGAACAATCCTCCTTTTGATCCAACTTCTGGATTTTTTCTTCTTTTTTATCCAGAAAAAGATTTATTTACAGCAACAGTAGTTTTAGGGAGAGTCATATACTTTTCTCCTCATAATTGTTCGCTTAGTTTCTTAAAATATTACAAATTTTTTCAAGGATTGTCCACTCTTCTTTGACCAGCTGAAGGTTCATTAAAGTCGCATCATTTGCACACATACAAACTATTCCTTTTTTAATGTGATTGCTACGTTTAACATGTCGAACGCAGAATTCCACCTTGTGGGGATGTGCAGTTTTGGTACGGGAGAATAATCTTCGTAGTCGTCATAATCCTCTTCATTTCCTTCTGCATCTTCCTCAACTTCTTCATTTTCTTTACGTTCGTAACACTGCACTGTAGAGTTTTTGACATGTCTTGTACTACGAGGATTAAAATACGGGCGTGCATCTAAAATATTGATTTGTTGCTTCAAAAGATGGAAACAAATGATTCAGTTCTGTTGTTATAAATGTGTTGGCAGACGCATTATCTACTGTTATTCTTTGTTTCCATTTCATATTCATATGCCATTTTCAGGACAACACGGATCGGTATTTGTATTTTTTCCTGGCGTTGGAAATTCAAGGTATTAAGGCCGGCCTCTCGGGCTGAAATCTCCCAACTGGACTAGAGGGTAAAGCTGCCGGCCGGAATTCGGGCCGGGCACGAACTCGAGGTCCATATCTACTAGTCAGAGTTATTTTCTTTGAGAATAATAATATTTATTATAAAGCTAGTTCCTTGTGGAAACAAAGCAAAACAAAGTATAGGGCTGGTATTACCGTCGTTTCAGTGAGTTTAATATGTTAATGTTCAACTTTATATTCTGCTTAATAAAGAAGACGGTAGAAAACCACTTCAATCTCAGCTTACCCTAATAATAAGCCTGCCATCGGATGCTTGTTATTCTTGAGAACATTTTTTTTTTTAGAGGATTGGGCGTGGAATATCCGGTGTGATAATTTTTATCTAATACGGTCATTGTACCTAATTTTCCAAGAATTGTTTACGAATTTTTAAACCGTTATAAATTTCGTAATATTCAGAGCACTATTTAGATGTATTTTGCGGTTATGCCGTTATGCGGTTCGTTAAAGTGTTATTCGATGTAATAAGCTATTGAAGGTTTACAAATAATAAAAGAAAATGTTTTGTATCTCTCTTTTTACGTGAATAAGATTAAATAGCGTATGACTAAAATTAATAAAAGATAAAAGTGCGAAATTATTTAACTTGCTGTTACTTTTTTCCGCTTCCCGCTGTTTTTTTTTTGGCGGACAAAGATAAATAAGCTTCTGGATGCTTAGTTTTTCAGTTTGTTTTACGTCAGTACTTTGTTATTTACTAATTCATTTTGTTTTTAATCACAGATCATTGATTCTACTTTGCTGTACATCTTTTCAGCTTTGTAAATGAAACAAAGCAAACGTTTTGTTATTATTAGATATATTTTTTAACTCAGAATTGTTCATATTTCATTTACCACCTACGTTCAGTACTATATTTAATTCAAACGTAATTGTTGTTGTGGCTGTAATAAAATTCTATTTTTTTTTTCATTTTTCCCTGTTTTATACGATAATGTAGTGTTTAATACGGTAAATAATCTTTTACTTTTTTTTTTTTTTAGTATGTAAGTTGATGGAATGCCTACTAGTAGTCATTTTAAGGTTAGATATTAGAGTTAATCTTGTTAAATTTTCTTTTTTTCCCCCCATAAACCTACTAATCGTGTTAGCATAATAAGTATATGTATCTATATAACTATGATATATATCGTACGCCTTTACGCGAGTTCTGTGTACTACATGCAGGTAAGTAACTATAATTTCTGAATCTATACCGTCTAGTCGATAGAGTGTAAACGCCACAAACTTTATAGACGTTGTGAAAGTATCAAGTTTCAAATAAATCATCGTTTAATTTTCCATTCTGATCCTGTTTTTATTTAAATTTGCACATCAGATGAAAGTGGAACTGTTATATTAATTCAAAAGGTTTATAAATGTGATACGATCAACCCCTAATCAATATTTTTTGACGTAATGAAAATAATATTTTACTTGACGTGAATACATCCGCAAGTTGCTTTTTTCCTGTATTTAATGAATGGGTAAAAGGACATGATTATCTTCACAACTTAAGTCCGTAATTAATTAAGTAATCTACCACCACGTTTAAAATTATTTTAATTAAATACTTTTACAATTAATTCACGTAATAAGAAATTCCAGTATAATTTGGTGGAGAGGCTTCCAAAACTGCAAGAAACTGTATTCGTGTATTTTTTGATAGGTACAATGATGCATTAATCGGATTCATCTGTAGATATTTGCATATTTACAAACATATTTATTAGATATTTATTTAAAAGTAATTATTTATTACATTTCACGCTACATTAAGAGTAAAATTACAATTAATTGAGGATACTTTGGGATTACCAAAATTAAAAATATTTGTGAATTAATAGCCGGTTGAAAATGCAATTATGTAACAATTAGTAAAAGAAAGTTGGTGTTTTATATTCGAGGAGCGATCCTTCCGATACCAATTTGGCGCTTAATCAAAGGTAAAAGAGGATTGAACTGATCATATTGCATAAATGTTTGTCCGTATTTTAGTTAACAATTAATTTTCAACAAAAGGTGTTCATTTTTCTCAGTTCCACTTTTTATACTAATCGCCAAGCCTAAGATGGTGGTCCACTGAGATGCGGAGAAAAGCGAAAAAAAAATAATTTTTTGTCTGGAAAACCGCTTAGTCATTATAAAACCTCGTCTACAGAAGCGACACGAGGAGAAACGAAAAAAGATGTTTGAAAAAGCGACCAACCGTCATTGCATCTCTTACCAAATTTTCGAAAATCTAACCGGTAATCTCTACTAACCCGCTGTTCGATAATTAATCACCGTTTTACTGAAACTTTCACGTGAGTTATTTTCACCTTATTTACTATTCGTTTAAGTTGGTGCCTGTAAAATTAAGTTTGTATTTTCTTTTAGTAGGCGACGAATTAGCGCCTAAAGCCAGAGTTATTATTAGGGTGTTATAAGGTCGGGAGTGAGTAGGAAATCTCTAGATCGACGTGTAAATAGTGACATAGTGCAAATATTGACGGGGCATGGTAATTTTCAAGATTACCTGCATAGAATAGGCAGACGCGTGTCACCGTCATGTATTTTTTGCGGAGATGAGGACTCGGTAGAACTTACAGTTTTCAAATACCGAAAGTGGGACGTACAACGGAATAGGGCGGGTATCGCACACTGCACACCACATATCCTTGTGAACTACATGTTACAAAGCGAGGAACATTAGAGGAGAGTCAACACATATGCCACGGAGGTAATCAGGAGTAAAAATGAAGAGGAGCGGCGGGCGCCTGGGCTATTAGTATAGGAACGGGAGGAAAGCCCCAGAGGTGAGGGCTGGTATGCCCAGGTGTGCCAGTGCATATGATCCTCTGGGGACTCCAGGGGATGGTAGGCACAGTAAAAGAGAAAAGACCCGGCGCTGTGTTTTGGGCAGATTTGTCCGGACACGGCGTCAAGAAAGGGCACAATAAAGACTCCTCAAAAGAGCTGACCGGCGAGCCGACCTACCATGCCGGATATAAAAATTTCCCCATGCCGGAGAAAAAAAAGATCGACCTGTAATTGGCATATAATTCCTGTTGTGGCCACTGTAAACGGGTTAATCCGAAAAATTTGTTTCAGGTTAGATTAAAACGAAATTTGCAGTTATATTGATAATTAACATCGAGAAATCGTTATGACTGTAATGCAGTAATAAATTTGAACTTTTACGTTATGCATTTTTCCGTATGTCTTGCTCTTTCTTAAGTTTATGTTGATTTTTGCTGTATGTTTATTTGCGATATTATAACATGGGTATCCAATTTATTTATTGGTTTTCGGTTTTAAGTTGTTTTGTAAACGTCATGCAAACCTTAATGGGATGCATATTAAAATTAATAGCGTATGTTTGTTTTCTTATATTCTAGTGTGGGAGTTTGTTGTGAAAATTATAAATTTCAGCAGTTTTAAATTTGAATTGTAGGAGTTAATGGCCACTAAAATATATTTTTTTATCGGAATTTTAAATCGCTAACCAAATTACCGAACGTCTGACAAAATGTTAAAATTCCAAGATAATTTTTTCTGGTTCACGAGCAGTAAATAGGTTCTTGCACGTTTCCCATCGATCCATAAGATGTAGGACGCGTTACGCTTCTGTGGTTTAAGGATTGTTACCGAGTTTTTTCTTCTAAAAGGATTTTTTTATGTAAGTTACTAACCGATAATTTTTCTCAGACGCTCTACAGTTATAATCAGGAAATGAAAATATTAAGTAAATCACTTAATAAATGTATTTCTATTTTAGATTATCGGAACGTTGCTTTTCGTAAGTAGGACTTATACTTGATTATATTTGAATTTATGTCTAGGATTCTCTGTTATTGATATACACTGAGTATGTTGTTTATTGTTCATATGTGCTTGCTACAGTATGTTGAAAAACTATGTAATTTTTTGCTAAAATATTACATAAAAAAAAAATTTACTTGCGATTGTACAATCTGTTGTTTATAAAAAAAAATAATTATTCAGCCGAACCAGAATACACGTATTTATATATTACACACTAGTATATTAATATCGCAGTTGTGTAGAGATAAAAAACGTTTTTCTTTAACTTTTTTCTGTCGGGATTTTTTCATGTTTCATTGTTAGGTTTAAAAATAACTGCTGTTAGATCTCATGAATACAGAAAACTACAGCGCTTATAAAGATCGTCCGCTCAGCAGTTTACTCAAGTTTTTGGACCCTTAATTCACTGAGCCGATGTTAATGCTATACACTACCCAGGATAGTTAATTTTACTGTCCTTGTAACGGTCCTATGTAAATTTTAAAAACTTGATAATTAAAATTGAATTCGCTCTGATTGGTTTTACGCATCCCTCTGTAATAAGAAAATTAAAAATAAGGAAAACATTTTAAAAATCGCACTTCTCTTGAAACACAGACGAAAAAGGGTGCATAAAAAGGTATGCATTAAAATATTTTATAAATATAAACAAAAATAAGTTTGTATTAGAGATGTAAAATTGATGTAAATATATGTAAAAGCTTCTTGAAAAAATTCTTCATTTATGCTCCTCTCCTGGGTTTTGTAAAGATAAATGAAAACAAAAACCGAAAAATATTTATATTTAGTAATAAAGCTAATATTTTCTTAACAAAGTGTCCTTGATCGAAACTTGATATAGTTTTAATCTCTTTTTCTTTTAATTATTTTCATGATTGTAGCTGATTTACTTTTCTTTATTCTGTTGTAATTCTAAGATGTTCTGATTTATATAAAATCTAGCATAGTTAGTAATAAAAACTATGGACTTTTTTTTATATACAGCTTATTATAATTTTATATCACCCGTTACAACGTTGTAATGAAATGTTTTTTTTGCATTTCTCTGAAGGAGCTGAAAAACTTGGAAGTCAATAACGGTGCGCTTGTCTTCTTGTTCCTTTCTGTTTTCTTTCTTTTATTATTATTGTTATTATTATTATTATTTAATTAGTTTTCATTAATAATACTGCTTGCGAATTTAATGTACTTAAGAACACACAACCATATCACAAAGTAATTTCCAAGCTATTTTCCTGCTACTAAATTTGTTTTCACTCACATGATACGATGTTTTTCGTTTAACACTTTCTATAACTGAAAACGTCCCACCTGTTGCCAAGCACATGATTCAACTTATTTGTTCTATTTTATCTAACCACATCATAAATTGTCAGATTTTTAATTTCTTTCTAAATCAATGATAATGTTTGATTTCGGGTTATGAAACTTAAAAGAGGTTTTCTGAGGATAACAGATTAATTGATTTGCATTTTTAACTGCCTTTTCTTGGCTAAGATTGTAAAATCTACGTGAAAATCAGGTTTGAAATAAATTAATTAAGACATATACAAAACGCATCATTTCAGTGGAAATTTTTTTTGCCTCAGTTTATTCGTAAAAATTCATAATCACATTGTGCAGTAGTTCTAGTCCTGGGTAACAAATTTTTCTCTTTTTTAAAATAATTACAATAGAAAATACCTTACTGCATTTCATGTATTCAATGGCTTAAAAATTATTGATGTACGTTTATTTGTGTAAATTTTTATGATCGACATTTTTTTCTGAATCTCTTCCTGGAACCAACGATTTACTTCTTCCGTAAACTAACTTTCTAGTTTCAACTGAAATTTTAGTTTTATGGCTGGCAGTGTTGAATCGATCGGTTGATTTTTGTTACAAACCTGCCGGATCGATCCTTGTGCATATGTGATCGGCTGATTTAGGTACCATTTTCTTACCGAAATACATGAAAGACCAAGCGATCGGAGAAAAACTAAATTAATCGAAAGATTACTTAGTATATTATATTAATGACTTTGTAGTTATAAAAAACCTCTGAAATTTTTCTACTAAAGGTTCTTATGCGTAACCTATACACTAGATCAAATTTTTATTTACCTCTAACGTATGTTGAAGAAGCGTAAGATAAATTGTTAAGTACATATAAATTATGTTTATAAAGTAAAATATTAATTGTAATTTAACTTTAAACGCAATAGTTCCCATGTTGTAACCGTTAACGATCATTAATAAAAAAATGCTAATGAATCGAACCGTGATTTTAATTCGATTGTCATTTTTTTAAAAAGCAGATGAATAAACAAATAATAATAATGTTATTTTTAGTCGTAAAAGTTTTAAGTCGGCTAAATTCTTTATCTTATACCACCCTTTAAAATTACCAACTTATAGGTTACGTGATTAACCCACCGGGTTGATCTAGTGGTGAACGCGTCTACGCAAATCAGCTAATTTTAAAGTCGAGGGTTCCAACGTTCTAATCCTAGTAAAGGCAGTTATTTTTATACGGATTTGAATACTAGATCGTGGGTACCGGTGTTCTTTGATGTTTGGGTTTCAATTAACCACGCATCTCAGAAATGGTCGACCTGAGACTGTACAAGACTACACTTCACTTACACTCATACATATCATCCCCTGAAGTAATACCTGACGGTGATTCTCGGAGGCTAAACAGGAAAGAAAAAGCTACGTGATTATGTGGATGAAGCTACATAATAAATGCCGATTTTGGTAATAAAAGCTAGAAGCTTCCAATCACGAGACCGGCTCGCTAAAATATTTATCTCCAAGTCGTTTGGTTAAACTTAATTTGCCCAGTGTACGTGAATTATGGTATTTAGACATTAAAAACCGTATTTTTCTATATTATTTACTGAATCTGAATTGAAAAACTGCAATCTTTCTCTGATTTTATCTTTTTATAACTTGTATGAAACTCATCTCGTGTGAATGAAGAATTTATTTTATAAGATGCACTCCGTTTAGTTAAATCCTTGAGAATTGTTATACACCCCTTAACATTTATTGTTTATTTCCTTTTATACTTTATTTAGGGTTCACTGTTACTTAAAGAGTCCATTATTGTCGCTTTGTGAATAACTTCTTTAATAAATCGGATATGGATGAATGCAATTCATTTAAAACAACAAGCAGGTGATGTGTAGTGAAATATAATAGTTTTGCGTGTTCTGCGCCTGCGTTAACCAGGCATTGATTAATTTAAATATTCCTAGAGTGGAACTGTGTTCCATAGACTTTAATGATTTTTAAGTCATTTTAAATCCTCTTTACTGCTTTACTTTGACGAAACTGCGCGTCAATAAAATAGCGGACCGAAGTAAGTTTTCCTATTCCTCTGAAGTAAGTACGGGTTTCACGTTGAATTTTTACAGTTCTTTTGGATAAAATTAACTTTGTTTATGAGTATGTCCATTATGACATAAACTATATGTGTAAACTGTAATTGATGTTCCGTGTGTATAAGCATTAATTCAAATAAATGTATAATATGATTATTATCATAATGTATCATTAATCATTAATGTAATTATCATAATAATTATCATAATACATTATGATAATGTATAATTTGTTTCTTTGCTTTCATGATAGCAGATCTGGGAAAAAAGGTAATTCGTAAATTACATTTAGGTAAACACCGTTTTAATTAAACACAAACCAAGAAAAATCCATTATTTAATTTAAACAAAAGAAAAAAATTTTCGTTCGTTGTTCTTTAAGTAAGGAAAAGTTATACAGATGGAGAAAGAAAAGTTACATCGATGAAAAATTTAATCGAATACCTGGTTACTATATTTCTGAACTGATTCTCGATGCATATTTTTAATACGCTGAAGAATATGTATACTGTAATACATTAAACAGCATTTTATGGTTTGACGGGAAAATGTAATTACAGAAACCTCTTATTGCTTGGTGAATCTTTTTGGAATGTAGGACAGTATTAACCGCTATTGATCGGTTGAAGCAATCAATCCATAATTTTCTCTTCCTGCTAATCTTTTATCTGAAATTAAGTACTGCGTCCTTTGCCGAAAACTCCGGCTTCATATTTGTCTATCTTCCAGTTTCTGTTTATATATATCTGCTTTTCTTCAACCAGTTTTTCAGCTACTACCGGGTGTGTGTATATAGGCAAATGTAATTACCGCTACGGGCTTCCCAGGTAGGCGTAGATGCAATGTAAGTGTAAGTGTACCGTTAAATATGAAGTCTAGAACAGACTCGGGTTGACCAGTCCTGAGACGTGTGGCTAATTGAAACTCAGCCACTAAAGAACACCGATGTTCACACAGTCTAACATTCAAATCCACATAAAAGCAACTACCATTACAAGGACTCGAACCTTAGAAAACTTTCGACTTCCAAAATCAGCTGATTTTGCGATGACAATAATGTTATTCAGTGATTATCGATGACGATAATAATAATGTTATTGAATATAAATAAACGTTCGCGCACGCGCGCGTGTATATATATATATATATATATATATACACGCGCGCGTATATATTCTTTATATACATATATATAGTGTTATTCTTTGTGTTGTTTACTGACTGACGACTTTTGTTATCCATATAGTAAAGCAGTAGATCGAAATATGAGCATCATCAAATCCAACTCTTTTTTCAAGTAACATACGATTAATTCGGTCTGATTATTCATGGCACGTTACCTAGTGATTTCACAGTAATCTAACGCGGGCAACAGAAAAGTTTTCGATTTCAATGACTTTTTCACAGAAAATATAGTAAGAAATTTATCAAAAACATTTTCTCAAATTTTCTGTACTTAGAAAATAAAAATTTAAAATAATATAAAAAATATTTGAGTGGGCGGGAATTAACCCCTATTGAAAGTTGTTTATAACTTTTAATACTTAACTAATTTTTATGAAACAAAAAAACATTTTGTTCCTTACAGTGATAGAATTGTTATGCATTGCTAAAATTCCACATAAGTACCACCATTATCCACCGGTTTTCGTAAACGGATGGGGATGTTTGCGACAGACTTCTGCATATAATCCATCGGTATGTTTCCAAGAACTTGGCGAATTCGCTCCTCCAGTTAATTAAGAGTTTTTTGTTTTGTACAATAAACTTCCTCTTTCGCCTATCCTCAGAGGGCGTTAGCTCAGAACTCCTTGATGGCCATTCAAGAGGGCCACGACGTCCCAGCCAGCGTCCCAGAAAGTGGGTGTCGAGCCACGCACGGACAGGAATTGAGAAGTGAGGCGGGGTCCCACCTTGCATAAAGATTAGGTCGTTGTAATTGTCCCATGTGGATACAGTACCGTGAACATAATCTAAAAGCATGTCAGGGTACCGTTCTGCATTCATTGTGTCCCGAATGAGATATTGACCTGCAACTTTCGTGAATGTCATGCCACACCACACTGTGACCTTTGGGCAATGTGGGATTTTTTCAATAACCACCCGTTATCCAACAACGGGTTATTATTGAGCAACATAGGATCTGTTGCCCAATAATAACAATTGTGCCAGTTAACAAACACGACTTCCAACATGAAACACGACTTAATTTACCACAGAATATTACCGAAAATATAGGACCAGTCTTCATATCAAGCAAGCATCATGTCCCCGCATTCCAACCGATGATCACAGTCTTCCGGCGATAATTCCTGGCAGTAATATGGTTTCCATGGACCGAAAATTCAACTCTTTCAGAACAGTTCGGATTGTGTGTCGGGTTAAACTACTTTCGCGAGATGCCTGTCTTTGTGATTTCTGAGGACTTCGAGTGAACATTTCCTGAACCACTTGCATATTTTCCTTCGTCCTGGATGTTGAGTGGTAACCGCGTCTCCTAACATCTGTTATAGAACCTGTATCTATTAGCTTCGAGTAGCAATTCCTTATGGTCTTTGAATCTACCCAGGCACGAGGTCCTTCCACACTTCACCACCATCTTTGTACTAGTACGACGAACCGCCGCCATACTTCGTACCGGGATGCCAACTGAGCCCGCCCACGCAAGGTTAGACTTTGCGCCATGGCCCGCCACTGATACCTGCAATGACATAAATGAGATATCATGTAATAAATTTTACCATTGTAAAGAACAAATTTTCTTTTGTTTCATGAAAATTGGTTAAGTATTAAAAGAGTTATAAACAATTTTCAATAGGGAGTTAATTCCCGTCCAACTGTATATATTATGATGGTTAGTTACGATCTGTAAATCTAAAATTTATAAAATCTAAAAAACCTTACGAATGCAAATTTTTCTTGTTCAGTGTATTTCCAAGTAGTATACTGTGACAAAAATAATAATGTGTAAGATGCATATGTGAAATAGTCTTTCTTTTTTTTAATTATCTCGTTTGTTACTAATGAACTAACTTAAATACAAATGATGGTATTTTCGATGAATGTATTCATATTTGCTTTACTTTAATGAAGTTTCGTGTTCAATTAAACAATGACAGTACTTCTACCTAGTCTTTTTTTAAATTTAACCTTGAGGATTTTTTTTCTTAGAGAACTGTGAACTTTGGCTACTTTTATTTTTCAATTCATATTCAAAAAGTTTACAGTTTTGTACTCTTTCAGCTACAAAATTTTGGAATATTTTTCTCTGCTATATAATGAAATAGTTAATTTATTTTTTTCTTTTGTGTTTAAAAACAGGAATTTTTCAGTAAGCCGATAGTGATTTTTCTTTAAGTTTAAGATGAAAAAAGAGGTTTTTTACTGTCTATCTATTTCATAGTAATTATAGATGAACTCATTACTTATTTGGTACTTGCAACGACATTAAATTCCAGAATTATTCTCCTTCTTTGGGACCTGAAATGTGGTTAATTTATAGTTTATTTCCATTTAGAATGACGTGTCATGTTTTTATAACTAAAATTTAACAGAGTACGTAACCTTATTTTCTCAGTAGAGGAAATTTTCGAATGTTTCTTTGTAATAAAAGAGTAGGAGTAAGGAAACAAAATCAGTGCAGATAATGAAAAAGTCCTTTTTCATAATTCTCCGAAAGTAGAATTTTTTTGTAGTAGAAGGGTTTAAAGCGTCACAAACTCATCAAAATAACTTGAAAAGTGTACCTAAATCGTTCATAAGTAAATTATTCTGTAGAAAAAAATGTCTCATCTTTAGAACACGCAAATTATTTAAATTGAATAAGTAATATACTCAAACTTACACTAAGTATTCATACAGGCGTAGAAAATATGTTATATGTGAAATTAATTTATTATTACACTTAAAAAAATCCCTTTCGGCATGCCGGAAGGTGGAGGTAGATTTCACCGGCGCTAAGTAGGAGATAAAAGAGATTTCCGCATTAAAGTTAAGAAAAACTTAAATGTACTCAAATACAATGGTTGCATGTGAAATAAAGTTTCACATGTTTAGCATACAACAAGCCCCATCTTCTTGCAATTCCAGCAACATTTTGGTCATCCCTTGCCGTAAGGGTTGGTCATATAAAAAATTGTATCAGACAAAAGTTTTAGGTAATGTTTTGAGGACTAACGACCATTTTAAACCGATTCGATACTGTGCCTATTAAGGGAGGTATGATTCTTTTTTGTCTTCGAACTCCCATTTTCCCCACCTCCTGGGTCAATGGTTGGTGATATAAAATAATTTACTTATCTAAGTTTTAGGCCCTTATACAAAGAATAGTAGGAACTTTAAACGAATTCGATATTTTACTTAATAAGAAAGTTATACAGATATTTTGTTTTTTTAGAAAAAGCCCCCCGTGGTCCGATTTTGGCCGTTAACGAACTCGACCGAGATTTTGGGACGAGTTATTTGTAAGGAACAATTTGAAAGTGATTGGCGCAAAATTACGGCAGTTATCGTGTTCACAAAAAAGTTAAATATATTATATACACGTTTGAGCTGACGGTGGTTTTGAGGTCTGGGGGATGTGAAACGCGAAGATATGTCGAAATTTCCCGGATGTCGTATCATGATACCCATTACAATAAGTAGCTTTCTTATGAAATTATCTAAAAGAATAATCGAAACTATGAAAAATTACATGGAATGGAATTTTGAAAAAAATGTATATTTTCCTAGAATATGGTGTGGAGAAAATAGTAGATGGGATTAAGATGCTGTGAGAGTGATGAATTTAGCAACATAACCCTCTGGAAGTGGTAGTATACTTGGCTTCTCATTGAATATATAAAAACACATAAATTTTAGTCAAGTGAAGTTGCCAAGAGGTTTAATACTTCTCTAAGGTGATACTTCTCCAATTCACCCTATTTTTATTGACTGAAAAATCGGGGAAAATTTCGATGATCGAATTTACTTACACTGTACTTAAATAGTTCAAGCTTTTCCGAGAGACATTTCAGCTATTTTTGACAACAATGCAGCCATCGCATCAAAAATAACACCTAAAGGTAACTCTTACCACACCGAAAAGCATCCGCTCTTCAAGTACGATATGATCGTCGTGGATTTTAGCAGGAACTTGAGCTTCATTTACATAATCCTAATCGGGAAGGAGGGATTTACCTAAAAGGAGAAAGTATGGAAAGTTTCTTAGTAGCTTCCATTTTCTTTCTATAATGTTAAATAGATCATTTATAATTTTTAATTTATTCCAGCCGCTCTTCATTTCCTGATCCTTCATCTATTTCCTTTTTCATCTTCTTCAGATCCTTCTAGCACTACTTTATCGATTCTTCTTCTCTGGCAGTGTCTCGACCAGATCGATTTTCCTGTTGTGAATTGTTTTGTTAAACATCTTCTTTCGTTCACTATCCTTCTTACCTTTTTAATTTTTCACTCTTTCTAAACATTTAAATTTCACCAAGCTTCTTCATACCCATATACCTTCGGCCTTCCTAATGTTCATTTTTCACATCT
This sequence comes from Lycorma delicatula, assembly GCF_047948215.1. Classification (NCBI taxonomy): domain Eukaryota; kingdom Metazoa; phylum Arthropoda; class Insecta; order Hemiptera; family Fulgoridae; genus Lycorma; species Lycorma delicatula. Next base: position 161,116,347 of record NC_134455.1, on the reverse strand, counting down.
ATATAGTAATATTCAGCGAACGTAACGGTTCAAAAGGGATTTCAGTAACTCAAATCCCACCTTATTGCGTAATAACTGTTATCTTCCTTTAACCACTGTTATTCTAATCTTTATTTTATTTCCATTTTTGCGATTACCTAGTGACATCTTACCTAAATACCTCTACCGGTTTACTGTTTAATCCTTCCTTCTTTCGTCTAAACATTAATTCGTTTACTGTATCATATATTCATTTATTGTTCGTTTAACATCATTTTCATTCCTTATTCTGTCATAATGTCTTCTGACTTACAAATCTTCAATTAAATAGCATTGTGTGAAATTAATCTGGAATACACTTTTATTTTGAAAACATGATTTAAAATAGAATGAATTCGTTAAAAAATTCACGACTACGTAACGATAATTTAAATAAAGTATATTTACGAGTAAATAAACATTTGTAATATTTTAACATACAATAAATATCACAAAAATGGTTAAACATTCGGATAGTTTTAATTTAAAACTCGTGTTGGGAGGGATTAAAAGGGATACGATCAAGATATAGGGATTTAGCTCGCGAATTGAAAGTAATTTCTGTTCTTAATTTCAAGACAAGTAAAATTTAATTATATTAAAAAAAGTCCTTCGATATTTAATAAAATCTATGTTAATATTTAGTGCTAAATAAGAAAATTGATCAAAATAAATATTTTCCTCGTTGAGAATAAACGGTATGGCGCGATTTATTATATGAGAAATGTCAAATTTATTAATTAAGTATGTATTACAAATCGTAAACCAATCGTTTTTTTTTTTGTTTTTTTTTAATATGGCATTTATAACAATATTCTATTGCGCTATAATAAATATAACTACGTAAGTCATACGTTTAGTTACAGTAATCCTAGTTTGAAGTAGGTTTTATTTAAAAGCTTTGCTTTTATATGATTTTAATTGCAACTGAATAGAATGATACCTCGCACGATCATCTAGCTGACCGTGTTATGGATCGTCCGTGTTAGTCGGACGATCAAGCAACGTGATCATCACAACGTGTTATAAACATGACACAGATGCAGGAGTGGATTTAGCTTTATGTGGAGAAAATTACAAACTACATGAATGATATACTAAAATCTACCAATCACTGCTGCATGAAATGGATCTAAAATCTGAACATTAGGAGCCTCTTTCGCTAATAACCTCGAATGCGCCGTATAAAAAATTACAAAAAAACATATTTTTTAATCGCATAATGTGTTTAATATAATAACTAAGAATATTTTGCAAATTTTAAATGACGTTAAAGAATCATTAAAAATTATTCAAGAAACATTAGAGATAATTTTAAGAATTATTATTATTAATAATGCTTATATATATATTTTTTTTTATTTCAGATTTAAATTGGTAAGCCGACAAATCATATTCAATAAAATAAGATTATAACAATTGTCTGGACATACTGCATTTATTCTAAATAGTGTGTTTCGTTGAATTTAAAACTGACAGTACATATCAGGTAAATCATCTCCAAATGACACTTGTTACTTATAATTAAAATTTATTATTGTTATTACTCCTGTTGTGTTTTATTATTTTAGCGGTAGGAACACTACAGCGCGGTAATATAACCACCTATTACCCGTTCATATTTCATGATGACCTTTGAACTCTTGCCTTGTATGTGCCCGTGCACGTTTTTGTGTTCAGTCTGTATGTAGAGGGTTGGTGGGATGAATACGAGTGAATACGCTCGATGATTGATTATACCATGCGGGTCGGTCAAGGTCGCAGCTGTTATCTTCCTTTTTTTGTTCCTGTCGAGACGTTTCATGAAAATAATGTAAAGAGTTTTTTGTAGAAGAAAATCCTCTCTAGAGTAGTTTACATTAAGATATCAGAAATTTCCATCCGTATCAGATCAATTTGATTTCTTCTATGAAAAAATCGTCTACCTCCTGAAAATTGTGTAAGAACTGGTTTTCGTAGTTATTTTAAAGCCGAGCTATGTATTACGAAAAGACTTCTACTGCAGGTAGAATTGAGCGCGATAAATGTTAAATATTTGTTAAAAATGTTAAATATTGAGCGCGATAAATAAATTAAAATGTTCTGTAAAAACTTCAGCCAGGGGAAAAGTGACGTGTTATTTCTCTTTCGTTTTATAAGTATTAATTTTAGCTTAGGCGCAATTTTCTTCCTTTTAAAAAAATCTTTTAACAAATACATAATTAAGGTGTAATAATTTTCTATACGTATACAACAATAGAAATACAAGGATAAACTTTTTTTTTAATTCGGTCTATATTATGCTGTTAAATGGTTCATTATAGTTAACCTTTTTCAGTATTTATATAATTTATTCGTTTAAACCATTCTTTGCTTTTTACATTTGTAATTATTCTTTTTTATTTACTGTTTAATGCAATAAAATTTTTGAATTACTCTTTGAACCAGAGATACCATCCCCTAGGAATTAGAATATGTGAACACTCATAAAAGATAAGTCATTTCGATGAAGCCCCTAGTGGGAGGCTTCAGCCGTAAAAAAGCATTGAACGTAATTACTTTGAATAATTTTGTGAAAAATTAAAAAAAAAAGAGTAATTTAATAGCTTGGAATATCTACGTGAATTGCCTACATTCAATTTCAGTGTCTAAAATCTAGTTTTATTTACTAATATTTAAATTAGTACTTTTGATTGGTAAACAATTATTATTTTATGTTTAATTAGCATCCCCGTCCCGGCTTCGCTCGCGCTATATGGTTCTTTGCTTTTGGGTTGCGCTCAGGGAATTTTTAGCCGATCAGCCTTTACGTGTAGCCGTAAGCCGTAAAAATCAAGTTGATATCTTCATTTGTTACCGAGAAATTAAAAAAATAGTAAATTTCATTGTTACTCAGTTTTAAACCTTTGAACTTGGAATTTAAAAAATCCTTCTTAATGTGCACTTACACCGTAAGAATGTATATACAAATTTTCATCAATTTATCAACAATAGTTTTTGCTGGGCGTTGAATCAGTTACATTTTTTTTTGTTTGTGTATATAGATTTAGATGGATTTAACTCTAACTACCGATTAACCGTTTACAAATTTTACTTTAACCATTAGTATTTTAGGATTAAACGCGGTACGGCTAAAAACTCTGTCAATAATTTTGTTTTTTTAGAAGTATGGGGAAATCATTCAACAAAATTCTAAACGAATTATTGTTAAAAAATTCTTAGCAGATTTTATCAGCTCAGTTATTCTTTTTTTGTGATATTTTTATTCTTCGAATAATTATTGGTCTTCTAGATCTAGAAAGGCAGATGATTCCCTTTGTAAAGTTAAGCAATTAATTTGAAGATATTTTTCTAAATGGTGTGAATTCAGTTTCTTTCGATTAAAAATGTATTCACTATTAAGCAAGTAAATGCTAAAAAAAAGATTTTGTGGAGGGGGCATAGAGCTTCTCAATAACTGGAAATGCACAATGTATTTTACTTATCTTGTGTCAGGAAATCACTTTTCACATTTTTCGTTAAAATCAGTGGAGCGGTTTTTTCTATTTGCCTAACAGACAAAAATTAAGATGTTAATTTTTGTTCACATTTTTCTACTCAGAACATGTAAAATCCTTGATCTGTCTGTGGATTAACCAATGATAACTTAATCTTATTTATATCGAATTGTTCTTCAGAATCCGATTTACTGTTTGCATAATGTCTAACCTCATTCATTTCAACAAGGCAGTTTTGTAGTACTCTATGGCCTTTTTTTACTCTTTATTGCTATTTATTACTTCATAATGACATATCACTCGTCCACAATTTTTTTTTTTTCACAGACTTCTTATCTTTGTGTCAGTCGAAATATAAAAATTCGTGTATTAGTTCCATCTATGCATATATCGTTAAAGTAGAATCTGCTAGGCCGATCTTTATGAATCTTTTACTGAATTTTTCGATGTTGAGGCATAAATAATCGAGATAAATTCATTATTGGGTGAACGATATGGCTGAAACAGAAAGGTTGTATTTTACTCCGTCATTTGTCGTGTAATAATACTTTAATTTGCTGACTTAATAACTTTCCATAACAACTTTATGGTTCCCGCGGATAAAATTTAGAAAACGGGCCAGTTTCAGTTTTTAATTTATAAAATGAACTGTTTTTGAAATAGAAGTAATTTAATTGACATTTTTACTTTACCACACTTTCCATAGACAGGGAAGTGAGGTAATTCTTTAGGGGCGCTAAAATTATATCATTTTATAAAGTTATGCCTGTAATGACGAAGATGCATTTTATTTTTGTGTTATGTTGCTTTACATATAGAAGAGACAAAATCTCATTACCTAGTTTCTGCCTACTATCTTATTAGCAAGTCGTCTTGATTTGTATTTATTTTTCTGTTTATGTGGGATTGTACATGGTTAAATGGTAACTGTACTTCATGAAAGAACTTTTTAATCGAACTTATCTGTTTACACTATTTAAATCATTGTAGCTGTCTGTTACGTCTTCATTTGAAATACTTGGCAATGTACATATAATTTTAACATATGCTGTGCAACTTATATAAGAATAATATTAATAAAAAAATATTGTGATAAAAACTTAAAATCTGACTTTGGGTAATTAAAAAAAAGAAGATTTAACTGGGAAATAACATTTTTAAAACTTTTATTTCCAACAGGAAAAGAAGCTTTGGTTTCCCTCCCTGTTTGAGAAACAGTTTTAACCATTTAGTACCTGAGGATGAATTTTATGCAAAACTCTCAAGCTATCAAAATAAAAGCTAGTAGATTTTTATCCTACTTTTTTATAGACTTTTTTTAATGTTAATTCCTTTCTCTCATGTTGCGGAAATAGTTTGTTATATTTTAATTGCTGGGGTGGTATATTTTTGGAAGGGGACAACGATTAAAGAAAGTAAAATTTTAAGCAGTTTTAGTATGAGATATTTTTCGAATCTTGGCTGGAGATACTTTTACTGGCAATGTTAAGAGCTGGTACTCAAAGGAACCAGGTACCTCTAGTTACCCAGGTAACATCGTACCACAAAGAACTAAATTATCCGAGGTACTCTAATTCAGTTCATATTATCATTTACTATTTGTTTTTCTCCCTGAGGTACTGGAAGTTAGTTTCTATTCTTTCCGTGTTTTTGTAAAGTTTTAAATATTTAAAAAAAAAAAGTAAATTCTTTTGTTCTAAAGGAAATTTTGTTCAATAAAATTTAAATGCAAGCGCAAGAAAGGTTGTGTATTTAAAAACTCTACTGCACAGGGAGTACGTTTACATATACGAGTATATATATATAATAATCTAATGTCATTATGGGTAGGAGATATTCAACTCAGTTGCCATTTGGCAAGGTTTCAGAATTATCCCCACTCCTGCGTTGTCATTAGGAGGCTAATGACGTTTTAAGTTGCTTTTCTTTTAAATTTTCTCATCTTGTTTAACATTTATGCTTAATTTACTTATTTAACTGTATGAAATAAAACCCATAAGAATTAAATATACTTTAGTAGTTACGTAGGCTGCCTCATCGTGTTTCTTTTTAATAATCTAAGATTTCATTTACTTACGTTTTATTTTTGTGTCGTACATTAATGCCAATCGGTGTAGGTGTATAAACACACACACCTACACCGTACGTAAGAGAATCGTTTTGTAGTTAAAGATAAAACTGTTTTTAATTGATTAAAAATTATTTTTTTCAATTTTGAATCGGATACCAGTTTTAAAAGCGGCACCCCCTAATTGGGCGCCAAGTACTCGGGTATTAAAGTCATACGAACAGCGTATTTCACCCGAGATTTGCCATTTTATAACAGGCGAACTGCGCACCGTTTACATTATTTAAAAAAATTAATAGGCAAATCTAAATAAACACTTAATAAAAAAACACTTATTAAACCTTGTTTGATAGTAAATTATAAGAATACTGATAACATTAAAATGACCCAATTTTAATTTCAAAATTTAAAATTCAAATCTATGTAATATGTTTAAAATGATTGTTAAAATAACCCAAATATTTCGCGTACTGCAGTCTTTCCATTTTGTGATATTTTCTTTGTTTTTTAAGAATTCATTTCGGCACCTGGTTACAGGATCCTTAATTCTAGCAGGTTCGTTTACACTTTTGAATTTGATACTAGTAGTCCCTTGTTGCTCCGCTGTTTTATTATTACAAATTAATGTTATGTGTTTAAAAAAATCTGCTAAAACCCTAGTGGACCCGTGCTACTCCACATTATTATTGCAGCTTATTATAGCATTATTCGTTTTTCAGAAAAAATTTATACTAGTGGTCCCTTGCTGCTTTGCAGAGTTATTACGAAGTATTTTTAAAAAATCGCCAAAAACCTTTTCCAGTCCGTCCAGACTTTCTACTGGACAGATCGGGCCGATTTTGAAAATGATTTTCTTGTGAATAATTACCTCGAAAAGTTTTTTAGTTATGTAATAAATGAGGATTTTTTGAGGAATTCTCAGAGGAGAGTCAAGTTAGAGGTCCGATGACTATTAATGACGTATCTGCGGGTTATTACGAGTAATAAAAAACAAAAAAAATCAGCCAGATCCGTCCAGTAGAATGCTCAGACGTACTGAATATAGCCTGTCAGCCAACTTTTTTAATGTTTCAGATAAATATCTGATTGAAATTCTAAAAGAATATTTACCAAATTATCTGAGCATTGATGGACTGTGTAATACTTTTCATTAAATTGTGAGTAAACGGTTCGCACCAGTTCGTTGTTTTTTCTAAACTAGTTGTGAAACTGGCCCATATCGTTAATGGAAATACTGAATTTTCTGTTGTGTATCCATCAATTAATCTGAATATCGTTTTAATCTTTCATGTTGTGGTTGTTCACTTGCTAACATCAGTGATTACAGCGGGGGGGGGGGGGGGGGGGGGTGACGACCGGAAGCATCATAATGCGGGTGTCTTCCCCTACGGGGTTGGGATGTTCACTTGCTAAATATAAATATAGCAGTCAGATACTTCAAAATGTTCCAAAAATGGTAAAATAAATACAAAGTTCAGAGCTATTCGTGTTGCTCTCTACAGAGCATCCAGCAGGAAGTAAAAAGGGATTAAGCAAGTGCGCAGTTCGTGAACGGTTTTTAAAATTAATTTGCAAAAAATATGTATAATTCCCAAGTACACTGCTCTACTTGCACTAAAAACAGCATTTGTCGATTTCACTCAAAATTTCAATTTGGCTAATACTCCTTATTAACAATAAAATACTCCTAGGATATTTTATCGTTAGAAAGAATAGAATAGTTTCAAACTCATTTTTCTTAACTTTAATTTCTTCAAAATCGAGCTCATTTCGTACTGTAGTAGATTTAAATAATTTTTTTTTATCTGCTGATACTCTCCTGATAAATTAACTAAATAGAATATAATTATTTTTCAAATAACGGAACCGACATCAAGACCATGTTACGCGATGGACGTTTATAGAATTATAAGATTCCCACTGTTCCTACCGATGCTGTATATTACGTATAATGTATATTGGGTCTGAAAGGTTTAAGACAAGATTTTTTATGATTTTATTAACGGTGCTACATATCTTGTGTAGAAACTCACATTACCTGCCCTACAGAAGACATATAGCATCGTCTAACGTGACGCATACATACAGAATATCAGGATTCCCATTGTCACTACCTACCCACTTATCTTTTTTCTGTTTAACCTCCGGCACTACCGTAAGGTATTCAGAAGGTGAATGAGGATGATGTGTGTGTGAATGTAAATGAAGTGTAGTCATGTATAGTCTTAGATAGACTATTTCTGAATGTGAGTTAATTGAAACCCAACCACCCAAGAACACCGGTATCCACGATCTAGTATTCAAATTCGTATAAAAGTAGCTGCCTGTACTAGAATTTAAACCTCAGAACTCTCGACTTCGAAATCAACTGATTTACGATGAGTTCACTACTAGACCAACCCTGTGGGTTTTGTCCCTACCATTAGCCGGAGGGTAAAAAAACTTTTTTTTCAATGTTCAGGCCAATCTTTTGTATTTAAAATTTTATTCAACATCATGGTACCACCGCGAAAAGTAACTGCGTCGATTTCAAGATTTATTTCAATCGGATTAATAGGAAAAAAATTATCCGCGAAAAGTAACTGCGTCGATTTCAAGATTTATTTCAATCGGATTAATAGGAAAAAAGTTATCTGCGAACAAACATAAAAAAAGTGATAACAGTTAGTTGTAAGAATTTCCCGTCGTGCAACTGTGGGTTGTTACTGATGCACGGTTTACACACACAAAACTTAATTTAAGATATTTATAATTTTATATAAATATAATATTTTTTCGTTTATTTAATTCAATGATCCTAACTAAAGCGCGCGCGCATACCGTATTTAATTTGCGCGGGTGTGGCCCCGTACTAGCAGCGACGGTCGGTACTAACTAAATTAATGTAATTTCGCAACTTACATAGAATAAATTTCGTGTACGGTCGGTAGCTGGTGTAGCCGCGAGGCTTAATTCACCAGGTTCCGAGTCAACCGGGCGATCGAGTTCGAGATCTAGCCACACGAGTTACCTTTTTTTTACACTTTAAATAATATTCATTTAACCCACCGGGTTTGTGTAGTGGTGAATGCGCGTCTTCGCAAATCAGCTGATTTCGAAGTCGAAATTTCCAACGTTCAAATCGTAGTAAAGGCAATTACTTTTAAACGGATTTGAATGCTAGATCGTGGATGCGGGTGGTGTTCTTTGGTGGTTGGGTTTCAATTAATCACACATCTCAGAAATGGTCAACCTGAGACTGTACAAGACTACACTTCACTTACACTCGTACCATATCATCTTCTGAAGTAATACCTGACGGTGATTCCCGGAGGCTAAACAGGAAAAAAATATATTCATTTATTTAATTCTACCGTTCACGTGTAACGTAACAACATAGCAGACGACTACTGCAGCTGTACGTCAGTGCTACACTAGCGCTCCTTTTGGTAACGAGAGGTACTATTGATGCAGTATGCCCTAGTTAAAAGCATTTTTTGTGGTTGGGGGTGCGATTTTGCAACTATTATTACTTTTTAATTGTTAACAGTTATGCCTAAGAAAAGCATGACCTTAATTAGTCAAAATCTCGAGATACTGAGAGTGAACTTGTTCTACACCCTCACTCCCTTCACCTTTTAAGTTGAAAATTTAATGGCTTCAATACCCCATGTATAGAAGTAATCTGACTGTGTAAAATTGGCCGTGTAGTTCTGGAGATAAGGTGATTTAGAGGGCGACAACGAACATACACACGTATATACGAACATCAGGAAAATTTCATCCGGTTTTTTGGGTTCTTTAGGTATCAAAAGGGAAATTCGTTGAAACCCGCATATGCCCAAATTGGATCGATTACAAAGTATCACAATCGGTCCAATTAAAATTCTATAAGGGAAGTATTCCCTTCTAGAGCTATAGCGCTATTGTTTACGCCATTGCGTAAAGTTGCGTTTATTCCAATGAATTCAAAGTTAGGGTTGGGTCTTGCTGTTGCTATAGGCTTGGTAAATTTATTACTCTGTTTCGTATTAGGCTTATCTTATGTGTACTTTAATATAGGTTGGTTTGGTCTGTTGTTTTCGTTATCAATTTCTCTCAGGCTCCAGTTTGACTTAATGTTGCATCAACATATTGGTGTCAACGTATTTCATATCTCGCATTATTTATTGCTGTTTAGTCTTAATATATATATTAGTCTTAAATGTTTTTTTATTCTCACCAATTTCAATATTGTCATTGTTCCTAGAAGTCTATTTATCTTTGTCTGCCCTGATGTCATTTCTTCAACTTATGCGTATTCAGAAATTATTTTATCAGTCTTACGTAATCCTTTAATGGTCTGCTTGCTTGTAGATTATTTTTATTTTGTCTTCGTTCCCGAATTCCACACGTTTTCTCTAATCGTTCTCATACTAAATTTAAACACCATATCTTGTTTTTTACACACACTCTGTCCTGTCCACTGCCTAGGCTTGGTTTCCCCCTCTTTTCATTCACGCCATTTTTTCGGGAGAGTAGATCAGACATTCACCATGTGCACTCGACTGTGACTTTTCTCTCTCGTATAATGTTTAAATACTTTCATCGTATTCATACTCTTATGAGTATGAATACCAAACTTGAAATTGAAATGCATAATTAACTGAATATTTCACAAATTTTACTAATAACGTAACTGTTTACTATAATAAATAATGAATGATTTGAACATGCCTTAATTAACACATGAATATTGGTAAAAAATGAACTCGTGAAAGTTAAAGTGCACATATACATACAGTTTATCCTTGGCGTAGTCTACAATGGCAAATCAAAAATAACAGAGGTAACAATTTGTGATTAGAAGTTGAATAATATGTATGAGCAGGAGAGAATGACCACGACGTTTATACGTCGTGGTCATTCTCTCCTCCTCTTCTCGTCAGCTTTTGTGAATTTTGCAGATTTCTATGTTTCGTCTAGCCTCGTTTCTTTGATAAGCTAATTTTCAAATTCAGTATATTACGTCTCTGTTGAATGTGTTTCAATCACTACAAACTGCCAATTCTATCGACGCCGAATCTTCTCCAGCTGCTGATTACATTTTGCATCGATGCAAATTCTCTTCAAAGTCGTTGCTACATATCTGAGGTGCTACATATTATTCAACTTCTAATCACAAATTGTTACCTCTGTTATTTTTGATTTGCCATTGTAGACTACGCCAAGGATAAACTGTATGTATATGTGCACTTTAACTTTCACGAGTTCATTTTTTACCAATATTCATGTGTTAATTAAGGCATGTTCAAATCATTCATTATTTATTATAGTGAACAGTTACGTTATTAGTAAAATTTGTGAAATATTCAGTTAATTATGCATTTCAATTTCAAGTTTGGTTTAAAAAACCATTTCTTCACTCAAGTGTAGTCACATCAGGTGGCTTAGATAAGGTTATGTTATTATTGTTCATGTGCAAAATATTTTATGTGCTTACTTATTACAATTTGTTTTTATTGTACTTGACTTTATCATTCAATTTAATGTTATTTGTTAATCGCCGAGATTAATTCTTATTTATTCATGTACTGAGTTCATGTTACGTTTCTTATTTTATCTAAAAATTATATCTCCTGAAGTGAAGTCGTATTTGTGAACTTCTCTGTAATTATTGTCCTTTGTTCTCGTAATATTTATTGTTTTTGTATTCCTTCCTGTAGTTTGAATAATAATGTATTTAGTTATTTAAACTGTTTTTAGCCACGTTTTTTAATGCAATATTTTCAAATTGATTATTTGAAACATGTATATTTATGTTTTTGTCGCTTATTATTAGAATTTATATATTGTTTCAGCCGATATTATTTGCATAAATTCTGTATTGACTTAAGTTAAATTTGTCTCGTAATTTCATTTTATTTCGTTTAAGTATATGATTGTAAAAAAGGTGTTTTATATTCCTTTGTTTTTCAGGCTATGTTTCAATTGTAGATTATTTGATATTTTATATTTTCAACTTGATTATTTGATATATGTATTTGTTATGTATTATTATTATTCATATGTTGAGTTAAGTTGATATTTCTTGTATAAATTCTGTATAGAATTAAGTTATGTTTATTGCATAATTGCATTCAAGTTTTTAAGGTTATGATTTATGAAAAAGTTTAGTTGTTTTTTCTATAATTAAAGTCCAACTTCTTTTGGCAAACACGAGCTGTGTGTTCTTTTATTTTTGTTTACTTTACCCAACAGCTATCTAGACGGAAAAGTAATACATGGATCGAATACGTAACCTCTTATTTTGAAATCGGTTATATTAATTTCAACTTTTCTTTTTGAACGATGCTCATCCCTGTGAACGTTTTCTTTTTCGTTAGATTCTTTAAATTCATTTTTAACTACATTGCAGAATATTAAATTTTTCATTTCGTCATTTATTGAGCAAAACGTGGTTTAACTCGATTTTTGGCACTTTTCTATCTTTTTTTTTTTGTATAGATTACACAATTACAACCAAATGCTACTTCAGATTATGAAATCTTTCACTTATTTTTTGCTATTAGACGAAATGTCGTTCAATTCCATTTTTGTGTCTCCAGGGTTTCTCTCTGAGTTCGTTCTTTTATACAGCATATCTTTCTCAATACGCTCTTAAATACCTAATCCTTTTTTTCTTTTCCTTCCGCGTAAACATTTTATGAAAATTGGAGAAGCAGCAGGGATTTTACCTTGACAGAAACTTATATTTCATTTTTTATGCTTTTATAATATCTTATTTCTTTCAAACTCACAATATCTTGTGTAACAGCTCATCAATTCAACAAGTATTCAACCATTTTTGTATTTATTATTATTGTCTTCATAGTTATCGATTTGAATATTCATTTTATTAAATAGCATTATTTAGTTATATTGTGGTTACATTTGCTTATTAATTTCTTTCGACTGGGTGGATATGAATATTTTTACTTCGATAAATCTCTGAATGATATAAAAAATTGCATTGAATATGAAGACCAAGGAGTAGAAAATTTACGTATTACTCTTTTTCTACATTAGGAAAACTGTTTCTGAGATAGGAATTAATCTTAGGAGAAGAAAATTGTTTCTATTTTTCTTCCCATTAACATAGAATAATTACGCTATAGAATCTGCATTTGATATAAATTTTTAAGAGTTTTTGATATTTAAAAAAATTTTTAAATTACAGTGACAATATTTCTTTGATTTCAAAGGACGATTTTTATATTGCATATACAATTTCGTAAGAGGAAATTTTTCCCATGTAGCAGGTAACTCGCATCAATTTTTGCTGGAAATTCGGTTTTATTTTGAAAACGATTCTTTTAGTTACAATCGGATCTTTTTTGCGTATATTAAAATTTGTGATCTATAGTTTTAATAATACATTTTATTACCTAAAAATTTCCGCACATGATCAGCTGCTGTAAGCATATTATATTATGACGGAACAAAAAATGCGGAAGAATGATCAAATATAACGAAAATATATATAAATATTGAGAAGGACCCTCAGCACCAGAAAACAAAGAAAAGGAAAGGCAGTATGTACTCTTCTCCTGCCTATACTATTTCGGGACTTCGGAGCATTTTTAACAATAATTTTTTTTTAATAATTATTTCGTTACTGATTAAATTTTACTGACCAGTTTTGATAATTTTCTAAGAAAAATATCTGTTTCTACAGAAAATATTTCCCAAAAATAGGTGCAGGGTTCTTGAACGAAATAATCTCTCCTATCTTTGAAATTGTATGGTATGTGGAAATATCCGATTGAACTATAAACCGGATAAAAAACTACATAGTTTATTTACCACACGCTGTTTTTATTGAAAAATGCACTATAATATTTTGTAAAATAAAGAAAAAATACTCTATTAATAAGTTATAAAAGAGATCTGAACAATTTTATTACTATGTCAATTAGAAAACGAAGTTTCAAAATGTTTTGTTTATTTATTAACATTTCTGGATCAGACCGCCATTTAGTGAAAATTTCCCTTTATCAGATCCGTTACCCAACCTGGAAAACACCTCAAGCTATGAGTGAAACGTGTTGTGAAAACAAACAATGGCATACGCAATAACGCATTTGTGTTATCTTACACTAACGTCGTACATTTGTGAACGAATATTTTGTTAAGAATGGAAAGTTAATTTATGTAGTTTTCTGCAGTTTGTTTTTCATTAATCTCGGCGTCGATTAACTAATATTTTAACCAACTGATCGGCTGAAATTTTACGTACTGCTTTTGAATTTTACCAAATTATTCGTAAAAGTTATCGATCTGTATCCGATAATATTTGCTGCTGTACTGTTACACCATTAAAATGTACGATCAGCTTTTAGTATCGATAAAAAATTGAATGTGAAATTTTAGTATATGAAAACCTTGTAATATGTTTGTTCCGTTTTACAAAACTCCGTTTCTGATGTAACTCGGTTTTTAATTAAACTCATCAAATTTTAATAATCTACAAGCAGATTTTCTGTTGAGGGAGACAGATATTTTAATTAACGGTGTCGGTGATTTATCTCGTTTCCCACGCGTTTAGATAAGTATTACATTTATTTTTAAGTATTCAGGTTGAAAGTGAATTACTTTTCATTTAACTTTTATAAGGCTTATTTTTGTTGCTGGCTTTCCTGAAACATTACTTCTTTCTATAAAAATATTTATTAATTTTATTACACAATCTCTCAAAATCAATTCAATTCAGTCATTCTTGATGGTGGAGGATTAGGAAGTCATAGATACATATGTAAAAAGTGTAGGATTCGATTCTAAGAAAAACTTGTAGCTAAATATATAGTAAACTCTATGCATAGTAGAATTTAATATGTATTAATGAACATATATAATTATATAATATACTATATTATATATATATATATATATATATATATATATATATGATAGTGCGTCGATTAATGAGTAGATTCTACCGACAAACATCAAGTTTAAAGTAGCTCATCAATGTGACTCATAAATAACCGCATATAGTAAGTACACCGATACAAACTCAATATAATCTCAAATTGAGGTTTTGTTCTGCGTTTTCGATTTTAAATTGAGCGTAAATGAAGAATTACACAAACAACTGAGAAGTTTCTTTTATGATTTTATATACATATCGACCTTATCTTTGCAAATTTGGTGAAAATGTAAAGTACAGTCTTTCTAAAATAAGGGATGCTGTTTTCAGTCGTTTTATTATGTTATTTTTAGTGATTTATTTTTTTCAGTTGTAATTTCGATGAAAGTATTGTTAACTGCTCTTGAAAGTATTGTTTCTTTTATTAACTAAAAAACAAACACAGGTAAAACTACGAAGAGTTCAGCCCCCATACAAATATAGATCCTTCTAAATATCTCCCCAACCGCTCAACAGATCTTTTTTTCAAAACATTAACTTATTGATATCCAAATGTCGTGATGGAAAGTTATATATACTATCTTGAGATGTAAAGCCAAAATGAAACATACGATGGTATTTTTAAGGTCTCAATACAACAAGAAATACAAAAATATTTTGTAATAAATCTTGTTACTTAGTTACACTTTTGTTTCCACCGGCGAAAATATAAAACGTAAAGCCTGTTAGTTGTATATATCATGGAGAGATAGTTCACTGCTCTTGAAAAAAAATTATTCCTTGATTTTTGTATTCTTGGCAATTTGAGATCCCTGAGTTTAAAAACACTGAACTCTTAATTACAGAATCCTGTGTATTTGTGATATACATATATATTTATGTGTATGTAAAGCTACTGACGTATTATAATCCTATATTTCAAGAACGGTTTAACTTGGTATTAAAATTGTGGCTTTGTAGCTTGTGTAGTACTAGAATTGTTTCTATTAAAAGAAAATTAAGTGAATAGTTTATTAACTGGGTAGAGGTTTAACGGTAATGCCGTTACGTATTTAACAATGAAAATTATTTGACAGATTTTTGAAAAAAGTACCTCGCTAAAAACTGTAAGTTTCATCACGTATTTCATTCAACTATTTCAACCGATATACTTGGATGATTATTTTTTATTTTTTTGTAAATGACAATTCGTAGATTGGGAAATTAGCCCTTACCATTAAAAAATTGTTACAGTTTAAAATGTATTGTAAAAGTAACTTTCCTATTCATACCGCTAACAATACTGCCATTTGAATTGTTTTTAATTACATTCTAGGATAGCACTTCATCGTTAGGGTGAAATTGTTTTAATATTTACAGTGAAAATAATTAAAATGAAAAGACCAGAGTTCCGGGTGGAGGGTCCTCTAAGGGGCCCTCCACTTAGAGGCAAGGCATAATGGAAGACTAGAGTCCTGGTGGAGGTCCCTCTAGGGGGACTTCCGCTTAGAGGCAAGGTATTAGAAAAGACCCAGTCCCGGCCGACTGGGTGGTATCCCGTGCTGGGAACGGCATAGCCGGCCGGGTCCATCATGGTCACTCGGGAGGTTAGAGGCAAAGGCACCCATGGGATTGAGTCATGCTTCGCCGGTCTAGGTCCGGTCCCAAGGGGAAGGGAATGGAAAAAAATTACAATACTCTTTCTTTTTTTTAAGAATTAATAATTTTTTTTGTATTTTGTTTAGCTGGAAAAACAAGTAATAAATTTTCTAAAGACTGAGTGATTAATTTCTAATTTTATCCTTGAAGGGTTAAATTTAAACTCTCTACGAGTGCCGTGAAGATAAACCCAACTTCCAGCTTTGTTAATGACGGTGTACGAGACCCTTCGTCGCTGCTGTCGATGTATGTCGGATAGTATTCATTCTTTGGCTTCACCAAAGAATGAATACATTCTTGTTACCGGAAATTATTCCCTAATATTATCCAAAGAATTAAATTTCTGGTTTAATACGAAATTTATAACTTTCACCATTTACCGGCTAACCGTGATTTATTAATACTTACTCGGATGATTTATATTTCGGTAGAATAGCTTAGTGATAGAGCATGGCTTTCTGATGTGCGAGGCTTTAAGTATGGCAGGTTTGAATTCTCGGTTCAAAAAACTTAAAAGCTGTAATCTAATGGATGACTCACCAGCCAATTCTGTTATTATAGTTATCTTATTTTCAGTGATGTTCTAAATTTAAGGTGTTCGGTTGTGATGTCTACATTATTCTTTTCTGCACCATTAGCTAAGAAATGAGATGGTTTTATTGACCGACCTTTGATTCTGGAACCTATTCATTTTTATTAAAAAAAATGGATCTCTTCTTTATTTTAGACATTTTTTCGCTCGTTATACATTATACTGGTAAATTACGTATTTTTTTTTCTGCGTTAATATTATTACTATTTTTTTTTTAAAGTACATTATTTGTTAATAGTTATTTTTACTTTTATTATGAAAAAATTTTTTCTATTATGTAATAATTATGTATATATACTATTCATAATATTTTAAATACAGGGCGTTTCATAATGTTTGTAGGAGTTACAAAAATTCAGTACAAAAAAAGTATTTCAATTACCTAAATGAAAGTTGTACGAGGTGTTGCAGGGAATGTGCTCTTCTGGTGACACGCACACATCAACACGAAAGTCTAGTTCTTGCCAAACTCGTTCTAACATTTCATTTTCGATAGAGTTGATTGCATTGATTATGCGATCCTTTAGCTCAGCGATATCGTGCGGCATTGGTGGGATAAACACATTGTCTTTCACGTAACCCCAGAGAAAGTAATCACATGGCGTGAGGTCTGGTGATCTTGGTGGCCACGGCATAATGTGTTGGTCTTTTTCAGACGCACGTCCTATCCAGCGGCGAAGTAATGTTGCGTTAAGGTACTGTTGAACCTCGTTATGAAAATGGGCAGGACAACCATCTTGCTGGAAAATGAAGTCGTTGAGGCATAAGCCGTAATTGTAACATGTCCAGATATATCATGCCGGTTACTGTCGTTTTCATAAAAAAGAACGGCCCATACTCTGCCTTACGAGAGATCGCACAAAAAACGTTTACTTTCGGAGAATCCCGAATGTGTTCCACATAAGCGTGTGTTTTCAGTTCCCCAAACTCGCACGTTATGACGGTTTACTTTGCCGCTAATACGGAAAGTAACTTCATCGCTGAAAATTATCTTGTTTAGAAAACCTTCATCTAACAACATCTTTTCCTGTAACTGTAAACAAAAATCGAGCCTACGTGTTTTATCTCCATCAGAAAGACGCTGAATTAATTGAAGACGGTACGGTTTGCATAATAAACGTTTACGGAGAACTCTTCACACTGTTGTTTTCGGATTTCCTAATTCTCTGCCTGCAGCCGCAGTCGATTTTGACGGGCTGCGAATGAAACTTGCACGCACACGTTCGACATTGACTTCTGAGGGTGATGGACGACCAGTTGATTTTCGCTTGCACAAGCAACCGGTTTCACTGAATTGTTTATACCATGCACGAATTGAATTGTCACTTGGTGGCTCCTTATGAAATTTCAACCGAAACGCACGTTGCACAGAAATTACTAACTTTGACAAGTGAAATTCTAACACACAAATCGACTTCTCGCTTCCCGTAGCAGCCATTTTCTCTACTGTCGACGTCTAGCGAGCAAATGGTTTACTAACTGCCTAGTATATGTGGAAAAACTATTTGAAGTACTTTTTCGTACAGTACTTTTTTTATTATTATGAGTGAAATAGTTTTTTGTTAATGAATTTTCGAAACTCCGAAGAACATTATGAAACGCTTTGTATTTTATTACCCACCGGGTTAGTCTACTTGTAAACTAGTCGTCGTAAATCAGTTGATTTCGAAGTTCTCAGGTTCAAATCCTAATAAAAGAAGTTACTTTTATTCGGATATGAATACTAGATCGTAGATACCGGTGTTCTTTGGCGGTTGGGTTTAAATTAACCACACACCTCAGCAATGTCGGCCTGAGTTTGCGCAAGACTACACGTTTACCGGTATAGAGTTAGTTACATTACACTGAAAAGTCGCTAATGTCTTTAATTATTGATGCGACTGTAAATAAAAGTTTTTTTCTTCTTTTTTTTTTTGTATATTACAATCATTATTTTCGTATTATTATAAAATGTATGACGGATGTATGATGTATTTTTGTATTTTATATTATAATATGTAATCTGTAATATGCAAGAATAGCCTAAATTTAGATGTATTTACCTTAGATGTAAATTACCTTTCTGTAAACTTTTTTTAAAGTTAATTTAAACTTATAATAATTAATTTTTTACTGAAATCTATTTAGTATATTTTATAAATTAATTTTTATTTACTTTCTAGCCACATTAATTATTTGATAAAATTTTAACTGTAAAAATATAAGTATATTTTTCATTGTATTTTACTTCATTGTACGAAGTAAAGGAAGATTGTGATCGCGAAAAATTTCGGTTTTCAGATTTCAACGGAAATATTTAGACAATCCCTGAATCCATTTTGACTACTTTCGGTGTGACGTCTGTACGTACGTATGTGCATATCTCGCATAACTCAAAAACGATTAGCCGTAGGTTGTTGAAATTTTGGATTTAGGACTATTGTAACATCTAGTTGTGCGTCTCCCCTTTTGATTGCTATCGACTGGACCAAAAGTGTCCAAAAAAGCCAAAAATCCATAACATTTGGATTTTGGACATTATCTTAACTGTAGTAATAAGCCCTCGTCGAGAGCTTTTTAACGATATATCATAAGTGGTACTTGTTCTCATTGATTCCACAGTTATAGCCAAATAGAATTTTAATTAATGAAATATTTAGCTCTTACAAGGGGAAAGCACATCTGTTCGAATTCAATTCCTTTTTTCTTTAACTTTTTTTTTTCAATTTAAATATATTGATTTATTAATAATTATTATTATTTATTAATTATTATTGTAATTTGTTTTTACAGATAAGGTATACGCAAACATTCTGTAAATACAGGGTTGTTTCTTTTTTTATCTTATTACGTGGCTGTAGTTCTTCTGTAATATAAATGCCGCTGAATTGAAATTTGATTGTTCAGTCTGCGCGGTTTATACCACCTTCAACTGAATTATCGCGTCTCAAATGCTCTTCAGTTATGTCTTATTGTAATGTAAGTCTTTAGAATTTGTTTTAATCTTTAATGGTCTAATTTTCTATTCTTGGATTTTTTAATAAAATTTTCATGTTCTGTTAGTTTTTATTCGTGTCGTGATTCTAAAGAATGCAATTAAGAAAAACGAAAATTTAAAATTAATGTTTTCATTTAAAATAAAAAAATTGTCATTCATCTCATCCTCTGAAGCAATACCTAACGGTCGTCCCGTAGGTGAAAATAAAGAAAAAAAATTAATTCGCAATGGCTTAAGATCATAAAAAATGAAAAGATATGACACAAGTGAAACCGGTTTATTTTTAAGTTAGTTTAGTTAGCTAATATGTTTCGGGATTACTGACGTTATGCGATGAAGGCGAGTGAGTGTCCCTTAAAGCAGATAAGACTTGATTGATCAGGTGTGCTAACCGTTTTAGCTTTGCACTCTTCTGCAGCAAGGTATGTTTCTTAAAACGGTTAATAAACAAATACTAACTAAAATGCGATGGAAATCAATTTTTTTTATCTTAACAGACCTTAAATCGTTTGAGTGATTGACGGAAAGCAAACCACTTCCTGCAAACAACCACGACATGATAGTGCGAATAAATTTGCGGTCTGACTGGTATTTCAAGAGGCTAGCATTTTATTTTAACACTTTTTATTACTAACTGCAGCAAAAATAATTTTGTCTTGCTCATAGCTCACCGGAAAGTCCCGATGTTCTGGCTGGCTATTAAAAGTCAACAAACATTATCTGAAATCTTTTTTTTTATCTAAGTTTTACGTTACGCTTTATTCCCCGCAGAATTCGAATATCCTTATTTGAAAATAGTGCTCTACTACAGATATGAAATAGTACTGAACACTGCAAAGTAAAGTTTGGAGCACTTTTACACACGTCCTATGAACACAAAAAACCCAGAACCGCACGATTCTTTTCTAAGATATGCTCCTGGCGCACGACTGCCATTTTTAAATAAGCTGCATGTGCATATCTCTACAACTGGTAACCAAATATCATCGAACTGGATTGAAATAATTCACTATTGTTTTCCGCTACTCCGCATCAGTATTGAGTTGAAAGATTTTTTATCAAATTGATGAAATTTGATCTATTATTTAAATCGAATGGTAAGATTGATCTTTTTTATTAGTTTTAAATTATTTGAACTAGATTTGATCCGGTATCTTCAAATTAAACAATCTTATAACTCGGCTATCCTGATCCTTAAATTATTTTTGTGCTCATTGTTGAAAATTGCTGCTGTTAAAGTATTTTTGTAATTACATCATTTTAAATACAGGTGAGCCAAAGGTAACAACTTCTCAACTTCGTTTTTGATAAAACATTACAAATTAACTCAAAACTAAATTTTTTCTTTAAATTAAATTTTTGTCAAAATATGATTTACTGGATTAGGTTTTGAAAATAATATATTTTAAATGCTGACCACTGCCGCTCTTTCAACTCGAATGTTGTTTTTTAACCCTTTTTAATTGGGTGGCTTATTTACATAAACCTTTTTTTTGAAATAATCCTAAAGAAAAAAATCAGGAGCCATCAAATCCGGTGTCCTTGGAGACCAACAAAAATCTAAATTTTTCGAAATTGTTCGATTTCAAAATTTTTATTTAAGGAACGACATTGAGGCTCTGCTGGTGTGAGCCGTGGCTCCGTCTTGCTGGAACCAGGTCTCATAGACGTTAAATTCAAGATCCGGAATGAAACATTTTTCAAGCGTTTGCTGATATCTATCGCTATTCACTATCCCCGAAACACCATTTTCTTGGTAAAAAAATACGGCCCGATAATTCATTGTTCAGAAAGAGCGTACCACACCGTAACTTTCTGTGACTGTAAAGGACTTTCATGTGTAATTTGGGAATTGACAGTACCTCAAAAATGAGCATTTTATTTTTTGACGTAGCCGCTAGGTGGAAATGGACTTCGTGACTTATTTACAAATTAGGCAAAAAGGAATCGTCAGTGATGATGAACTGCCGCCTTTTCCAGGCGTAATGCGTAGTCATTCGAGTTTCATGGGCTAACTGGATTTTGTGAGGAAAACCTTTAAATCCTTGAGCAATATTCTGTGCAATGATGTTCGATTAATGCCCGTACTGAATGAAACGATTTCGTGTTGACATTCTTCGGTACACTGTTCCTTACAGACTCAGTTTCATTATTTCTGGAAAATCTTCCTTATTTTCTATACCTCCTACTGATCCATCTGTTCAGATTTCAAAACCGTTGCGCGGATGGCGCGCCAGAATGTGATTTTCTAGTTTTGTAAATTTTTCAAAATTTTAATTGTGTTTCAGAAACACTCCTCTGACTTTCCGAGTAAAATGTGACTATCTTTATTCTTTATTGGAGGGTGTATTTTTACAAAAGAATCTTGTTTTTGTTTAAGTTTAATCTGAAACAAAAAAATATTATTACATTTTAATAATAAAAAAATTGTAAATTTCTTTCATAAGAAGTATTCTTGGCCCACCGGGTATATGCGTAGCAGCTAGCAAAACAGTTAAGTTGGCATAAACTATTATATTCCAATCCTTGTGTAATTAATAATTATTTTTGTTTTTACAAAGTAGTATGGTTTTTTATCAGGCTTAGCTAAAATGTAAGAAAATGTAATTAATGAATGGATTATATTAATATCAGATCGTTTAATATTTCCATAAATAATTATTTTATTGTAATTTAAGGTAATAAACGCGAGTAAAATAATTCAACCGGATCTGTTTTTGTATGTAATATGATGTAATAAAAAATTGTTATTTGGAATGTAATAAGTATATAGGTTTTATAAAAATACGTGGAGATAACGGCATTCTTTGTGCTCATTAAAATATTTGTTTTATTATTATGGTTCAGTCATTACAATAATATTCGTCGTATTCATTTCCTGGTTAATATAGTTTATAATTTTAATTTCAGTCCGTTTATCAAGGTTAAAAATTTGTAATATACAATGAATGAATTATTGGTAAGAATATACAAATAGCTTATGTTGCAATTTCTTTATAACAAATAGCGAGGCGTGCCTCGGCGAATGACGTTTTATAAAATTGTCATAAAACGGTGCAGACAAATTCACATTGTATTGTTTGCCATAAATATTAGCGTTCCAGCATTTTAAACATAAACCACTAGGAAACGGAAATGAAATAATCTGGAGAAGGAAGGAATGAATGACGGCGACCGAGACCTGGATATCATTCTCTTGTCGTGTAGGAATATGGACGACGAAGGCTAAAAAAAGTAATCTAGCAACCTTCAATTTTTTCGATCCTTTCTTGGTCTAGCTTATTTGCTCGCTTACGTAGCCAGATGCTCAATGTTAACGTTACAGTTCGTTCTTAGTTTTTGTTATAAGCTGGACCCAGCTTACAACTTCGTACTTTAAATTTTTTAAGCAATAAATTGTTATATGTGTGTATATATCCTTCAATTATTCGAAATTATGAGCGTTATTTCCGACTTCTGAAATTCGTAGTAGTACTGTAAATTTTTGCCAATGATTTTGAAGTTTAAAAACTCGGTTCATAATAATAGAAAAATATTGCAGGTTGTCATATTTTATTTTCGTCACTTTCCTCTTAAACTGCGCGAAGTCATTACGAAAATTTGTTTCCAAAAAAACTGAAGAAAACCACGAAACTGTATCCTTATCTTAAGTTTGAATGTACGGCCGTATGAAACGCGCAAAAACTGTAAAAGTGTGCTTATTAATCGCACACTTTTTCTCATCTACTTTCTATATCTTATTTTGTATCTGTTAATTAGTCTATGCTCTTTACAATCACCTGATTAGGGTGTGAAACGAACGATGTATGAGTTTCCAATTATCGGCCTTTGTCGAAGTAATTATTATAACTCATGTATTGTTGTTTGTAGAAATTAAAGAGAAAAAACGATATATTCGTTCAGATAAGCTGAATTTAACAGATACAAAACTGTGTACACTTGAAAAAAAAACAACTATTATTACGAGTTTGAAGTGGTACTTAAAAAAGTTGATTTTCGATATCTACAGGATGAAATAAGTTTTTTTTTACACTTATTCGTCATTCGGCTTATCAAAACGAATATTCTTTTTTTTATAATATTTTTTAATAAAACTACTATTTACTTAGAATACGGCCGATAAGTGGAAAGCCGTTGTGCTTTTCAAAGAAAAAATTAGATTGTTCTTTTAGACAATTTACATAATTAAGAGGTGAATTCAAAAAAATTAATTAAAAAATTACTATTAAATCCAAATTCAAGCTATTAATTAAAATAAAGAATTCAAAAACAAAAATGTGTAACCCATAATAACCTTTAAATAACTGCAACTTGACCTAAAATAAATAATTCAAAAACAAAAATTGTGTAACCCATAATAACCTTTAAATAACTCCATCTTGACCTAAAATAAATCTTTAAAAAAATAAAAGGAAAATAAAATTTTCAGTCCATTCAGCGATAGCGATGTACAAAAGATTAAGTATATAAAAAAATCGTAGACCTTCAAACGAATATTTTTATATCACCCGTCTAGGGCATGTTTTGAATTTTTGTGAGTTTCATACTCACAAAAGATGTGAGGTGGAAAAGTCTGGTAGGTTAAAAAGTAGTAAAAAAGTCTACTTTTCATTCGCTTTCCTTTAATTCTTTTTAAGAAAAATTTCATTAATGAAATAAAGTTGTATAGGTTAACAGAAAATTGGCTACAGAATAATACAAAACAACACTCGATATTTTACCGTTCTTTTGAATCGAATTTCTAAGCTTTAATTTTATCAACCAAGATGTAATGCGACTCGTACGGTCGGGTCGGTTCATTAAATTTTATTATGTGCTGGACTCAGCGATTTCAAAAAAAAATACGTAAATCCTTTCTATCGCTTTACTATGTGAATATCTGTGTATGTAAACTTCAGTAATTTGAAGTATATGGAATTCAGAAACTCTTACATTGAGTTTCTTTCAGTGTTATTTTATGAAGAAACATTAAGTTTCGATCTACAAAACAATAAACGCTTAAATGAATCTAGGAACTTTTAATAAAACTCGTTGAAATGTGAAATCGAAAATGTTGATGAATTTTGAACTCGGAAAACCAGAAATCTTTTTATACAAATCCGAGCATTTTAGTGTACGAAGCCGATGTGTACGGATAGATTTACTAAGATGCTTCAGAATCCGCTACATGATGCCCAATAAATGTAATATTTGTTAGTTAATTTTTGGAAACAATTTTATTTATTTTTTCATTGTAGTGTTAAATAAATAAATTATATTTAAAAACTATTATTTAAAAGAAATACATCAAAATTTTGTTCTATTAATAGGGTTAGCTTCTTTCTGCATAATTTAAATATTTATACCTAGTAGTTTTTATACGATGCACTGCGAGGGCATTTACTAGCTAGTTTGAAGTTAGCTTTTGCTACTCCAACAGCTGTTGTAGGTTACGAGTTACGGGGTAGTGGCCTTTATCATCGGCGTCTTGCCGAGGTGGAAAGCGCCGACTGTAAATATGTTTTGGTAATTTTTATTGATATAGAGGTAGCATTTTCTTCCTTGTGCTGGAATTCTGTCCTCTCTGAGTAAGAACGCCGCAATGTTCCCGTACCCCTGCAGACCGTAGTACGTGACTACTAGTCTGATCCGACGGCTCTGTTTAAGGATGCGCGCCTAGTTGTGGAGAAATCCGTCACCAAGGGAAGCCTGCAAAGATCTGTTCTCGGCCCCTTGCTGTGGAACCTGGTATTCGACAGATTTTTGGGACTGACATTCCCGGAAAGGGTCACGGCTAGGGTTTCGCCGATGACTGACTCCTTTTAATTCGTGGTAATTCACGACCGCAGCTAGAAGACCGAGCGCAGGCGGCTTTGTCAACCGTAGAGGGCTGGTTGGACATTCAAAATATAAAGATTTCTGTGCACAAGACGAAGTTTATGATTCTCAAGGGTGCAAACAAGTTATCATACAGTCGTAACCCCCGTATTGAGTATAAAGGCTGTGTAATCAGCCGAGTTAGAGTTCATAAGTGCCTAGGTGATTTGTTTGATGAGAAGTTAGCAACCACATTAGGCAAGTAGCGGAGGACGCCGTCTCTGTGATGCACAAGCTCAGGAGGATTGCACGGAAATATTACGGGCTGTCGGGCCGTCATTTGTAACCGGTGTACCGAGGTGTCTTCGAAAGTATGACCTCTTACGCGGCGTCCATTTGGGCGCATAGGTTGGAAAGAAATCAAGTACTTATTCAAAATTTAAAGAGTGCCCAGCGCAGAGCCTTAATTGTATGCACTGGTGTTTTTAAAACAATATCCTACGAATCTACCATTGTATTAGGGAAGGTTCTCCCAATCGATTTAGTGGTAAAGTTCGAACGGCCATGTGGAAATTGCGAAGTGACAGGGAGGCCGAGGTATTTGGGATGCGGTTTCGAGCCGGGCCTGTACTGGAGCGGAACGGTGATCTCAATGCACCGGTTCTAAATTTCGTACAGTTGCCCATCTCCTGCCCTGCGGAGGAGGCTCAACAGCCTCACGATGGAAGCATGGCAGCAAGAATGGCACGCCACGACTAAGGGTAGGTCCTTGTATAGATTTATACAGGATCTGGGGGGGATGGTGCCTCTCCGTTTTTAAGGGCAACGGGAGCCCGAGTGCTTTCCAACCATGTAAATTTAATTTATTTGTTTCGTTTCCACCTGGCAGTTGATGAGCTGTGCGTCTGCGGGAAGGTCCAGTCGGACGAACACATGATGTTTGACTGCCCAGGTTTGGGGGGGGGGGGGCAGAAATCAGGCCACCCTGGATCTTAGAGGTAATGGGGAAAATTGGCCACTGACAAGCGTCGAGTCAATGTGGCGAGAGCCGCATTGTCGGACCTTGTGGGAGTTCCTTGATGCGGTTGCTTTGCTCAACCGAAATCAGTAGTTTACCTATGGGAAAAGACTCCTACCGCGCTGCTGTAGGAAGTTAACTGAGAGATATGCTGGATAGGCTGGTTACCAACCAGATTAAGGCTTCAAGTGCTATAATGATAGATAGGTACTTACTGGCATTCAGCGGCCTAGGTGTGACAGCGAATTGCTGTCTTCGACGAGATAAATTTTATTATTGATAGTCATATATGTTTTAGTAGTTGACGGGGTGCGCCTACCCATTTTAGTGATATAAGACAAGTGGGCGGTGGGATACGCAAGCGAGTGGTGTATGGCACCACGCTTATTCTGCTCACGCTTTTAGGTTAACTCTAGGAGCTAGTTAGGACACTGGTCGCTAAACTGTTTCGATGCTCAGTAGCCGTTTGTGGCACAGGCATTCGGACTTATGCTTTAAGGCGACCAAACTGGGTGGTGGCGGGAGAAATACCAAGCAAACCAATTATCATCGGCATCAGCTTTTGCATCTCCGTCTCTCGTATCCTTATAATTTTTCTGTTGAAGGCTGTGATTTTGCTGTTGAAAAGAAATCTTAGGTAATTTTTTACCGGTTGTACATTTTTCAGTGGTATCTTTTTTGTTTTTCCATTTATCATAGTAAAAGTAGAAAAATAAAAAATAAAATTTTCGGGAGGTTTTGGTGGGGAATATAAAAAATACAGATTTTTTGAAATTTTTTAACTTTTGGTTTATTTAAAATATAATGATAATTTTACAATAAAACTTCATCATTAATTACCCCATCCCAAAAAAGACATCTTAGGAAACTTTTCCAAGTCATTATTTTTCCACTATAAAAGAATAAATAACCAATAAAATAACCAGGAAGTATTACAATTTTGTTAAATCATTTCCAAGATGGTACTAAAAACGGTTATGATGTATTTTTGCACGCCAGTATTAATTAAAATAAGAGTGTGTGTACATATATATACTTGCATAATAAATATACAAATATAGTAGGTAATTATTTTTTCCTTTCTTTAGAAGGATGCAATATCTTTGTATCGTTTGATACATAAACG
Organism: Lycorma delicatula; assembly: GCF_047948215.1. Classification (NCBI taxonomy): domain Eukaryota; kingdom Metazoa; phylum Arthropoda; class Insecta; order Hemiptera; family Fulgoridae; genus Lycorma; species Lycorma delicatula. Next base: position 161,088,772 of record NC_134455.1, on the reverse strand, counting down.
GCTATTTCGTGGCACACATTGTAAAAAAAGTACTACAATAACTGGTGTAGTTGAGCGTGCGCTGTCCTAACAAACTTATTCTGTAATCTTGTAGGTACTATAATCACAATTATTTTCAACCATACAAGAATCTGCTAAAAGAATTTATATTAGTTGCATTTTAACAAAAGTTAAGCCGAGACCATATCGTATACCTTCCCGTTGACTTGTATTCTTACCGTTGTAATCCAAATTGTACGACACGGATATCAATCATAAACTCAATATTATTAATATCGATTTAACTATATTGATATGAATGATTGATGTAGGATTTATCATCCATCACCCTGTTTGTTACATGCAAAGTGAATATAATACAGATAGATTGCGTAATAATATATATATATACATATATAATATATATATATGACTTCACTCTGATGTAAATATTATTTTTGTTACAAAATAATAAATATAGAACAGTTAGACGCCGTAAAATAAATGAATATTGGCAATAAAACTTCACAATAACAGGAATCCGCTGTAATTTGATCTATATCTTTGAAAAATAATTTCAAATGAAAAGGCACACGTGATAAAATATTGATTTTATAAAATTTAATATATTCTTTTTTTGAGGTGCGTGTTTGTTAAATTATGTGAAGATTTTGACAGAATTTTAAAATATTGCATATATGAACCCCAGTCTGGTGTTATCACCTTCTCCGTAATCTGATTTATTTTTTTGTATCCAGGTGATATTTAAATTTTATAACAATATTTGTTACGTAATAATAATAATAATAATTGTCAAATTGTGAGCGGTGGAGGAAATGATCAATATTGTTATGGGATCAGTGTAACGGGTTTCTTCCAATTAAGAAGAGAGAGAAAATAATAAGAATCTAGAAAGAACTAAAATAAATTCTTTATGTAGAATAACGGGTCCGTTTAACAATTTGTTCTTTGTAATACAGACTTTTCCAAAAGCTCCTGTTCGACCAGAAGGATTACCGGACCGGAAAAGTAACTTATAGAAAAACGTAAGGACGTGGACAATAAAAATTATTACGCTTGAATAATTAAAGGACGAGTCGGACACTGGTTCTGCAAGCCAGGAGGTACAAATACTGCCGGGAATCTGAGGACAGAATCAGTAGTTTTGCAAGGCCGATTTTGGCGCAGCGCGTGATAACGAGTGAAGAGAACGTCATGAGTATTGCATTTTGGAAATTGGTTGAAACCGTAAGCCGTTCGATGAGTTACTTGTTATAGGAGTGAAGGTAATTCTATTCATTCATAAAGTATAGGGTAGTTGTTTTGTAAACAGTAAAAATACTTGCAGAGAGTGAATTGTATGAATTTTACATTTTCTATTGTTATTTTATTAATTTCTTAAACATGGTTTCCCCTGATGTATTTTAATAATAAAAAATAATTAAAAACTGTTTAACCATCTTACCAGTAAAAAAAGATATATGTTCTAAAGATCTTTCAGTTTTTCAAACCATCATCAGGAGATTAAAAATATAAGTTAAAAATTAAAATGAGTATACAGTCATGACTTTTTGAATGTCAACAGTGTACTATGAAGATGCTGAGAACATATCTGGTTTTTGCTGGTAAGGTGGTTAAAAATGTTTTAATTATTTTTGTTATATTATTAATTGAATATTAGTGTCTAATATCAGTCATAACGTTTTTAGTAAATTTGATTGTATTTTGGTATTTATAATTTCATTGTTATGAAATCAATTTTGTCTCTTTAGTTGTAAATTTAATATTCACATAAATTAACAAATACACATTTGAAACAAAGTATATATATAATTTTATTAAATTAATTTTTATCACGCGTAAGACTTTTCATTTGAAATTATTTTTCAAGGATATAGATCAAATTACACCGGATTCCTCTTGTAGTGAATTACTATTTTGTATGTTATATATATGTATATATTTATTATTATTATCGTTGTTCATCTTATTTTATATACTATTAAAGTAATAAACTGTATTTATTAAAATTTTTTACGTTTATTAGCCTCTCAATATCCTTGTCGAACCGTGAACACGCGACAATATATAATATTTTGAAGAAACATTTGTTTTGAAAACATTGAATTGAAGCTTATTCAAACGTCACTAAGTTTAGTCAAATTCAATGGATATATATTTTTATAATTTATTTATTTACAGTGAAATGTTTTTAAGTATTTTCAGATATATATATTTTGCAGATTTTATATTTTTTCAGTTATAAAACGCTGTTATAAAGTAGTATGCATTCAATTTATAAATTCTTGTTAACGTTAAGGTATACTGAATATAATTGTCGATGTAACTTCTCATTACGATTAAATATTTATTCTGAACATCGTTACATTACATTCATTTCACTAATGAACACATCATTTAGTTAGATTTTTCTAAGAAACTTATAAAAATAACGGTACTGTTCGTCTGTACATGTATTAGAGTATCATGCTCGTGTTATAGCACTTGACGTAGACAGACTTTGGCGGAGTTCCATAGAAATTTCCCGACGCTCAAGCACCCGACCGAAATTTCCGCTTAGTTCTTTTAACCCTGCTTTGATCCCGGTTGATTCGATATTTTTATGTCTTGTTTCTATCTTCGTAGTTACATACACGTATTTATAGCCGTTCCATTTATTTGCTCTTCTCCATACAAGTATCTTCGTTCCTTCCCATAGATTTGTAGTCGACTTATTCTCTAGTTATTTATTAAATGCAATCGGTATATTCGTTTCAATAAGGTCTTAGTTTTTTGAAAACATTTAATCTGTCTCTAAAGGGTAAATAGTTTGGCATGTAGCGAATACAGAAGCTCCTAGTATCGCACGTTAACAATCACGATGATTATTCTGTAACGAGTGCGCGCGCACGCATTTAAATTAATATGCTTAATGTTTAGATTGAATTTACTAAGCATTTGGCATCGTTGATAATAATACAATTAATTCTATAAATTAAAGTTCCACGTACCAAAAATTTTAGAAATATATGTCCGAGTACTTTCGTAGCCGTTACTCCATCATCAGCGATTTCGCATAAGATGTTAATTCAAATTTAAATGTATAATGATATTTAAACTAAAAATTATTGTGTTCATAGTAGTCAGTCGTCAAGAAATAAAATTAATTTGTACGTCATGACGTACAAATTAATTTTATTTTTTCCTAAATTTTCCTTCCTAAATAGAGAATTGTTTAATTTCTGGCGTGTTTTGTACACGTTACTGTTCTAATATTTTGCTCAGATTTATCATAATTTCCATCACATTTATTAACCTTTGTTCTCTATATATTTTTTAATTTTACCTTCGACGGTTTACCCGAGGGTGCTTTTTTTTTGTTGTTTTTACTAAGATTACTTATCCTTGCCTTGCGATGTTATGTCTATTACACCTGTAATTCTTTTACAGACAGATCGGTTTGAAAGCGGTATTTTATAGATTGATTTGTGCTTTGCTGAATAAAGCACAAATACTACTGGTTTCTGGATAAGGGAATATTTAAATTTATGTGTAATTAGTTTTTACTTTTTTTTATTAAAAGAAATGTACGTTCCATTGGCCTGTAATGGTTCTTTTACACGCAATAAGTTCTGCTGTTGATTTTCTATACGTTTATTGCACATTTAACTTTCTTTTGTATCTATTGTTTTTGCTCTTGTGATTGTTCGAACTTTAACTGTAAAGTGATGTTTTATTGAATACGCTTTTGTATTTAATAATCATGTACGTCAAGTTTTTTTAAAAATTACTTTATTATTTAAAATATTATTTTATAATTAATGTTGTTATCTTCTGTCAATGAATTCACACCGTTCAGTAATTCTTCCGCCCTATTTTAATTTTAGTTAAAAACATCTTCAGAAAATCCTTATATCTATATTTGCTCTTCTTGTACAGTTTTATTCTCAAAACTTTCTTTCAAATCTCTTTTTCTTTCGACCGTATAAAAAGTCGATGAGCAAAAGGAATAAAAGTTTATGCTTATCTAATTTTTCCCCACACAGGAGCTTGTTTTTCTCGGCCAACTCTTATCTCAGTCGCTTGATTCTTAAACAGTTTTTTCTCTCTACCGTTCAGTTTTATTAAAATAATCCTTAAAATGAGACCTTTTTATTCCACTTAAATTGTTGAGTGCCTTCTCAATATTTGCAGTGCACATAGACACGTAGGGTAGAGTTTTTCTTTAGCCTGCTTTCGAGATCAAACAACTTTATTACGTCTGACTAGAATGAATCTAACGAATGATTCAAATAAGAATTAGTAAAAATAAATATATCACACATGACTTACTCCTTGAAAATGATAATTATGCAGTATCGGTTGAAAACGATTAAATTATAAATAGAAGTATAAAATCTACCTGGGAGAGAAAATTGGCTTAAAATGCATAAATATATATTTTTTAATTATTTTTCGAATCGTAATTTATTTCAATGGAACATATTCGAATTCGTTGGCTTTTAAAAAAACCCGTTGAAAAAATTACTTTAAATTTTTTTTAATGTTCGGTGTTATCCTTATGGATGTCTTGAAATTGATTACAGAATTCATATACAATATAATAATAAATAATGTATAAAAATTTCTTCACACCGTACTCTCGACAGATTTACTATACTATAGACAGATATAATTTTCGACACTCAATTTCTATGAAAAGACTTTTTCAAGAGTATTTCAAAAGTTATTTCGGAAAGAAAGATACATCAAGGGTACGTAATGTATAATAATAATAATGTATATAAATTGATGTACATTGCAATATATTGATATACATATTGATATTACACCTGGTATTTCGCATCATAAAAAGTCTGGTGTGGACACCCCGTGGCTTCCTTAATTAAATTACATATACACAATTTAAAAAAATTAAAAGTACATAACATTTTATTTCATTAATAACTTCTGATATTTTTTTATTGTTACTATTGAACTATTATTTATTGTAAAACGTTTTTTTACAATCTGTGGCTAATAATTATTAATAAATCAATATATTTAAATTAAAAAAATAGTTAAAAAAGGAGATGAAGTCGAATTCGAACCGATATGCCTTCTCCTTGTAAGATCCAAATATTTCATTAATTAAACTTTTCTGACTATAATTCTGAAACCAATAAAAATAATTACCATTTGTGATATGCGGTTGAAAAGTTCTGAATGAGTGCTTATTATTGCAGTTAAGAAAAAGTTAAAAATCCGAATATTTTGGATTTTAGACTTTTTTGGACACTTTTGATCCACTCGACTGGAATCACAAGGGAAGGTGCACAGCTAGATGTTACAAGAGTTTAAAACCAAAATTTCAACATCCTACGGCTAATGGTTTTTGAGTTATACGAGATAGATACATACGTACATACACACGTACAGACGTCATGACGAAACTAGTCAAGATGGATATTTCCGTTAACATCTGAATTCCGAAATTTTTCGTGATCACAATACTTCCTTTACATCGTACAAGGAAGTAAAAATATAAATCAAGACACGCTTCATGATCAATTAACGTTTCAATAACGTATAACTTGTGATTGTTGTACTTGGAACAAGATTCCTTATTACGACTTCCTGATCTTCCCTCGGCTTTTTTATCATTTATTTTATTTCCTTTAAAATAGATAGGAAAATAATATATTTTAGTAAAAAATAAGTTATACAGTATGTGTAACTTTAAAAAAAAGTTTGTATGTAATAAAAAATCTATATCTAGACTTCTTAAGTTTTTAATTGCTCGTTATTAAAAATGTTTTACATTTAGCTAATTAATTAACTAAAGATCTGATGGCTATTTTCAAAAACGAAGGCATCAATTTGGCCTGAATGTTTTACTCGTTTATTTCGGTTTAGATGATTTTCAGTCGATGACTTTTGTTGATTCTATTAATAACTGTTACTCTTTCGTAAAAATTAACTTAAACTCTATTTGCTTCGCGTTTTGTCGGCGGGTAGCTGTTTTCGCCAGAAATTATACTTGTTGGCGATATTCGAATTCTAATCGATTTGAATGTGTACTTCAGTATTAAAGTATTAATAAGAAAGATGTTACAAGAAAGATTAATAAGAAAGATGTCGCCTTCTATCTAGAAAGTCATCTATCAAAACAGCACAGAGGAAGGAGTCAACCTAACTGACGTCTGGCGTCAAGAATGGACCACAAAGTAGAATAACCAAATTCCATCTATTATTCAAAAGCCGCCGGGTTTTGACTTGCCACGTAAGACTGAACGTTAAACAGAATACGAACTCAGCGTAGTAGGTGTGTGCCTATTTCCTGTATAAATGGGGTAAAACATCGACGCCCCTTTGCGAGTGTGGTGAAAATCAAACTGTTAAACACATCACAGAAGTTTACTCTAGGACACCTTATGAAGGGACTCCTGAAGATTTCCTGATAGCGACTCCAGAATCAATAGCTCATATTAATTTGTTAGATGTTTGTTTGTAATTTTTGACTGTAATTGGTGTTGTGTCTTGGTGCCGTACGCTAAATAAATAAATAAGAAACACTGTTAATTAATTTGTATTACACACAAAAATGAATCCATATATTCATTAAATTATTGTATTTATAATAACGGGATTTAAAAAAGAATAATTTTTTTTTTATTGCTGCAATGCAATGTAATATAATTAAATATGAAATTAATACATAAATGTAGATAATATATGTTATGTAAATAATTTATGTATTCACATTGGGAACAATAAAGGAAAATAAAATTACTGGCGCCCTACTTTTTTTTATTCGAGATGAATTTTCTGGCGTATAGCCTGACTAAAATTATAACACAGAATGTGTAATTTAATAGTAACGATATATTTTCACTCTTAAAAAAAGTAATAATCATCTATCAACGCGTCTGTTCATTGATATACGAACGAATTGCGGCTACATTTATATTAAAAGAAAACAACAATCGTATTAGAAAAATATTTTGCTATTTAAGCAGTGATCTTAAAGTAAATTAACGAAATGAGGAAAACGTCAGAAACAAACCACATCGCATATAGTGGAAGTTAAAATCAGAGCTTATCGTACCTCTCAGGCAAAAATAATAAAAATGTTATAATACGGTCAATTTAAAATTCTCTTCTGAATTAATTTTTTTTTAGCGTAAGTTATAATAAAAGAGATGAAAATTTATTTCACAGTTTTCCTCAACTTTTTAGTTTTTATGTTCCTTATCCGAAAAATAAAAAAACTTACAAAAAGTGTGTGTCGGCCATTTTGTAATTGCGGAATCTAGATAAAGTTTCGAAAATTGGTAGGATTATTCTTGTATATGGGCAAAATTTTGGATAAAATTTAGGACCCGCCTTCCGGATGGGAGGTTTGGAAAATAATGGTCGATGGTGGTAGTATATCACGGATTGATTTTATGAACTATTTTACAATTCAATAACTAAGCCGGTCTTTTTTAAGGCGAGTAACCAGAGAGGTATAGCTCGAGTAACAAACAAAAAAATGACACTTCGATTCGAATTACACTGATTTACAAAATAAAATCTTTAATATTTCTCTAAGTGTGAGATACCATTACAGTGTTTTTTTTTTGTGCGTAGATTACAGATCTATACGTAGATTAGACTAAGAGTCTTTCTATCATCCTCGGTTTAAAAGGGGGGAGTCTACCCTTAATACAGCAAAAACAAATTTAGAATTTTTTTTAGTGATTTTTATTCTATGGAATGGCTTTTTTTAAAACTGTGTATTATTTATTTCTCCGTTGATCACAAAAATTTAAATAAATTAAAATATAAGCTTGTTTCCATGGCAATATTTTGTATTTTCTCAATAATACTTAATGAGATGTTCACTGGTGAGACTTCACTGTTCACTCGATATAGATACCACACTGACCGAAGAGATTATATTATTAAAAGCAGTAGACTAACAAAGCCAACGAAGTTTGTGTTGTTTTGAATTATACAGACATTATGAATCTTGTTCATTATGCTTAAAAAGAGAAGTATCATTTCTTGATGCGTGATGTTTGTGTTATGACTTAAGTCTCATATTTAATATGTGATAGTTAAAATAAATACTGAGCACATAAAAGAACGTAATCACATAAAAAAAAATTGTGCATAATCATGCATCATATAGTTTTAAAAATTTAGATTTTGGAATTTTTCGTAGGTAAATAAATATATATAAATTAAAAATAATAATAATAATAGTAGATGAAAAATTCTAACTTCGGATTTTCAACGTTAAAAGACAGATTGGTTTCGTGTTTCACTTGTTACGAAACAGAAATCGTCTTCATCAGTATTATTAAAATTCTTAACAACAATTTGAGATAAGCCATAAAGTAAATAACTAAATATTTTAAAAAAATCTAGTTCACAAATCTACCTTTAAATTTACAGATGTTAACGAAGCGATTACATTCGAATACCTTCGTAAAGTGGTACCTTCATACCAGTAAAGAATGAAGAAATTATAAGGGGAAGCCCACTAACGAGAAAAGTCTGAAAGCTAAACGGACGTGAAAATTCATACCCCAGAAAAGTTAATTACACATATGAATCGCTAATGTATAAGTTTGACATAAACAGAATGAATAACAATATCGTTTAAAATCGACTGAGCATCCTTTGATGTTGTATCGGCTCGCTAGTTTCCTGGATTTTCCATATGGCTAGGAACCCAGCAAAACCTGACACGTGTATTGCGTTTATGGAAAAAAGGAGAATTTTCGCAGTATTTGATGAGCAGTAGTGAATATTTTATGTGCGATATTCACTACGCATCCGATGATTAAATCGCAACACTGCAGAACATGGCGGAATCCGTTTGCTACTTAATGAAGAGCCAATAGTACGGCGTAAAAATCAACATTAAATATGTCGCACCAGTAAGGAAAAAAGAATCGACAGGCGACCCGACGAGTCGCTCTGCTTTCACCGTTGAAGATCAGTCCTATAATGAAAAAAGGTGCCAAAATTCCTTTGTATTATCGTAAGATTAGCATCTGTTCTTGTACTTACTTATCTGAAAGCTTTAGTGAAGTTTTGTGGAATTTCTTGAGGAGAGTAAGCATATTATTGGACAGGTAATTCGAAACATAGCGTCGTAAATATTCGCTGAGCTGGAACACTGATAGGAGCTAGTAACAGAGAACGCTCTACGAAACCTCTATTCAGCGAATTTCTACAATAAAATACTTCGGGTATGTTGAGTCTGTGCTTTTTGATTTTTTTTATAATGTTAATTACATACGTTCCAACATATGATGGAAATTAAGGAAGTAAAAGTCTTTTGGAGCGCTCAGTGTAAAAGAAATTACGTGATCGGACTCAAAGCTCGTTCTAAGCAAGTAATATATATAAAAATATATTTACCTTCCGAAAGGGTACAAATAAAGGGTTCCTTCTTAACGTCAATTTTATTAAAAATAGTTGACTGCGCTTTTGTTATAATAAAAAATAAGAAAATAGCACTTTAAGATTTTGAAATAATGATTTTTAAGTTTCCTTAAATTATTCTAAAAACTTTCGGAAACAGTCATGATAATCATATTCTTCATTTCTAACATGAAATTGTTGAATTTATTATGAAGTTATTTTTATCCTTAGAAAAGATTTGTCGCATTGTGGGTTATTTTATTAACAGTTTCAAACGTTTTGTTTGAGGAGTTTAAGAGTAACTGCTTTAGTAATAGTTTCTACTTTCGTTCTTAAATGGGAAAATAATTCAGAAGTTAATATTTTTTTTTAATAAGGAAATCCAGAAATTTTAGAAGAAATACCCATCAAAAATTTTTTATTTTATCTAAATTTAGTGATTATGTGTGTGGGTGTAAGATTGCTATGGTACTTTATTGGTACTTTATTTTTTTACCGTATTATCCACCGAGGCAATCAGGAAGTAGGGAGGCTTGAAAACAGGGAATGAAAAGTTAAGTTTCAGTCCTCATAAGATTGGCAACAGCCAAATTTAGCTGCAGCGGCTTTAAGATATAGCATTGTGTAAAAATTACATGCTGTTTACTAAGCTCTGCATACCCTATGGAAGACATAATATAAAATAATTTGTGCATTTTAAAAATGTAAGACTCACCACAGTATAATTATTTCATTTTACATATTTATAATAGATCCTATCACCCCTTTTTTAATCTTTTACATAGTATTTTATATATTTGTGGGTGAATTAAACAAAATTAACGGCTACTACTGATAGAGTAGTTGATTTATTCTGTAAAAAAATAATCGTTGTAATACTTTAATTTTTTTAACGTGAATATAACGTTATTGAAATGTAATTATTTCGTAAAAGTAATGCGTACGATCGTAGTGTTTTTGACATTCATTTATTTGATGTGCGGGGCAGTAAATTTTTTTAATAATGGAAAATAAGGAAGGAAAAATCTTTTGGAGCATTCAGTGTAAAAGTAATTACGTGATCGGACTCAAAGCCGCTTACTAAGCAAGTATAGATATATGTTGAGATGGATTAATTAATCTGTGCATCGAGCTGTTTAGTTTTATGAATGTATTTATTTTGTAGAAATTTACTTGATTATTTATTTTATTATTACACGATGTTTTCATTATAAATGTAATAATTCTAATAGCAGGTGTTTTAGATGAGCTCATTATACTTTGTAAAAGAGTGGCGACGGAAGGCGGAGAGTATGATTATTTTGCATCGTGGTTAATTGCTGTCATCTGTTTACGACGTCGTTTTTATTCATGAAATATATTTTTGTTAGTTGTAAAGTAAAATAGATAATACGCCTCGGAAACATAACACAGTTCAGATACTTTGATAGAGTTCGTTTACAGACACGTAGTGAATGTTTTTATTATTGAATTGCCTATTTCAGAAATATCTGAAATAAAAAGGAAATATTTATTTACACCAGAATAAGTTAAGTAAATGCGAGATTCTTTTTCACTTGTTTATAATTTTTATTACTGAGGGAATTCAAATTAATCTGGATGAGGTGTTATTGTAAATAAGTATTTTTTAGAAATTTTGTAATAAAATCATTGAAGTATAGAAAGATAGATAGATTTATACTAAGTCGCGTCACACTTCATAGACGTCACGTTATTTATGATGATAATTTTAATGTGGAAGGCTATCGGTATCAAGATCGATCCGGGCATAACTGGATGAATCTCAGGAAAGTTACATATTTTCTCCGTATTTACATCGGTCGGATTTAAAGATAGCAGAACATTTTTATGAATAACATCATTCATTCTACATGCCTTAAACTAGGATTGACACCGTAAAATACTTGTATGACATGCACAACTTTATTTATTGCTGCGGGATAGATTATTGTGTTATAAAATATATTGAGAGTAAAAATAAAGTTAGCTTATGAAAAAATTTGATACTTCCCACAAGATAAAGCACTCAAATGAAAAACGCGCATTACAATCGATTCGGTGACGAAAATATTTATTTTGATCAATTTTATTATATTAGCACGAATATGAATTGCATAAGTTATAAATGTAAAATGCTTTTTAAAAAATATATATTTAGGTTTTAACATCATGAAATTAGAAAAAAGTTTTTCTTTAAGTTCGTGAGCCTAAAGCCTAAGTCTTAGTTGTATCTCTTTCTATTCCATCTAAAGACAATGAATTTTAAAATTATGCAATTTTCATTCATTGATGTGATATATTTATTTCAAGGACGTTGAAGTTTTACATATATTTATTTATTCGTATTTCCTTTAAAAAAGAATTAATAATGTAAATATTTATTTTATCTACTAAAAGTAAATCCATCCATGTATGATCATTGCGTATTATCCTTATCAAATCTGGCCATTATTTAATATATATTATTATTATAATACAGCTGTTTCAATCTTTTACAAGATGTAGCCTCTTCAAGTCTAGTTCGACAGGTAAGCCTTCAACAGTTCTCGCCATGCCTGTCTGCCCTGCGCCGTCCTCTGCCAGTTGGTTCCAGCCACCCTTCTAATGCCTCTGTCCCATCGGCCTCTGGCCTGCCTCTTGGCCTTTGTCGCTCTCTTGGACTCCACTCAAGGACCGCCTTTGTCCCTCTTCCATCACATCTGCTCGCGATGTGCCCTGCCTATTGCCATTTCAGAGCTTTCACTGTTTCCATTTCGTCATGCACTCTCGTTATGGCTCTTATGTCTTCCGCTTTTTTCCGGTCCCTCCTTGTATAGCCTAGCAGTGACCTTTCCATGCCTCTTTGTACTGTCCAACGCTTTCCTTTCACGAACTCATTTAAAGTCCAGGTCTCGCAACCGTAGGTGAGTACTGGAAGAACACACTGATCAAACACGGTCTTTTTCAAGACTACTGGCATGTTAGATTTGAACACTGTTGAATGTCTTGCAAATGATTTCCAGCCCATCCTGATTCTCCGGAAAATTTCAGGTCTGATGTCCCCTCTGGTGTTTATTAGCTGCCCCAGGTAGACGTATTCTTCCACATTCTCTAGGATGTTGTCGTCAACCACTATCTCTCCTACTGCAGCCCATCTGTTGTACATTACTTTTGTGTTGGTCAAATTCATTTTCAGACCCACTTCTCATTTTTCCGCAAGATCCTCGATAAGCGATTGCAGTTCATCAACATCCTTAGCCAAAAGTACAATATCATCTGCAAACCGCAAGTTTTTCAGTCTCCGTCCATTTACCTTGATACCTCTTTTCGACCATTCAATTTTGGACATAGCCATCTCAAGGACCGAAGGGAATAATTTAGGAGATATGGGGTCTCCTTGTTTAACTCCCCTTCCGATAGAAAATTCTTTTGTTGGTTTGCCAATGCTGACAAATGCTGTCGAAGTTTCGTAGATATTGTATAGCATTTTTACGTATCTTTGGTCTATTCCTTGTTTAATTAGAGCTTCCATGACTGCAAGAAGACTCATAGAATCGAATGCCTTTTCAAAATCGATAAAGGCTAAACACAGCGGCATTTCGTACTCGTTGACTCTACTAATGACTTCCCGTATGCTGTGGATGTGGTCTATTGTGCTGTATCCCCTCCGGAATCCTGCTTGTTCTATTGGCTGAGATCTGTCCAAAACATATATATATATATATATATATTTAAAACAGTTTCTCACTTTTTAAAGAAAGTGGCAAAATATGCAAGTGGCATACAACGAAAATTCCTTGTTCGTATGATCGGCTCCTGAAATACACCGCGGATTGTATCATTTATTTAAAATGTGTTATTTAAAAAAAAGAAAAAAATAAGAAGTGTCTAGTTTATTCAGAAATTATCGCTAAGGCAGGTATTAACATTACATTATTAACATAGAAAAGAGAAATAAACACAAATCAGGATAGTAGGTTGACATGATAACGAACAAAAATTAAGATTCGTCTCTTTTATATGAAACACAAAGTTAAGTTGTCTGTTACAGAGATGGAATTAGTCGGTGAATCAAACGAAAAATGACTAAATAAAAGCATTTCCGGTTTAAACCTAAAACGGTAGAGGACAATGGACCTTTTGGACAATGGAGCTTACGATTATTCTAAACGATCAATAAACATCGGTAAAAGAAAGAATCAGATCGGCCCAGTTTTTTTTTTTAGTTTTTAGCTTACATCTATCTTTCTTTACAAACACACACAAGATTTTGATTTTATTAATCTACATCAAGATTTACTATGGTTTTATTATTAGTTGTATTTTTTTAGCAATATTTTTATCATTAAACTTTTTATGACGTGTAAGTTTGTGGGTGTGTATTTTTTATAGTATACGAAAATTGAATTATGTTCGTGTTAACAATTTCAATTGTAGACCGACAAAGTAGAGGTTAGCTTACTTTTCCTTTGTTCATATAATATTTTTGAATCTCATTTTATTTAGTAATCTTTTCTATTCTCTTTGCTGATAATGTCAAGTTTACAAAGGAAGGGTGGACTACCTCATGATTCATTCGTGCTTTGAACTGAAAAAAAAGAACGCTTTCCGATTCATTTGGTAGAAATCAATTTAGACGCTTTCATGTACAGGTATTATCATACAAGTACATGTAAGGATCTTGAGCGCATCAGTCATTTTTCCCCGATATAACTCTTCGCTTTATTATGCTTTCAGTACTTTTTGTAGTTGATAGTTCATTGTGCATTAATTTTACACGGGATTGTTGTGAAATTACTTCATTAGCTGTTATAGATTGTTATTCTGTTTAAATTAGCCAATTTAAGATAATTAAAGTTGTTTTCTTATGTTTAAAATCAATTAAGAGAAAAGGAACGATTTAAAAATTGTATTTTTCAAATATTTTTCAAGCCAGTTTCTTAAAACTTATAAAAAATTATCTTAAAAAAACCGTCTTCGTAAACAAAAACAAAACATTATTGAAATTTTTATCAACTCGATGTGAACTAAGAATTCCAAAGATATATTTTTGAGGATTGATTTATGAAAAATGACGTTGTTCTGGCTGTTAATGACAGATGAACAAACGTTTAGTAAAGCTGTATAACCAATTTCCATTGATTGAAGGTTTTCATCGAGTTTTAAAACGAGTGCAGGTATACCATACCATATACGTATACGTATATAGGTGCAAGGTTTTGTGTTCCCAAATCAGCTGATTTGGAAGTCGAGAGTTCCAGCGTTCAAGTCCTAGTGAAGTCAGTTATTTTTATACGGATTTGAATACTAGATCGTGGATACCGGAGTTATTTGATGGTTGATTCAATTAACCACACATCTCAGGAATAGCCAAACTGAGACTGTACAAGACTACACTTCATTTACACTCATACATATCATCCTCTGAAGTAATACCTGAACGGTAATTCCCGGAGGGTAAACAGGAAATAGTAAGAGATTCGTACCTCCGGATGAAAGGCCGAGACGATTTGTTAATTTAAGTTGAATTAATTTAATTGAAAATAATAGTATTTTTTATTTAGGACACTTTTCGATTAAAAAGAATAGAAAGGAAAAAATTGAAATTTTTGTAATGACTTATAAGTGATGCAGTCTTAATAGTAGCGCTAATAACAGTGATATATATTCTTTAGAAAATTAATCTTTATAAAGATTTTTAAAAAATTAAGTTTTGTTATTTAATTAGATTTTAGTGATCCGATAGCGTATGTTAACATAAGGTGTAGGAACGAGATAAAAATTCGGTGATGTAACAGTTACGGTTGCTGAAAGAAGGTATCTAAAAATATGAAATTTAAAATTGTCTATGCGGGAAGGGGAATTTCCGGTCATTTAAATTCTTAAATAACCTAGTAATATTCTCATTAACTTAATTAGTCTTATGCTAAAATGAAATAATTTCGCCAGTACTTACATTACGTATGTATAGGTTTCAATAAATTCCGAGCTTCCTGCTAATAACAACTAAGATAAATCTACCGTAGATTTTCATCATCATGAGATTTACATAAGCTTTCGATGAAGTATCGTGTGTATTATTACTTTTCATAAGAACTATATTATCTGAGATTTAGTGTCTAAGATCAAGATAAACCTTTTTCAGATACAAGTACAATACATCAGTTCCTAAGGTAAGTGCAATAACATCTAAAAGTTTTGTTTGTAAATTTTAACTTTTAAAAATACAAAACGAGTTTTGTATTTTTAAATTTTTTTTTCATTTCACTTGTAGAGGAGAGGTTTTTACATCTGGATGATGTCATATTTATAATATTTTTTACCATAGAATTTTCATTCCGTATTGATTTTGTTTTAAATTAACACTATACCGTATGTAGTTATATACGTTAGGTTATATACGTTAGTTATAAAACGTATGTTATAACAATGTTATACGATATGTAAAATTCTTTAAAGAATTAAAAATAATATTTTTTTTTTATTCCGTGATCGCTTGCGCAAATTTTTATTTATTTATTTTACTATCGGTGTAGTTATTTTATTTATTTAATGATAAAAAAATATATTGTTAAATAATAAATGATTTTGTAGTGATCAATTTTGTTTCTGTATTCCTTTATGTTATCATTTTTGTACCGTGCATTTCTGTTCCAATAAATATTCAATTAGCAATTATACCGCCTATGTCAGCTAAATTAATTACAAATTACTTATTTATATTATCAAACGACGATTGTTTTATCGGAATAATTTTATTTAACATTATACTAATTTCTCGGTAAATTGTGTAACTTTTATTATTTTGTTAGAAGTATTTTTGTACATTCACGTACGCGCGCGCATGTTAACCCGTTTTAAACATTGTTGTTAAACTTTAATCGGATTTACGTATACCAAGAGGCACTGTTGTTTAATTTACAGAAGTTTTGAAATGGACTTTTGACTGACAGTTACTTATGAACGGTATAATGTTTTGATACAGTTTCTCAATCGTTTCATAAAGTTTCAATCGGTTACATAAACGGACGGTATAGTCGGCTCACCTTTCCTTACACATCGTACTAACGTTATTAGGGAAAATGAAAACATGATGGGCAGTAATTAGTTCAGGCTGTAACATAAAATAAATGCATTCACTCCGCCCATTAATGTACCTGATGCATGCAGAAAGCTGGTTATAGTTAGTTTCCTTATCGTTACGCCATGTTTATGTGCATAAAGTAATACTACAACGAAGCAAACGGTAACTACAAATCGTAATTGTTACCCCCTTCTTCATTATCAGTTCAGAAATTATTGGAGTCGGTAAGTATACTGTTGTATCTGATGTTTTGCAGTAATTTCCGATGAAAAACTATACAAAAAAATTTAAATCTTTTATCAAAAGCTTGGTTTACTCGGTTTCTAGTTTGTCTCCCCCCTCTGATAATCGTAATCGAAAGCAACCTTATTATAATCTCTATTAACAATAACTTATAAAAAATTGTAAAAATAAAAAAATCTGATGTGGACATCACATGACTTCCTTTTATGCCTATTAAATTACATATACACGTTTTTTTAAAAGGAAAAGTACATAAAATTTTTTTCATTAATAACTTCTGATGTTTTTTTATTGTTATTATTGAACTATTATTTATTGTAAAACGTTTTTTACAATCGGTGGTTAATAATTATTAATAAATCAATATATTAAAATCAAAAAAGAAAAAGTTAAAAAAAAGGAGATGAAGTCAGATTTGAATCGATGTGCGTTCCCCTTGTATGATCCAAATATTAAAATAGTATTTATCTATAACTCTGGAACCAATGAAAATAAGAACCACTTCTGATATATCGTTGAAAAGTTCTCAATGAAGGCTTATTACTGTAGTTAAGAAAAAAATCCAAAATGCAAGAAAATTAGAATTTTGGGTTTTTTTGTACACTTTTGGCCCAGTCGATTGCAATCAAAAGGGGAGGTGCGCAACTAGATGTTACACAGTCCTAAATCCAAAATTTCAACATCTTACGGCTAATCGTTTTTGAGTTATGCGAGAAACATACGTACGTACCGTCACGCCGAAACTAGTCAAAATGGATTCAGGAATGGTCAAAATGGATATTTCCGTTGAAATCTGAAAGCCGAAATTTTTCGCGATCACAATACTTCCTTTACTTCCTACAAGGAAGTAAGAAGGTAAAATTATTAAGACAAATAAGTTCAGTTTACTTTATAAAATAAAAATACAAACTATAATACTTCTTTCAATTATTTGTTAATTATTTTACTTCTTGAGGCGCCACGAAATAATGATAAAACTATTTTCAATTCAAAATATTTTGCATTTTATTTCAAAAAATAAAATTTAATCGCATTACTTGACGTTTATAACATTTTCAAGTAGTGGTTCAGAATTTTTTTTTGATTACGTTATAAGCTTACACCCAATAAAAGGAGTAAAAAACAACTTCTAGCGAAAATGGCTTCCAAGTGCCACGAACTTGATTTAGAAAATTATAAAAAAAAAAAAAATAATAATAATAATAAAACAGGATAATAAAGTGTACAAAATGTACTTAACATTAAAAAAAGAAGGAAATTCTGGATTACGGTGTTAGTGTACATAAGACAGAGAAGGTTTGTTATGAAGGGAAGGAGAATGACGCTTGTTATCGAAACAAAACAATTAGGAACGATTAAAAGAAAACTATAATAATTTACTGTTTTATGTTCAAGTATAAATTAATAAGTATTAAGTATAAACTGGCGGTTTAATGTGATCAATGAATTACAGTTTAATAACAATATCTAATAATTTTTCAATAATTTGTAATCAGATGTTGGACGACGACTCTACTTGGGAGTCTCTTTGATTGTTTGAACCGAGTACAGGGAAATTACATTTTTTCTTTTTTTTTAATATTCAACTGATTTTCGTATTAGGGATATTCGTATCGTTATTAGAAATTTTCTTTTTGTTCTGCAGACTATCCCCTGATAACAGCATATTTCGTGATTTTTTAGTTTGAATTAC
This sequence comes from Lycorma delicatula, assembly GCF_047948215.1. NCBI lineage: Eukaryota > Metazoa > Arthropoda > Insecta > Hemiptera > Fulgoridae > Lycorma > Lycorma delicatula. The sequence continues at coordinate 161,070,395 of NC_134455.1, read as the reverse complement.
TAAATACATTTTCAGAAAATTGAGTGTTACTTTTATAAAGTAATTCGTGATGTTTCAGTAATAATGTGTAAGTAACTAAAATACTTTTATTAATTTATTGCATTTACTCGTTGTGTCGTATTTAGAATTTTATTTGAGAATACTTTTAAACTAATTAAGATTCTTCAGATGTATAGATCATGTACTTAAATGTCGACGACGTTCCTTGTAGAGAAAATTAATAATTCACCGCATTAATTAAAAACAAAAAACAACCTACCATGTTGATTGTTGGTGATAAGATACAGGTTCCTGCTGCATAACTAACAAAACTAGCAACTGGACAAAACGTAATAAAAATAATGTTACTTTTTACAGATTTTTAAAGACATTTTCAAAAGCGGTTCGTACATTTCGATAAAACTTTTATTGTATTTTTTTCCGTTGCCAAGTAGAAGCAGTGTTTATAACATTGTTTCACTACAAAAAGCGGTACTTTAATTTGTTCCTTTGCTCAACCTGCTCCTAATTTTTTATGACATGTTAGGTTCATGAGGTACGACTTAGAGTCGCTTTCTCTGGAGGAGTGTTTTGCAGTCGAATAATACCTTTAAAGAACACAGTGAAGGTGTCACTTGCAAAGTTGATTGTCACCTGCATTTCGGTGGACTTACATATGATTTGCAACTGTATATTTAGATCAACGAAGAAGGCATTAGAAGCCGCGTAGAGGCTCCACTCGCGTAGAGCCTATCGCCTGGCACGGAATGCTGGTAACACTCAATGGTTGTATAATTTTCGTAAGTGACTTGTAACTCGTCTCAAGTCGCTTACATTCATTACGGTTGTGGAAGTTAACAATAAATGTTTTTTTTACGTTAAATGATTTAATTTAGCTGATATTTTTAGAACTTTGAAGTCTTTTTCATAAAATTACTGAAAAATAATAGTTTCTTTACATTTCATAAAAACTAACAATATTAAAATTGAATCGTTCAAACCTTTTTCATACAATTTTGATAAAGTTTTATCTAATATGTTTATTTTATGGATTACTTTTATCTCTTCAAATATTTTTATTATTTGCAAATAAATTTCGTAAAATTAATGAAGAAAATCACTTTCTATTTTAATACTTTTACCAATTTAAAAATGTTAGTCGGGTGATGACGCAGTGTTGAATTTTGTCTTCGCTAATCCATTCAAAAAAATGAAAGGGAAACGTTATTAAAATTAGAGTAGAACAAATTTTACACGATCTGATACATGCACTCCCATGCTCCTGTGTGTTTGTTCGTAACGGTGTCTGAAAATTAGCAAAACAATTTCTATTACCAGCGGGTAAAAAAAGGATTAATTTAAAGAAATCCTTTTAATTAATTCCCTTTCCAGGTTCTTAAACGTAAAAAAGTTCTTTCTTCTCATTTAAATGTCGGGAAAAAATTATTTTTTCTTAATGCTTAGAAAGAAATGCGATTGCAAATGAATTGCAGATGATATGGAGAATTCAAAATGAGGTCACTCTTTCAAAAACGCTGACGCGTTCTTAACACGGTTTAATCCACCGTAAAGATATTGTTTTATTTCTAAATCAGAATTTTTTATTTATTTAAATTAAAGAAATTTTCAGTTTTTACTTTAATATTCACAGATTGAGAATCTACGGTTTAGTTATAGCTTAGAAGTTTTATCCTTTCACTCCAGGTGAAATTAAAAACAAAAACGGTAATAGTTTTTTATAGAGTTTTAACCGTCTGTAATTAACGGTTTCATATGTTTCATTACTCTGTATGCAACATAATCTACAATGCTTTTATTTATTAACATAACAAAATAATTGTCAATTTTATTTATTATAGTAAAATGGTAACTTATTACGAAGTATTTGTTTATTTCATTGTCCTGTTGAAAAATCTTTCTTTGTGTGATAGATGCGATTGCGATATTTTATGTATTCTTTTGTTATTTGTATTTCATTTTTTTAATTCAGTGATTTTCGCACTGAAGTGTTGGCAGTTTTTTTTTGTAATTTTTTGAAATTATTTAGCCTAATTTTTATGGATATCAGTCACAGTTTTTTATATTTTCGTTTCTAATCTTTCCTTTAATCCTCTTCCCAACCACGTACCTAAAATATTAAACCATGCCAAACTATAGATATTTGTATTTCAATATCACAAGTATTAGTAAGTTTACTGCTAATGCTATATGTTTCGAAAAAAGTACGTTACAACAAAAATTTTAATTAATTGAATTTGAAGTTTATTAAAACCGATAATCGGACTGTACACCACAAAATATTGTGCGGTCTAGAATATCTGTTGTGAATCATATGTTTATTTGAATCTTTTAACATAATTAGGCGTTATGAAAGGAAAACTTTTTTTTTAAAAACAACTTACAAATTTTACAAACAACTCAACTTGATGGAAAAAATTGAGTTTTATACCCCATTAAAACCTCTTATTTTCTGTACAGTTTTGTGAGTTATAGTTTATTTAATTACAAGTAATCGATTAACTTGTACGATATACCGGAAATCTCCAGGTAATTATTACCACATTTTTTATTCAGGGTTCTTAAGGAACTCTATTCCTTGTTTGTTTAATCAGTTTAATTGCAGCTCGTTGTATTTGTGGACTGTCAGAACAAGAGTTTTTGTTAATTAGAGTTCGAGAAGAGAATAGGAGTGGCGGAAAGTATCCAGAAGCCAATAGCATTAAAATACGGAATGTTTAACTCAGTAGTGCTCCATCACTCAGTAGTTTATACTAAACACGTATTTTTGTTAAAATGTACATATTGGTGTGAGATGGGTAAAATAATGTAGAAGATGTCGGCAAAACTGAAGCTGGAGTGGGGAAAACTGTTTATTGCCTGCACGTTTGATTGTTGCCAGTCTGTGTCGAGCACTGGGTTTTGAACTAGGTTGTGTAATTGTGTGTTGTTTGTTAAAATTCAGTTAAATGTTGAAGAACGTGTATTTGTGATGGAAATACCTGTATGCGTGTTGGCAAAAATTCAGGGAGAAGTTTGAAAAGGAAGAACCAGTGAAAAGTGTTTTTCAGAAGTTAGTTAAAAGATGTCGTGAAACAGGTTTTAACGACTCAGGACATTAAAGAGGCAGTTAAAAGATCTCCACATAAATCATTGTGGAGACTAAGCCGGGTAAAGAACATTTCACTAGATTCAGCCAACACTGCAGTGAGGAGAATGCTGAAATTTTATCCATTGTAATGTATCGAATGCAGGTTTTCCATGAGTTAATTAATGCTGATTATGCTAAAAAGGTTCACTACTTTCAATGGTTCAAGAACTTCATTAGAGGAACATTGGCATTTAGGTGTGTTTTACACCGATTGAGCGTGATTTCACCTTGGTGGGTATGTTACTAATCAGGTCTACCGAGCCTGGGGTACCGAAAACCCGCATATTTTCTTCAAATCTCTCCTACACCCACAAAAAGTAGGCGTGTAGTGTGCGGTTTCAAGTCGACGAATAATAATAGCCTTGTTATTTTTTAAAATCTTTGAATGATGCGGTCTTGCAAGAAATTATTCAACAGTTCATTGTCTTATTCCAAGAGGATGAGGATGACTGCTGATTGCTACTGGATGTTTTCGGTGAAAGTATCATTTCTAAAGATTGTGGGCACTGAGATCCCCTGATCTGACTTGTCCAAACTCCTTTCTGTGGGGTTTTTTGAAAGAAATTGTTTGTAGGAGTAATCCACATACCCTGAAGGAACTGAAGGCAAATTTTACTAATGCCATCCAGGAAATAGACAGGTACAGCTAACGTGAGTAGCCAGGAACATGGTCAAACGTATCGACAAGTACATAGAAGTAGATGGACATCATTTTCAAAACCTTCTATAAATTATTATGCCTGTGTTTGGCAATACATTATTTTTTACAGAGTAAACTCAATGATGGAGTCTCTCTAAAGTTAAACACTCTGTATAATGGGTTCAACCGGGTCCCAATTATCCAACTTCCTGCCTGAAATGGGTTGGCAGCGCTACCGTCTGTGTTGCTCCGTTAGAAATCAGTACCAGCGTATTAACATTCGACAATAATTAATATTAAGTCTTTCCCCTTTAAGGAATTTATTGTATGAAATTGAAAATATTCTTCTAGCAATACCCATAAATTATGTCTATTATTGGTAATAAATATACTTAGGTATGAAATACCTAAACGCATTTGAATGTAAAACACATTGTAATACAAATCATTACCTATTCCATTTCTCTGACTCATGACTGTTAACATTTTATTCACATACGCGGCACGCGCGGGGTATTATTTAGCCACCTTGTAGAAATTCGATTTGAAGTTTTTTTGCGCTTTAATTTACATAAAATTTTCATTTATATTTTTAATAGATTCATTAAACTTTGTTGAATACACTTTAGCTCAAAATGTTATAGATTACACTCCAGATTTTGAAGGTTATACGATATATTTAAACCTTTCAGATGAATATTCTTAAATCCACAATATTTGTGTTAGTTTCCAAATATATGTTAACAAAATCGACTAGCGAACACGATAAGGAACAAATGAACTCTATCGAGGTACAACTAATGGTTAGTACGCGAGAAACGGCACAACACGGTAATATAATCAAATTCTTTGATTATTACGTGCTTAACGCAACCAAATGTTTGGTTATTGTTACTGAAACATTTAATTAATAATATCAATTATTCATATTTTAATCGTTATTGCTAAAGATTCTTACCAAATAGTTTAGTTTAATTTCATACTATAATTTCGAACCAGATTATTCCGGATCGAGAAAAAACTAAAACTATTTCTTAGAAATAAACAGTAAATGGTTTTATTAACCGAATAAAATTATTAAAAATACCGATATAATTTTTTTAATTAATTTAACGGATTCGCGTTTTTATGTGTAATAGATGGAAAAAAATTACTCGTAAATTTGCCCTTTTCATTTAACGCAGTTTCAAGATAACTTCGTTAAAAAATTATATTTAAAAATAAAATGTTTTTAATTGTATTTAAGAACAGAATTTATGTCATTTAAGTATTTTAAACATTATTTCCGTGGCCGGTTACAGTATGTTGTCCTACATGATTTCATAATTTCCGTAAACAGCGGATTGAATAAATGGCTGTAAAAGAAAGAATTGACATTAAAACCGGCAGGAATCTCAAATTATTTGTTTAAAAAAAGGAATACAATCTCTTCACGTAAGAACGGATATAGTACAAAACTTGTGCTTGTCCAACTATCTGACTGTTTTTGAACCACTGTGAACACTATTAAGAGCTGTTTTTTTTTTTTGAACAGTCTCAATTCAAAATCTATTAGCGATTTGAAATAATGTTTCTTGTTGAAATTTTTTAAGTTTTTTTTTTTAACTCTTATAGCATTAAATCTTTTGGTAAAATTCACCCTGAGCAGTAAATAAAAAAAAAATCTATTCGTTTAGACTGAACCGCGCTTCCTTCTCATCTTATTAGAAGAATTTTGAAAGATAACATTTGATTACTCTAACTCAACATTTTCGCGAAACGTAAAAGAGTTCTAGGATTAACATTATATTCTAGGTGTAGAATTCTCATTCCAAATTTCATTCATTCCAATATCACGGTTTTAAAAAAATACCTCGCTATCAAATTCCGTGATAGAATTTTGGGTATGCCTGTTTGCATTTTGTAAAAAAATTATATGAGTAATTTTCCTGTTTCATAATAAATACTGCTGTTATCATTTACAACCAGCAGAAATAATTTAAAAAATTAAATAAATCGAATAAGATTTATTTTAATGAACGAGTTTGATATCGGGTAATGCAAAAATGCTATCTACTTACGACTTAAGATTTTGTTTAATATGTTGATATTGTATTAATATATTATGTTATATAGTTAATATATATTTATGTATTATGTTAAATATTATTTTATATATTTAGAAACAAGTTACTAGGTAACTATTCGTGTATACTTAATTTTTAATTTATTAAAATGATCCTTGGGTAATATTACAGTTTTTTTTTTTTTAGTAACCTGATGGTTACTGGGTTATTCCAGTACTGTGCGTAATAAATTTCATCTCATAATGTAAGAGAATATTGCTTAGCGTGACATCAGTTGTATAAAGAGAGGTCATTAACATTCTACACTGCATTACTATTTAGCTGTGGTTCTGTTTTAGTTTGTAACGTGTGCTATAAAAGTGGGCAATCTCTGTGTCTGGTAATTCCAACTCAACGTTGATCGCCCGCGCCAACTTTTTTTTTTATCGGGGCAGCCTTGGTATTATTGTACCATAGTATTCCCGCTAACTGCACACATAAATAACCGAGGTAAATCCGTGATCGTAAAACTGCTTGTGTTCTTAACAGAAACGACACGGTTTACTGACATCGCCGAGTGGAACAGACGATTTTGGAAATAAAACATCTTACTTGTTAGCCTTCACCTCTATTATGCATTATTCATTCATCTATTTTTCACATTCTTTGTCCATTAAACTTTACTAAAACATCATTGAATATTAGCGTTTTCATTTTAGTGTTTTTATTTATTTTAGAAATTTTACTTATACCCAATTATTTTATTTTTGTAATTGAATATTTCCCGTTTTTTCCGTTAATTTTTAATTAATGTTACTTGATTTTACGTGGAATAATGATACTGCTTATTTTCATTTGATTTCAGATAAACTGGTGGTCATTGTAATTGTATTATTCACAAGTGTGATACATTTTGTGATAAACTATTACATTTTTTTTTTTGTAAACTGTGCATGTCAGGTGTGACGACAGGCTCGAGTGGTAAAAATCCTTAGAAAAAACTCAGTAAGGGTGCCTAGTTCTAGCGTATGTTTGTCAGGAATTTTAAACGTGAGAGCTCCTTAAGAAAATTAAACGTGCCATTTACTAGTAGTCGTCTCAATTTACAAAGTAAGGAATAAAGAGATTGAAGAATTTCTGTATGAATATGTATCGTTTAACTTTCACAGAAAAATCAAGAATTGACCAGTTTGAAGTGATGAAATAGAGTTGTTGCACTCCGTCGTAGATGTGGCCCTATCATAGTAAACATAACTGAAAAAACTGGAGCAGTGGAAAGAATTCATTGAGGAACTGTTAGAAGATAAAAGAAAGGGCAGAACATATTACCGTTTTTGTCAAGAAGAAATGGAACCCGATATTACCAAGGAAAATGTTTATGCCTTGAAAAGTATAAAAAAATGGAAAGACCCAGGAGCCTGATGAACTTTCCATAGTCGTCCCATAGATTATCAGTGAGAGTTGAAACGGCATCTTGGTGAAATTGTTTAATAAAATATAAACTGAGTTGGAAACATTCCCAGAGTCTGGTTTGTGTTTGTTATCATGTGCTTTTAAAAAGATTGAAAACCAAGGAATGTACTAATCATTATTTATTAGCTTTATTTGTCGCACGGTGAAATTTTTTCTGAAAATAACCATAATAAATTCATCAAAAACATGAAATGGATTTAAGTGCGACACCTTGTAGGGGTTAGGAGTTTAGGAGGCTTTTATATTTAATGTGTCGATCCAAAGATGTTTTGATGTTAACAGGATGTATTTGTGCGTTTTATTCATAATAACAACGCATTCGGCATAAGACAGACAATTTCTGTCTGTCTTATGACAAACTTATGTTTTTCTTTGCAATGAAACATCTGGGTTACTGAGATTTTCGATCATTTCGAGTTTATATCGTAACCAATAGGTGACAATATACACCGACAATCATTTATCAGGGAAAGTAGAAAATCAGAAGAGGAGAGTAGAAATTTCCTTGACGGAGAAATATCCGGAATTAAAGTTAATGGAATATACGATATGCCGACGATACTGTTATTTTGACGGGATGTATTGAGGATCCCCAGAGATTGATAAACAGAGTGGTCGAGTTCATTGATAAGTATAGAATATCTTTGAATGTCAGCAAGACTGAATTCACACGAATATCGAAGAGGCTTAGTGATAAAGAGTCTGTCATAATAAATGGAAGTAATATTCCACGAGTTGAGAAATCCGCTTACTGTATCTCTAAAATTAAAACAAGCAATGAGAAAGCGTGAGTAAAATTTATTAAGATGAAAAAAGTATTATGTTGCAGGGATTTGAGCTTGAATTTAAAAATTCGTTTGGTGAGATGCTACTTCTTCACTGATCAGTTTATAATATGAAGGCTTATATCCTGAACTCAGCATTTCCTGGAAAGCTTCAGGCATTTAAAATTTGAGTTTCTTTATTTTGAAAAGAAAAAAAATGTTTGTTCGTTTTAATAAATATAATCTATATTCATGTGAGTTTATATATAAAGTTGAGTTCTTTTATATAAAGAAGTTACAAATCAAATATTCATCTACTAGGATATAAACCATAATTTCCTTTTAACAACTTGGGATCTCAAAAACGTATATTTATATTTTTTAACTTATTAAATTGTTTATTGGTTATTTCTTCCTTCCTTTTTCCTGTTTAGCCTCCGAGAATTACTCTCACTTATTACTTCAGAGGATGAATGAGGATGATATGTGTGAGTGTAAATGAAGTGTAGCCTTGTTCGATCATTCCTAAGATGTGTGGTTAATTGAAACCCAATCACCAAAGAACACCGGTATCTACGATCTAGTATTCAAATTTGTTATTTCTTGATACATTCTGCATAAAGTTATTCATGTTATCCGGTACTTGAATATCTAGATTAAGCAAAGTTATATTGATGCCTTTTCCGAATTTTTTTATTTCTATGAAGTAAAAGAGGAAAAACGCTGCAAGAAATTTATGATAAAATATAGACTTTTTACTGAACCTTAACTATATATTCCTGTTGTGCATTTTCATGTATTAAAAGGTGTCCCTTCCATTATACTATTACTTATCGCTGCTGTTAACGGTAGTTCATCGAGAAATTCCAGTTTGAAATATGTGACGTGAAACTTTTCTAAAGTTTAGTCTTTACAAATCTCCAAAATAAACTATTGAATGTGTAGAAATATATAATGATCAGTTAAGAAATTGTACCTTTAATAATTGTAATAATATGTTAATAAAATTGCAGACGATTACAGTTATCGAAAACATTAATGATTGATTACATGTACAAAAAACTTTTTGTTATCTCTGCTAATACTTGAGGTTACATTGTCCTGTTATTATAACTCGGGCAAATATTTTACGTAGAGCACATTAGCCGCAGTACCTGTTGCTATTGTAATTAATTAAATAAATCAAAGGATAAACAGGAGATAAAACGTTTTGTTTTCCGTTGCCAGCCAATTCGGCAACATACACTATCCTAGATTCATCAAAGAACTACCCAACGTTCTTGTTCGTGGTGGTAATTAATATTGTAGAACGCAACCCCACGTTTGTAAATTTATGATTTAATGTGATAAGCGATTTTTTGGAAACAATTTACATATTTCTATTCATTGAAGCGTATTTTTCAAGACTACTTTTATAAATATTTCTACAGGATTTCTGAATTCGACAGGATTGCTATTACACTGAATTCGCTGAAGATAATTTTTTTTTGTTGAGATTATAGCAGCTGTAAAAAGCCTACTGCGAATATTTATAATAAATATACCGGGTTAGCATGAAAGAGTGCTACTTCAAGGAAGAAGACACGTATAATTACAATATGGGATGGGAGGTTTTTATTATGTTTTCGTATAGTTTAAACTATGTAATATTTTGGACCCTGCAATTAAACACCTCGGTTTGATGTACAGCTTGCTTTCTCAACTAAGATGTTCTGTAAATGTTGTGTGGGATTGAACAGATTGGTTTTTGTATCGGTTTAAATATCGGATGCCAAATGAATACAAGTAGATATTTTTTTCAGTCGTTTGTGGCAGTTTGATGAGGCCTGTTTTCAGTTACATAGTTTTGTTAATCGTTTATTTAGACAATTACAGTCACTTAAGTTGGTCTATGGAAGCAAGTGTAAAATATAATTTTACAGTTATAGGACTTTTGTATAACTGGGTTATAATATTACAGCCACATAGTTGATGTTAAATCTAAAGGCTGGTCCTCCCTACAAGCTGCCTCTACTTGCCTACTCTACACCACTCCTATAACCCGGCATGCGGAAGACGTGCTGTTGGTTGCCACAAAAGTAGTGCGTGCGTGCTATTTAAAAAAACAATTTTCGTAAATAACTGTGCCACGTCAAAGAAAATCATGACGTAATAATCTATAATGAACAAACAACTCATTTCATTTTTTTGTATGACGTTATTGTTAGTTGCTGTTTATTTATTGCAAAACCTTAGTTTAACATGCTTGAAAAAAAACCATTACTTTCAAGAAGTAAATAAATAAATTACTTCATATACATCTTGAACAAAATATTATGAGTAAATAATTTTATCTGTAATAAAAAATTACAAGAAAATATTTTGTTACTAAAATAGTGGTGTCATTTGGTTTGCTTGGTATTTCTCCTGCCACCACCCCATTCGGTCGTCCTAAAGCATAAGACCGAATGTCTGTGCCACAAACAGCAACTGAGCCTCGAACAGTTTAGCGACCAGTATCCTAAATAGCTCCTAGAGCTTACCTAACAGCGTGAGCGGACTAACCGCGTTGCTATACACCACCGGCTTACATGTCCAACCGCTCACTTGCCATATATTTTCTAAAATGGGTGGGCGCACCCGTCAACTACTAAAAATATATATGACATCCATAAATTAAAATTTTCGTCTAGATAGCAATTCGCTACCACGCTAGGACACTGAATGCCAGCAAGTACCTATCTACCATATTAAAGCGCTTGGAGCCTTAATTGGCTGGTAGTCAGCCATATATATCTCTAGATTAGCTTTACATAGCAGTGCGGTAGGAGTCTTTTCTCTTAGGTAAATTACTGATGTCGGTTGAACAAAGCAATCGCATCAAGGAACTCCCACACTGTCCGACAGTGCGGCTCTCGCCGCTTGTGAATGGCTAATTCCGTTTGACCTCTTAAGTTCCAGGTGGCCAGGTCTCTAGCCCCCCAAGAGCAAGGCAGTTAAACATCACGTGTTTATTTGACTGTACTTCCCCGCAGACGCATGGCTCATCAGTTGCCAGACGGAACCGAAACAGATACTGGTTCAAGTTAACGTGGTTGATTAGCACCTGGACACCCGTTGCCCGTAAAAACGAGCTCGAGGCATACCATCCCTCAGATCCAGTCATAGTGATGTCATAACTAGATAAGGTGCAAGTCATTGAAAATTAATTGATGTAACGTTTTAAAAACATTACTTTGGCTGCTGGTGTGAGGAGAAGTCGCCGAGTGATGTTAAGAGCAGTGGAGGAGATGCCATAGTATTCTATGACCCGCCTACATACATAGATACACTATAGCAGTAATTATCAAACTTATTTCTTTTACCGCCCCCTATGAAAATCAATTATTTTTCAGCGCCCCCCATTTTTTATACACCCCTAAAACTTAAAAACCACAATTTCATTACTTTAATTAATTTAGTTATATTAGTCGGTTCTGATGTTTAAACTTACATTCTAAACTAGAAATTTTTACCAGTGAGAGCAAATAAAACCCAACTTTATAATATTAATAATATATTTTAATCAAATTAAAAGAAACAATATAAATATGTAATCAGTTTTCGTTTTTATACTAATCTAATGAGATGGATGAATTTGATGATATTTAATAAGTTTGTTGATATCAGGTTCGATTTTACTCAAAAACAGTCGTAAGTCGCCGCGTTTGGTAACTTGCAAATGATTTCTCTTTTTAGTAAGCAGCGTTGTCACAGCGCTAAATCCACGTTCACACAAATATGACGATGGGAATGCTTCAAAAAATCGTTCAACGATAGACCACAATCCAGGGTACAACTGCGGAATTGACTTTTGTAGCCAAAATTGTTGGTAGCCATTTTTGTATTTGATTTTTATTTCCTCGTTCGTTGTCAGTTCTATAAGTTCTTCTTCCAACTGGGGTGATATTGCTATGTTGACATTTGAAAAAGGATCTAACACCCAGTCTGGTATTTCCAATTTTAAGTACGATATGAAGCCTTTTTGACACCCCGTCATAGCTGGAGCACCATCTGTAGGAGCTGATATAATATTCTTCAACGGAATTCCTTTTTCATCACAAAACTTTTCCAGTGTTTTAAATACGGTTTCTCCTTTCGTGTCTGTCTCTAAATTTCTAGCAAATAAAAGTTCTTGACATATTTTTTCATCTTTAATAAATCTCACGTAAGACAACAACAATGCTTCATTAGTTTGTAAAGTGGACTCATCCAACTGAATTGAAAATTTACTAGTCTTCAGATGATTGCACAATGACTTTTCAATGTTTTCAGCCATTTCATCAATTCGTCTTTGGACAGAACTATTGCTCAAAGGAATTTTTCGAATTATATCTGCCGCCGGTTTATTGGGCACAGTAGTTATAACTTCTTTTATCGCCGGCAAAATTAACCTTTCTCCGATGGTGTGTGGTTTACCTGTTTGAGCAATTAACAGAGAGATATTGTATGAAGCTCGAAGTCCGTCATCGTCTTGATTAGCAGCCATCGAAAAAAGTTTCGATACACTTGGCTGAGCATTATGCTTCTTTTCCAGATCTTGAAAATGGCTACATTTTTATCCTTCTTATCCGGATGCATTTTATTCAAATGATCTTGAAGTCTTGAAGGCTTCATCGCTTCGTTTGAAAATGTTTTTGAACAAAGAAGGCACAAAGGCAAAGATGGGTTTGTCGAATTTTCTATGAATCCATATTTAATATATTCTACACTGTATTGCCGTTTCTTCTTTTTTGCTTCCGACATGGCTTTGTTTTCAAAAATATGTAAATAAAGTGTTGAACTTAAATACTTGTTTAAAGATAGCGCGCGAAACCACAAATGAAAATATAAGAAAAATTACGAGCTTTTATATATGATTTAAATACAGCAAGTAACGACAGGAATAAGACAAACACGCACAAACTCGTTTATCTCTTTCGACGCACAATCGTACTGAGCAAGTATCGATGAACCAGCCGATTTCTACCGGATTGCACCAATCAGAATACCAAAATACATTGCTATTTTATTGTACTATTATTGTACTAATTTATTAGAACGAAACTATTTTTGTTGAATATCTTTCTCATTTATATAAGATAAGATTCTCATTATAAGATAATTAAAATTTTATATTTCGACTAGTAAATAATACTTCAAACAATAATAACTTATTTAACTACGGAAAATAAATTAATATCATTTCGTATTATAGATAAATATGGATAATTTTTCATAGAATTTTAGTTTACGATTTATAACTGGTTCAAATAAAAACCGCCGCCTAAGCCAGCGTTTTTATTATTTGTAATATTTAATATTTATAATATATAGAAATAGTAAACGATGTTTACAATAAGTGAACTGTTAAGGCTTACTATACTATTTGACACTGGACGGTAATGGGTTAATTTTAAAAAAATTTTGTAACAACTTTTTGAACAATAATTATATACGTATTTCCATTTTATATAAAAATGATGATTCTTACATCAGTAATTTCTTATAAAATGCTAGGAAAATATTGTAATATGCACTTATGTTAAAAACAAGAAAGAAAGAAAAGAAAACTTCAATTTATGTTAGTTTACGTATGTATAATATTTTAAAACTCTGCATGGTAGTTTTTTCCTAATGTTTAAAATAGTTTCTGGTGCAATGTAATTAAGATAAAATTGCTCTAATTTTTTAACTATCATCGATCATGTTCCTTTATCCGCAGAAACTTGTTACAACTTGATTGCGTACGGTGTGCGGGGTATCCTACGAAATCTATGTTAAGTATTTTAAGTTTTTATAACATCATACAGGGTAGAAATATAAACTAATTATTCGTTATTGTGTAGTAGGTGGATTTTAATTTTAGTGAAATTAAAAATACTATATAAAGTAAATGAAATTACAAATTATACATCGCCCCCCTAACCCACATCAACGCCCCCCCATTTTTTCTGGGCCCCTTAACGCCTTCAATAAGCCTTAACGCCTAAAATAATACGTCTTCCATTATTAAAACAGTCACGATAGTTTAACATCTCGGATTAGTTTTACATTAGAATTGATATTATGGCAGAGAAGATACCAACTATATATCTTTATGTAACAATTTTCTAAGGAGTTCTTTAAGAGTAAAGTTTATTATCACTCTTAAGAATTTATTAGGTTAGATTAGTAGGAACCCACGGCTTCGCACGCGAACTATGATTGTTATATCAATTTTCGAATTTATAAATCGCTAATAGTACATTTAAAATATTTCTTATTGTGATTTATGAATATCAAAAGTATGAAATAATAGATTCATCATGCATGTGTCCTCGATGCGTAAAATCAGTATTTGATCAGTTTTTAAATATTTATAAACGTGCAGTAACACGATTCTTATAAATAGAGAGATTTTTATTACGACAGGTTAATGCAAATAGTGTTTTTACATACATTTTTACACCACCGCGTTGCGTTATAAACTACGTTTTTGGTTCTTCCGTTATTATAGCAAATAAAGGGCTCGCCGCTCTTGCTTATGGAAAACATGTCGCATACAATTACCCATGGGAAAAGGAAGCAGCTCGTAAATCTACACCAGCTGTACGTAAAGTTTGACCTTGTGACTTATTGATGATCATTTCAAAACAAATATTTATTGGAAACTGAAGTCTTTAAAATTGAAACGGAAAGTTATTAGGTATATTTGGAATTTTAGGGATTAATACAGTTTCTCCTTTATCACAGCCTGTTAAGATGCTTCAGTGATGTTATTTTAGAAATCTAACTTTCAAGCGAGTTCCATTACGTAACTGTGGTGGCTTCAGATTTCTTACGTGTATAATTGGAACACCTACTTTTAATTTTAATGTGTGAGCCGGTAATCCTGATACCGATAAAGAATTCAAAAACTCAGTTGTGTAATGAACTGCATCCTTTTCGCTCAAAACTGTATTAATGAGTTGTATGTTTTTTCGTCTCCTGAAAAATTCTTGCATTATGCAGCTATTTATGTCATCTACGTGTTCATTTCTTGGTGTTAGCATCACACGCTCACACAATCACTCATCATCGTGCAAATTTGTAGACTCATCGAGTCCGTAAATTTTTTCGATCAACTCCGCCATTGAAGAAACTGTACGACATAATAAATGCGACAGAAGAGCGGATTGAGTATTGCGGCGCATTCTCGGTCTCGGACTAATTGTGGGCGTGTCAAGACGGTAAGTGATATACTACAAATTTTAAATCCGACTCTTTTTAACATGTCGTTACCAAACAAAGTGGAAAACCTTCCGCTCAGCGCCTGCTATAAGCTTGCAAAGTTTCATTTAAATCGGTTCTGTTGATTCTTAGATTAACGTGGACAAAAAAAAGTATTAATATTTATTAGTGTACAAGTAATTATAATCGTAACGCGGTAGTCTCCCATGCGTGATGTGAGGAATGTCGCTCAGTAAGGAACATATGTATATGACCAGATAATTGTTTTGTTTTTTTTAACATGCCATGGTGAACCTATATGCAACTTTAGAAAATAGATATATAACTATACGACTTTTCTGATAAACTTCTGTGTTATAAGCTCTCTATATAAGTTTAAGTTGTAGCTGATTTTATAGATTTTTAAAACTATTTTCAGAAAAATCATGATAGATTCTTACAATTTATTTAATTATCTTACTTGCTCGGTATGACGTTTACAAGGAAGCTGGTTACCTGCAAATCTCTAAAGTTTTTTTATTTTATAAAAGAAGGAGAATATGATGAAACCTGTAATTAAAGCCTGTTTAGTATTGTGTCTGTACTAAACAGACTTTTTGAAACTATCGTGATCGATGAGGCATTTTAATAATTATAATCTCTCGTTATCAACAACAGTTCGTGTTTCGGCCGAAATTATCCATTCTGCAGGCAATTTTGTACCTTGTGAAGAAGAGCGTTGACGCTTTTAAATATAAGTACTATAGTATGTTGATAATCTGTTATCTCACAGATTTTCGACAGCGTTTACTCATAACATAATGAAATTAACCTTTATGAGATTAAAAAATAATGAATTAAATTTGATTTAAAATTTCTTTAATAACTGTCAGCAACTTGATTTAACAACAATAAAATTTTAGACTTATAAAAAAAAGATACTTTTGACATACCGTAGTTAAACACACACTAGGATACATATAAAGCGAATATATGAGTATGCGTATATATTCTCTTTTTAATATGAAGTACCGGGTACTCGTGTGCCGGGGACAACATCTTGATTATAAACAAACTACACATTATATAAAAAATAATTTACCGAAATTGAATTGGATTGGATTGGAATGGATATTTTCATTTTCCTTGTTCTATGGAATAGGAGATTTCTTGTTATCGGAGGAGACTCAGTTGTCGAGAATTTAGCAGTCGGTTTTAAATTGTTGAAAGGGCTGATAAATTTGTCCTTAGCGAGAAGGTACCAGACCGCCATGCGTTAAACGTCTTGGATCTTAATCGTATTTTGGATATCCAATCGATCTCATATCAATTGGATCTCAGAATCGATTCTTGGATCTCGCGATTTAACTTTTTAAATTTCTATCGAAGATGTCGCTATCTTATCTTCTATTCTGTCTGAAGCGAATTAAGACGTAAATTACAAGAACTGATTCGTTTAAATTACTTCCGGAATGGATCGTTTCAAAATCACTCGTACTACGGACTCTGTCTTTTGGGACACGTAGGTTTCGAGTTGTAAAGCTCAACAATCATCGAGAGAAATGCTAAAAACTTTTTACCGAGCTTCAGATTCTTATAGTATGTATAATATAATATTTGTTAGAAAAATTGCCGTTAAATTTCAATGTCTGAAATTCACGATGTACAAACATCGAACTCTAAAATTATTTTCCTCTTTCGATACTTAGTATAAATAAAAAAAGTTTAAATAGTTGTTTTATCAACGGTTTTAGTATGTTCCAATAAATTTCCTTCCTCTACCAAAAATGGGCCTCTGATGTATTAAAAAAAAAATGTACGAATGTCGTTTAAGGCCTTTTTATTTGGTCGGTGAGTTCTTCAGTCACGATTGTAAAATTAATTTTTAAACCTGTACCTTTTTTATTTTCTGTTTAAATAATTTATCGGAATCTGTGTTACTAAATTTTATCGTTTTCGTAGCAACATTTTAGTATAATTATGATGTTTTATTTTTTTAATTTAACGGTTTAATTCGACGATTTCATTGTAGTATTTGTAACTTGAATCAATTTTATTTTTTAAATCGCTGATATCAAATTACATTTGATAAAATTAAATTATTTATTATTTTTTTACTCTGGTAAGAGGTATAACTCAAGACTCGTGGCGACATTGATTTATGGGATATTTGCTGTAACTAAGTGCTTAAATGTATTACTGATTATTAAAATAACATTTATTAAATTTAGCTAAATCTATTGTTTGTAAAAGTTGTAAAAAAGGATTTAGTAAGTTATTATTATTGTTAATACAGTACATCCCCGCTATAACGCGGCTCGATATACCGTAGATACGGATTTAACGCGGATTATTACCTGTCCCCCAAAAAATATTTGAATAATTGAAAAAATATCGTATCTTCCGCACTTAATTTGTTTGTAATTACACATTATACTGTGTCGACTTTTTCTATTAAACCGTTATTGCTTGATTTTTTGCCTATTTTTTTAATTGATCCCCTTTGTGATTTAAAATTTACTTCTCGAAATAACGCAGTTAGCCTATAATGCGGGTGTCACGTAAGTCCCCCGATAGCCACGTTACAGCGGGGTTACGCTGTGTATATTTGAATTACAGTTGATTATTGTGAATTGTTTCTACCGGGCTTCATGTGATTGTTGACAAGAGTAAAATTTCTGTTTTAATTGCAGGCTATCAACGCCGATTACGGTTTTATGGTTATCATATTTTGCAGTTTGTGGAATTCATGAAACGACTAAAGTAAAGATTTAGTCACTAGAAACATAATTTATATTTTTTAATGTTTTATCATTCTTTTTTTTTTCATTATTTACTATTTTTTATAAATTATAACATTTCTACTTTTGAAGTGCTATTTGCTGTAAGAGGAAGCTGTATGTCCTTGATAAACGAGAACATAAAGTAAAAAGTACTGCGTCGGTTGCGACTGAGACCAGTTCTGTTGTCAATCAAGGATTTATACGTTGACAGTTGATTACGTGCTTGTGAATTAAATGATCTAATGCGTTATAAACTAGGATGAAAGATGGAACAGATGAGTGACATTATTTTCTTTTTAAACGCGTTCTTGTGAAGCTAAATGCAAGCGGTTTTAAAGTATTGTACACTATGGTACATACATGATTTAGAACGGTTAAAGACAGAATAGTAACATCTTGTTACTTATTGTGTCTTTTGTAGCTTAAAAAAAAAAAAGTTTGAATTTAGTTGAATTTTCGATTATTTGCTTGATGTATGAGTTAATCCCTTGACTGCTTTTGTGTTTTGTGTTTTGCATTTTTATTATTAAAACCTTTTTTGAAAGTTATACGCCCGACAAAATATATAATTTTTTTAAATTATACTTTTACAAAATAAAAAATATGTTTTTTTTTAATAAATGTTATTTATAAATGTACAAGTTGAACTACCTTGTGTTTATTCAATAGACTAATCTATTTATTATCTAGAAGGAATTCTCGATCAAAATTCCAAAAAAATTATTGCTTACGAAAATCTTTTAATAATTTCTTTAATTCACGTTCCTCTAAAATGTTTTACTAAAATTCATATACAGAAAACAAAAAAAAAACTTTCTCGCAAAACGGGGGAATAATTTCGAATGAAATTTAAAAAAATATTTTTACGAAAATTGCTCAAAATTTTGTTTCATGCTTCAAATATGTCTAAAATGCATTCTTAGCAAATTAAGACAATTATGAAATAGATAAGAAGTAAACCTCAACAATCGTTACGCAGTTTGCAGGTGGAACCCTATTTTCCGTTCGAAATAAAAAGAAAATTTGAATAAGTTTCAAATTTTATTTGTTTTGCTAAAATATACCTGAGCGCATAAATTATTTAAGATGTTTTACCAAAATGAGGGCGAATTCAATGTTTTATCTTAATTATCCTTGTAGATTATATCGTAGCGAGTAGATGTTAAAAAAAAATATATATTTTTTGTTAAGAGGGAATTTCCATCGGTAAATATTTAAAGTTAAGAAATAGCCAAGATTACAATCGTCTAAATTGTCTTTTTAAATTAATTTATGTCGTTCATTCGTAATTCCGTTCAGACTGTAAAATAAAGACGATTCGAGCTAATGAGATAAAGCTAAATGAGATATTGAAATTGAAAATCATTGAGGGAAAAGACCTATGTTTAGTTATGCCTGAAACGTAAAGATTTCATTTTAAAAAACACAAAAATTTTCAGATGTAACTTTAATCATATATGAAGTTATATTCTCGTAGAAAAAGCACTGCGAAAAGTTACTTCAGAGACTTGAAGGTATCTACTCGTATTTATTCAGTGAATAAACAGGTTCGTGACAGCAGTTTACCCAGTTATAATAAATGATACGGTTAAAAGATTTGCGTCAATCTCTTTCCATAACTGATGTGGGCTATATTATCGAACCTAATATCACCTCAGAGATTTGTTAGCTTTATTCATTATTTAAACTTAGAAACGAGCTTACGCAAATTATCCAAAGATTAAAATATGTGCATAAAGTAATAGTATAATAATTAAAATATAAAAAAATGGTACTCTCTGTCAGTATCTAACCGGTACAGAAATTTAAATACCACGCTAACAGAGAAGATTTCATACCTCTTCTTCAACTTATAATCTGAGTTATACGGTCAGTTAGTTTGCTTTTCCACATTTATTATAATTTTATAAAAATTGAAAAAGTTTTAATTCCCTTCAAAATAATATATGGCTTAGGTTTCCCCCCAAAAGTTAAAATAGTTTCAATTATTTTTTCGTTGAATTCCCCTCAAAATAATATATGGCTTAGGTTTCCCCCCAAGAGTTAAAATAGTTTCAATTATTTTTTCGTTGAAATCTGTTTGTTCTTTCTTGCATATTGCTCGAATTAACAAATGTAAATTTAAACATTTTAAACACAAATGCTCTAACTTATTTCACTTAGGTATAAACGCATATACTTTGGAGTGTTAAGAAATTGTACTCTTATCAGAGCTGGGATCCGAAAACGGATCCCAGCTCTAGTAGAAGCACATTAGACTGTACTCATGTTTTAATTTGGAGTGAAAATTCCGGCTATGTTTGCAGATAAGTATATAAATATAAAGTGGTACACAAGTATAAACGCCCAAAAGCCCAGAAGCTTTCACGATGGCAGAATTTAGATACGGAGCCCAGGAAGAGATTTGATTTCACGAGATGTCACAGGATGTTTTGTTTGCTGAGAGATTCGGGCTATGGAATTTAATCCTGGTTAATCATTCCTTCAAACATCAACAGGATGTTTCCTTTTTCAAGTTTTAATTCAACTTTATTTGCTGGAACACAGATATTCTTCGAAGAAGTTTTTTGAATCATCAATCTTTATTTTCTTCACTTCCAAATTATGAAAATTCTTTAGAACTGTCCCTCGGTTTCTCAATTTTATTCCCGTTATCATCACATCAGTCCATTCCGTCAGAAAGTTATTCTATTCCTCATATTCTTCAATTACCAGCAGTCACACTGTTGAAGACTTTAAACAATTCGATTTTCTTCTTGTCAGAATAGCTTTAGGGAATTCTCCCGAGCTTTCAATTTAATACGTTTATTTCCTTTAAATTAACAGTACTTTTCTATTTATAATATATATATTGTTTAGCATTTTACTTAATTGAGCAATGCTTACTCTCTTCCGGAAGGCATGATAGTACTGCTGGATAATTTTTCTCAAAAATAGCTTTTAAAATTTCGTTCTTTTGGCAAAATACTAGATATTTTTGACTACTGTAAAATAACTGGATATTCGGAAATGATTATATAAGCGAATCCCTGTCAAATTTTCTTTCAATTTGGTCTCTTCATCGCTCGTTGATGACCTTAATGCGAGCTGTTCAAGAGAAAATCTTCAGATGATATAACGAGAATACACAGAACGTTTGTGGTAAAGACCAAGACCAGCTGTTGGAGGAAATAGCCGAAACTAGTTATTACTTAATCCTAGTAATTGGTACGCCTAGAACTACTTCGCTATTACGAAATTCCGTATGAGCTTTGAAATTGGTATTTAGTAGTACTTCATGCAAGTAAGATCTTTTAATTGAACTGGTTCATATGAATACTTTTCAAGTCTAGTCGTTACTTGAATGAAGTTACTTCGTTTTATTCACTTCACTCACACCCTGACTCCCACAGGGGGAAGACAACCGCCTTGTGACGATCCCGGTTGCCACACCGCCCACTCCGTTCCTAATCCTGTTGGGCTTAGAGGTTAATAGAGGCCCATATCAAGTTTAGAGGGTTTTAGACCCTCTAAACACAGTCATCATCACAGTCACTAAAAATATTCATAAAGATAAAAAACATTTTACATCGTTATTTAGTCGTAAAAATATAAATTAAGTCCTCTACTCGGGATATAAACTGCCATACAGGTTTTTCTTTTTAGTTCACATTTTTTAAGCGTTTTTCGGTTCAATTGTATTAATAATATTAAATAAATATTAAATTTTGCAAATTCTGCTTACTGATAATTCAATGTAGAATGAAAAACAGATCATTCGATGTTTTAGTTCATTATTAGTGAATTTTTTTTCCCTTGTAGGCTTCCTAGTGGGGAGTAATTTTCAGATTATAAAAAAAAAGAAGTTAGTTTGATTTTTATCAAATCAATCATCAGTATGATTTCAAATAAAGATAATATTGAATTTTCTAATTTGATGTCCATTTTAATTTTAAAATCGATAAATGTATTATACTATACCAAATTGTCTTACAGTCCTGTGTATATATAATCTGTTTTTCACTTTTACTACCTGTTTTTGAATGTTCACAATTACAATTTATCTTTGTTGTAGACAGCGTAGATTGGCCAATGAATACTGCGGCGCATAATTTACTAAAATGCACTGTTGAATATTGCTCATTTTACTGGCTGCTGTTGTATTTTATTGTTATACTTTCAAATAATAAGAATAATTTTTATTATCATTTACACACACAAGTGTGCCAGATATTTGTTTTAAGGAAATATATATATAATTTATTTATAAAAATATATATATTCTTTTTTTACATATGTAGCCCACCGGCCTGTCCTAATGGTACCTCGTCGTCGCTAATCACTTGTTTAATAGCCAATTTTCGAAGTCGAATTTTCTGAGGTTCAAATCTTAGTAAACGTTAGTTTTATACCATTTTGAATATTAGATAGAAGATTCCGTGTACTTTGGTAGTTGGGGCACAATTAGTCACACATCTCAGGAATGGTCGGCCTGAGTTTATAAGTGTACAGGGTGTACAAGACTATACCTCATTTACATGTATTATATATCATCAATATCTCATTAGGGCCACGGAGGAGGTTGCTTTTTGTTCACTAGTTGAACTGGTAGTAATGTACACATTAGGAATAATAATTTATACATAAAAAAAGCTGGCAAAGTATTGCAAAATTTTCCCGGCTAAGCCAGTATACAATATTTTTTTATTTTTATAAAACAATAACAGAATGTACTATCGCGATTAGAAAATGTTTTTGGTGACCAAAATTTTTAATGTTCTTAATAAGAAATTTTAATGTTAAATATAAAATTACAAATTTACACTTATAACAAAAATAATTTTAAACAATTGTAAACATTTATTGATACCTCTACAGTGAAGTATAAACTTTCAAACATAAAAACGTTTTAAAAATATTTAAACTTAAAAGAGATAGAGCAAAAAAACAAAAAAAAAATTAAACATGTTTTAATTTTCAGAGGTGGAGGTTGATTTTTTTTGAAAAAATCTTTGATTATTTATGCATACATAGTGGGAAACAAATGTACTTAAAGTTTCCTCTAAAATGCCTCTGAAGAAAATCAAAATAGTTGAGTTTAACTTAACGAATTTTGAAAAAAAAAATTAGTATGATATATATATATATATATATTTAAATATTATATATATGATGAATATGCATCATATATTTATATATGATTATACCTACATACGTAAATATGTTCTTTTGGTTTAGATGAACTAGTTGGATCCAAAAACTGTCAAGATTTGCAAAAAGGCGATGTTGGTTTTTGACATGATCACCATCGTACTTTTTTCCGTAATATAGCTATTCTGGCTATATTCGTCGGAAAAGTAATATACGAGTGTGTGTATATATATATATATATATATATATATATATATATATATATATATATATATATATATATATACACATACACACATGACAGAGTTTATATTCTGTCATGTAGAAAGATAAGGATAAGAGATCAATTTTTCTTTAACCGAAACATCGAACTACATTATGTTTAACTAAAATAGAACATACCAACATTTTCAACAAAAAAAATTTAATTACATTTTCTGTCTGTTACAAAATGACAGAAAATGTAATTAATTTAATGTAATTAAATGTAATTAATTTTTTTTGTTGAAAATGTTGGTATTTTCTATTTTAGTAACACAACGTAGTTCGATGTTTCGGTTGAAGAAAAATTGATCTCTTATCTTTCTACATACCGAGTAGTAGTAGCAGTGACAGAGTATAGACTCTCTCTCACTGTGTTTTTCCCCAGTCTCCTCTATAATCCTCTCCTCTTCCGTCTCCCCCATCAATTTACAGGGTTTATATAATACTCTTATGCAATAGGGGTTACATAATAAACCCTTTTATGGGATGATTCACAAGCACCGAAGATTGTAAGACGATTAACATATTATATGTTTGGGGGAATTATGAAATAAATAATATTTTTAACTAAATTCGTAATTATATAAATTATAAATTCATAATTAGTTGTATGATATGTTATTGAAATTTTCGTCTAATTATAGAAACCATCACAACATTCAAACAGGTTTATTAAGTTATTAAGTTGTCATAATAATGTCAGAAAGAGATGATTTTTTTGGTTTTAATTAATTTACCCTACATTTGCCCTAAATCGGGTGAACGGAAACTATTTTTAAATTATTTGGTTTTACAGTATTTTTGAAAATGTTCTTAACTGGTTTAGCTCTTATATGGTCGGTAAAAGGGAAAGTGTCGAAAGGTCTTCAGGTGTAACGTCATCATGGTTGACGTTTTTCTTTTTTTTTGTTAACAATGAGTCGGAGAAATACCATTTACGTGTACTCACCACTCAGGTGGGGGAGTATCGGACTCGCACGGGTTCGGGGTATATGTTAAAAGCCTATGTGTACCTGCACCCTACCGACTAAAATTCCTCTCTCACCCCTGGTTACCACCTTTTCCGGTACAGCTTAAGCAAGCATTATTACGGTTGGCTCTGTGAAAACCGAACTTTAGATCCACTCATTGTATTATTACTTTCATGTTGTTCAGTTCAGTTGGAGTTTGAATAAAGGCAGGAAAATACAGCTTTACATTGACGGTTCGGAAATCTATTTGTGCTGTAACTTACAATTGAAAGATTGAATTTATTATTATCAAACAATCAGCTTATTAATTTCATTGGCGATACGATCATTAAATTCCAGTATTTTCAGATGTAATTACCTGTATGATTTCGGGATACAATAGATTCTAAATAATAAGAGTTATGACGATTTAACTGCAATTTGTCTTAGATGTACTTAGATGAATAGAATACCGTAAGTAAAAAATCTTTGCCCTGTAGATCAGTGGCTTGGTTGGAATGCACAGTAACCCTTATTATTAGAGAGTTTACCAGGGTCTGTATCAGTTCAGAAGATTATTCTGTTATTTGAATGATCTGGGTCAAAATGAAGTTATTAAATGATTTCTTATTTCCGTTCACTGGTGAAGCTACAGCAGATACAGATTTACTACTGTACAGTTGTGTACTACTGTCACCTATCCAAAGAATATAACATCTACGTGTTCGTTTTCAGTCATAGTCTTCTGACATACTGCCGTGTACTATCTTGTTTGTAAGCCGACGAAGCGGTTGAAAGTAACCAGCGTAGGGAGTGCATAATTACTATTTTTGCATTTAAAATTTTGCTTAAGGAAGAACCAAAGTATCTAGCTGAAAAATGCAATAAGAGAAAGAGATAAACACAATGGAAAAAAGAGCTTCTGAATATTACAAATTTCAAAACATAAAACGGCCATCTTCATCTGATTTTTTTTTAATATATATTAACAAGATTAATGAACTTAATCGCGAAAGAACTGCAAGATTTTTATAAATCGGAAAGTATACTTAAAAGTTTTTTTTTATAAATTAAATTTGTTGTATTGTTTAAAGATAGCTATTAGTATGTGTAAAGTTATATAATAATATAAACAACATGCATTAAAGTATAAGAGGGGAGGACCATAGGTTTCAATTTTACCAGTAATAAATAAATCATTCAATCAACTCTTTGGTCCCCCTTTCAATATATATATATGTGTATGCACACAATAACTCTACTTACTGTGTTTTACTGTTCTCACAGGTCATATTTGTGGCTCGATCCAGTAGAAGAGGATACTCGTCATCATATATATATATATATATATATATATATATATATATGTATAGTATTTTTTCGTAGCAAGTTTAAACAAATGCCATACAAAAAAATATTAACCGAATTTCAGATCCTATTTGAAGTTTTTTTGAT
This sequence comes from Lycorma delicatula, assembly GCF_047948215.1. Taxonomy (NCBI): domain Eukaryota; kingdom Metazoa; phylum Arthropoda; class Insecta; order Hemiptera; family Fulgoridae; genus Lycorma; species Lycorma delicatula. The sequence goes on along the minus strand of NC_134455.1, from coordinate 161,044,576 downwards.
TTTTTTTTTCACGTAAAACGTATTTAAAGATATTCAGGTAACTATGTAAGGAAAGACTTAAAGCAGTACTGTAAATTCAGCAAGTTTCATATCGCAGCTGTTAAGGTCCTATGAAGCTGACCATCGGTTACGTTGTGAGACTGCTTAGTGTTACATCGGCTATATTGTACTGCTTTCGCCCCTAAGGAGAAAAATAATTTCGATATAAATTTAGTTTTAGATAAAGGTTATTCAAAATTTTATTGAAATTTTATGTTATTCAGAATTTTATTTAATTTTTATTAATTTTTTAATTATATTACTTACTAAAATGATATTCAAGCAAAAATGACAATAAGAAATTCTGACCTCGAAGGAGCCACTGTACCGCATAGTAGAAAGGCTATTTCGCTTGAATTTGAGATTGCACCAGGATCAGATCATTTTGGAACAGATAAACTGCTGAGTACATATGCTGTGACCCTTCGATAATTTTTTTTATATGCGTTATATAGATATTTCATAATTAATCATCCGTTTTCTTTCTTTTTTTTATTAAAATGTTTATTAAATAAATCTAATCCTTAAATCTTACATATTTTTCAAACAACGTAACTCCTTTTCTTAATGATAAATAATTATCTTTACATTTATTTCAGGCATATGAAACTGTTAACCGTTTGAAAACTTACATAGTTCAAATCGTACTGTACAGTACATAGTTTCAACGCATTGACAAAGATGAAAATTTAGTTACATTTGTCATATAACACAAGTAATGTGATATCAAAGTAGTAGGTTACACCTTGTCGGTTTTTAGAATTGGTCTTTTTAACTTCTCCAAATAATTAATGATAATGAAATAACAAATTTTCATTTCATTCTTTCTTAGAAAGAATTATTTTAATTATATTCAGTGCTTTATCGTATAAAATAGAACGTAATAATCTCAATTATGATGTTTTTCTTTAATTTAATAAAACGTATTGCAACAGTAATGTTTTCGTGACAGTTTAGAATTCTGGTCACACTTTCTTTTAATTTACGAAGCGGTTCAAAAGATTAATTCAGTGATTTTTGTTTGAGGTTATCGATTTTATAATGGGATGATTAAACTAAAATCAGTAAGTAGATTTATTGCTGCTGCCACAGATAATGTATAATCATAACTTCGCTCTATCGATTCGATGTTGTGAGTGTGAAGTGAAATATGGAGAGATAAAGGGTAGAAAGAGGAATAAACCGATAGTCGATGAGTTTGAGTGTTGCGCATCGCTAATATTATTACTCTTCGTACATTGTTCGTAAAATATGTGTCTCTGTCGATTAACTCTGTAAGTGATATTATTGTGAATTATGTAGTGTGAGGAATAATGTTTTATTTTATCCCTAGCTTATTTAAACAGTGCGTAGTTTGCAATGATATGAACATAAATAATGATTAACGAAAGTCCATTGTACTAGCATTTGGTGAAAAGAAAGAGAAAAGAAAATGCATTATCTTGTTTTGTTGGCGTATTAAAAAAGTTGACACTCGTATAATAACAGCAACATGTTATTAAGTATAACGTATTTTTTTTATAAGTCCCCATTATAACACCGTTGTTATTATATATAGAATACGCTCATCTTGTGGCACTGACTTCGTTTTGATTTAAATATCTATTTTATTAGATACTCGTTTGAAAATTTAGTTATCTGGTACATTTTAATGAAATTTTTTTTTAAATGTCCATTTAAATTAATATTTCATTTTAGATCCACTCCGCTGTGATGGATCGGCTTCATGAGATCGATGAAACACAGAATTTTATTCGAAAAGAGTAAAACTCTGTATCCTTGGCCGAAATGAAAGACTGGTCGGTTAAGTATCGTTATGTGATTTAAATTATTATTTTTGCGATTTGATTGGCCAAAAGCATTTTGATTTTATCATTCTAAAACGTGATAGAAACCATCGGCCTTTGGAAAATTATGATTCGTTCAGAATTATTCTTCTTGAGTTTTCATTTTAAGTGTATGAGGACCGGGCTCCTAGAATAAGTCTATCTTCTAACTGCAAACCGTATTTCTGCTTTGTACAAAAGTTACTCTCCTCGACTGTAATGGATAACATTTTCTTAACGACACTAAATTTTATCTAACTAAGATTAAACATAACTTCGAAGTTTTCTACCAAAACCCTAAAGGAGGTAGACAATTAATGTTATAATTTTGTAAACGAGATGATGCTCGTACAAAATGCTATACGATTTAACTTAAAGCTGTAAGATAAGATATCTTCCTCGATGTTTTAACCGATAGAATAAGAAGATAAAAATTAGAAGATATTTTTGCTTTGAACGGCTAGACATGAAAATCATTTAAAATACTTTTTTTAATGAAATTTTTATTTTTATTTATGATAAATATGGTGATCTATGATTTGATTTTATACGTTGTGGGTGAATTTGAAGTACGATAAGTGCTCGCTAACGCATGAAGTATTTATAGATTATTCTACTGAATTAAATGACAACTGTTCTAAACTTTTTTTTGTGCGTAATAAACAATGACTAATCAGTCGACTGTTATCAGATTGTCCCGATACTGTGATTTTGTGTTAACTCTTTAACACAAAATCACAGCATAGATGAACATTCTAAAATATGTATGGCTTCGTGTTCTTGGGGGCTGACTTTAAATATTCTAAAAAAAATTAAAATTTTCTGATTCGATAAAATGGACAATACCGTTCTCCTAATGCGGATACTTTTCAGATTTGGTTTGGAAGACGGTATTTTGATGGTATTGAATTATTTGCTCAATTTTCTGCTTTTAAGTTACATTTTATAAATTAAAACGAAATGTGCAAAGAATCCACGTTTTAACGCGTATCGTTTTATTTGGCTCCAAATAGGGTTTTATTGCGGTATTTAAACGTATTTTATGAATGTAAAATTATGCAAATACATACTCGTATGATTCGTTCCGAGATTTGAATCTTGTACATTTCTAATTAGTAACCTCTTCTGTGCGTAATTTAATATCGGTACGTACGATCGGACTGAAGTAATATTCATAACGCACTTTAATGTACTTTTATCGTTATGTAGTTTTGATGTCACATTTAAGAGAATTTCACATTTTAAGTCTTGATTCTGGTTGCCCGTAATCGTAATACTCTTTTAATTTTAAATGTTGGTATGAATGTGAAACTTTCAAATTATATTTATCTTTTCTTTCCTCAGGTAATTGTTGAGTTAAAAAACGGTAAGCGATAAAAAATAAGTTTAAATCAATCCAGTTGATTTAAACTTACGTATGAGTAGCCTTTGTTACATCATTTATAAATTATAATTAAGTTAATATTCTGAGGAGTTTCTGTCACCATAATTGTTCAGATTAGTTTGGAGAAAAAATACTCAGAATAGTTTTGATTCTTAATGCATAAAGGACGATCATAATAAAACGTTATATCTACTTATGGTAGAAAGGGTTTGCATTGTATTGAAACTTATATAATTTCTCTTACTGGTCTACACATTCTCCTCGGGTTCACATATTAATGAAGTCATCTGTCATGACCTTTGATCGCTACATGTCAAAATGAGCGATTCTGCATACTTTCTGTCAAAAATTAAATATCTCCATACCCATCAACTGTTAAGGCTGGTTATAATAAAATTGTAGCGTGCAGTATAAATTTTTGGATTTGTTATTTATTGCGTTGTAGATGTTATTTAAATAATTTTTGAAATTCTTGTGTTTGTCTCAGTCTGTGAAAAAATAACTGATCTTATTCTAATAAAACTAGCGGTTTTTTAAATTGTATTTTTCCGCTCTTCCAAACTGGTGGGCTGTATTTTATTTCCTCTATACCTACATTCGATTTTACCCTCATACAGTCTGCCTCTCTAAATCTATAAATATTTTTTTTCCTTACGAACAGCACAACGATTCTCAAGAATATTACACGATCGTATTAAATTTACAAGAGGAAGTGAGGATTGAAGTGGTTCCCTGTCGCTTTCTTCACTTAGTTAAATATGATGATGTTATTGCCCGTGCAATTTATTGTTAACTGTGCTTGCGCATATATGTTGATAAGGTAGAGTTTAGTACATAGGCGAAATATAGAGAACTCAGCATGTAAATAGCCTCGAAATATATTTTTCCCTGCAGATAACTTTACTCTATTCACAAAGGGTTGACACTGACATAAACGTCATTATGCTCAGAGAAAGTGACCGCCAGTGCCACTTGCACCTCTGATGCTTTACATGCATTAAAGTCATGCAACAGGGTTGGACAGATAAAGTAAAAGAAAGAATTAATAAATTCTCTGCAAAATTATTCATTATACCTTTTTGCCGGTATTAGACCTTATTGTACGTCTCACCTTTTTCACCCTACTCGAGACCCTACATTCATTTTACACTAACATAGGTTAAGATCTTTGGGCGGTCATTGTGACACTCTCTAGTATGTCCTGCGTGAAGTCAAGGCAGACTCTCACTCTTCAGGAAAACATTTGGTCATTAATCTTGATTCCGGCCTTCTAATCCCCGCAACATGCACAAATCACATCTCCAGAAACATTGCGCATCCGAATGTTATTTGTAATTTTTTGGACGGTCATCAGCAATTTAATCATGTAAAATCAAATTGCTCGTTTTCTTATCGATATCTGGATTTCAGGTTTCGATAATCTACCGATCGGGTGGCCATTATCGACCGAGTTACTCCTGTTTTAATCATTTTCGTTATTTAATCTCCCTAGCGTCGTTGCTGGTTGTTTACGAAAACTAAAGAATCGTTTTACCTCGACTATAATTATTCTTTTGGCACGATTTAACCGTGCCAAAAATCGTTAATCGATTTAATCGCTATGATATTTAACAGGTTTCTTCATTGCTTATTAAATGAAAATGCGATGAACACATGCTACACATGTTTAGTAGCGACTGACTTCACGGAGGAAACTGCAAAATATAACTTGTTCACAATAAAATGTGTTACACTGCGGTGATTTACTCTCAGTTTTCGGCTGTATTTATGTTAACTGGTTTCTTATAAAAATCTGATATTTTTTAATTTGTTTTTGTATAAACTATGTGTTTCTGCTTCGGGTACATTCAAATGAAAAAACCTGAAGTCTGTTAAGTTTTTAGGATATTATATAAAAATAATTATTAAATATTTAGTGAAGGGTCATCCTTTCGTATCTTGATGAAAAATATTTTATTTATTTTTTATTCGCTTGAAGTTGAAGGTAACGCAACGGATTAATGGTTATTATACTTAAAGCTGGTTTCATGTCTGCTATGACGTCTCGTAACTCACGAAACATTTCCTGATTTTTTTTAACATTTTTAAAAAATTACTAAGTAATTACTGTTTAATTGGGGAGTTCTGTTATTAACCTGTCACTTGAAATAACTTAGCAGAAAATAATTTTTATTTTGTTTATCAATTAAATTAATAAGTGCATTGTGTTTCTAAACAGTTTCGTTTTCGTGAGTCTATATTTATAATATCTGCTGTTTATGTTAAAGTAATTAAAGATAATTTTTGCCTGTTGAGTTTTATAATATGTAGATTGTTATAATACTGAAATTATAATTCATATCCACTAGGGCAATGAAGCTAATAATACACCTGTTCATTACCATTGCAGTTACACGCTTTAATTAGATTACTATTTACAAACCGCTTGGTCGAATTTATTTCACGTACTAATTCGCTGAGTTCTTTGTAACTGTAACTTATCTCGCTCTTTCTCTGTTTATTTTTATTTTTTTTATTATTATTATTAACTAAAATTGTTTTATATCTTGCATGAATTTACTTAAATTTATAGGATTTCTGTCAGGGAAGTATTGTGTTCAGATACCGCTCTATAGTTTAATGTTTATGAAAGTTACTCGTCTTTAATAATTTTATTTCTGTTAGTTTTAAGCTCATTTTCAAAAGATATGTAGTTTTCTTATCTTAATAGGGTGATTTAACTTGTACTTTTATGTCGTTGGTGCCCTTACGTCGTTGATTCCAGCGATGAGAAACCTTTTTTCTATGTTTGGGAATGTGTAATTCACGTAAGTGCAATCGCATTTTGTGGCGGATTGTAGGGTTTTAATTTCGAATTTCTCGGCTTAAAAAATTGATTTGTAAAGGGTTTATCGGGTGTAGAAAATACATTATAGATAACATGCGTAATTAATTATTTGTGTTTTATACATATTTAATGATCATTTTATAGCTGAAAAAAATCATAAGTTTTGATTTGGGATCATTAGATTCATGATCTTTTTTGAGATCGGCTGTAAAATAAACAGTAATCTAAATAATAAAATCAAACTATAGTTTTTTAAAGCATCTTTGAACTTTAATAATTTACACAGCCTATAAAATATCCCGTTTAAGTATGTTTAAATGCTCATAAAAGTTTAGTTTTCAATGCATATCTTCATTAGTTCACAGACGCCGGCAGTTAGTACCGAATTAAATAATTAATTTTGTTACTTTTATTAGCTTTTTTCTATTCAACTATGGACTACGACTAATACTTTTCTTAGCGTCCCTTTCCTACTTTTAATTCTCTCACTAGGTACTTTTTAAGTACCCCAAAGCACTTATTAAGTCTCTCATTTGCCTTTTTTCTTGAATTCTTCTGTTGGAACTCTTTTTTTTTGTTTTTTTTTTTATCTTCTTCGTAGTAAACCCCTGCTTTCAGAGATTTCTTGTAATTTTTTTAAAATTATTATTCGAATTTTTTAATCTGGAATTTCTATTCCTATTTTGTTTCGCTTAACTTTATTACTCTACCTTAATTTTATCACAGTATTCACTTTTAGGTATTTCCTAGAAAAAAAGAGGATTTCCTTGTGAATTCTGTTATATCTTATCCTCAAAGTATGGTCTACGAAGGCCAATAATCTCGGACATTAATTTTGTTATGTCTAATTTCTGGTGCAGCATTTTGTCGGGTCGGAGTTATATAAATATATATATACAACGAATTATCGTATTCAGACGCCTTAATTTTGTATTTGTAGTCTTAAACTTTTTGTTGTACGTTTTTTGTTAGGCAGTTCCATATTCTTCGTCTGATTCTTATGTTTTATCTTTTTTTTGTCATTTCATTCTATTCTCTCCGAGGTGTTTAAACTACTTTACTTTTTCTGTTTTTCCTTATCTGGTTTATAAAAAGTTGGAGGATTCTTGATATTGTCAAACGGTGTGTTTTTCAAAATATATTTGTAGGCCTGTTCTTTTTGTTGTTTCTTGAAAAATGATTTTTGTCTGTTGCTTTTTTGGAATATGTTTATTGTTTTCTTGTTGGGATCTATATTGTATCCGACAAGATAACGAAACGCTCTCTGCGAAGGCGAGACGGCCAATTACCATGCGACGCCTTTCTGTGGACGGTCGTTATATTAGTCGTACATAGCATTTGTCGGGACCAACATCGTCTTTAATAGTGAGCAGTCGTGTTTTAGCAGTTGTCGGAAGCAAGATCGGCTCTGCCCGCAAGTTAGTCGTGTTTAATATTTGTTATAAGGCCGCTCCGTCAGCGAGTCTATCATTAGGTGCATTTACTATGTCTTGTAGTTTAGTGAATCTCATAATAAGTTAAATATCGTTTATCTTGTCTATCAAGTGTTTTCATTCTCATATCGGTCCAAGGGATTGTTCCATTATCCTATGCAGTTCACTATCTCCAAATCAACTTAAATTTTCTACCTAAATGGTATCATTCATTAAACCCAACATTTATTATAATTTTTCTAAGTAAATTTAAATTTGCATGGTCCTCCGAATTAATTATTTCTTTAGTTTCCCTATTCCACACCAAAGTACTTGCAATTGAATTAGAGTATCAGACAATGCCTTTTCTATATTCAGTATTATTAGTTCTGAGACGATCCATTAATTGAACCCGACTATTGACAAAGTGAATATCTATCTTTAAATCATCTGTCTAATACTTATTAGACATATACATGAACTAATACGAACTAATACTTATTAGTTCAACGTTATCACTTGATAACGTTGAACTTGTAATGTGACTCTTGTGACTTGTGATACCTCTAAGGTTTCAACGTTTTTATTTCTTCTTTTTTACATACCCGAGGGGCAACCAGTAATCGCTGTTAGGCATCCCTTCAGTCGTCCCCGGGTACCGTGGCAGTTGCCTGCCCGCCCTAGATCGTTTCACCAGGACGCTACCACGAAGCCCTAGCCTAAAAATATCCGGACAAGTAACCCTTCTCCTTCGCTCCACGATATCTCAGGCTTGAGGGTCCCGCAAGCGAGTCAACGGAACGCCCCGATCCCCCCGCTCTTGAGTACGGACGGACCAGAGCGACCTAGGCCCACGGGCTACCTCCCATACTCAACCCACGATTCAATAATCTGCACTTAGTTTTTTTCTTGTGCGTAGACATTCATTCAATTAACTAGGAACCGTACCCTCACCCCATTCCCCTGGGAAAGTCCTGATCGAACTACAAAGCGCACTGTCAGCCCTTTCCCCAGTCAACGTTTAGGTTGAATTAAATGTCCTGTTTCATGAGTTTTCTACCTATACCGGGCTCGCCAAGCAAATACTGGCGTTGTCTTGTTAGGCACATCCGAGTAATAAATCGTAATACATCGTAGTTGTAATAAAGAAGATTATTATTATTACTGAAATGAACATTGGTAAAATAGACGGAGAATACAGGAAAGTTAAGGAAACTTTTGGGGTACATAAATTAAAATCTAAAAATTTGTTAAATAAAGATGGTACACCAATATATAATACGAAAGGTAAAGTCGATAGATGGGTCGAATATAGTGAAGAGTTATACGGAGGAAATGAATTAGAAAATGGTGTTATAGAGGAAGAAGAGGAAGTTGAGGAGGATGAAATGGGAGAAAGAATACTGAGATCTGAATTTAAGAGAGCATTAAAAGATTTAAATGGCAGAAAGGCTCCTGGAATAGATGGAATACCTGTAGAATTACTGCGCAGTGCAGGTGAGGAAGCGATTGATAGATTATACAAACTGGTGTGTAATATTTATGAAAAAGGGGAATTTCCGTCAGACTTCAAAAAAAGTGTTATAGTCATGATACCAAAGAAAGCAGGGGCAGATAAATGTGAAGAATACAGAACAATTAGTTTAACTAGTCATGCATCAAAAATCTTAACTAGAATTCTATACGGAAGAATTGAGAGGAGAGTGAAAGAAGTGTTAGGAGAAGACCAATTTGGTTTCAGGAAAAGTATAGGGACAAGGGAAGCAATTTTAGGCCTCAGATTAATAGTAGAAGGAAGATTAAAGAAAAGCAAACCTACATACTTGGCGTTTATAGACCTATAAAAGGCATTCGATAACGTAGACTGGAATAAAATGTTCAGCATTTTAAAAAATTAAGGTTCAAATACAGAGATAGAAGAACAATTTCTAACATGTACAGGGACCAAACAGCAACAGTAATAATTGAAGAACATAAGAAAGAAGCCGTAATAAGAAAGGGAGTCCGACAAGGATGTTCCCTATCTCCGTTACTTTTTAATCTTTACATGGAACTAGCAGTTAATGATGTTAAAGAACAATTTAGATTCGGAGTAACAGTACAAGGTGAAAAGATAAAGATGCTACGATTTGCTGATGATATAGTAATTCTAGCCGAGAGTAAAAAGGATTTAGAAGAAACAATGAACGGCATAGATGAAGTCCTACGCAAGAACTATCGCATGAAAATAAAGAAGAACAAAACAAAAATAATGAAATGTAGTAGAAATAACAAAGATGGACCACTGAATGTGAAAATAGGAGGAGAAAAGATTATGGAGGTAGAAGAATTTTGTTATTTGGGAAGTAGAATTACTAAAGATGGACGAAGCAGGAGCGATATAAAATGCCGAATAGCACAAGCGAAACGAGCCTTCAGTAAGAAATATAATTTGTTTACATCAAAAATTAATTTAAATGTCAGGAAAAGATTTTTGAAAGTATATGTTTGGAGTGTCGCTTTATATGGAAGTGAAACTTGGACAATCGGAGTATCTGAGAAGAAAAGATTAGAAGCTTTTGAAATGTGGTGCTATAGGAGAATGTTAAAAATCAGATGGGTGGATAAAGTGACAAATGAAGAGGTATTGCGGCAAATAGATGAAGAAAGAAGTATTTGGAAAAATATAGTTAAAAGAAGAGACAGACTTATAGGCCACATACTAAGGCATCCTGGAATAGTCGCTTTAATATTGGAAGAACTGGTAGAAGGAAAAAATTGTGTAGGCAGGCCACGTTTGCAATATGTATAACAAATTGTTAGGGATGTAGGATGTAGAGGGTATACTGAAATGAAACGACTAGCACTAGATAGGGAATCTTGGAGAGCTGCATCAAACCAGTCAAATGACTGAAGACAAAAAAAAAATTATTATTATTATTAATATAAGATAAAAAATAAATAAGGTTTAAAATTAATGTTCGAAACAAAATTGAAACTATTAAAAACACTAAGTTTATTTTATTTTAACTTATAATGAATATGCGTAATGATTTTACCATTTCCACATGTGGTGGACCCGATGAGCCTTTTTTATCACAAAAAAGAATGAAAAATTATCAAAAAAAATAAAATTAAGTTGTAAAAATCAATTATAGCAGTTGATAAATTTAGTTTTATATTTCTGTAATTTTTTTTAAATTTATTTATAGTCGCATCAACAATTAAAGTCATTAACGACTTATCTGTGTAATGTACCGGTAAATTTGTAGTCTTGAACAAACTCATGTCGTCTACGCCTGAGACGTGTGGTTAATTGAAACCCAACCCACCAAAGAACACCGGTATCCACGATCTAATATTCAAATCCGAATAAAAGTAACTACCTTTATTAGGATTTCAACCCGAGACCTTCGACTTCGAAATCAGCTGATTTACGATGACGAGTTTACCAGTAGACTAACCCGATGGATCTGTAAAATTAATATAGCGTTTTTGAAAGTCAATATATGATTTGTTTTTAAAAATCAACTCATTTTTATGTCTCATGAAGTAAATTATTCCTGCAAACGAAGTAGGCTGTTTTAAGAAAAAGCTATCATATTTATAAAAATATTCTTTTAACATTAAAGTTTTAATTTTACGCGATAACTGAAATTGATCCATCCGTTTTTGCGTGATTTAAAAGAGGATTAAACAGAATAAATCTAGGTAATATACTGATCTGTTTCAGTTGTGCATTAAATGGAAATATTTAAAAAAGACGGTATTTTTGTAATTTACATATGAAATCACTTTTACTTTATAAAAAACAATAGTCGTACAAGTTTTTATGTACAGAGTTTCAGCTCCGTTTTATCGTCTACTGAGATTCCATTAAAAAGATTGGTAGCTCTCTTATAGTAAATTAATACTTTCTCCTCCGTTTTTTTTTGTAGTTGTAAACAAAGAACAAAAACTGAGAGAGCGGTAATTCTATAACTTGTAGGACAAAAGGATGGAAGTAGTTCCTTCATAAGGCTTTACTTACTTGATACACTCTTAGACAGTTTTGCGCGAAATAAAGAGCTCGGTAAAAAAAAGACGGTTAATGTAATTAAATTGCCGCTTATTTGATTTTTTTTTTGTTTTTATGTTGTTTTTTTTCTTGTAAGTTAAAACGCCTTAAAAAGGAGCCGTTAGTACTGTTCATAACTTTGAAATATGATTGTCTTTTTGTATTTTTTTGTCCATCATTTTTTTTTTTTAGTGTGTTTATAATTAATAATGTACAACACTAGATATACTACATGTACAGCACTAGATAGGGAATCTTGGAGATCTGCATCAAACCAGTCAAATGATTGAAGACAAAAAAAAAATGTACAACAAAAAAATATTTTTTATAAAGTTTTCAGATCGGTTTTCAAGAAAATCATTTTATCCTTTCTCTAGTTCCGTTCTGCTGATTGTTTTGTTTTTATGTGTTTTACTTTCTTTCGGTTCTAACGACGAGTGAAATTATGTTCAGTATATTGCTTCTTTACGCAAACTTACAATCTACGATATGGGAACTGGATATTTTCTTACTGGCCGAGCCTTTCGAATCTGAAGATATGTTTTAAAGTACATCCAAACCTGACGATTGTGCAGATATTTGAAGAATATGGCCTTTGGGCTTATAGTCGTCCTTAGCAGAAATGTAGGTGGTACAACAGTGTTGAAAATATGACTTAATTTTGTTTTTTTAAAGTATTTTTATTTCGCACAACATTTGATTAAGTTCCAATTATTTACAGATATACATTTTTCTGTAATACTTTCGTTTTTCTACCACTTTTTACTTTCAAGTTATGTAACGTAGGAAAATATTGAAATCTATTAAAATAGTAATATCTGGAGTTTTTTCATTTTGTAGACATTTACAAAATTTTATTTGTACAGATACGTAATTAACGCTTCTTTCCTTTAGGCTATATTTCAGGACAGTTTTACTTAAAATTCTGGGCTTTGATGGGGTGACTATTACTCTTGCGGCACTCACTGCATTTAATTCTTTTAGAAAAATATTTTAACGGGTAGTAAGATAATTATAAAGAATTTACATTTCGAGCGATTTTTAACATTGAAAATTTTAACTAGTATGAGCGTTTAGTTTCAAAAATGAATATCAATTTAAAAAAACGTTGAAAGAATATTTCTACTTTTACTGCGGTATTTTAAGTCTGGTTCTGTTAAGTTTAAAAATCGTATGCTACTTTTTTTTTTCAGTATATGAGATGTTAATAAGGTGAGCGTAACTTAAAATTTTTATCACGCAGATGAGATGTAGATTTTTTATTAAAAAACTCCTTTATATTTGGTTTAAGTATAACATTAAACTTTATCTTTTAAGGTACTGTAATCTAAATGTATGGTAAGGGCAGACTATCTCAGTACGGATTGAATTCATACAAATTGGAGAAACTTTCTACTGAATTAAAAAATCAGTGAAAAATACTTTGGACTCTTTCTTCTTTTAAGATGTAAAAATAAACTTGAAAAATAATGTCGATTAAATTTTGAACGCGTCTTCCTAAAATCAGCTGATTTGGAAGTCGAGAGTTCCAGCGTTCAAGTCCTAGTAAAGTCAGTTATTTTTACACGGATTTGAATACTAGATCTTGGATACCGGTATTCTTTTGTGGATGATTTTCAATTAACCACACATCTCGGGAATGGTCGTACTGAGACTGTACAAGACTTCACTTCATTTACATTCATACATATCATCCTCTGAAGTATTCTAAGTATCCTTGCGACTCTAATGAGCCTCCCCGCCACCAGCAGTACGTCCGGCATGTCAGGTCGACTCACCGGTTCCGGATCTTTTCCTTATTTTGATCTTGTCTTTGCCTTTAACTGTGGTTCTGGCACGTTCGTGGTTTGAAATAATTCTGTAATCGATTTTTGAGCTTGATCAGAGATTAAATTGCTTTATGTTATTTGTCCCAACCTTTCTTAAGCTGCGTTGGATGTATAACGCAGTCTCAGCTTTGTACCTCAGGTTTAAGGACCTGAGGTACAAGAAGCAACGGCCAGAGTCGCTTTCTTTTTAAAGTACTACTCTTCGCTAGACGGCTGGTTATGCAATGAACATAGTTAAAATGTCACTTTTATCTGGATTTGATGAGCTTGGCATGTGAAACGCTGTATATTCGGCTCGGCGGTAGAAGGTAATGAATGGGAAACCAATTTACTCTGCCAGCAAGAACGGCTGTTTTTCTTAAGACTCTATGTCATTTTCAGTCTTTTGTGACTCGTATCGGGTCGCTTACAATCATTACGGTTGTGATTCTTGGCATTCGTATGATCGTTAGCGCTTTTCTTGAAAACCGGAAATCGGGTGTTACCTTTAGTAATTAGTAATTTTAATTGACTCCTAAGATTTACTTTTATCGAGTTTAAACGTATTTTTATGTATAGTATTTTTATTGTATACAAAATATTTTACGTATAATGTAGAATATAATTATTGCTATTACGCTTTAAATCTTTTATTTGTGCAACTGCCATTAATTTATGTTAATTTAAAAGTATACATTTTAAATTCTGTTTACGTTATTACAACTACTATTCGGTGGACTATCTAATTTGTGATTAACCGATTGCTATGTTAACGTACTGATAATTTCCAATTTTTAATTTATTCATGTTAATTCTTAACTATAATTAACATTTACGATTAATTATTGTTTAATAAAACGGTCAACAACCTGCTAGTAAGAAGTTCCAACAACTCTAGAAAAATCAATAAACTGCCATGCCAGCTGTGCGTTCTGTAGTCATATGCCTAAGAGAATATCTTGTACACGTAGACACTAGGTTTTAAAATATTTGGATGTTTAATTTTTTTTTATCCATTGTTATAAATTCTGTAGAGTTTTTCCTCTTTAGTTAATTTTAAAAGGCGTTGACGTGCGATATCAGTTATTTGCCCGGCGTATGCGAGTGATAAATCATATCAGTCGTTTAAAAATAAATCTGAATTTCTTAAATCAACTTACTAGTAAAAATAAACAGGTTTTATGACCGTGCAATTCAAACGCGATAGATTAAACAGTTAAAATATGTTTATTTTATGCGCTTAAACGATTATTAACGCGTAATCTAAATGAACATGTTCAATTGATGTTTTTAATTTAATAATAATGTATTGTAGTAATAATAACCCATTTTTGGTGTTATGTAATTAAATTTTTTTTTAAACTTATTTATTAAAGTAAATCGTTGAAAAGTACTGTAAATACATTATCTTTTGCATTAATTTTACTGTAAATTAATGTTACAAAAATATTTTGCTAAAAAGTAATTAATTGTGGTAAATAATTGTGGTTTTGCAGATAGTAGACTGAATAGTATTTTTCCGATTAGTTTGAGGATTACTCCCTTCATAATCACAAAAAATCGGGGATCATCTTATTTTATTTCCCCAATTACTTTTCTGTTAATCTACTTAATTTAATATCGTTACTGAGTTCTAAGAAAATCAGGAATGGTGCTTTTTTATGATACTTTTTAAGCTGATACAAATTTACCGGTCCTGACGGAGAGTCTTAATCTTTAAGACTTTGAGAGTTTGCGTCCTCACGTCCTAGTCTCTGCTGCTTTTCTTTAAAGTACACTGAGTTGTTGAACCTTTTACACCATGTACATACATTACACCACAGACACTACGAAAATTACAATATACCCATACACAGCAATACAACTCCTTACACTATTTCTTCTTACACTTATACTAGGTGATGTTGCGCCACCTTACGAAACGCAACCGTAACCCAGGGTGGAAACTATCTTGCCGATGGATGGATGACGACGTAGTGAGACTCGAACAATGTGCTCTGGGCACCTGAGTGAACCCAGTTGTATTTAGCTCTAGCCTCTGTACGCGTGGGCACTGCAGAAGTAGTCCTGTATTTCCCCGGTCACAAATTTACTAGTCATTGGAACCAAAATTACTAGTCCTGAAAAGTTTCCTATGGTAGTGGTTATCCATCTCAAAAAACCACCACACGCTGTCATGTGAAAAGACCTCACTCAGCGTGGTCTAACGTGGAAAAGGACTCTTGAAGATAATAATGTTAATGGTGACACATCCCGTTCACAATTTAAAAACATCAGATTTGTTGTACAAAACAATCAGGAAGGGGACACCCTTTAAAAGGTCTCACCTTTTCTGATAAATTAAGAAGAACGTGTTCATGTGTTTCACTGAAAAAGTCAGAAAATTAAGAGATGGATCGATACTGATCGAGACATATAGTGACGAACAGAGTCGATCAATCATACGTCTCATCAGCATGAGTAGTATCGATATAAAAGCGATATGTCACAAATCCTTGAATACCAGCGGAGGAGTTATCTTTTGCCCAGGCAAAAGATAACCTTTTGGAGAGTGATGTTAATGAGACTGCCGAAAAGCTTCGTTCCCAAGATGTTGTAGAACTGAAACGAATAATGAAACGTCAGAGCGAAATGGAGGAACCTACTCCCTGTCTTATACTAACTTTCAATCTTCCCGTACAGCCGGAGAAAATAAGAGTAGGTTACCTGTCCGTTTGAGTACGACCTTTCTCCAATCCACGCAATGTTTTCAAAGTCAAGGCTATCTTTTCCGGCCGGACGAAGAGAATATAAAAAGACACTGAACCCCTGAAACCTGGTTAAACCAGACGACTCTTATGCCTGGAAAGGCGTACGAGACGGCTTGCAGGAGAGGAATCCTCCAATCCACTACATGGATAGGGTATAAAAGGGAATCTCCTTGCATTTATCAGATGTGTACTCAGTAGTCGGTTCTTTCGAGTTCGAGTTGGAACGACGGCATCCAAAAATTACGACAGGAAAATTACGACGATCCGAAACTGAATACTACAGGGAAAACTTCCACAGGAAAGTTTCCTAAGTGTCAACTTCTTTGCTGCAACCATAAATACTATAAAAAAACTACGTGTGAAACCCGTTATTTTTAAATATTTTTCAATTTATGTTGCATCTAGAACTTTAGCTACTGTCGAGAGGTCGCTCCAAAACACAATAACCCGTTTAGAATCGTAATTTAAAACGACTAGATTCAGTTTTTCCCAGGAGAAAACGAAATGAATTTGCTTTTACCGCTTGAAGGAAGATGTTGATCCTCACCTGTTTTTATATGGTGACCGGTTGAATCATGCACGCGGTTTAGATTTTTGAGATTGTGGTTTGACCAACAATTAACGTAGTCAAACCACAATTTGAAGAAGCAGAAGGTAGAATGTCTAAAAATGCTAGACGTGTTGAAAATTCTACCTAATACTCGTTGGGGAGCTGATCGTGTATATATATATATATATTTAGCTTCTACCGAGCTCTTTTCTGTTCCCGCTTGGACTACGACTTCGTGGCTTATTCGTCCTCCCGGGCCACCGCTCTAAGAATGCTCGATATAGTCCATCATTCATTTATCGCATGCCCTGCAGTCTTGCTGCAGGTGCGTTTCGTTCAAGTCGTGGTAAGTCTACTAGTGGGCAGTGGTGAGCTATCCCTTTGGCATTGACGAAACCAAATGATCTGCTTCTATGTAGCTCGCATTAAAACGCAACCAAATCATCCGACCTATGACGTGGTGTTCTCTAACCTGCATCTTATTCGATATCAGGAACAGCTGACATCTACTCCTCCGCTAGGCATCAGAGCTCATTGCCTTTTCTTAGCTCCGAATATACAATCACTTCCAGTTTTTTCTGTTATCAGTATTATTACTCCCCTTGGCGGCCTGCTGTCGTAAATTATTGCTTTAATGTTTGTAAATTTCATAAAAACTACACGAATCTGGTTATCTTGCAAGAAAAAATTTGTAATGTTATTAATAGCATGGATCGCGATGCTATAGAGAATACAGACACCACTAAATACTATAATTTTTTCGGTTGTGTTTTTTTGGTTGGCAATAAAACATACATGTTTTTTTTTTTCTAGCACGGTCAGTGTTTTCTTCGCGAAGCTGTGTGTCTTAAATATAATTAGTCCAACATATCGACACGTACTTGTCCGTTTAGATTTCATGTGTGCCTTGCAGGTGATTAGTGATGTCTACTCCAGACATGTTGTCCGCGATATACAGTCTAATATTTCTTTAATGACAGCGTAACACTACTGAGAGCTTCTGGTAGATCCCCAGTCATATTGGAGTTTCAGGCAATAAGCGCACTGATAGTGCTGCAAACAAGGCTTGTTTTTTCACTAATCGCGTTGTTTCTGATGATCTTGTTTGTGTTCTTAAGGGAGTGTTCCATGATGAGTGGCATAGTGAATTGAATAAATTTCGTCCAGCTAAGAACATTGTGTCACGATGGAGCTCCTTATGTAGGAATAACCGTCGAGGTTATAATTTGCCGTTTGCGAATAGGGCACACTAGATTCACTCATGGATATCTCATGAATCAGACCGATGTACTCGTTTGTGTTCGTCGCGACTTCTAACTAACGGTACACCAAATCCTTGTAGACTGTTTGTTAAGCGGCGTTGCGTTGGAAGGTTAAACAAGGGGCAAACATCAGAAATATCTTAGGGAACAATGAAACGATGCTACTGAATGTCTTATGATTTCTTAAGGTTGTGCGTTTTTATACAAGTATTTGATTATTCATATAATGTTTTCGTCTATTTTGTGCCATTTGGTGTTGTACATCTATGCTGTGTTTTTATATTGTTTTTTAATTTTTAACTTATTTTTAATGTTTAATTGTTTAGTATATTAATATTGAGTCTGTGCGCTGATAACAACACTTTGTTGTGCGCCCAAGGGAAAAAAATTACCGGTGTGAACGCTAAAAAAAAATTATTTTTCTAATAACCGCGCTTAGAAGTGATTATTTTTAAAAATTCAACAACTAATGAGTTAATTTTAACGGACTGAGTAAGAAAATATATAATGTAATTACAAGTAACCAGTATATGCCGTAGACAACACTCTTGCAGCTGCATTAGCTAATGAGTAGATGAAAGCGTATTGTACTATTAGGTTATGAAATAGATTACATAGCCTACTTTTGTTCATAAAACAATGTGCAGGCTAATATCATTTTCTTGCGAGAGTACCATGCTTACAAACGTTGTATACCGGTTGTTTTTTCCTGACTGAAATATTTACTGCTTGCTAAATAGCCGATAACTAAAACTTTGGTTCAAACCCACCGAATCGGACAAGGACGATGAGAAATGATTCATTATTAGACATTTTATAGGGAAAGCGTATAATCTTAAAATTTGGTTGTACCTTTCACTGGGGTGTAATTAGATCAGGAAGTATTCAAAAAGTGTTTTTTCTACGATATTTTGAAGATATATTTCAGTAATGAAACGAATTCCTGTACGTTTACAGATGGGCGATCGGGAATAATTAGAACATCCTCGATTTTTTACCGTTATTAGGATGCGAGTTAAGCCTTAAAATTATCGAAAGGTGTATAAAGCGACTTGTTAAGATACTGTATAGACGATACAGAAATGGCGATTAATTTAATTACTAACAGCACTGTATTTTGTTCTGAACATCAGTTCGACATCTCTCACGATGTCGAACTGATGTTCTCCATTTATCTCGGTCCTGAGGTAGTCCTTTATTTATCTATTTGTTTATTCTTTAACGCCTATAGCATTTCAAACTTTCGTCCCTAAAATAGTCGCTCTCCTATTATGGAAATGTCACCCTCGACATTTTCATAATGTACTTCTTTCTTGTATTTGTCTGATCGTCTGTTTTCAAATATAACACCAATCGCCTCTCGTGATACCTTGCAAACCGCTTTTTTGTTTCACGAGATATTTTTGACAATCTGCGATTCTTTCTTTTATCTTTTCATAAGTTTTGTTCTGTTTTGATATTCTGTTGCTTAACGTGGTTTAAATAGCTTTCCTTTCGAGAAAGTAAAAAGGTTTCTCTCGAAACCATTTTTATTTGGAATGTTCGGCAATTAGAATAGGTGTGTTTAAAAGTATGCCCATCAAAGTTTTTAGATAACTTTAGGTATTTACATTTTACTCCTATTTGTTCCAGTTTTCTGGATGTAAGTAGAGGTATTTGTTGAGATTTTCGTGGCCGAATGCCCTGAAATTCTAATACAATTTACCAAAAATGTTTGCAACATATGATGTAAATTAACGATTTCCTTTATTTATCACTGATGCTGTTTATTAAATGAATGTAAGAAAGTTTCGTATAAATATTGTACTCATACGGTCATAATTTTGTTATTAATACCGAATTATTATTCTAAATTAATAAACAGACTATTTCCGAATGGAATTGTAAATCCCTAATTATATTATAGTTATTACTATAATAAGTTAGAATGCGGTGTTTTTCAGTTTTGTTTTAAATGCGGTTCACTTTGTATCTCTCTCGAACAAGGAATTATTTTTTATCTTATTAATTTTTTTGTGTTTTTCTACTTAAGTGTCGTTAAAAGTTACTGAGAATCAATTTTATACTGTTTTTTTGAAAATAAATTATTAATATAACGTAAGGGGCACTTTTAATTCTGCACAAATTATATAATTCATTTTGATAAAATTGTTTGTTTTTTTGCCTGCAGAGTTAAAACTGTTCTGTTTTGTTTCGAACTGGAACAAGCAAAGCCTATTATTATTAAATACCACTCACGGTCGGTATAGATTTTTTTATTCGCATCAGTTTTTTATTTGTTTTTCATTCTAAACCTCTTTATGAAAAATGTCATTTTTAATTGCCGCTGCTTTTCTTTTTTCGTTGCAGTTTTTGTTCGTATTGATTTTAGCTGAATGTGCCATTCATGATTATTAAAATATTAATTTTTGCTTTCTGCATTTATATTGTATGCCACTGTGTGTGTGTGTGTGTGTGTGTGTGTGTGTGTGTGTGTGTGTGTGTGTGTGTGTGTGTGTGTGTGTGTATATATATATATACACATATACAAATATATATAGCAAATTTCTAGATATACAATATATATATTACATATATACATATTACAATATATATATATAAATATAGATAAATATCCTCTCTTAGCTTCGCCCGCGCTGGATGGTTACTTGCGTTTCCCATCGGGCTCAGGTGATATTTTGCCTCTCTCTTTTTCCTGTTTAGCCTCCGAGAATTACCGATCAGGTATTACTTCAGAGGATGATTGAAGATGATATGTATGAGTGTAAATGACGTGTAGTGTTGTACAGTCTCAGTTCGACCATTCGTCAGATGTGTGGTTAATTGAAACCCAACTACCAAAGAACACCGGTATCCACGATCTAGTATTCAAATTCATATAAAAGTAACTGCTTTTATTAGGACTTGAACGCTTGAACTCTCGACTTCCAGATTAGCTGATTTGGGAAGACGTGTTCACCACTAGACCAACCCAGTGGTTCAGGTGATATTTAGCCGGAAAACATTAGTCTAGCTAGGGGGGGGTGTGCTCCCTGGACCACACTGCGTTCATTGAACTTGTGCTTGTGAAAAATTCATTGTACTGTAATTTCTTCAGAGCCACAATTTGGTCAGTAAAGGAGCCAAAACTTTGAGTGATCTGAAGAATACGGGATACAAAATAGTCGGCCTAAATCTTAAAAGTATTAGTTTTAACTGGTTACCCGACCTTCACAGGTAAAGATTTATTTTTCCAGGTTCTTACAAACACCAGTACACCGGTACAAACACCAGTAGGAGATGACCGTACGTTGTTTCTTTTTTTTAATTTTTTAATTTTATTAGTCGAATAAACGGAGGCAGATGGAGCTAGTCGCGTTGCACTTACAGTAACAGTGCCATTAGCTGAGTTGGTTGAGCTGCCGCGCCGTACACCGTTGCATTCCTTTAAAAATCGAAATTAAAAAAATAACCGAAAATGGTTTTTAGATATTTATCTTAAAGCAAACCAAAAAGCAGTGAATATCTCGTTTATTATTGTAGGAAACGGGGAAAGTTTGTAATCATTGCTCAAAATATTTTTACCTTTCTACTCCTTTCAGGGTCGAGTTTCGAAAAATCTAGAAATTGGTTTTTAGATATTCACATAAGATTACACACACCAAAAATGAAGATTATATCTTCATTTGTTACCCAGAAATTAAAAAAAAAAATAGATTTCATTTTTATTCCATTTTAACTCTTTAAACACTGGGATTTAAAAAATCCTTCTATATCGTGCACTTAAACCGTAAGAAGTACGTGTATTCAAATTTTAATCTATTTATCTTTAGTATTTTTTGCTGGGCTTTGATTAATCAGTCAAGATACGTTTTATATTTACAGGTTACAAATATATATATTTTTACCACATATATGCCTAATTTAATATCGGCGGGCGTTAACGGTAGCAACGATGTGAGCGGGGTGCACAGTATACGGACGCGCAGATGCAGCATCACTCCCACCGCGCAGTTCTTCCACCATAGCGGCACTGTAGCCCCAATAAAAGAGCATGCACGAGAGTGAATTTGCAATTCATCGTCGACCACCACCTGGAGAACACCAACAAGAATAAGATGGAACAAGACAGAAGAAAGTTCCCTGGCCGACTCAACGTGGGGCCTCTCGGCGGATGCCAACATCCCCGCCGGAGCAGCAGGCCTGGCCGGCCCGCCGAGGGAGTCGCTGGATGCGGACGCTACCTTCCCGCTCCACCTCCAGCTCGCCAGGCTTCAATCGCCCTGGCCGAATTGGATATTGCAATCCAATTCCTGGATTGCAATATCCAGGAGAATAGTCAAGCCAGTATTCTTTACAGAAACAATAAATTCAACTTTTTATTGTGAAATCATTCAATATTCACGGAAGAGCTAACCGAGGACGAAATGATTGGATTCAACAAGACTGCGCGATCGTGCACACAGCCAGGCAGTTCGTGAAGTTGCTGCAAGAGTTTTTCGGGGAACGAATAATTTCTAAGGGCTTGTGGCCTACTCGTTCTCCGAATTTAAGCCCGCCGGATCTTTACTTCTGAGATCATGCAGAAAATGATGTTTATCGAGGAAATCCCTGCAAACTCCAGGGACTTCAAAATCCTATTCGCAATTTCATCGAGAACATTCCACAAAAACAACTTGTGAAAGACTTCGAGAACAAGAAGAAACTGGAGCAGATATTTTTTGTTACATATTGTTCAGTTAATGCATGACAGATGTGTAATTACTTTTTTAACGCATTGTGATAGTATTTATGTAGTTTTTTTTTAAATTGTGGACATCTTGGCGATAAATTTTTGCTGGATGTCTGAATCGATTTCGTTCCATCCGACACATTTTCGCCACAAAACCTGAACCTTTTTTTAAGCATCTTAATCCATCGTAAGAGCTTTTCATCATTATTAAATATTTATTTTGCCTAGGTATACTGCCATCTAATAAGCAAAATTACGCCTTGGACAATCTCAGAAAATCAGGACAAGGAAAAAATGGACTATGAGAACTTTGTTTGGTACCGACAGTTTTTCTTTTTAACGAATGTTAGTCGGCTATAATCAGTTTTCTTTCTTCGTCATACCAGACGAATGATGAAGCACTTCCTATTTCTTATACATTGAGTGGGAAGCTTGTCATATCTTATTTGATGTGTATAACATAATTATGTTCTGATTTGAATAAGTATTGATTTATTGATGTAATATTTGTGCGCATGCTGCTGACGCAGCAATTCATTATTCTATTTTCTTTTTACGTAGATATATCGATATAAATATTATAATTTGATATTAATATATTGTAGAAAGATATCTCTTCTGAAGTCGATTGTTTTTTTTTTCTCTAAAGTGTACGTTGCAATCTTTTCAACTAGTGAACAATAGTCAATCCCCTTCTTAGCACAATGAGGGGAGTATAATATCAGTTAAACAGCTGATTTGCAACGACGAGTTAACTACTAGGATCAGCCCGGTGGGCTACTTTTATCAGTAAACAGAGATACTGCGTAAAACCTAATCATATCAGGTGGAACCCGGATGTCATGATGATCATGATAAATTTCACTATTCATTTAAAGAACGTTTACTGTTACAATAATAATTTGTTAAATTGTTAATTTTTATTTCAAAAGTTAAAACGGAAAGTACAACTATTCACTGAACAAATAACCCTAAATCGGTTATTAATAATGTTACTAGAAAAGTCATCCGTTGTGATTTTGAAGATAAAATATTTTTTAACAAAATTTATTCAAATAAAATAGTCTTTATTTTCGTGTTTCAATCGTCTTCTTTTCAAGATCTAGAATTCAAATAATTGGAAGAAGGAGAAAGAAAATTAACTCCTGTTTTGCTTCTCTTTTATTGCAACTGTGATGGTAGTAACTAAAGTAGCATTGTTCATGAGATCGTTTTTGTAATGATTTTTTATATTAATGATTATAGTAATGATTTTCAGTAATAATAATGATTTCATTATAATGAGCTGTTTTCACGACATTATTAAGAAACGCGGATCTGAAGTTTGGCCTAATTATCTTAACCTCCTATTATAAATTATAACCATTTATTTGCAGAAACGATGTAGCAAACAGTTAACACTACAACAAAAAAAGGTTATACGGAAAAAAATGATTTAGAATTAAGTGTAAGTAGTATCTAAAACAGGTAGTATTCGTATTGAATTGTAGCTAAAATATCTCCGGCTGATGAAAAAATCCAAGTTAGAGCTGTTATACTTATATAACAGGAGTTTTTAAAAAATAATAAATAAAACATTTATACAGCAAATTAATCCACGTTTGTTTTTTGTTAAACAGAGGATTTATAAAAAACGGATTTTTAAAAAAAAATTATAACATTTGTATTCAGACCAGTTATAGAATTTAAAAAATCAGTCCCAAAATTAAAATAGGTAAAACAAAATACCTAAATAGATTTGAAGATCTTTCTGATTATGAAGATAATAATTTAAAATAGATATAATTCGGATCGTTGAAAATTCTCTTAAAACTTCTTTTTTTTTATTAACAATTGATTATGAATTATTGAAAAGTATTGTTGGAGGTATGGAATTGATAGATAATCGTATCTTTTGTTAATTTTAAATTTGGTTATATTAACGTTTAATAAAAAAAGTTCGACTGGAACATACATGATTGTTTTTAAATCATAATTATTTTAACTAGAAAGTAGCAATTCGGTTTGTTTTAAATAATCTTCTTTTACATATTGGACATTGCGAAGGGCAGTTCTGGATCGACAATTCTTTAAGCTTTGACCAAAAAACGTTTCCATTAGCATCATTAGAAATCGTTATTTTTAATTTTACGTTTATGATCAATAAACTATATAACATATGTATATGAGAAATTATATAAGAAGATATATATATATATATATATATATATATATATATATGTTTTAATAAGTCTTCAAAGTCCTCAAAATTCTCACAGAATTAGTTTTTTCAAGTTTTTTAATTTCATTTCTCGAAGAACTGAACTGAAATGCAACTGTTATAGTTATGAATGTAGATAATATAGCCTAAAATTATTTTTTAGTACATAGGAGTATCATATTTGTGTGGATAAACGTAACAATATCTGTATTCCTATTTTTATAATTATTGTTTCATACATCATAAAAATATGACGTTTACGTCGCTTCCCTTTCTTAATATGGAGTAAAAAGGATTACGTCGAAAATATTGGCGTATAAAGAGATAATCACAGATTCTTCGGCTACAGTAATATTCTAGTTCCTTTGTATAGAGGGATGGGTAAGATTCTTAATCTGGCAGGCTTGCCTAGAATCGTGGGGAGTAAAGGGGAAGGTACATCGACCCGTGCCCCACTTCTTGTTTCGACACGTCCAAGTTTTGCGTACCCCACCCTCATATCATCTTAACTAAGTTTTACCCAAGGCCGTCGAACTATTGCAGTTACTTTCTTATAGAACTGTCCGTTGTTCATTAGTTTAATATTACGTCAAAATTGAATTTTTTGCATCATTTTTTTTTTTTTAAATTAAATTTCATTATATTATTTAATTAATTGTTAATATAATTTCTACTCCAGCATCAGCGGCACCATTCGAAGAATGATACTGTTCCAATAAGGTAATGCCAAGTTGTTGTGCAACAGTATCCTTTTCTCCATTGTTAACGATTCAATATTTTACTTTATATACATATACGAATGAAGTCAGTTTGTCGGTTCACTATTAGATTATTTAATTAAAATTTCTTTTCATAATCGTGGTTTTGTGAGTAATTCATCGATTATATTTTTTACATTTATAACAAAAAAGATTATGAAATATATTGGAATACATAATTATTTACAGTTACTTCATTCGGAGATTATTTTTTTTTTAATGAGGAAATTTAAACGGCTACAAAATCTCTAATGCTAATTACTCAGTCTTAATGAAAGCAAACGAAATTGTTGTCACATTCAAGAATTTTTCGTATGAGGATGGTTCCTTGCGTTAGAGTAGAGAATCATATTTTTGGTATCTTAATTTTTGGATCGTTAAAAGTTATTTTTTTTGTGTTATTTTTAAACATTAATATATGATTGGTTTTTCAGTCTTGTAATTAATAAAGTCAGTATTATTATGTGTCAAAAAATCATTGACTTATTGAAAAGCTGCCTAACATTTTCGTAAAGATTTGATAATAAATATTCAGGTATTAGGAGAGTAAATAAATGTCATCAAGACTTATTATTTAGTTTTTTCTTAAATTTTTGTTTAACTTTTGTTAGCTGGAAAAATAGAGCGTATTTGTAGTGTTGGAACTGGCAAATTGTTTAATACTGGTATATGCACATCGTAACGTTATCCTGGACGATAAGCAACTGCTCAATAATAAAATTTGTTACATAATAAAGTTGTTTATGCCCGTTCGGAGATGTAAAATTCGCCAAAACGAAGTGTTTATTCAGACTAAGATGCAGCACTAGTTATGTTTAAGTCTTGTGGAGAGAAATCTTTTCTTTCTTTTTCTGCTTAGCCTCCAGAACCACCGTAAGATATTACTTCCAGAGGATGAATGAGGATGATATGTATGAATGTAAATGAAGTTTAGTCTTGTACAGTCTCAGTTCGACCAATCCTGAGATGTGTGGTTAATTGAAAACCAGCCGCTAAAGAACACCGGTATCTACGATTTAGTATTCAAATCCGAATAAAAGTAACTGCCTTTACTAGGATTTGAACCGTATAACTCTAGACTTCGAAATCAGCTGATTTGCGATGGCGAGTTCACCACTAGACCAACCTGGTGGGGGTGGAGAAAAATAGTCCATAAAAAGTGATAAAGTCGGTTTTAAAACTGCATGTATATCATTAAAGTTTGTCTTATTCTTTTATCACACAACGCCACTGTCAAAATTGTTACGTTGAATAAAATCTTTATCCGTTATGAAATATCTACTTGTATTATGTACATGTGTTACCGTTTTATTCAATGTAATATAATTATTATTTATGTAAACGTTACTGAAAACAATAATAAATATCGAGTGATAAATTACAAATTGTGGAGTATAATGTAATCTTTAGTGGTCTATTGATCACGAGAATGTGTACGAATATTTCTGAGTTTATATATCACGAGTTTAAAAGTGTAATCGGTTCATAAAAACATGTTAATTCATCAAGTTAATTCCAGTTTGTTACTTGTTTTGACACCTATTATTTTATGTCGCATACTTACACGGTGACTGATATCCTAAAGAATGACGTGCATGCTATCTTTATACATCAATGCGAATCCACCTGATAATAGTATTATGTCTTGTGGGATTATGGCTTCTTACCTTTGCATCTGGAAGCTCGGGTTCGATCCCGATCAGGCTTTGTATCCTTCATTCGCTTCAAATTCAATTACATGTTCTCACGCACGAGCTTCAGGGTTATATGAAAAATTACATTAAACAAATTTTTTAATGAATTTAATCTCGTAGCAGTTAAAGACTATTTATTTGGCTTGCATGAAATGGTAGTGACGATTAATAACGGTTCATATTTATTGGAATGCGTGCAGCTATTAGTTCTTAAAATATTCAACATGTTGATTTGTTAGTTAGTTATCAATTATGATTGATATCATATTTATACCATAATGTTGATCGTGACGTCTTCTTCATAGTGCTTTTGTCGGTGCATTAAAAACGATTCATTTTAGATGGTCTGTTAGTAATTGTTGTTTGACCCTGAAGGTCGTATGAAGCAAGCACTGAATAGGCAACCAACATAGTAAATATCCTTGGTTCCATCTCATGTATATCCCTTATAAAAAACAGGCTGGTAATATGTTCGGCCAGTTCTAACCAGATTCAATTATAGAATACATTTTTTCGCGTACACTGTTCGATAATTATTTTTTATTCAATGGAAAGTTTGCAGTTCGTTTTAATTGTAATTAAAACTATTATTGTTTCTTGGGCTCTGTTACACATTCTTAAAAGACAAGGAAATTATTTAAAGTAGTATGGGTTCGACTATTTTAAAATTTTGATGCAAATTTTAAGCAGTTACATAAAGAAAAAAAATGTGTGTGTGTGTGTTTGTGTTTTAATAGCGTATTCTGGAATTCGTTTTAAAATTCTTCAACAATCCTCATTTATCTTTGTTTTTGTTCTTTAACGTTTCAAACTTTAGTTGGACGATAAGGTCAAACTTAAATTATCTAACTACGTTATCAAACCTCAGTTTGATAAGAGGTTGAATCAATATAATTAGATGAACGCTGTAACTCTCGACTTCCAAAATCAGCTGATTTGGGAAGACGCGTTAACCACTAGACCAACCCGGTGGGTTAAAACTTTTTTTAAGTTCTAGTAAAGCCAGTTATTTTTACATGGATTTGAATACTAGATCGTGGATACCGGTGTTCTTTGGTGGTTGGGTTTCAATTAACCACACATCTCGGGAATGGTCGAACTGAGAATGTACAAGACCATCACTTCATTTACACTCATACATATCATCCTCATTCATCCTCTGAAGAATTATCTAAACGGTAGTTACCGGAGGCTAAACAGGAAAAAGAAAGAAAGAAAGATAAAAAAAGTTTAATTTGAATCTTTATTTTTGTAAAATATTTATTTTTACCTTTATTTGTATTAGTAAATATAATAAATGGTTAACTCATTGTCGCAAATCAGTTGTTTAATAGCTGATTTTTGTAATCGAAGGTTCTGAGGTTCAATCGTATAAAGATTAGTTGCTTTTATACGGATTTGAATACTAGACAGTAGGTTCCAGTATACTTTGGTGGTTGGGGTTCAATTAACCACACGTCTCAGGAATAGCTGACCTGAGTCTGTACAAGACTACACTTCATTTACTTGTGTTAGTTATTATACTCATCTTATTGTACTAGGAAGGGGGTTGCGTATTGTTCACTAGTTGAATAGATTGCATTGTAAACATTAGAAAAATTAATTATATTTTTGAAATTATTTTCTTTTAAGAAAATTTACTTGACTGATCCAGGATTTTATTCTAATAGGATACATTTTTTACGTGAACGTAGAGTATTGGGAGTAGCTTCACTTGTGTAATTTTATTCTTTTATGAATGTAATAATCATTAGTGTGTTTAATTTAATAATTTTTTAAGCCTTGATAGTAACATGACCTTACAAATAAAACTTACGTACCCTTGTCTTTTCTCATAGATGAAAAAATATAGGTCCTTGCAGGTTTATTATATGAACGACAGTGATAGAGGAACGACAAAATGAACATGCTCTTAGTCCTAAGGATTCTGTCGTATTTCATGCCTACCTGTTCACTTTAATGCAACATTTCAATCGTCTGCCTCCTTTGGGTGCGATCATCCATTCGTTAGTAACATACCTAACGAATGAAACGTCAGGTATCCCTATGGTAGCCGCAGGCTTCCTGCTATCCACAGTATAATGGATGAAAACCCACCGAAGTTTTAACCGGAGAGTTACACTTTTCTGCAACTTTCCGGCCTGCTGTAATCGATATAATAGTGTTTCGCCTAACACATCGTCCACGAGTTCATACCTCCATCAGCCGACATAGAGCCGTATTTGACGTTAATCGCTACGTTATTTGGGACTAAGAGCTTATGGGGTACCAAAAACTCTGGTCAGTTTATGAACAGGGTCTAGAGTCGAACCGTTTACTCTTCAAATTTATCGCCTGAGGATTAACAAAGAATGCAGCTTTAAAGCTTGATTAAAAGTTATTTATTTTTGTAGAAATGCTGTAGGAAAACTATAAATATACTCGTAAAAATATACGAAAAGGTTTTGTGAGCAGTGGCGTAAAAAAATTATTGTGGCGTTTGTATAACTTACCCTACTTTTAACTTGATAAGTTAAATAGTAACGTTTTATGAAATTATTCTGTAATTAGTCGTGATTGCTCTTGTCATGGTGTGGTAATTGAACTCATAACCTGTTGTGGCACAAAATTATCTTGAATAATTCTCATTTTTTCAAGTCATCAATTAAGCCTATATAATAGTTGTGTATTTCATTTACATACCTATGCGTGTATGTCTGTAAATTACCACCATCCCATTATCTGTATCGCCTCATTTTGCAGACGAGGTACGTACGAGAATAACTTTGTATGTATACCGTTCTGCTAATGTTATTCGAATTTCAGATTGTAAGAGTCTCTGATGTAATGTTGGTTTAAATTTTTTTTATGCTATCACCCTACAAATTTGTAAGTAAGTGCAGTTCCATTTGTTTAATTACTATTAATATGATACGAGAAAAGTAATTAATTATACAGACACACTTATCTGCTTAGCAGCAAATTCGCCTTCAAATATAGCGGTATGCATTTTGCTCTAAATATCTATTTTGAGTGTTGCATTGAATTGATTAGCGGTGTTGGGTTGCAAAAATTACTGTAGTTTTCATTTTAACATTTTATATCTCTTTAATAACTAGTTGTTGATATTACAAAAATATTTATGTGTTTTTGCCAGTCCAATTGTTAAAAATGTTTTCTTAATTAGTAATTGTAAATAAAAAAGTAATTACAAAAAAAAGAAATCGTTAACTTTTCATTGACAGTACCGGTTATGTAGTTATCGTTATTTTTATTGTGACAAAACATATAAATTTATTACAGTTAACTATGCAATTTTTCCTTAAATTATTTGTATTCGTAATTTATTAAAAAAAATTAATTTTATTAAACAAATTTTCTTAACATGAAAAATAATACTTATTTAAATAAACTGATATTTGCTTGATTATTTTTTTATCGATTTTTTACTTTTTACTTTCCTTAGATGCCGCGTTTATAGGAAAGAATAGTAGTTTCTCATATAGGTAATTCTTTAAGATAAGATAAAAGTAAAGCTGTATTTCTTGGTTATTTTAAAATTGCCTTAATTTTTCATTTTGTTTAAATTATATTTATACTAATGAAATCAAAGAAGTTAAATTAATTTTAAAATAAATTTAATATATCGTTTAAAAGAAAAATCAATAAATTTTTTATCTCATTACTCCATTTCAATTTATATTGACAAGTAAATTTTACCATTTGGTTATTATTTGAAGTGATTTAGCTTTTTACGTCTGTAGAGTTATATCGGAT
Organism: Lycorma delicatula; assembly: GCF_047948215.1. Classification (NCBI taxonomy): domain Eukaryota; kingdom Metazoa; phylum Arthropoda; class Insecta; order Hemiptera; family Fulgoridae; genus Lycorma; species Lycorma delicatula. Next base: position 161,013,563 of record NC_134455.1, on the reverse strand, counting down.
TAAAGAAATAAAAAATCGGCTTTTTTTTTAAAGAAAAAACAAACTTTTTTACAAGATTGGAATAACCCATTTAATAATAACTTTGTTTTAAGGAAAAAACTTAAAAAAAAAAAAAGATAGTTCTTCGTCTTGAACACTTGCCTGAAATTTTAACCGTTCAAATATATTAATGATTAATCTACTGATGTACAATTATATGGGCATGGGTTTGATTCCCATGAAGGATGTGGCATCACTGGTTACATACGCTTTTTTTTTTACCTGTCTTGTTATTTAGATCATTCATCTTTTGTGTCAGAATTGTGCAGAAAGTTAGTGCTTCTACATCTGCAATCAAGGTGGGCAATATGAGGCCAGGTCAGATCAGTTAGATTTTAATTTTAACAGCTTTTCAATTTTCTTTTGTGACCACCTTCGTTTTGTTAATGGGTTATGATTAACAGCACATTCTGGTCTGTTGATTTTTATATGCAACTAACTCTGCAGACACAGTTGTTTCATAAAAAAACAATATAGTTTTACCTATAGACCCTTTTTTATTATTCTGTTTAGCCTCTGGAACCACCATAAGCTATTCAGAAGTTAAATCAGGATGATATGTATCTATGTAGGTAGTCTTGTACTGTTTTGGGTCAACCATTCCTGAGATGTGAGGTTAATTGAAACCCAACAACCAAAGAACACCAGTAGCCACAGTCTAGCGTTTAAATCTGTAAAGGTACATTTGAGTATTTTTACTAGTAACTGCCTTTACTAGAATTTGAAGTTTAGAACTCTCGATTTCGAAATCAACTGATTTACAATGACAAGTTCACCACTAGACCAACCGAAATGGGAAATGGGTTTTACCTGTAGGTTCTGAATTGACAAAGCAGCACATATTTGGGGACATCTGTGGTTGATACTGATCACTTATCAGTCAGATCTTATCAAAATAATTACATAAATGCCTATCTGAGTTTCAAAGATGAACAAAAATGCCAATTTAAATCAATCAATCAGGTGTAATTATGATCATACTTGACAGTGGAAACATTTTTCTGAAACATGTTGTCAGACGCAAAGAAAAAGGTTGTTCGACGGATTCAAATCAAGTTATTTATACTCTTCAAAGTTTTTAAATCTGTTAAAACTTAAAAATGAAGCTTACTCGAGTTCACAAAAGTAAAGAAAAAGATGGTTTATTGACAAAAAATATTAAAAATTAATAGACTTAAGCTAACTAAATTTCTTTTTTGTTTTGATATCAATTAAAACTTTTTATATCAGTTATACTTTTCTTGAATTTAATTTATATATATATTAAAGTAAAATAACAACAAATTATATATATATTTATACAATTTTTTTAAACATCCCTAAATCACCATGTTATTATTTTTAAAAGTTTCAGAAGATTTCTTCAATTATTCTTCGGTTATAGTACTACTACTAGTACTATATGTACATAATTTTAGAAAAATATTGAAGGGAACATTATCCATTGAAATTTTCTCTGAAGCCGCTGGAACTGCATTCCAATCTAATTAAATTACACTTGCTTTTGAGGGGATTTCTCATGTTATTGTACAAATCAATGAATTTATTATTAAGAAACTTTTTCCAGAATGGATGAACTGAAATAGGCTTAAGCAAACTGGATTATTTTTTACTGAGCGTGCAGCCTGTTATGCGAAAGCATAATTTCAAAACTTATGAATAAAATAAAATTGCAGAAGTAGTTTAGATAGATCAGTAAAACAGCTTCTGCATGTCTTATGTAGAATATGTAAATTATAATTAAAATGTAATAAATTCTGTTTTAAAATACAATCTGTTTCATATTAATTAAAATTAGGTGAATTAGCCATATATTAATTCATATGTGTAATTTTTATTTTCTAGAATCTGTATAGCATTTTCCCTAATTTATCAGGTAACTGCTCCATATGTTCAGTATACGTGTTGCTCTGTTGATTGGTCATCTTGTCTGCTCACCACCATACCATGCTGACTGACCTTCCAAAATTCAGACACCACAATAAACTAAATGAAAACATTCCCCACCACCCCTCCAAGTGGGTAAGAATCTTTTCACATAACTGCATAATCATGAAAGAAAACTTTTAAAACAAGACAATAAATATTAAAAATTAAAAAAACACGACAACCAATCGGAAGATTGGTTGTAAATATAACATATTCAAATAACCATGATCTGTTAGATTGAGGGTGTACCTGATGCATGCAAAAGTTAGCCTCAACCTACTAACTAATAGTTCGTTTGAATTTTGAAAATCAGATGATTGTTTACAGAGATATTATAATAGGCCCCCCCCCCATTGCACTTCCAAAAACACACTTCAGGGATATTGCATTTGCTACCAGTTGATGGTGATGATTGGTCTAGCCTTACATTAGGTGCTCGCATCACCTCATCATTCTACTCTCACACACAGTTCCCCATGGGAAGCCCATTATTATTAAACAGAGAATTTTATTAAACAGAATTTTTTTTTATTTATTTAATATTATTAAATTTTATTTATTGTAACTATTTTGGTAATATTATTCATTTGATTGATTCGAATCATTCAGTTCAAACCCAGCTCATACAGTGATAGAGGCTCACAGTTCACAGCTCATTAATTCAATTCATTAAAGTTTGTGCTTCAACTGGCAAATCTCCACTACTACATATACAAATACTCATATTTATATATATATATATATATATATATATATATATATGTATACATATATATACACCGGGGGTGTCACAACACCCCCGGTAACGTTAGGATTCCAGCTTCTAAATCGTTAGATATCTATCTAAATCATTAGGTCATACATCTAAATTGGTTCAGCCAGTTGAGCTGCTACAGGACAAACATACACTCTAATTACACTCCTTTTTGGCCAGTTGTATAATAAAATACGAGTTTATTATTTAGAGAGGATAAACAGTAAAAAATTGAAGATTTCGTGTTAAAGCACTTTAAGTTTTACAGCATTTCATATGAGTAGAATAAATGCAATTCCACTCTGTAGAGATTGTAAAACATTTTCAGTGTTAAGTTTAATTTTTTTATGGAAAAAGTTTTACATTTTCTGCAATCATTACAGTTAAGGAAGAGGAAAACACCAAACTGCTCTGTAGAATAGTTATTATACAACCCCATACACATTCAGATTTTCATTAATAAAACCCCACTTGGTAATAATAAATAGATTTTAATTCTCCCAATAATTGCATTAGCTTATTATTTTTTCCTGTAATCTTAAAGTACTGTAAAAACTAATAACATTATAAAAACATTCTGAAGTAAGAGTACTAAGAAAATCATATATCCATTTTGATAAATACATCCAACTTATGTGATTGTAGATATAAAGTAGTCCTTTTAAGTTTTGCATTACCAGCATTCTCTGTGGTGGAATGGTAGTATCTGCCTTTCATCCAGAAGTTTCAGGTTTGAGCCCTTTATGGACAAGAATATCCATCACATACTACAGAAACCCATTATCATCTATTTTAGTAACTGTTATTGACCTCTGGCCTGTTGATATTGTGTAAATAAATAAATCTTGATAAATAATGCTAAATAAATTAAATTTGCTATAAAAATGTTACTAATGAAGTTTTAATATATATAAATATACAAAAAAAATAAAGATATCAACTTGATTTTTTGTGTGTGTAATCATGTAACTATCAAAATTCTAGATTTTTGAAATTCGACCTTGAAAGGAGGTAAAGAAAGTAAACAAATTTTAAGCAATTATTGCAAATTTTCCCCATTTCTGACTATATTAAATGATATGTTCACTAGATTTCGGCTTGGAAATATTCTTCAGATGAATAACTAAAAACCACTTTAGGTTTTTTGAATTTTGATTTTTTAAGGGGTGCGACAATATACAATGTTGCAGCTCAACCAGCACAGCCACTATCACTGTGCTGTATGTGCAGTACGACTGACTGCAACTGCCTCCAGTTACATGACTAAAAAACATAAAGTAAAAAAAAATTAACTACAACAGAACACAAGTAACCATACAGTGTGGGCAAAGCTGCGAGGGGATGCTAGTTTATATACATTATAATATATATGTATAATACACATACACACACACACACACACTATAACATAAATTTCATCTGTACTTATTTCAATATTTAGTTGACGTAGATGTATACTTGTACCTGTAGTGGCAAAGAAATATTCAAATGACATAAATTTTTTGACATAAAATATAATGCAGTTCATAGCATGTATAATCATCCACAGTGCTTCAACATTGCATACACATCTTTAATATTGCCTTAGAAGAAGAAATCAGATAAATATTAATCTACTGACCTTGAAAGCTGAGAAATTCCTGCTAATTTGAAAGTTTGTTAACATCACATCCTGATTGTCAAGAACAGTTCCAGCCTAAATTGCAGATGCTCTATTTGAATAGAAACTAAATTGTAATGCCTCTCTTGCTTTTTTTTTGAGAATAGTCAGAATGAATGTCTGCAAACACATTTGGATCACATAATGATAATATTATCATTAGTATAATCTTTGGTGGCACTGTGTATTATTTATCATGTATACCTTGCTATTGATTTTAAGACTGAGATGAGTAAATGCCTTTCCTCATACTAAGTGGCTTGTTGTTCAACATTTTTTATTCACTTTCTCAGCTTTCCTAATTTGTATTTTCACTTTTCACATCGATGCAACATTATAATCATAGGTGTATGAACTACATTTTTATTATTAATAAGCGATATTAATTTTTGCTGTTTCATAGAGAAATATTGAATGACACACACTTTCTGTTAATTAATAAAACATTGACAGATTAATAGATTTAATTGTTGACTAAAGTGGATTATCAAGTATTCCGTTATTAAAAATAATGTAATTATTATTCTTATTCTTTTCGTGTAATATTTTTGTTAAAGTAATAATATTTTACAAAAATAAAATTAAGTTAACAGAAAGTAATGTGTAATGTATAATATTCATAATATTAGTAGCAGCACTTGAAATAATAGAATAAAAAGAAAGGAACTGTGATATTCGGTGATAGCTTATTGTTTCTATAATTAAATAATTAATGACAAGTGGATGACATCTTAAGAAACAGATTATGCTAAAATTCACTGAATTTTCTTATTGTTACTATCTGACTGATGATGATATTATGAAAGTTCAGTTAGCATTTTTAACATAGTTGAACTTTGACCACAAAATTTTATTCCTTTAACAATTCATGAAGTACTTAGTACTTCTCTTTTCAGTAACTGTTCAATGACCTATTGTGTTTTTTTTTGGTATAAATGTCAAAAAATAATTTAAATTCATTTTTTAATTAGGTAAAATATCTGAAAAATGTTTTCAAAAATTGATTTATGTGAAATTCAACTACAAAATTGTGTATAAATAAATTGAATTGTTGAATTTATTTATATCAAAAGTAAAGAAATAAAATAAAAATTTAATACTCAGATAGTAGTAGTAATTGCTGTTTCTCACATCCCTTTGTATTGTGATGTGTTAGTATTTAATATTAGAGCAGGATGTATCTCGCATCCTGTTCAAACCCATAGCCCTCAGGAACAGCAACAAAACAGGAACAATTCTCATCAGACATATTTTATTCTTTAAATGATACCTGTCATATTTCAATTAATAAAATGTGTGTCACTGACCTATGTTGAATGTGTTCTGAGTCGTTACAAATGACTGCAGATTTGCTTTTGTACATAGCAGATACTGGAATTTTCTCTTATTTTTTATTTAAAAGAAAAAGGTGATACGTTATATATAATGTAACAATTCTCCAATTTCTAAATAATTTACTATCTCCTTCATAAAAATATACCGGTGCATTCATGTCTGTGCATTTTGTATGTTGGCAATTGTACATATTATTGTACTATTTACTATTTTTTAAATTAAACTATTTTATTAAAAAAGACTGGGATATATACTGTACAGCAAAAAAATTAATGTATCTCACTCTCATATGTCACCATGTATCACAACATATTGTTGCGTGTTCGCGGTTCAATCAGTTTTAAGAACATAAATTTTTGTTACTTTTTCTTTTGTTGTCGTTTCGATCTTATGACTGAATCCGATAGGCCCAGAGGTACGCCCCTTCCCATAGAGGAGGACTTCACTCTAGTGGGAAGACAGAGATCTGGTAGGATACAGGGTGTTAGAACCGTCCGTGAAGTTCTTTCGGGAGATAGTGGTACCAACAGTGCGGCAAGCCCCGATCGTGAGGCACATAGGCGGTCGGTTGCCAGGCAAATGGAGGCTACTAGGAGGAAAACTGTGCAGGCGGCAGATGTGTCTAGGCGTCTTCAATGAGCCGAAGCCCTGTATAAAAAAATGGAAAAATGGAATTTAGTGATGATGGTGATGATCTCAGCGATTATGACGCTGACTTTCTTCCTCTCTCGACGGCTTCTGCTGTCAAGTAGGTAGAGGGTCTTCCAGTGGGAAAAACATTTAAGCGACAGCTGCAGTTTTCTTCCCATCCTGCAGAGGAATAAAAAAAGCCTCGAACGTGCAATGATAACGAAGTTTTAAACCTGATGTTTCTGTTTTTGCGTAGTATAGGGTTAACACAAAAAATTTCATATAAAAATTTAATTTCTATGGTTCTGTGTTTTGATTTTGTTATCCGAGTAGGGAGCCTTTTACTCTCCTATTTTTTTTTTTTGTCTTCAGTCATTTGACTGGTTTGATGCAGCTCTCCAAGATTCCCTATCTAGTGCTAGTCGTTTCATTTCAGTTTACCCTCTACATCCTACATCCCTAACAATTTGTTTTACTTATTCCAAATGTGGTCTGCCTACACAATTTTTTCCTTCTACCTGTCCTTCCACTATTAAAGCGACTATTCCAGGATGCCATAGTATGTGGCCTATAAGTCTGTCTCTTCTTTTAACTATATTTTTCAAAATGCTTCTTTCTTCATCTATTTGCCGCAATACCTCTTCATTTGTCACTTTATCCACCCATCTGATTTTTAACATTCTCCTATAGCACCACATTTCAAAAGCTTCTAATCTTTTCTTCTCAGATACTCCGATTGTCCAAATTTCACTTCCATATAAAGCAACACTCCAAACATACACTTTCAAAAATCTTTTCCTGACATTTAAATTAATTTTTGATGTAAACAAATTATATTTCTTACTGAAGGCTCGTTTAGCTTATGCTATTCGGCATTTTATATCGCTCCTGCTTCGTCTATCTTTAGTAATTATACTTCCCAAATAACAAAATTCTTCTACCTCCATAATCTTTTCTCCTCCTATTTCCACATTCAGTGGTCCATCTTTGTTATTTCTACTACATTTCATTACTTTTGTTTTGTTCTTGTTTATTTTCATGCGATAGTTCTTGCGTAGGACTTCATTTATGCCGTTCATTGTTTCTTCTAAATCCTTTTTACTCTCGGCTAGAATTACTATATCATCAGCAAATCGTAGGATCTTTATCTTTTTACCTTGTATTGTTACTCCGAATCTATATTGTTCTTTAACATCATTAACTGCTAGTTCCATGTAAAGATTAAAAAGTAACGGAGATAGGGAACATCCTTGTCGGACTCCCTTTCTTATTATGGCTTCTTTCTTATGTTCTTCAATTGTTACTGTTGCTGTTTGGTTCCTGTACATGTTAGAATTGTTCTTCTATCTCTGTATTTGAACCCTAATTTTTTTTAAATGCTGAACATTTTATTCCAGTCTACGTTATCGAATGTCTTTTCTAGGTCTATAAACTCCAAGTATGTTGGTTTGTTTTTCTTTAATCTTCCTTCTACTATTAATCTGAGGCCTAAAATTGCTTCCCTTGTCCCTATACTTTTCCTGAAACCAAGTTGATCTTCTCCTAACACTTCTACCACTCACCTCTCAATTCTTCTGTATAGAATTCTAGTTAAGATTTTTGATGCATGACTAGTTAAACTAATTGTTCTGTATTCTTCACATTTATCTGCCCCTGCTTTCTTTGGTATCATTACTATAACACTTTTTTTGAAGTCTGATGGAAATTCCCCTTTTTCATAAATAGTACACACCAGTTTGTATAATCTATCAATCGCTTCCTCACCTGCACTGCGCAGTAATTCTACAGGTATTCCGTCTATTCCAGGAGCCTTTCTGCCATTTAAATCTTTTAATGCTCTCTTAAATTCAGATCTCAGTATTGTTTCTCCCATTTCATCCTCCTCAACTTCCTCTTCTCCTCTATAACACCATTTTCTAATTCATTTCCTCCGTATAACTCTTCAATATATTCCACCCATCTATAGACTTTACCTTTCGTATTATATATTGGTGTACCATCTTTGTTTCACACATTATTAGATTTCAATTTATGTACCCCAAAATTTTCCTTAACTTTCCTGTATGCTCCGTCTATTTTACCAATGTTCATTTTTCTTTCCACTTCTGAACACTTTTCTTTAATCCACTCCTCTTTCACCAGTTTGCACTTCCTGTTTATAGCATTTCTTAATTGCCGATAGTTCCTTTTACTTTCTTCATCACTAGCATTCTTATATTTTCTACGTTCATCCATCAGCTGCAATATATCGTCTGAAACCCAAGGTTTTCTACCAGTTCTCTTTATTCTGCCTAAGTTTGCTTCTGCTGATTTAAGAATTTCCTTTTTAACATTCTCCCATTCTTCTTCTACCTTTTCTACCTTATCTTTTTTTCTCAGTCCTCTTGCGATGTCCTCCTCAAAAATCTTCTTTACCTCCTCTTCCTCAAGCTTTTCTAAATTCCACCGATTCATCTGACACCTTTTCTTCAGGTTTTTAAACCCCAATCTACATTTCATTATCACCAAATTATGGTCGCTATCAATGTCTGCTCCAGGGTAAGTTTTGCAGTCAACGAGTTGATTTCTAAATCTTTGCTTAACCATGATATAATCTATCTGATACCTTGCAGTATCGCCTGGCTTTTTCCAAGTGTATATTCTTCTATTATGATTTTTAAATTGAGTGTTGGCAATTACTAAATTATAGTTCGTGCAAAACTCTATAAGTCGGTCCCCTCTTTCATTCCTTTTGCCCAGCCCGTATTCACCCACTATATTTCCTTCCTTGCCTTTTCCAATGCTTGCATTCCAATCTCCAACTATTATTAAATTTTCATCTACTTTTACGTGTTTAATTGCTTCATCAATCTCTTCGTATACACACTCTACCTCATCATCATCATGGGCGCTTGTAGGCATATAAACGTTAACAATCGTTGTCGGTTTAGGTTTTGATTTTATCCTTATTACAATGATTCTATCGCTATGCGTTTTGAAATACTCCACTCTCCTCCCTATCTTCTTGTTCATCACGAAACCTACTCCTGCCTGCCCATTATTTGACGCTGAGTTAATTACTCTAAAATCACCTGACCAAAAGTCGCCTTCCTCTTCCCACCGAACCTCACTAATTCCTACTATATCCACTTCACCCTATCCATTTCCCTTTTTAAATTTTCTAGCCTACCAATCTTTTTTAAGCTTCTAACATTCTACGCTCCGACTCGTAGAATGTTATTTTTTAATTTTCTGGTGACCCCTTCCTTAGTAGTCCCCACCCAGAGATCCGAACGGGGGACTATTTTACCTCCGGAATATTTTACCAAGGAAGGCGCCTCCATTATTGCTATGTGAAAATGCAGAGAGCCACATTTTCTTGGAAAAAAAACAGCTGTAGTTTTCCATTGCTTTCAGCTGCGCAGTACTCAGAGGACTGAGTGATGTTGATACGGCCGTTTAAGTCATTGTGACTTACGCCCCTAACAACTACTGAAAGAGCTGCTGCCCTCTTTCAGGAATCATTCCTTAGTCTGGCTGTCAACAGATACCTCTCCGATATGGTTGCACCTTCGGTCCAGCTACTCTGTATCTCTGAGCACTCAAGCCCCCTCACCAACGGCAAGGTCTCATGATTCATAGAGGAGGAATTAATGATTATTTACCAATTTTAGATTTGATCAAATTTCTTAAATTTCTGTTCTTTAGTCTTACATTGTTTCATTTCAGATTTTAATTTTAAAAAATACATTTCGTCTTATTTTGAATGAGTAATTTTCTTTAAAGTTATATGAGTGTGTTTTAGGTATAATTTATATGTAAAATAAGTTATGTGAATACTTTTATTTAATCTTTAGAATCTTTGTTTCAGTTGGTTCAGATTACTGATGGTTTTTTTTTTTTTAGTCTATGAATATCTAATTTTCTGTATTCATATGTACATGTAGATACACAAACACATACCTCTTTACATTTACACTATATAATTATAAATACAGTAGTGTAGCGATACTTTTAGGTAGGTAATTATGTGATGTATTATTTTTTAATGATTTTTATTTTTTTTAAATTGAGCATTCTTTCAATCTTTTGTTTTTAATGATGTATTAATTTGTTTATATTCTTAACCTTTCCAATGAACTAATTAATGTCTTTGTTTTTTCACAGGTGAATGTTGGACTCAGGGACAAAATAACTATATTTATTCTGGTAAGCAATTTAACAATATGTAAATTGATAATTTTATTCTATAATTCACTTAAGGTCATTCTTTATAAGCCAATATGTTCAGAAGTATAATGTTTGATTGGATTTTTATTTTTTATTATTTATAAATTATTTTTAGGAAAGCTTTTTTGGGTTATTATTTTAATTTTAATTTTACTTGCTTTAAGAAAAATTCTCCAGAATTGAGAATGCTAATAAATCAGTTATTGTTTATATTAGAGTCAGTTATTGGTTTTTGTTGTTGAGTTTAACTTCAAATTATTTTTTTTATTATTAAAAATGTTAAGCAACTCGCTTTCAAATTAATGTAACTGTTTTCCCAAAGGCTTTTTGAAGTTAATTATCAGTGCTTATAATAATTTATCAATAGTGAGGCAGATGCTGATAATTAGGTTTGAAAGGTCTTTGGAAAAATTCTTCTATGAAATGAACTTTTCTTAATGTTTGTCATTTACAAAACCTTGTTAACATTTACAAAACCTTTTAAAAATGTCTGTAGCATCTATAAGGTACTATTTCTTTTCTTAATCTCTTTTGAAGTTGATGCCATGTTATCTTGGCCTTCATGAATTGCTCAGTTATACAAATTGTGTTGATTTTATTTATTTATTTGTTAAATTGTGGGACTATCGTTAGTTATTGCTTCAGAGGATGAGATGAATGGTTTGTAGCATGTGTGAAAATGCATACATGTTGATTTTCCCAAATAGATTTATCTATTTGGATTTACATTATGTTGTAAAAGAAAAAAAGCATGATTAGTGATGTGAAGCTATCCACAGAAACCAGTAGAGAAAAAAGATGTGAAATAAATTAAGTGTAATTAAAATTTAAAATTTTTTCATGAATTCAACTTCAGATCTGTTCAATTATAGATCTTAAAATTTTGAAAATTTTTTAATGAAGAATAGTTGCTTACTCATATTTCTCCGAAGTGAAAAAATTTCTAATTGAAAAGAAAAATAAATAAATACAAAAATGTTGAGTTCTGAAGGAGCTTATATGTTTTACAGGTATCTGTTTATCATAAATATTTAGTAACAGGGAAAACATATAAATTGCTGCAATACCAGTTTTGATTAGGATTATCCACTATTATCAATATTGTTCTGAAACTTGCCAAATAGTCTGGAATCATTTATCCCTGATTTGTATTACAACAGCAAATGAAAAAAATGTGTATAAAATTTTAAGGTACAAATGGAATTGAACAACATTGACATTCCCACTTGTTTGTGGCAATAAATGGCAAGCACAAACACAATGTCCTGAAAGAAGAATATGCAGTATGTAGAATTCTGATTTTACATTCTACAATTAAAAAAGGTTAAGTTTGACCGTCACTGCAACTGGTAGAAGACAGAGAAGTAGAAGACAGAGAGTTTGTTGATGTTGGAAATTTCAGAAGAAATAGTGATAGAATTTTTTTCTAGAATTCTAACTTTGAAAAAATATTTATTAATTACAATTTGGATTTTCCACTGCAGCAGGAACTTCTTTTATTTTCATGGCAGATGAAACTTATTCACTAATTAATTTAATGAAGCCTTATTCAAGAGTAAATATGATTAACCAAAAAATATGTTTAACTATAAATTTTATTATGAGCAAGATGAAGAATTCAATGCTTTTTTGGCTTGCTTACTAAAAAATGTGCAGTCTTAAAGAACAAAATAATAGGCTTGCTGGAGATAACATAAAACCTTTTACAATAACAGCTTGCATTCTGTATAACATGATTTGAGGAAGAGAAGGGACCATGCAAGACGTACACTCAGATTTAGAAAAGTTGCAGTTAGAAGAGCACATAAATGGTCAAGCAGTATTTTGACCCCTGCCTCAATTTTAAATTTTCATCTTTAGCACATGAGATTTTTTAATTCAGAGAAAGGAACAGTTTCATGGCAACAAAAATATGTAATCTAAATATGCAAAAAAATATGTAGAAGGTGTATTTACTTGGTGACATCATTCCACAATTTTATTGATTATTCCTTTGCTGTGCTATTAAATTTGAAATTGTATAAAGGTGACCATTGTTCAGTTAGAACCAATCCATTTATACAACATACAGTTTGAAACTTATTTATCCCTGATTTGTATTATAACAGCAAATGAAAAAATGTGTATAAAATTTTAAAGTACAAATGGAATTGAACTTTATACATTTTTTTACTACTGTTTTTTACTTTAGTACACTATAGCTAGGTAGAAAATAAATCCAGGACTTTAGATTGCAAGGTAAGCATTCTATAATGGTGTATAAAAAAGAATATCAGCATTTTAATTTGTTTTATAAATTAAATCTCATATCATGTCTCTTGAATGAGATGTTCATTGTCGATTTAAGACTAGAATCAAAAAGCAAAAAGGACAGATTTAGTTGCGTGCATGGCTGTAGATTGACTCCCTATTTTTCTATCTTGACATCACCGTTAGCAAGCATGGTGATTCCTGAACAGAAATCTTTCTGACCTTTGCAGTTTCATAAATGTGAATCTGTAGTTACAGTTCAGCGTTCTTTCCATAGAAAGTTTAATTGTGATTCTCCAAGTGACAATAACATTCATTGATGACATAATCAGTTTGAATGATCAGATGTATGTGTAAAGGGAAGAGTATGAGGGTATCTAAAGAAAATGTTGAACATGTCAGGGGGTCTTTCCTGTGTAGTCCTAAAATTTCTGTTTGAAATTAAATATTTTCAGTCCAATATTTCGATAGTAAGTTTATGGGCCATTCTTTTTTACTGAAGCAAGCATAACAGGAGTAGCTTATTTAAATATGCTGTGTACATGGCACTTTCCTCAGTTGCAAGATTGAGCAGAAAAGTTTTATTTTCTCTCTTAACAAGGTCTCTTGTCTTGCTTACAGTTTTAACCATTGCAAAATAAATACTAAAATTCAAAAAAGTAGTAGACTAAATTTAATGATAATTGAAAGTTTAGTAAATAAACAAAGCAAAATAAAGTATTAATATCCATACTGAATATATGTAATAATAATAATAAAAAAAATGTATTTATTAGCATTAATAAAAGAAAATAACAATATTAATATACAAAAAGAGCTGTATTAGATACTTGCATCCCATATGACTATTGAGTCAATGGCAGTTTAAAAAATCCTTAGTTCACATTTTTTTCACATAACAATGTTAACTCTGTTAATACTCTATGTACGAGTATAATAATACAAGTTTTGGGAAAACCATTATTATTATTAATTTTTGTAACCTTCATCTACTACAATTTATTTTTTGTCATTAGTTTTTTTATTACCTGGCCTTATAATTACTCTTCTGAAGTATACTAGAAATTATTGTAGAAATGTAAAAAATGGTTGAGCAACCACTTATTTTAAAATCAGTAGAGTTGATATAAAATAACCTAGATATAAATAGAAATTTCAGAATTTTTAGCATATTAAATATCTGTCTGTGTGATTCATATCTAAGGGCCTCTTCCAAAAATCTCACTGCATGTTTTTGCATGAAAATTGATATGGGCTTTCTGTAGGAGTCTCAAGATATAAAATATTTCAGATATGTTTACATGTAGGCATAATAAATATTTCATATGATGAGAATCTTATAGTTTTATTAGTCTGCCTCAAAGAGGTACAATATGATTTGGTTCTATTGTATTTCAAAAACATCATATCATGTGTTTTGAAAATTAATATACTAATCTAAAAATACATTCAATTACTCCTTCAGTGTCTCTCTTTGTGCAAGTACACTGGATAATTCTTACATAGAATAAAATACTAACTTACTTCTTGCTCTTTCAGTTTCTTGCATTTTTCCCATTAATCAATCTTTTGTCTTTCTGTTATGGTGCAGAAATTTTTTGAGGGATTTTATCATAAGGCATATATATTGTGAAGTATACTGTTTTTCTTAGTCCTTGGGTGTCATTAAACTAACTTATACTCAGTGAATCTTTGTGCTATAGTTAGTATTTTCTCATAATTTTATAGTACAGTCGAAATTAACCATAGTATGAAAATATACAATATACTATCATACGCAATATATTATCACTGATTCAATCTACTGAGAGAATAAAAAATCTATTAAAATAAAACAACATTATGTACTATGATTAAAAATATTTAAGACATATAAATTTCCTCTGGCCATGCTTTATGAATTTCTCTAACTGCTATTGAACAGGTGTTAATTTAAAGCAAATTCACCAATTTTATTAAAGAAGGGTTTTAATGCACTCTTGACAGAAATATATAGATTTTTTTTTACATAATAATCCTTTAAACTAAATTTATAGCTCTGTATTTGTTAGTGACAGTAGTAGAGCTATTCCATCACATTTCCAGAAAAAGCTGTTGCTTCCAGTTATTTTATTTTTTCCAGTTATTTTTTTTGGGAAGATGCATGCATAGGAGTGGTCAGATTTTAATTGTATTATGTTTTCTTGTGTATTGAGATGTGTTAGGATATGTTTTTTTCTTTGTGCACATATTTGAAGAGTAGTTAGGCCTTCATCAGCAATACTTTATCTGCAATTTTTTTTTCTGTTTGCAATTAGTGACTATACTACTGTGGACTGCTTTCTTGATTTCTCTGTATCTTTCAAACTGCATTCTATTTGTTGAATATAAAACTGAGCTGTCAAAGCCATCTACCAGGAAGCCACCGATTTAATTGAGTATTAGCTGCATCATCACATAAACAGTCAAGCCAGAACTAGCTGCATTTCTTATCCTTACCAACTGTTCAGATTTAGTCAGCAGTTTGTAAAGTACTAGGGTGTTACATTTATTATGTAAGTGTAATTGTATGTGATAGTTTAGGGCTACTGTTGTTTAATATTTATATCTTTACTTGGATTATTCAGCTTGGGTTCTATAGTGTTACAGAAAATCTGTCATAATTATTGATAAATGATGCTAGCCACTAATTCACTGATGCACTAGCAGTAAACAAAAATAAAAAAAATCTGTTCTGTCATTGCAAAGAACCATTTCTTTCCATTAGTATATGAAGCAATAATTTTTTGGATTGTAGTATATGTTCAGCGATTGTATGTCTAGTTAGTTGGCAGATAGTTTCATCAATCTCAAGCCAGTATTTCATGAAACAGTCTAATTAATTTTGCCCTAACAATAAAAAACAACCAATGGTGACATAGGATTCGTAGGAACTCATGATAAAGTAACCAAGCCATTTAGTGGAAATGAAACTATGACCAAAAGCATCATCACTTTTCAACTACAACTGATTTTGTTAATAGTTGAATGATCAATGATGATACTGACATCCTGTCTGTTAATTACCACCTTATCTGTTGGGTGAATGAACCAATTACACAAGTTACAAGATGTAGTTACTAATAATTATGAAAATATTAGGTAAAATTTATAACTATCGTATTCAATTTAATTACATTAGTCAACACAATTTTTTCAGAACAAATACATTAATGAATGTTTTATAAAGTATGTTTTATGTTGAAACAAAGAATGTAATAAAAAAATTCTCTATCATATCTCATTTTTGAGTTATCTTAGTTTAAAGATCTCTATTACGTCATTTTTCAATGCATAATAGAAACAATCTGTTGTCTTGTGCATTTTGTTATAAGCATGTCTGATATGATTAATAGTGTGACCTGTTGCAGAATAAATAAAATCTGCATCAAATATATGGCATCATCCCAACCAAAATTTAACTAATGAGTCATCCTAGAATTTCTCTCTTTAAAAACACTGAATCTCTCAGTGCAGCTAAAGCAGGTAGTGGTGTAAAACTTTGTGCGGTAGTACGCATTAAACTGTGCAAGTTGAGTTAGTTATTGTCTTTTAGTTTTTACAGTTAACCAATTTCAGTTTACTTTCGAAAATTAATTGTTAAAATTCTGTTTCTACTTAATTGTACTAGGTAAAGGAAGTATTGTGATTGCAAAAAATTTTGGTTTTCAGATTTCAACGAAAATATCCTTTTTGACCATCCCTGAATCCATATTGACTAGTTTCAGCATGATACGTATGTATGTCTGTACATATGTGTCTTGCACAACTCAAAAACTATTAGCTGTACTATATTGAAATTTTGGATTTAAGACTGTTGTAACATCTAGCTGTGCACCCTTCCTTTTCATTGCAATCGACTGAACAAAAAGTGTCAAAAAAAGCCCAAATCCAAAGAAAATTGGATTTTGGACTTTTTCTTAACTGCAGTAATAAGCCTTCATTGAAAGCTTTTCAACAATATATCATAAGTGGTACTTATTTTCATTGATTCCAGAGTTATAGCCAAATAAAATTTTAATTAATGAAATATTTGGATCTTGTAAGGGGAAGACACATCAGTTTGAATTAGACTTCATCTGACTTTTTTAACTTTTTTTTTTAATTTAAATATATTGATTTATTAATAATTTAACCCGCGGTTGTAAAAAATTTTTACGATGATTATTCAATAACAATAAAAAAAAATATGAAAAAAATCAGAAGTATTAGTGAAATAAAATTTTATGTACTTTTAAAAATGTGTATATGTAATTTAATAGGCATTATTACATATGTGTATATGTAACATGTAACAGATTTGGTGAAACATCTGATTATTTAATATTAATTGCAAGTTATAATTTAGAATTGTATTATTTTTGGATTTTCTAGTTTAATTTCTGTTTTATTTTATATAATTATTATGGAATTTCTATTTAATTTTATCTACAGTAAAGTTAACTACAGAGTGACTAAAAAATAGACCCTCACAAGAACAACATATACACTGAGGCATACATTCCTGATCTTATCTTTTAGTTCATTACTACTTTGATATTGTCGAACAATATTCTCCCTAATTCAGAGTTGATCATAATTTCATTTATTTGTTTTTTGTTGCCAATCATTTAATCGCTCTTTGTTTTGAAATAATTCTTCTGAACTTAATTTTTTTCAAATTTTCTCCATCTTTATATTCATTATCCTTTCTTAATCTTTTTATTCTTTCCTTGGTTGTAATGTTTTCTTCCTCTTTATAATTATTATCTCTTAATCTTTTAGAATTGGAGAATCGTACCTCACTTTCAAATGAAATAAGTTTAAATGAAGTGCAGCAAAAAATGTGTATATGTAATTTAATAGGTGTACAAGGAAGTCATGTGGTGTCCACATCAGATTTTTTCGTTTACATCAGTTTATATTTAATTAATGAGCCGGCAAACCCGTTCATGTAAGAATTCTTCAAATGTTTTTTTGTTATGTCTGCTGAGTTCAGTACAAATAGTCAACATAGGCCAATTTAAAAATTTATGTAAAGTGCTTATGAGCTTTATTTCAGTTGTCCACTGGGAGTTCAAGATAAACAAAGATGCTGTGTATATCATGTATTATCTGTTATGTTAAGCTCACACAGTGGTTACTAGGGAAAAAACAGCATTTGCCTCTTGCTGTACCTATCATTTGACATAAACCAATAAATTATTTTAACGACTGTTACCTCAAACAAATGTCAGTGGTTTTTCTTCAAAAAATAAAAGTATTATTGTATATCGAAATGTTCCATCAGCTGTGAGACCGGTTGCTCATGGAGACTATTTATCTATTCCAATAGCCCCAGCTTCCTGGCCGGAGATTGGCAGATTCTAAAGAGGATTGTTCTGAAAATACTTCAGTGGCACAGGTTTCAAGAGATGATAATTTCATAACAGAAAAATCAAATAGTGAACCACATCTCATTTCACAAATGAACTTAACGATTTGGTTCTCCAGTTGAATTTATCAAAACAAGCATTTTAAAAACAGAAATAAAGACTTGATAAAATATTTCACTATGAAAGATCTGCTCTGTTCCTTTTGTGATATAGAAGGTTTAATGTCTGATCTGGTTATTGCTTATTACACTGATGATTGGCAGTTATTCATTGATTTGTCAAAAACAGGCTTAAAAGCAGTGCTACTGCATAATTCAATCAAGAATCCTTCTATACCAGTAGTGCATACTGCTGGAATGATATAGGCATATGAAAATATGTCAATTTTTAAAGCAATCAGTTACAATGCTCACTTATGATGTATCTGTGGCCACCCCAGAGTTATTGATCTTCTTCTCATCTCCGTAGTGACTACATAATACAACTGTTTCTTATGTTAATGCAGCTGTTTCTTAAATCACACAAGTGAAATTTAAGTAGTTGAAGAGTGGCCAAAAAGAGACACTTTCATTCCTGTATAAAAAAATATTAAATATGTTCCTTTAGTAAATCCTCAGTGAGTTATTTTACAATCTTTACATATAAAATTGGGGATTATGAAAAATTTTGTTAAAGCCTGAATAAAGAAGAAGGATTTAAATATTTGAGAAAGTGTTTCCTAAATTAAGTGACTCATGCCAGCCTCCGTGGCACAAGTGGTAGCATCTTGGGCTTTCATTCTGAGGTCCCAGGTTCAAATTCTGGTCAGGCATGGCATTTTCAAACACACTATAAATCATTCATCTCATCCTCTGAAGCAATACCTAATGGTGGTCCCAGAGGTTTAAAAAAAAAGTGAAGCCAAAGTAAAAGCAGGGATATTTGGCTACCTCGGATTAGAAAATTATCAATGATGAAAATTTTGACATAAAGTTGAATAATGCAGAGCTAGTGGCATGGAAGTCATTTAAGGATGTCACGGTTTTCTTGGAAATAACAAAGCAGAAAAGAGTAATGTTTTAATACAAAATATTTTATTGTACTATAAAAATTTAGGCTGCTGGATGTCATTAAAAATTAATTTTTCCATTTTTGTCTTGACTTTTCCTAAATTTCTGGTCTGTGCGTAATGAGCAAGGCGAATGCTTCTACCTGGATGTTTTCCAAATGGAGCTGCATTACCAAAGTAGATGGGACAGAGTGATGACTACTGTTGGTTTCTATCAAGAGAAGACTCTATTATACTCCAAAGAAAAGAAGTAATTTATTACTTCACCAACTCCAGTTATCAAAACGTTTACGTATGTTTTATCTGTTATAGTTATATTTTACAAGGTTTTTTTTTTATTTAATAAGCCAAAATAAAGTATGAGAATTGAAAATATATGTAACAAATTACAAAACTTATAATACCTATGAATTTGGCCACTTTCAAAATGTCATATTATCTAGCAATCCCTGAAGGATGTATAACAAAAATGTAATGTGTAATGGAAAAAAATTGACTTCATTTTCAGCTTCAGCGCACAAAAAAGAATAAAATTTTGTTTATAGGTGTTTCTGTTCTGAAAACTTTTTTCCAGTTTGTTGACCAAGGTTAAAATATTCTTTAAAATAGTTTTTAAATACTTAGTAGCTTACATGTTACTGTTGTATTAATATATTATTTTAATTAATTTAAATTGCTTTGAAATCATTAGTAACAGAAATTTTCATTTATCATAGCCTGGAAATTTCCTGTTGTGTCTATATGTATCTCTTTCCTCTATCTATGAACCTACTTTCCCAATGACCATTTAGGCTGTATTGCAAAATTTATTTTTCTGTATTGCCTTGGTAAAATGTTAAAGAGTAAGGAGTTCCCATTTTGTTGGTATAGTACCTTTCATTATTGTTGCATGTAGAAAGCTCCATGTAGCAGCTGATATTGATTTGATTGTAGGAGAGATTAAACAAATCTTTGAGTTGATACACAAATTATATTTATGCCAAATTATAAATTGTCAATCTTAATGTTTAGTGTACTAAAGTAAATCACATTTTTAAATGAATGCCATTACTTATTTTTCAATTAATAGTTAATTTTTTTAAGTGTGTACTGATGTGTGATGTGAAATTTTTTACCTTTGATATATATGTACAGTTCATTCAGTATTTTGTTTTTTTATAATTTGCATATTTTATAATTTGAGTGAATGAAAATGTGATCCTTTTTTGTGCATGTTAAATACCAAGGTTGTTGTCAATGTTGGTGGATTTATGATTTTTACCTATGAAGTGGTTTACAAATGTTGACTAATTGTTATAGAAGCTTTTAAGTTTTCATTAAATCTTTGTTTAAAATTGGATCCTGTTTTATCAATGTAGAACATTGTGCAATTGGAAGAGTACAGTTACATATTCAATGGCACAGTGTTTATTTGATATTGTATTCTACATATAATGGTTTGTTTTTGTTCTGTTTAGTGTTCTGAAGGCCAGTCTTTGCCAAGATTTTTTAAAATTTGTGTGCACTTTTCTGAGTCGTTATTTATGTAAGTGTGAAATAATTTTTTCTTTTAAATTTGTTTTCATTTATTTTTTTTAAAACATGTCAGTTTTTGCAGCCATTCTCAGTGACTTAAGTTCCTGTGAGCTGAGTTATTGTTGGTACTTTGATTTGAATCAGGCAGTCATATATTCAGTGTGATTGACAAGTGTTGGATTCAAATTTTGTCAGGCTATTGTTATCCTGCGTTAATGTATAATTCATAATGTTGGAGTGTGTTCATTTTTTGTGTTTTTGAATTCTCATTAACACATTTCAACACAGCATAAATTAAAGAAAAAACTTTGTCACACTAACTAAAAAATAAGGACTCAGAGAAAGTAACACACAGATTCAAAAAATATTTGCACAGCATGGTCTTTAGAACCACTAAACAGACAAAAACAAAACATTAAACATAAAACACAATATCAAACAATTGCAGTACTGTTGGAATATATCAACTGTAAAGCTTCATAATATTCTACACTGATCAAACCAGATCCAATTTCAAGTAAAGATTTAATGAATGCTTAAAAGTCTTGATAATAACAGTCAACATTTGCAAAACCATTTCATTAACAAAAATTAAAAATACACCAACATTGACAACAGCCTAAGATATTTTACACACAAAAAAGGACTGCATCTTATAATATGAAATAAAGAAGTGCACAACAATATTAGACTAAATAAACTGACAAAATTCAAATCCATTATACTTTTTGACATTATTTTAAAAAATATACCTAGGTAACTCAAAAAATCTCCCATAATAACCGGCAGGTTAACATAATTTAATGAAAATTTCCCACATTTCTGAAATTAAATACTTATATTTGTGTTGTCTACATCTATTGAGATTAAAAAAATTCTATTTCTTAGAAGGAAAAATTTATATATTTATTGTAAAATCAAGTTGAAAATAATTAAAATAATCAATTAAAGGTATTATTTCAGGTGCTGAAGAGTTTTTGGTGCTGGTGTCGAGTAGTTAATTGGAAATCACAATTCGGCACGCAGGTGTGGTGGGGCTGTGGGGCTGTGCCCCCTTGCCCCGCCAGAAACCCCTGACCAGGGGTCATACAACGATACCAGTTGTCCCATCATCACAAGCAAAAAGGGTTCTTCATAAATCCAACATGATACGACAGTCCAGTTTTACCAAACTGGGTTACATGATCAATACAGCTGTTAACAAAAGATCTGGTAAGCTTTACTTTTTACTAACTTATCTGTTTATTAACAATTGGAATGAGATTATTCATAATTTACCTTAGGTAATTTATTTTAATCATAATGTAGTTTAAATTTTTTACTAGACAATTCCTGGAGGAGTGTATTGCATGTTTGTCATTACTCTCCAAAATGCTTGTGTTTATTACCGAATTGAAGTAGATACAAAAAATCTATATTCCAATTATGCTAATAATACTGGGTATATGATTTAAGAAACAAATGAGCTTTAAAAACAGATTCTGTTTTTTCAGTCCTAAAAATCAATTTTTTTTAAATTATAAAATTTATGAATAAAAATGTTTTACAACTTAATTTCAAAAAGAAATTTAGAAGATAAAGTGTATGTAATATAATTCAAAATTGTATATATATAGTACATAAAGATTTGTAAAATATTCTTTCAGATAACATATGGTCGTTTTCTTTTTCTTTTAATTTATTTTTTTGTAAATATAATTAATTAATCCTTCTAATAATTTGTTGTTTTTTGGCTCTTTTAATTCCTTTTGAGGTTCAATAAGCATTATTTAATAATTAAGTTTTCTTTTAATCCTCACTACATCCAATCACTCCTCATTCTCTGGAATTCAGTGTATTGTGCAATATAAAAATGAGCTTAAACTTATGTTTAAGTTATGAAGTATCATTATAAGCACTTGTTAGTGAAATTCATCTCACCCTAAAACAATTTTATATTTCTTACTTCACAATTTATTGCTCAGATCACTCAGTTACATTAAGTAAGCAGTATTAATATGCAATAATCTGTCTTATTACTTGATTCCATCTAATAATTTGCATAACTACATGAAGCATTTAAATTTCTAAGTTTTTATAATTTTCTTTTAATGCTGCAGTGTAGTTATTACCTACATAGATTTTTATTTTTGATTGTATATTTTCTTCTTCTTTCAATCTATTTGTTTAAAGTTTGTATTTGAAGAGGAGGTGACTTTTAGTGCTAAGGTTCAACCTAATTGATGTAGATCGATTATCCTACAGCCAAAACTTACACTTCAGTGCTGAGCTTCAGAATACATCTATTGGCTGAATCTCTATCAAACAACCTGATTGCTTAATTTTTTATCATTTTATGTAAAATTAATGTGTTTACTGATAAAGTATTCTTCACTGAGTTATCGTCTGGTTATTCTACTATTTTATTAATGCTTACATTTCACCAGTAGTATTTTCTATTTACTATTCTCTCTCAGATGCAATCCAGTCAAATGGGATCTATTACCTACAAATTTGAATACCTACAATAATGAAAAATTAAATTTGAGTGTTCGATTGAAAGCGCCTATAAAATGATGTTTTAAAATTTCTCTTCTAAAACAAGCAACCTGGTAGGCTGATGGACCAAAACTATATAACCAACTATAAAGCAAGCAGTCCGGTAAGCTGGTGGACCAAAACTTAAACATCATATAATACTGCTTGTTACCCCAATTAAACAGGGTGACTGGGCTAAAGGAATCCAAAAGTAACAGCTTATATTAAGAGAACCAGTTAATATAACTTAATATTTAAAAAAAAAAAAACAAATAAATACAGCAACTCACCAAGTTTTGATGAAGGCTAGCCAAGTTCAGTATGCGCACCTTTTGTAGGTCTGTAGACGTCTAGATGATAATTTAACTCTTTCCAAGTGTTTAGGAGCATCTGTGGCATTATTAGACCAGCAGCTTCAACAACGCTCTGTTTTAAATTGTCCAAACCTCAAATTTTCTTTGGTACACACAACTTTTAATAAATCTCCAAACAAATAACTCCAAAGGAGTGATATCTGGAGATCTAAGTGGCCATGCAGTTGGACCTCCTCATCCGATCGAACATTCAGGGAAAATATTGTTTAAGAACATGATAACACCTTAATGAAGTGTGGTGGAGCACCTTCTTGTTAGAAACTGAAGCATGTAGGAATCTGAGGAACAGCAAGATTCTCAAGCATGTGGAGAAATGTGTGTCCTGTCACTGCAACTCCATGAAAAAAACAGACTGATGATGCCATTTTTGTGCACTCCTAACCAGACATTGACTTTTTTGTGTTCCTTTCATTTTCGATTACTGGGGGAGTTTTCAGTATTCCAAATTCGATAATTATGTCAAAATGTAACAAAATAATTAGGATTGTTTTCAACATGGTGCATTACATCTGCAGCAAACTGATATCATAGGTGGTGATCATTTGATTTAATGGGATAAACGAATTATAATTATTTGTACACTCGCAAATGGAACCGCTAATGAACAACATCATGAACAGTGGAACGAGGAATTTACAGTTTGTAATTAGCCTGTCTAATTGACTTTGCAGGACTGGCAGTGAATGCATCATATACACGATCCACAGTCTCGTTACTAACTGAAACTTTTGGGCAATTTCCAGTTTGTGAAACCACTTTTGGGCTCTTTTAAATTTATACCCCATTGATGAATAAACTTGGTTGTAAGAGGATAGATATTCCATTCAATTTGTGCACACCATTGAACACATGTAATTAATTCAAACTCTGCTAACCAAAGCACCCACTGTACCTTCTGTTGTTGGGTCCACATCTCAACTGACTACTACTGATTACAACTGCATTGTGAGTCGTCTTGCCTGGGCATGCGCATTCTGGTGATCTTGAGAGTATACAGAACAAACTTGAAGATATTACTTGTTGATTAGCTTATGTTTAAGAGATTATAATGACTGGTTTTCCAAATATAGGCCAACACTTTTGGATACTTTTAGCCTGGACATGGTGTTCATGCACAGTAGTTAGGGGGACAACCTAATAATTATTTGGATTTCCTATAAATAAATACTACATTTATAAAATATTAAATGATATATTAAAAATTTTATAAGACAATTCATAGAATATTCATTTGAAAATTAAAGCTCATTAAAAACTTTGAGAAAAAAAAATTGTTTTCTAAAACACCATTCTTTATCTACTTCTTCTTGTTACTGGTTTGATATTTGGGTAGTTTGTGACTCTGATTAAGCTTCATTCTTTGTCTTCCACTTTTCATTATATTTTTTTTAGATCTTGCCCTGATATATCCAACTACCTCATTGCTTTTATAAGTGAATCATTATTTACCTCTCTTCTCCTCTCCTTATTCCCTGCTCCTGTGTACCTTAAAAGATTAAAAAAGTCATCACACACCTTCCTAAATGGACATCATCAGGTTGCCATATCTCATTACAGTAATTTTTTTCAAAATCTCTAGAACATAGTATTAATCACAACATGAACCTAATTCTTATCATCCAGTAAGACTATATTTAAAACTATGAAAAATACTGGTTCTTCCCAGAATCTTGTAGGGTTTTCGCAATTCCCTAGAAAGGCAGCCTTACATGAAAGATGTGTTTGAAAATGTTAGTAAGCCTTTTTTAATCTTTGGATTGGTTTATTATTTAAAGTTCTTGTATTATTATTTTTTTTTCACTGCTTAATATTTCTCACTTTTATTTGTAGCACTTATTCTGACCATTTTCCACTGTAACAAGAATCTGTTCAATTTGTATGACATGTACTTCAGATATACTTCTCTGACCCATGACAACTATGGCCTCTTACACAAAGGACAGTATAATTATTTTATGTTCTTTGGACAGTATGACCAAAGAACATAAAAAAAAACATTACCTTATATTTGTGAATCTTAATTCGCAAACTGAATATCACAATTAACTAACAAATCTGCCCAAAGGTTTTTTTTTTTTTATTTTATGATGTTAATATTGTTTGCTGTTTACCTAAATACATACCCCCTTGTATTAAACTGACAAAGATAAGTATCTTAGTCTTTATATTGATCGTAAGTAATTGATTAACTGACTTGAAATCAACATATTACCACAGTATATAAAATTCTAGACATTAAAATTAATATTAATGGCTTAAACGTTAAGTATAAGTGGCTCTATTCTTTGATTTCCAGTTCCTTTACTTGATCTATAGAACTTCATATAACTCTTTCTTAAAATCCATTGATTATATGGTAGCTCAGTTTATTGCTTTAAACCATTGTTATGTACAAAATGGAGCTTTTTCATTTGAGACTATCACAGCAAGTAACCAATGTACCTTCTATGAAACAAATGCAGCTTACTTTATTCTTAAATCTTATTCTGCCTTATTCTGTCCTAAATTATTTTTCTCAAACACTTAATAAATTTGTTAGCATTAGCATATGTTTTGGTAAGCATTGTAAATATCTTCTTGTATGTATTCAGTGGGTAGTTTCAACAGATTGTTCTGTAGTTGCACATATCAGATATTCTGATATGTACAACAGTCACGTTTTGGACTTGCCTGTATGTTCTGTAGTTTGGACTTCTCCATACTCAAAGTAACTATTCTCTGAAGTGATTAGTCCTCATGTAGCTAGACTAGATTTAACATGGACCATATCTGTCCTGATACATTTAAGAGTCTTCAATATTTTCCAGTTAGGATGTTGTTTTTTAGCTGTTTTTTTCTTTGAAGGTAATTCAACAGTGGTTCAACTTAAGAAATTAATGGAAACTGTCATAGGAAACTTTTGTAGGATTTAAGTCTGTTCAGGGTTATTGTAAAAGTAAACATTATTTGTAGAGTAATTATTTCAACCTCTTCAAAATATTTACTGTATTTATTCATTTAGATTGGAATGTGAGACCAGCTGCTGTGCAACTTTCTCAAGGGGCCTGGTCTTCATATTGCCTGATATTAGTCTTCATGTTAGCTGATTTTAACACAGTTGATCTGAACAGATTTATTACAGAATCAAGCATCTTACCTATTGTAAAACATGTGTGTGGTTCTGGTAATGATAGGATTTGCATTTAATTTGTTTCCAAACAACTTTTTAAAGATATTGTTTCTGTAACAGGTGTCTGCCTTGTTTTCTGTCTGGAATTTATGTAGAATAAATCTGCCTTATATAATGGTTTATTTAGTGTTCCAGTAGATCTCATTTCTGTTATATCTGTAGTTTTGGGTTGGCTTTTCTTGTTTGTTGATCGAAAACAAATTAAGCTTTTTTTTGTTTTGAGTTTCTTGTAGAATCTGGAGCTACTTGAAAGGGTATGACATAGCTTCTTCATTGCTAGAAATAACTTTTCTAGTAGAATTAATGCCAAAAAATAGAAGGCTAGAGATAGAATAGAATAGAAATATTAGAATTATTGACTACTAATCTGCTCTTTTTTCCTCCAAACTGAGTCTTCTATTTTCTAATAAAGTTACAATAGGTCTGTTCAGGTACTGAATAGTTCTATGCAGTATCATACAACTGTATTACAACAAATTTAAAATGAATATTCTGTAATTGATTGTTTTTTGGAACAATTAGAATCAACAATTAGATTGATTTTACCTGTTCAAGATCTGCAATAAGTAAGGAGCACACATATCTCTTAAAACTGTACAGCATAAGTCTCTTTTCATGAAGTTTCAAAAATGTGTCATAGCAATGATAGTGTATTCTTGCTGGACAGTTCCATATCCTTTCTGGGTTTAAGCAAGGTTATTATTTTTTCTTTGTTGCCTAAAAAAAACATTGGAGTAATAAAATTACTTATTTCTAGGGTTACAGTTTTTCATATTATTACAAGTAGATGACTAAATCTGAAAATTCCCATTTATTTTTAGTAGAAAGTGCTTAGAAACCATTTACAAAAAAATTTTGTTAAAAATTTTAAACTATAGATGTCCATTCTAACAATAAAAAATAATCATCAGAATATGGAATTAGTGAAATCAAAAAAATTACCACTTAATATAAATAAAGGAAAAATTTGTAATGATGAAATAATAATAATAAACAAACAATACTTGAAAATACATCATCAAAAAGAGTATTTGTACATGTCTATAAAAAAACCTGAACATTATCATTTTTTGTCTGCTTTAGTTAACATTTTTATGTATTTTTTTTTAAATGTTGCTTTTTTTGCTAATTTGCCCAGCCTGTCTACTGATGATGAATTTTAACAAGTGAATTAGCCATCTAGTTCTAAATATTTATATTTATACCTATACTAATAAATGTATAAATAAATCTCTTAGGTTTTTTGTCTGCATTAATCTCAGAATCTACTGAACTTCAATGAAACTTTGCACACTCATAGCAGGTGCTGAGAAGAAGTTTTTCCACTTTGTTTGATGTCAAAAAACACTGGAGTTATCACAAATTTTATTCACTTACCTTCTTAACATGCCCACAAGTTAGTCCGACAGTGCACCACATTAATCGCTCTACCCTTCTGTCACTATCATTATGTTGTTCAATATCTTCAGTGGCAAAGTTGATCGAAAAGGTTTATGGACCCATTAGTCTATAACTTTCCATTTCATTCTAAACAACTCCAGTTAAAATATGTTTTGCAATGATGATCAATAAGTTACAAGGTCAAAGTATACGTACAGCTGGTGTAGATTTACTAGCTCTGCTTTTCTCATGAGCAGTTGTATATGGCATGTTCTTGAGTAAGCGAGCAACAAGTTCTTTATTTGCTTTGATAACAAAAGAACTCAAAATGTAGTTTATAACAAGGCGCTGGTTAAAAATGTATATTAAAACACTATTTGCATTATTGTACAGAAATCAAGATTTTCATCTATTTGTCTATTTACATGAATTGTGTTAGTGCATGATTATAAATATCTCAAAATTATCAAATATTGATTTTACATGTCGAGAACACATGAATGATGAATCTATTACTTTATACTTGGATATTCATAAATCACAAATATTTATATGTACTATTAGTTATTTATAAACTTGATGATTTCTACAACAATTGTAGTTCATGTGCGAAGCTGTGGGTACCTGTTAGTTTAAAATAAATTCTTTTGTAGATGGCTTATGAGCATTTCTGTGTTTAAATTTTTTTCAGTAACCATTAAATGCAGCTCTTTCATTACGTTAAGTAGATTAATGGTGTTTAAATATCGTCTAAAATATTTTTATTTCTTAAGTAAATTCTTTTTAAAATAAAGCTCAGTTGACAGGACATCATTATATGCAACTGGTTTCAACCAAAAAAATTAATTAACAGAGAAAAAATTTATAAGTTATCTGACTGGAAGATATTTTTTTTGTAAAATGTTTTAAATATTATTTTCTGAACAGAAATAATGATAAGTTAGTAAATACAATAAATTAGAAGTTTATGTATAATTGTATCAGAAGGTATTTAATGATTATAAAAGTGTTATATTCATGTTCCTCTTCTACAAATTATAACATAAAAATTATTAACTTTTATTTTACATGATTATCATGAAATAAAGAGAAAACAAAAAAAAATTGTAATACCAAGGCAATATTTATAACTACTCATAAGCTTGAGTGTGTGTTTGTTTTCACAATGTCAGTCTATTTGTTCAAAAGCACATTAATTCTTTGTATTGTTTCCCACACTAATGTTGAAAAATCAATAAAAAGCAGTCCTAAGTTATCAAGTAAAAGTCATGAATAC
The DNA here is from genome assembly GCF_047948215.1 of Lycorma delicatula. Lineage (NCBI taxonomy): Eukaryota > Metazoa > Arthropoda > Insecta > Hemiptera > Fulgoridae > Lycorma > Lycorma delicatula. Next base: position 160,984,106 of record NC_134455.1, on the reverse strand, counting down.
TGTTTCAGTGGTCCACAAATAAATATTTATTTCTGTTTACAACTGTAAGATAGTAGATTTGGATTATTTAGTATAAAATATGTATATTTATAGTATAAAATACATATATTTATATAAAACATTCATGAATAAAACCAAATGTGTATAATTTATTCATAACAAATTGATTGATTATGTAACAGCTCGAAGGCTTCAGTAATATTTATTAAGTGAATGCTTATTTATATTTAACTGAATAATTTATTATCTAATCTTAGTTCATTGTTTATCAATGAAAGTACTTTATAGCAGAACTTCTTTAGCAGTCTGAAACTCTTTTGTATGTAAATGCGTTTAATTTCCTTATATGATATGAAATTAAAGGAAATCAATGCAATAAAGCTAGGTCATAGTATTTATTTAAGTAAAATAAATAATATATTGCTCTGAGTATGTAAAGTTGTATTTTTCCATGGATATAATATGAATTTTTTCATAATAAAAATAATAATTCTACTAAAGTATAACTTAAATGTAAATTATGTGAACATTATATTTTATGCGTAATCATAATTAGTGTATTAATAAAATAATTATAATAAGAATGCTAAGATGCTTGATAAGACAGTAAACTGGATCTTGTTTAATAGTTGGAACCAATGGCGGCTCGTGTGTAGGCATGTGGAACTGCAGCACCCCCTATTTCCACTTAATATTATAGATAGCATTTAATATAATGTGTCCTTTTCTCTTTAACTCTTTCTTTATACTTTTACAATATATAATCCTTAAGCTTAATATCAGTAGCTATTCCCCAGTTTATGAAAAAGATTCAAAAATCTTTGTATGGAACTGTGCGCTTCACGGTTCTGGCAGCATGGTGTTTGGCTATTGTGTGCATGTGCACATAGGAAACTGCACATGAGGCTGTGAAGGAGAGAGAGCACTGTCACTTCCACAGTGCCGACCTTGGTGTGCTGGTAGAAGGTAGATTTTTTTTATTCTGCATGTGTATGAAATGTTCCTTGTTTGTTCCCTTTTGTAGTTAACTTGAAGGAAGGAATATGAAAGTAGTTTAGTTTTTTCAGTAGTGATTAGAAGATGGTAGAAAACAAGGGCTCTTTGATTGCAAAATCTGCCCAAAAACACGCTGGAAGGACAAAAGAGAAGTTAATTAGTAAAAACTAAAATTATGTATTTGTTTCTGTGTACATAGAAATTTAAATTAAGCACCATTGGACTATAGTGTTTTTAAGTGAACATTTTAAGTTATTTTCTAATAATACAAAAAATTGTCTGCATTGACATTTTATTATTTATTTGGTTAAACTGAATATGGTTTTTAAGCACAATATCCTTAAAAACCATGTACCATATTCTTAAATGAGATAAAGTGTAGAATTAGATTGTTATCCTGCTTCCAGCTATTCTATTTGAATCATTTTTTTTCAGTTCTTTTGTTTTATAGAAAACTTTAACCGTGGCCTTGAAAAGGTTCAGAAAAATTTTTTGGAGCAGCACCCCCATTAATTTTAGTTACGAGTCGCCACTGCTTTGAACATTTCAAGGAATAACAGTTAGAAATAAAATGTGAAGGAACAATAAATAATAAAATAAAACAATAATTTCTTTATTCATATAAAAGATAAGAAGGAAATGCTATAATACCAGAGTAGGGACTTAAATTATCAACATTTTTGTATTGTACTTAGTGGTTGTTTTGTCTTCATGTTTGCTTTATTAGTTAAAACAAAAGAGAATATTATTTTCTGACTTTTGACAGGTACATACGAGGGTAAGTCAATTATTATCTGCAATGTAGTTACAAATTTTATTGCAATACAAATAGGAAACTTACATGTACATCATTTTTCAACATAGTCCCTTTACGTTTCAACGCATTTGGTCCATCGTTGCACAAACTTCCTGATGCCCTCATAAAAGAAGGTTTTTGGTTGAGCTGTGAGCCAGGAATGCACCGCTTCTTTCACTGTTTTGTCAGAGGTAAATCGACGGCCCCTTAATGCCTCTTTGTGGACCAAACAAGTGGTAGTCAGAAGGGGCAAGCTTCGGGACTATACGAAGGATGAGCCAGTACTTCAAAGTTGAGTTTCTGGAGCGTTTCAGCAGTGTGGGCAGCAGTATGTGGACGGGCATTGACGGGCAACACAACACCTTTTGACAGCAGTCCTCGGCGATTGCTTCAAATTGCAGGCTTTAGCTTGGCAGTAAGCATCTCACTGTAATGCGCACTGTTTATTGTCATGCCCCTTTCCTCATAATCTTCTAGTACTGGGCCATGTGAGTCCCAAAAAACCGTAAGCATCAGTTTTCCTGCGGATATTTGGGTCTTAAACTTTTTTTTTGCAAGGCAAATTTGGATGTTTCCATTCCATACTCTGCCATCTACTCTCCGGCTCGTAATGATGGAGCTATGTTTCTTCACCAGTGATGATTCTGTTTAAGATGTCCCGTTCGTTACCATAGCGATCTAAATGTTTTTGGCAGATGTCCAAGCGCGTTTGTTTATGCAACTGTGTGAGTTGTTTAGGGACCCATCTTGCACAGGCTTAATGAAACTCAAGTCTGTTGTGGGTGATTTCGTAAGCAGAACCGCGACTAGCGACTAATTTGCAGACAATGTGCCACTTCATTAATAGTTACTCGTCTATCTAAGAAAATCATATCACGTGCACGCTCAATGTTTTCCTCACTTGTGGCAGTAAATGGTTCTCCGGCTCACTTGGGCGACAATTTTTTAATTTTTCAATCCATTCGTAGACACTCTGTTGTGGCAACACACTGTTCCCGTACTGCACCAAAAGTCTTCGATGAATTTCGGCCCCTGATACACTTTCTGACCACAAAAAACGGATCACTGAATGTTGCTCTTCTTTGGTGCAACCAGAAAGCGGAGCAGCCTTGGTTAACGGCAGGACAGCGATAATGAAACTACCCTAGCAGCATCAAACCTGCACAGACATAACAACAATTAAACCATGCATGCGTCGTCTGTGCAACACGTCAATACTACCAACATAAACAAAAATATAACTAAATTGCAGCTAATAATTGACTTACCCTTGTATATTGATGGTGGTTTGGAAAAACTTTAACATAGCATGAGATAGAATTAAAGTTACGATGCATGCCAAATTTTTGATGTCAGATAGTGACAAGAAATAGCCAAAAAATTATTGGTGTAGGCTGGTTAAAACTGAATAAGTCAATGGGGGTTTATTTTTAATAATTGTTTCATTTTTGGTGTTGTGCATCCATTACATTCTAATATATTATGTATTATTATTTTCATTTAACTCATTTGTTTGTTTCCTTTGAATCATTGATATAAATTAATATATAAAATCAGTATGACAGAACTTTTAGAAAGAAAGTATATTTTAATATATTAAAAATATAACTAAATTTTGTTTTGTGATATATTGCATTATGTTTGTAAGTAGTCTTTTATGCTTGTCTAGTTTAAACAAGTAAGTGTTTGTTATGTCTATGTTTGTCAGGGTGTTTATTATTTCTTAACTTAAATGTAGATTGACTAGCTTGCAGTGGGATAAAAATCTAAGAACATCAATTATCACTAAATTTTTAGAAATTAATTTTTTTGTACTTCTTAATGGCCAGTATATTATTTTTAAAATACCTGTGATCAGTTTTCTGTTCAAGAAGAATTCTTTTTCTAAAAAAATTATTTTCTAAAATGAAAAACAGCAGGAGGATCTTTATTTTATAAATTTTTCTTTGGAATTAATTTCAGTGATTCTTTGGTTTGCAGAAGAATAACTCATTCTTTATTTTATTTTCTTCATTATGTAGAGAAAGTTCCTGTGGTTGGTACATTGTAAATTTTCCCAGATAATTAAAGAATGAATTAATTGAAAAATAACATTTTCTAAATGGACAATTTGAAGATATTTTCATATTTTTCTAATCATCATTGTTTTGTATTTGATTGCTATACAAAAAATATATATAACTTGATGCCATCCTGGTATTTTTTCAGGAAAACTAGGTAGTAAACTTAAAATAAAAATATAATACTCGTATATATACCTGATACTATCTAAAGAACCTTTGTTTAGGCTTGATAGGAGACTTTTTACATTAACCTTTTCCATGCATTCATTTTCTTATTTTTATCAAGAATAAAGTTTCTCGTCTTTGTATTTCTTTCAAATGGCATATTTTTAAATCATCGGTGATTTTTGTAGGCCTGTCTTCTTTTTAAGTAAAATTAAAATTAATTGTACTTTAAAAAAAAAAAAATTAAACAGGCTTAAAAAAGCAATTCATAAACTAAAATATATTTATCCATTAAATTTCAATTTTTTTTTAAATCTGCACAAAAATTACAGACTAATAAGTTATATATAGTTGTATTTAATTCAGTGCCTACTTCTCAAAATTGAATTTTAAAGAAAAATTTTAAAATGAAATGGTTTTTATTTTTTAGGTTTTATTGAAGTTTGTTTTATTCTGCTTCAAGTTAAGAAATATTGTCCTCTTTATTATTTTAAACATAATACAATGAGTAGAACAGAGAATTTGTCATACACATCATATCCACTTCCTTTCTCCCACCATTTATCACAAATCCACTGATGATTCCTCTCCGTGCTTAGAAGGATGGTAAACTATGCTTCTTTCTGATGAGTTATTTCTTATTAGTAATTTCTTTTTGATGAGTTATTAATTTAAATTCATTTATTAGTTTTTTCTATTATTTTTATAATTAGGTTTAGTCAAGATTTTTTTGTTCTTTACAAATCCACTGCTGATTCTCCTCCATGCTTAGAAGGATGTTAAACTGTCCTTTACAAAATTTATCATCACAGTGATTGTTGAAGTAACTGTAATTGAGGTGTTGGCAGTTGTTTTCCATCCTCTGATTAACTGGAGGTTAGATAAATACAATTAGATTATTTAGAATTAAATATTAGTACTGTATCACTTACTTTCATATTTAAAAAAAAATTTGAGTTGTATTTAGATTTGTATTTTTTGAAAAATATCCAAGCTTTCTTTATTTTATAAAATTTCTCTTTACTTTTTAATGAGGAACTTTGTATTGGTGCAGCTTCTTTTATATACTAACATTTAGAAGGGAGATGTCCTTGAAGAACAATTTTTCAGCCTCTCATAAACCAAATTATACATCAATGACCAATCCATTAATTTCTTTTGGGTTTTGATTGTCAATCCATCAATTTTTTAATTTTTTTTTCATACATATATAAATAAACAGATTTCTGTTCTGTTCATTTTGTTATCCAATTGAACAAGGAGCTTAATGCATTATCAGGAGGACAATCATGTATTCTGGCACTTGGTCTTCAAAAATGGTCATCCTGATTTCACGAATAAAGCCTAATTTTATCAGGCTTCTTCGTTCAAAGCTGCAACTGTTAAATATTGTCATGTTAATCTGAAAAATTCTTATTCATGATTATTTTACTTCTGACTATATAATTAAACAGAAAATATGAGTAGCTGAAAACTCACTGTAAAATTCTTTTTATATGTAATGTGTTTAAATATCTCATATCTAGTTATTTGGGTATTCTTTTTTAAATTGTTATACTTAATAATTTCACTAATACTAAAACTAATCCATTCCAATGTGTAGGCTCTGATATAGAATGGAGATGCATATATCACTCATTCAACTTGTTTTTTATCCTTTATCACCTAGATTTCCTAGAATTTCTCTGAAAATTAGTATTTAATTCCTTAAATTTAATCTTCACACTTTTACTGTTTTCACATTAATGCAGAATGGAAACTGTCTTCTTGTATTGAAAGATAGAGTGCTAAGGTAATCACAAATATAAAAAAAAATAACTTTACTAATATCTTATGAACCCTAAGAAAAAATATTTTAAAAACATTATTGCAATTCTGAACAACATTAATAACAACTAGTAACTAACTTCTATTAACAAGGTTAAAAACTGCAGATTATAACTGTAATTCAGAAACTACGCCTGTTATTTATAATCCCATACAAGACTATAATTTTTTGTATCCTTTTTTCTAAAAAATATGGAATTATTATATATAGATTGTTGTACTCTAATATTTTACTATGGAGTTAGACTGTTAGTAATGACATTTCACAGAAGTGTTACTGTAGAATCATATTTACTGTGAATTTCAGGAAACGGTCTTCATTTTGTGTACCCATTAATTTTCTTACGTTATCAGCTCTATTACTCAGATTGAATACATCTAGCATTTTGGTAATCTGAATCTCAAGAAAAGATGCTTAAAATAACCTACAAAAAAGGTTAATTGAAGTAGGTTAATGGTAACAAGATTACCATGAACTTACTTACCATGATTTACCATTCATTTACTTCCCCATGTAATAATCCTGCTATTTCAAGGTTTACAAAATAAATTATAATGTTATAAAATACTGATGATGAATTTATTTAATTCAAATTAAGATATCATTATAAGATATAAAAATATCAAAACAATGAAGTAAAGTGAAGAAAAAGTGAACTGCAACAAATATATGTGAGTGGGTTAATAAATCATCTTCCGTGGTTATCAGTGAATGGACAACTGTTGTGAAGAGTGGAGCTTCTTATTGCTGTTTCTGCTTCTTGTGGAAAATAAAACAATGAAGTTACAAAATTACTTTGTGTTTGAAGGGAAAAAGCAACTTCACAAATTAAACTGGTTGTAGAGTATTCCAGAATACTACTTTTCCTGAAATTATTATATACTGTGGAATTAAAGATAGTAAGGTAAACATCAATTGTTCTTCCATTAGATTAATTTTTTGATAGATTAAAATATAATACTAATAAACTTGTTAACTGTTAAATTTTTATTTCATTATATTTTATTTAATACTGAAAACCAAGCACACCATTCTTTGTAAATTCATAGTTAAGATATGTGCAGTATTGGTGCACATTGATTCTTAAAAAACAAGCTTTTGATGATATCTAGAGCTTAAATGATTTAAAAGTATGATATTTTCTCACCATCCTGATTGTCTTAACTTTTAAAGGGGGTAAACCTTTAGTTAGCATTTGCATATTTTTATTTTGTCATTAAAACATGGCGTATTTATATGATTACGTAAATACATTTATTTATTTTTATATAATTTTATTTTTACATAATTTATTTTAATATAAGAATCTTGCTGATGACAGTAAAGTACTTATCATAAACTATTAAGATCTTAAAATTTTAACTGGAAACAGAGGAAATTGGAACAGATATGCTGCAAGGAACCTGCCTCAGGACATATGATGATGATGATGAAGATTCTTAGTTACATTTAATTTTTTAAACATCTGAATAAGTTTGGATTTTGTAGTTTATTATAGCCTCTGGATGAAATATTAAAGTTATTAAAAAGGGATATTTAATTAATTTTCTATTTTAGGATAAATTGCTCTATTATTTTATGGTTTTTTTCTTTTGTTGGATTTTTATGGTTGTTTTTTTTAATCTCTGAGCTTGTTTGTTTCCAAACCTTAATAAATATTTTAATTTAATTGTAATAAACTGAATTGGATTTGTATATATGGTTTTTTTTACTCATAATAGCATTTAAACATTCAAAGTGAATATATTGCAATTATCAACATATTCATTTATAATTAATATTGAACATCTTAAATTGTAAGAACTGATTTAATTAATTGTTTTACCATTTAGCTTTGGCTTTGTGAAATATTACATAAAATTTTATAAAGAATTTTTCAGAAATTTTGAAAAAGTATTTAAAAATTCTTATAAAATTATTTTGTAAGAAATTAATGAATGTTGATAAATTAAAAATAAGTTTTAATTTATATATTCACAAACTATTTGGCTTGGTAATAAATGTTTCTGGGATGTTGTACTAATGTAAATGTTATTAGAAATAATAAAATTAGTAGTAGTAGTAACAATAAAAGTTTAAAAAAAATTTATCTTAACAATTAATAAACGCTTAAAATATTCATAGGCTTTTACAAGATCTCAGAAGAATACATATTATCAGGGTTACATATTCAAGAATTAGAACCTTTTTTTATTATTTAGTCATATTAACAAAACAATGTTAAAATATTATACATTTTTTTTTAAAATGAATTCGTTATTTTCAAACAAACCCATACAATTTCAGTAAAAAAGGACTGTATGGAATTTAAATTACTATCTTCTATTAGTTAAGTATTTTAGTTCATTCTGTTTGTAAGTTGTTCGTATGTGAGAACAGATGTATGAGTGAGTGAGAGTGTAGATTGTGTATGAGTGAGCTTGTATATCCATTTATATTTAATGAATTTTTTAGTGTTGGCAGTATAGTTTGAAAATAAGTATGTAGAAAACTGGATTAGAAAGTTGGCTTTGATAATCCTCCCATTGTGTAACCAGTTGGACTAGCTTGATAGCTAGTCAACATTCTGATTATCATTTCTAGGCTTGTACGATTAATATGTATGTGATTCTTCTATTACTACAATGTTAACAGCTTGTTCAGGCAACTATTATTTATCTTTATCTTAAATGAAAGAGAATGATAGCTTTACTATAAGTTAATATATTTACTGTTTTACCTGTTAATGATTCTTTTAATTTTCCAATCGTAAATGTAAGAAATACATTATCAACTGAATAATAATAAATCCTGGTTATTTAAATCTTATTTGAATAACCAGTTTTTTTAGAATATATAAACTTATACTTTATTATATAAAAATACCTTTTTACCAGATTAATTTAGCTAGTTAATCTTTCTATCCTAATTCAGAATTTTATCAATTTATACTGAATATTAATGCTTGAGATCATTAAAAAAAAGAAGAGATTCATAGTCATGTTTTAGTTATTACCTTTTGTCATTCTGTGATCAGTCTGACTAAAATCATGTTCATCCTCTCTTAATTTGTTTGATTATTTTTAAATTAATTTGCATCATCTGTAGTAAATTTCTTGCAATTTTTTCCAGATATTAAACCTCTAGTTTAACTGATTTAAGCCTAAATTTGAATATTTTGATACTAAAAAAATAGGAAAGGCTCAGTTAATTTTTTCTCTAGGTGTTGAGGTTACAGTTTTAACTTTGATTGAAAAGCAATTAGCAAAAGTTAAAAAAATTAAGAAACTCTTTCTGGGTGTAAGTTTCTTTTTTTTATCAGGAAGTTTAGTATTAGGGGATAAAATTACTCGGACAGTAAAAGGTGGCTGTTATACTCTAAATTTTTTCTGGTAAAGATAATAAATGGGAAATAAATAAAAGAAAAAAATAAAGAAATAAATGGCAATTTTCAACAGAGCAGCTTTTAGTGAAAAATATTTTTTTTTTCAGAAAATGCAATCTTTTGGTGTTTAAAGGCAACTTTTTATGTAGCTAAACAATTGTCAACTATTATAAAATTTTCAAATAAAACATTCGGTCATAATTCTAATTTTTTCAAAAATGTTGCTAGTAAGTTTTATTCTTATAAAATGTTAACTACTGTCTGTCAGGCTACCGTGTTTATTTTTATTTCTACTTTAGACATGAAATCAGCATACTTAGTCTTTTAAAGAGTATCCTATGAACTAAGAGTTCATTCTATTTGGAAAATGAATACCAAATGGCAGTTTAAGAAAAAAAATGTTCAAAAGTTTTATATCAATAGTTTTTTATCAATAGTTTGTACCTTATGGTACCTTTTTACACCATTTCCACTTTTATTTAGTTGTTTTATTATAGGATACCAATATATGTAAGAGCTTAGGTTTAGCATGGTTGCCTTTCTGTGCAGAAGGTTAACAGGTAGAGAAGTAAGAATTATTTGCTGGTTCTACAAGAGGTTATCTATATCTTATAAATAAATGTTGGGTGATTTCACCCAACATTTATGTTGCTGCCATGTTGGCAGCGAAGAAAGTAACTATTTGGATAGCAGATGTCAGAAGAGGTACTTGGCGAACAAGAGGGATTCCGTTACTTGTCTCCCTAGACGTTAAGAATGCTTTTGGCTCTATCAAATGGAGCCATATTCACAGTGCATTGTCTAAGAACGTAAGCCCATATCTTAGGAGACAGGTGAGGAGATACCTCTCTGACAGATCGTGCAGAATTGCAACGCAAAGTGGAGATTTGGAAGTCAACATACACGGTGGAGTTCCCCAGGGCTCCGTTTTGGGCCTGTTGTTATGGGCTTTAACTTTTAACGGAATCCTGAATTTGGATTATCCTGCAGGAGTCGAGGTCAGATGACCTCGACCTGGTGATCCTTGCGAGTGATAGACATGCACTGGAAGTACAAAATAAGGCCAATTTGGCATTACAAATGATAGAAAACTGGCTATGTAATAAAAATTTAGTGCTGAACATTGATAAATGCAAATTTATCACTTTCACTGGAAGAAGGATCATTGATCGGCTGGATATCAGGATCAATGGTGAACCAATAGCAGAAACTGATAAGCTGAAGTACCTAGGCGTTACCTTTCAGAGGAACGGTTCCTTCACCGAACATATAAACGAAGTTTGTAACAGGGCTGACAGAATGATAAAATCTTTAAATATCATTATGACGAACCAAAGAGCGCCTAAGGCGTCAAAGAGAAGGGTCATAGCGTCTTCGGTAATATCGTCCATGCTTTATGCGGTGCCGGTTTGGTGGATTTCAGTGCAAGTAAAGAAAAACCTGGCACGTATGATCAGGACCCATAGGAGACTGTTGCTTGGAGTGATTTCTGCATATAGGACTGTCTCCTATGAGGTTTTGTGTGTGCTCGCTGGAGTCCCACCGATTGATTTATTGGCACTTTTAAGAGTTGAAAGAGACCAGGGAGTTGGAATTCACGAATCAAGGCAGCGGCTAATGGCAAAGTGGCAGGACAGGTGGAATGAGAATGGCCCTGGAGGTAGAACAAAGAGACTCATCCCCAATATTAAAAGCTGGGTATATAGGAAGCATGGAGAAGTGAATTTTCACCTGTCACAATACTTTACAGGGCATGGCAACTTTAATTTTTACTTGCACAGAATCGGTAGAAGAGCATCGACAGAATGTATGTATTGCGATCGCGAAAATGATGTTGAACACACATTTACTGACTGCCATAAATGGAGAGAAGAATTAGTAGACATCGATCTATCATCTGATGGTAATGGCAGATTAATTAATCACATGTTGCAGAGTGAAGATGCCTGGAAGAGGGTTGATTCAGCTATTAAGAAAATATTATTGCAGAAAAATGAGGACGAGAGGAGATTGGGGTTCTGATCTTAGTATAGGGAAGGGCGGATAGCCCCAGTGGTGAGGACTGGCATGCTGAGGTGTGCCAGTTTCGATGAACCACTGGGGACTCCAAGGGTTTTCTTGATAGGAAAGATCAAAGAAAAGACCCAATTGTCATGTCAAGACAATCATGGTATGGCGTGGCGATATATATAGATGGGCATATCAATAGACTCAAAAGAACTGACCGGTGGGCCGACCTGCCATGCCGGACATACAGCCGTTAGGTGGGAAGGCCCATTTAAGTACAACAGGCACTCCCTTGGGTGGCGCAATACCAACCAGTCGGACCGGCCCAGGGGAGGAGAGTCAAAAAAAAAAGGACGACACCATCGGTCAGCTGCCTACATCGCCAATCGTGAATGGCATGTCGTAACTTATGTACAGTTTTGTAGTAGGTCTCTGCATTTATAGTCATTCCATGTGGCATGAAATTAATCAGCAGTATGTCAAACCGATTCCATAAGACTGTGGCTATCAGTTTGCGTCCAAATGGCTGTGGCGTGACTATTGTTGGTGTGATTGGTGATTGAGGATGACACCATTCACTTGACTGCCATTTTCTTTCTGACGTGTAGTATAAAAGCCCATATTTCATCACTGGTAACAACTGAGTTAGGGAACTCATCACCTTTCTCTGCGTAGCGCATCAAAAATTCCAAAGCAGAGATCCCATTCGGATTTTTTGTGATGTTCTGTTAAGATGTACGGCACCCAACGTGCACAAACCTATCTGAAGCCTAAATGGTCATGAACAATGCAACCTTTAACAATGCAACTCTTGAAACATCAGAAAAAAGAAGGGCCAGGTCAGTAATCGTTGAGTGATGATCTTTTCTGATTTCATCATCAATGCATTTCAACAAGTCCTTGGTGATTATCAAGAAATTTACCAGCGATCTTCACTTTAAAGATATCCCTCGTAATTAGCAGTATCCTTGTCTGTTGAGTTCAGGGTAGTACCCTTCACTAAAGTTCAGTCAATTTTTGTTCACACATAGATACATACATAGATACATCTTGTTCAATCTAGCTACCTATGTATGGATCCCTGAAAACTTTTACATTATCATGTGATTTGGATTAGTTTCTGTATTTCTTGTGTTTAAATCATTTAATTAATTAATTAATTACAAGAAATTAATTATGGTAATGACCTGTGATAATACAAAAAATATTTTTACTCCATTGAAACTTTATCTCCATTTAAATTGTTTAGGTAGTTTAGGATTAAAAAAAAATAAAATTGTACTTATTTTTACATCCTTTAAAGAATAATGTTTGGTAATAAAAGTAGTAGTAAATAATGTTTACATTACTTTACACTAAAGATGACATGTACATGATGTATTTGATGTAGAGTTTGATTAATTATAACATGAGCAATTTTACAGGTACACAAAATTAGTCCTCACTAAGAAATTAGGCTCCCTGTTAAAAATATTTTATTTGGCTGCATAAAACTTGAAACTGAAATTACACTATACATTTTCCAACTTCTATACAGCTCTTTTGATGAAAACATCAAGCATCATTGTTGAAAATGGTAATTGGAAAAAAAGGAACTTTTTCAAATGCAGTAATAGGTGTATATCATTTGGTGCTAAAACTGAGGTGTAAGGGAGATAATTTTTCCTAACTGATTGATTTGATTAGGGCTTAAGTTTTAACAGCAGTGTACATATGAGGCAGGAACTCCATGAACTATATATTAGTTTTGTTCGGGACTCAGTTCTGATTCAGTTTCTTCAGAATCTCAGAGTAGGAGGCTGCATTATCTTTGTATTTTGAAAAAAGAATTCTAAAAGTCCACATGATTTGTAGACTGAATTTGTCTCTTGAATTATATTCTTCAGGGATGATGCGTCCTCACTCCTTTGATTGCTGTTTTAATTTCAAATTTATATAGGAAACTGACATCTTGTCACTGGTGATATCCCAAAGGAATCCTTGACCTTGCTCTCTGTATCTCATGAGAAAGTCAAAAGACTGCCAGCATGATTGGTTTTATACTGAGTAAAGTATGTGTAACCGAAGGAATGAACAATGATTCTAATGATTCACACTATCTGGCAGATTTATCGCATCATGACCTTTTGAATTGAGGAGTCACACAAGCTTACAAACTTCATACAAGTAGAGTAAACTGAATTTGAAGTTGCTGGAAAATTCAAGAAAAACACAAAATTGTGACCATAAAAATTTGCTCTCAAAAACTTTTGAGTTGACCACTTGCATCAAATAACTGATGACCCACATTCATGATTCACTGATTGTGAGCCACTCATTGTCTTATTGTACATTTTCTTTTGACTTCCCTTGAACTCTGGTTCTTTTTCATCATCATTTCTGGTATTTTCACTTAAAATTTCAGAAATCTGACAGTGGACACATTTTTTGAGTTTTGATGTTTATTTTGTGAACTTGACACCCAAACACATACGTTACATATGCACAAATAAACTGTATATTACATATACAAAAATAATATGGACATCCATATACAAAGAATTTTTAACCAAAATTTTAGTATTTTTGGGAAAAGGGGACTTAAAAATTAAGAAATGTAAATTTGAGAAGCAATCATTTTTTAATTAATTGCAGTAGTTATCTCTGTTACATGCTTTAACATCTAGAGGGATAAAAATTAACACCATTAAAACAAAATTATACATCAGTTTTTGTTTGTTTTATTTTTAAAAATTGTTATGATCAGTGTTGTTAAGAGATAATTAAACATCAATTTTTATCCAAAGCTGAAGAACAAACATAATTTAAATGTAGAACATCTTATTAGAGTTATCAACAAATTATTTAATTAATTACAATTATGATAACCGACCTACAATAATACTAAAAAATATTTTTACTCCATTGAAACTTTATCCCCAATAAATTGTTTAGGGTAGTTTAGAACTAAAAAAAAAAAAAAAAACAAAAAAAAAGGATAAAATCATAATTTTTTTTTACATCCTTTAAAGAATAGAATTTGGTAGTGAAAATAGTAGTAAATAATGTTTATGTGGCTTTACAATAAAGATGGCAAGTACATCGATTGATGTAGAATTTGATTAATTATGTCATGAATAACTGCAGGTTCTCAAAATTAATCCTCATTGAGAAATTAGATTTCCTGTTAAAAATATATTATTTGGCTGCATAAAACAACAAAATTTTACATGATGGAAAATCCTTGAATTTATTTGGGCATATTACACATTTATTGATTGGGAAAAAATTAGAAGTTCAATGGAAACAGTTTCCATTGAATGATTTTTATTGTAATCTTTTTAATATATTTATAGGTTGTCCATTTAAGCAATTGTCATTTAAGAACTAAAACCTGATAAAGTTACACAGTTATAAAAAAATTTTGAAATGCAAATGCATTTATTTCAAAAGTGAATAATTTTTTTAAATTTAATAAAAAAGATAAACCACATTTTGTACTGATGCATGAAAGAACTATAAGATATGTGAAATCCAAACTCTTTCTAAGGTTGTTTCTTGCATATACATATATTTTTTATATGAATTTCTTAATATCCTGTAGAAGGATTCATTTACTAGTAATTATTGATGTGATGTACATGATACTTAAGGAATTTATAAAATTATTGTGCTTTAGAAGATATTGAAGGAAAAATTAGTAATATCTCTCACTGATTATAGTAAATAGATAACATACTAGTAAAAACACCTACCAGTTAAAAAAACACAGTTGAGATTTTCAACTGGAAAAAAGTTTGATTTTTTGCAAATTTATTTCATGTTTGCAAGATTTGAGAATAAACAACTGTTAAAACTTCTTTAATAAAACTTTCTTATCTTACTTAAAGCTGCTGATTAGTAAATATTATCCATATAACCAGATTCTGTAGTAGAATGTATATTTAACTGTCCTTTCAGACATTATTAAACACAGCAATAACTTATGTTGAATAAAACATTGCTTCTAGGATGACTTTCGCTGAGTTATCGTGCGTAATTGAACACTTAATAATATTTCTGTTATATTGTAAATTTGATGCTATAAGTCATAAAAATAATAATTTTGTTTTGTCATTTTCATAATAAATAATCGTCATTTTTTTAATCAAAGTTGTGTAAAATATGCTGAAAATATTACAAATTTAGTATTGCCAACATAATGGCAAAATTACTATTACTATTTGTAAGAGATAATAATTTATTGCATTTATAAACTGCTACCAGTTGATATTTCAGTTGAAATATTAATGATTTGTTACAATGCAGAAAAATATTTTATTAACACTAACCCTTTTTTGACTCAAATATTTTTAAAAACAGAATCAAATTGTTCTTTAGAGATTAACACTAGATATAATGTCATTTATTTCTATATTTTTTTATAAAACTGATAATAAAAATTATTCCTACTATGCTAACACTACTGCAGAAGATTGCAGACAAAAAGAAATTGCAACTGCAGAAAATTTGGTGATATTTACGACAGAAGATAAATTAATTTGAACAATAATTAGTAAAAGTAAATAATAATTAATCGAAATAGATCTGTTTAATTAATTAATTTAATTAATTTGAAGCAATCAATTTTCTATGATTTACTCTATTATTTTGTGTAGGAAGTTTTTTTGGAACTGTCTTTCTTTATCAATGGTTAGTCTTAGGGACCACATTGAGGTATATCAATACACAAAAAGAACATATATAAATAAAAATCACAAACCCATGATGATGTTAAATATATAAAAACACACACACACAAATTCTTTGATGTACTAAATCTGGTATCAACAATGTGCAATAATATAAGGCTGATCAGTAGCCCGCCAATCTGATGAAATAATTATATATTAGTTCTGAATGCTTGAAACAAAAGTAAAAATTAAAAAGTGGATAAAAGAAACTATATTTTTTTAAACTTAAGTAATTAGATTTTGTTGCTAATGATTTGGCTCTTGTAATTAATTTATGAGATGATGAGTTTTAAGGCAGAGTGAATGAAATTTTACATTACAATTTTGGGTTTTATTCATGTTGTTTTAAGCTACACCATGTTTGCTGGCTAATTCAATTTGTGAAAACTTAGTTCTTTTATTATTTAAAGTTGTAGGAGTCAGTGTTAAAATTATTCTGTTGTAGTGCAGTGATGTCCTTTTACTCTCACTTCTTCCATATAGGATAAATAATTATTATTTTTCTTACATTGTTTTCTTGTGATTTTTCTTAATTATGATTATTAAAACTGTGTAGTTCACTGTGATAAAGCCATTAACTAGAATTCTGTATAGAAGAATTTAGTAGAAAGTGGGAGAAGTGTTAGAAGACCAATTTGGTTTCAGAAGAAGTATAGGGACAAGGAAAGCAATTTTAGCCCTCAGGTTAATAGTAGAAAGAACATTAAAGAAAAACAAACTAACATACATAGCATTTAATAACATAGACTGGAATAAAATGTTCAGCATTTTAGAAAATTTAGGGTTTAAGTACAGAAATAGAAGAACAATTGCTAACATTTACAGGAGCCAAACTGCAACAGTAATAATGGAAGAACAAAGAAAGAAGCTGTAATAAAAAAGGGAGTTTGACAAGGATGTTCTCTACCCACATTATTTTTTAATCTTTACACAGAACTAGCAGTTAATGATGTTAAAGAACAGTTTAGATCCGAAGTAACAGTGTAAGGTGAAAAGATAAAGATGTTACGATTTACTGATGATATAGTAATTCTAGCTGAGAGTAAAAAATATGTAGAAGAAACAATTAATGGCATGGATGAAGTCCTATGCAAAAACTACCTCTTGAAAATAAACAAAAACAAAACTAAAGTAATGAAATGTACAAATAATGCATATGGACCACTGAATATAAAAATAGGAAGAGAAGAGATTATGAAGGTAGAAGAATTCTGTTCAAGCTTTTACTCAGAAATATAACTTGAGTACATCAAAAATTAATTTAAACCTCAGGAAAACATTTTTGAAAGTATATGTTTGGAGCGTAGCTTTGTATGGAAGTGAAAATTGGACGATCGGAGTACCTGAGGAGAAAAGATTAGAAGCTTTTGAAATGTGGTGCTATAGGAGAATTAAAAATCAAATGGGTGGATAAAGTAACAATTGAAGAGGTATTGTGGCAAATTGATGAAGAAAAAGCATTTGGAAAAATATAGCTAAAATAAAAGACAGTCTTATGGGACACATCTTAAGACATCCTGGAATAGTCACTTTGGTATTGGAGGGACACGTAGATGGGAAAAATTGTCTAGGCAGGCAATGTTTAAGATATGTAAAACAAATTGTTAGGGACGTAGGATGAGAGGATATACTGAAATGAAACAACTGGCACTAGATAGGGAATCTTGGAGAGCTGCATTAAACCAGTCAAATGACTGAAGACAAAAAAAATGATAAAACCTTTAGCATTTTATTCATAATGTATAGTAAACATTTCCCGTATTTTTATCATTCGGTAATTTAATGACAGATTAGAAGTATTTGAATTTGATAAGAATTACAAGATCAAAAAAAAATTTTCTGTTATTCAGAATCTTTTTCATTTATTTACTAAAAATGTGTGACCAAAGGCAAGACTATTCATTGTTGGTTCTAGCTTATGTGACCCATTTCTTAAGTTAAACTAATTTATGATGGCTTCAGGCGATGCTATTAACGAAAAACATATTTGAAGATATTTGAGGGATAATCATTTAGTAACCTCCAGCTCCATGTAGAAAAAATATTCCCGCCAAGGTTATATTCTTTTGTTTTCTGTATTACTTTTCCACTTTCAAAATATCTTCATTGAACTTATTCTACCCTATATTGTTAACAATTACGAAAATTTGAATTTAGGAAATAATTTTATGTATTTAATATAAAAAAATTAAAAAAAAAATTGTATTGGAATTTCGTGTAGCATACTTTATACTCTTTGTCAGTGCGGTCGTCTTACTGCGCCTCATCCGTGACGTCACGCTGCTCGATTTGCACTCGTGAGTACCGCCATTACATGTAGTAATTTTTGTTGAAATGTGAGTGTTCTCCTTTCGGTTCGTCTTTTCGTGGTTTTAATTGAGTGCGTAATTTTTCTCTAAAAGTAGGATATAAACAAAAAACATTTTGTTTTGTGTTTCGGTTGGGTGATATGGCCGGTGAGTTGTTTTCTTTATAAATAGTGGCCTATTTTCTATGTCCTTTATAATTACGTACTGTCTAGTCTTTTTAAACTGAAGTTATTAACGGTTTTATTGCTTTATTAAATTTTGTACAAACAAATATAATTTCATTAAATTTGAATTTTATGTGATTATTTTTCGCAGGATTTTAAAATTTAATGAATGGTTTCAGGCAATGGAGATATCCAGTGGTGTTTTTCGCAGGTGAAAGGGACGCTAGAGGACGATGTGACAGACGGTGAGTGAAGTTTATAGGTTTTACATTTGTATCATAACTGAAAGAAGTTTAATTAATGGTTGTGTTCCAAAAATTAACCCCTGCTGTAACGTTTGAAGACAACATGATGGAAGTTATACTTTATTTATACCTACACTTACATGTTCTTCACATGTTAGGTTAACTTTTTAAAATTATGTCTAACGTATTTTCATCGATATTATTATAAAATTCCTGCAATTTTTAATATTCATATTTATTTTTTTGTTGTTTGTAGTTGCCTTTAATTATTTTACGTACGTATCTGAAAAAAATTGTTTTTCCGTAATTTTTTACATTACAGTCAAATATGTATTTATTTTTTTAATAAATTAAATATATTAGCTTTCCCTTTAAATTTATTTATATCATCAGAAATTTTTTAATTATTTTCTTCGATTGAAGAATTCTTATTGTATGTTTTGAACCGTTGATTGTAGTTTTATTCTTTACTTGAAATAAAGGACCTTATTTAACGTTTTATATATGAATATATATTTTAAAAGTATATTGAAAGTCCTTGTGTGATGATTTTTAATTTTTTATCAGCATTTCATTTTAATAACCTAACAGTTTGTAAGTAGGACATGACATGTAACTAATTATTGAATCAGAGTACTGATTTCTGGTTAGGTATATTATTCCCCACTAGGGGTATTTATAGTATATCTTGTTTTTTCTTTGTTTATTAATAAGAAAGCTGATTATGAATTCTTGATTCAGCCGATTACAGATTTACATTTATATTTACGCTTCAAAAAGTTTCAATACAAATTATATTTTAAAATAGGATTGCACATTTGTTAAATTTTCTCTAATTTATATTTACTCTGTTTTATTATTTATAGAATTATTAGTAAATAAAGATTAATTAGAAAGTGATGGCAAATAAGGCTTATTTTTTATGGTAGTAGAATTTACATATCTTGTCATTTTTAGGAATTATTTGCCTTGTAAACAACTTAAGAAAATAGTTTATTTACATCATCAAAAGTCTGTGTTTGCAGTTTAAAGTTGTAAGAAGTTTGAATGTTTGTTTTTCTGTTAAATTATTAGCTGTTGTTAGTTTATAGAAACATGTTCATGTAGAATTAGTAGCATTTGAATGAAATAAATTTTGATTCACTTATTTCTGTTATTGTTTGCTTGTTTTCTAAGATTCTGATGCTGGGTACCTACATTAAACTGGTTATCTAGTAGGACTAACTCTGTGAAGATAATAGTTTAGTTGTAATATATTTTGAAAGTAAATACAACTCTGTCTAAAAGTGATAAATTCTTATGTGCAAGCTTAGATTTATGCTAGATGAGAGATATTTTTTTCTTTTTTAGATAGAAATCTAAGTAAAGTGATAATATATATATATTGTTCATTTTCATAACTTTTTAAAATTAAAAATATCATCAAATAGCTTATTTACTTTTATTTTTCTAGTTGCCTATCCTGTTGGTTACTGTTTTCACAATTGTTAATCTTCTCTATTGAATTAGTGAAATTTTTCTTAAATGCAGGCATTTAAAATTGTACCATTGGTAGTTTATTGTATTATTTTTTGATGTTCAGTGATGATACTCTTTGAGATATCTTACAGAATGGCCACAAAATTCTTTCTCACAAAGTATAAGACTACACTTTTTGAAGGAAGTGCTCATATAACATGTTTGAAGGTTATTATCCTCGGGTTCAATTGATTGGTATGGAATTTGATGAAACTCAACACCAATGCTGAGTCGGCAAAGAACTTTTTAAATTTAACATTTTGAAGGGTGAACATGGTGGTAAGAGCTTTAAAATCTAGTGGCTGTCTAAAAGTTCAAACTTACAAATTGTGACAGCTTCCTTTAGGGCATAATCAAAATTCTTCTATTTGCAACTAAGGAATGTTGACGAGCTGAAGAACAGTTTTCAGAGACTGTTTTCACAACTTTGATCCTTGAACTTGAAAAAACTTCTAAATGCATCTGGTGATTGATATGTTTGTGGTCAGTGGAGGAGCACATACAGATGTAATTTAAAGTAAGTTTATGTGTAAAAATATTAAATCAACTTTGAATGATAAACAAATTATGTTAATTTTTTTTCTGGAAAGGGACTTCTTTGTTGCCATACTGTGGGTATTCTCATTATCTGAAACAAATAGAAACTTTTTTTTGGAGATATCAATTCCCACTGAATGAGGGAATTGTATTAAGGAAACTGCTCATTCAGAAAAGTTATCTTTATTATAACTACTTTAAACATTATAAATGTATTTTTTTAACCCGCTCCAAATAATTATTTCAACTACCTGTTAGGTGGTAACTTAACTTATTAATTTGAAGAAATGTCTATTTTAGGTTGATCTTCACTCACTTACTGTTTATTTTATTATATTAATCACCGCAGCAATAAAATTTGGTTTATTCCTGAAAAACCTAAAATTAATTAATATAAAAAATTAAAACTTAAGAAAAAGTTCAACTATTATTTTATTGGGATACTTCAACACCTCTCTCTTGATGATACTCAGTGCAACTCCATAATTGGAGATTGCACTGTTTACACTTGAATGAATACCTAATTCCTCCTCCTGATAGACTTTTTATTTTTTTTAGAGCTATAAAATAAACAATTCTGAACATATTTTTCAAGTTTAATGAGTGGATGGGATGATTTTGGGGATTTTATTGCAGCTGGAAGACTTCATTTATGTCCTACTATTTTTCTTGAAGAGAATGTTCCAATGAGTTGTCCAAAAAATCTAACTCATTAGAACCTTTTGGTAAATCATTAGGGCCATAGTCATGTACAAATAAATTAGGTTCTTTAAAATTAATTGGATTTAATGCGGTCAATAGCTGGACATAACCTATTATCACCTCTGGCCCAGTCATCTAAATTTTTGTCATTATTGCTAGAATCACTGTTGTTAGAAACATTAATAAAACTAACAGAATGGTCACTATCACTTAAAAACACTAAATCTTCAATATTACTGACATAAACACGATCGGCACTTGTAGAAGCCATTTTCATATACAATGTAAATCAATAACGAAGTTTCAAAACAAAACACAGCTGTTCACGTCCAGATCAGACAGTTAAAAACATTGTACTGTGTTAAAAATTAAACACAACACTACTGTAAATAGTATTATAAAGGCTTAATTTTTAAAAATAAAACTAGAAGCAGCAATAGGCTTGCATAGCTGACATGTGACTTTGTGCGCTTTGACCAGGAGGCCGGCACAGACCACCATGCAATCTTGCGTGTCATGATCAGGAGACTGTTAGAAAAAAGAAATAAAACTAGTAAGGCAGATTGAACACAAGACCAGCTACTGTAGAAACCAGTGTTATACTGTTGCCAAGAGTGTGCAGCTGGGTAGTCTGCGATCTAAAGGAACTGAATTAATTCTTTTTTTGCTGATACTTTTACTTTCCATTTTCCTTTTATTAAGGTGTTATTTCCTGAGATGTTTGTAATCATCAGAATATTAGAAGCAGTCATTCCTATCAGGAGATCTTCATCTAACAAGAGATGACGGTCTTCCTTTGTTTGAACTATTTTGTTTTCATGGTGGATTACTTGATTTATAATGAATTATGATGTTATTTGGGTAAATACTGATGATTAATTGTTCTTACATTTAACTTTTAGAAAGCACAGCATTAGGCAATATTTTTTATATTGGTAAATATATTTTTTAACACTTTCTATAGGTATTTGTTACATTTTTTTAACATAAACTTATATGCTAAAGAATATAAATTCCGATTTTTTTATTAAAGATAAAAAACAACTATATAAACTGAATAGACAGATTTTTAATAGTAAATGTAATTATTACATTTCTGACTCAGAAATTATGTTATGCTCTCATTTGTCAGATGAGAGTTTCAAAAATTATAAAAATTGGTTCAACTTCATTTAATTTACAAATAAATGACAGTTTACTTTCTTTTTATCAAATTAAGGCATTCAGTCTACTTTCTTTGCTTTGTCAGAAAAGTGGATTCATAAGATTTTTCTAGTGTGTAGATTGTTGAACTTCCAAACAGAAGTAAAATAATTTTTGGTAAGGTAAGAGAAGTAATTTACATAAATAAGTAAATTGAATCTGGGAAAGGAGGTTTTTGTTGATTAGTTAATTAGAAATTTAGTTTTAGATCTTTGCCAATATACAGTATGTTCAGAAAGTCGCTGTGCATTATGCTTTGGAATTATGTGATACATTCTGTTCTTTCCATGTTAGGTTGGTTGCCCTGTGAGTTTGTTGGGTGTTGCTCAGTAATAAACCAAGATATCAGTTATTGAGTTGTGATTGAACGTTCTTAGTTTAATTTTATGTTGTTTCACGATCCCCTGATCTGATTTCTCAAGATTACTTTCTATGGGATTAGTGAAACAGGCAGTGTATTGCAACAGACCATGCACAATTGATGGAACTAAAAACCACAATAACAGCATACGTACGAGACATTCCAGTACAGTAAGTGTTAGAAAACATGTTAATGTTGCATTGTTGGGAGAGGTCATTTTCAACATCTTTTATAAAATTATTCCAATTATTTTAATAGCCATTTCTATTAAATAATGACAAATGTAATATCAAGAAAGATTCGTCATTACACTTCCATAATTCCATTGCATAGCAACTCTGAATGCACTGCATTATCTTTTTCATATGTGAGTGGGGTCTTTTAACTAATTCAGCCAAACATCTCTTATCATAATTTTCCACATAGAGTTAGTTACGGAATATTGTATAATTGTTTATGCTTCTTAACATTTTAACTGATATCAAAAATACATTTTATGATGTTTAATATTTTTTATTACTTGAATGGTAGGCTTGCCATCACTTTTTTCTTTTGTTTTCTAAAAATGTTGTTTGTTATGTTCTTATTCGTGATAGTAGATAATGATATTAATTTGAAGTTTAAATATTTTTTAATGACATAATAAACAAAATTGTATACTATCAAACTAAAACTTTCAAACATTCTTAAAAACCTGAGAAAGGTTTCATTTTTCTTTTTTACAATTCTCAGTGACTGGTGCTGCTATTTTATCCTGTTGTCAGCCAATGTTGCTGTTAATAGAGAAGTGTTATTGAATTTCGTAATGTAAAAAATAAATATTTTGAAAGTATATTTAATAACTTTGTAACCTATGTTAGCTACGAAGATTGATTAAGCAGTAGTCTAATAATATTTTCTGATTATAAATGTTATCTGATCTCCCAAACTTATTTATGGTGCGTTTTTAGCTGAGTAGTATTATACCCAAAATAATGAAAAATGGTTATTAAAAAACGTTTTTGGCAGTCTTTTTTTTTACATTCTTCATAATAATGTGCTAAATTTCATTGGCAACAGTAAATTTCTGTAATTCTTCCCTTTAATTTCTTTTCCCATTAAAGGGAACATAATCCTTCTGTGATGCTTATTACATTAATACGCAAGTTAAATCTGTTTATTTAAAAACAAATTATTACTTTTGCGTTCTTGATCCTGTATAATCTCTTAAAACCTTTTTATTAACTTTGAAGTTCACCTTTTTCTTACTTCTTTTAGATTACATATATTGTATTTATAGGGGATGTTTATTGATTATGTTTACATATTACATATGTTTATTTATAATGCTATAATAAACTTTCAAAATTGTTGTTAGTGTATAGAATGCGATCAGGAACTTGGTCATTGATATAAAAATATTCTCTGAAGTTGCTTACATTTTTAAACTTATTAGTTTACTTTGTGATAGTGGATCACAAAGTTTATGATTTAGCATCTCCCTTAGGAGAAACTAAAAGTTTAGATAATTAGAAAAAAGCCAATGTGACAAAAGGATTTTAGCTGAGAAAATATCCAAAAAAAGGACCTAAAAATAAAGAAAATTGTAATTAGTAATATTTAAAGTATAGTAACATTTACAAACCTTACTAGGTTTCTTTGCTTGTTCAGTTGATTAAGTTGTAAAATTAAATAAATAATACATTTTATTTTTTTATTATCCTCTGGAATCACCTTAAGGTATTACTTCAGAGGATGATGTGTATGAATGCAAATGAAGTGTAGTCTTGTACAGTCTCAGGTCTATCACTCCTGAGATATATATGATTAATTGAAACCCAACCACCAAAGAACATGATCTAGTATTCAGATCCGTATAAAAGTAACCGTCTTTATTTGGATTTAAACCTTAGAATTCTACTTTGAAATAGCTGATTTACAATGACAAGTTAACCACTAGACCAGCCCGGTGGCTAAAAGTAACTCATTCGGGCTGGGTCTTGATCCCCTGGTTGACTCAGTAACTGAAATAATAAAATTTAAATAATATAAGTGCAATTGAAATTAAAATTAGGTCATATTGGATTGTGTAATTAAAAATTTTATGACCAAAGTATAAAAAAATATTCGTTTAAAAATAAATTCTATTCAGTTTTTTCTAAATAAGTTAATATTTTTGAAAATATATTTTTTGCAAATTTAGCGAGTGTAATTAATCTAAATTAATTATATATAAGTAATACTATAATTACAAATTCATTGAGTGCAGTTTTTGAGAACATTAACTGTTACTTTTCTTCCGAAGAACTGAATTTTAACAAATTTTATAAAACTAAGTTGAGGTTAACAATTTTTTATCTGATTGATGATAACAGTAATTTTTTTTAATAAATCTATTTACTGAATGGAATAAAATGACAGTAATCCAAATGTGCAGTAATATAGAGATATTTGCTCATTTATGTTTGTTATTCAGATCTGTTTTTAAAAAAAATGTAGGTTCCTACACTACAAAAAGTAACTACAGACCTCAAAAATTACCTTCAGAAATAACAGATTGCTAAAATGCAATTGAGTTATAGAAAGAAAGAAAATTACAAAAAGTCAATAAATAAATATAAAAAAAACAACAAAACTGTTGTTAACAAAGAAATGAAAGTTACTTTAATTACTACAGTAATAATCTGATAAGATGAAATACTCTGAGTACCAAGTATGCTTATGCCCAGAAAAAAAATCGGAAACTTGGTTGAGAATCACATAAAGAGTACCATTCCTCATTCATTCTCTGAAAAATGTTCAACTAAGAATAATAGATGTAGTTAATTATAGGGCCAGAAATATAGAAAAGGTAATGATGTCTTTGATTATGAAAAGGGAATTAAAGGAAGATAAACATAATGAAAGGAAAATAAAAGATAGAGAAATAAAATTAGTCATACTACAACAGTTGCAAGTATAAACACATCAGTTCAGAATAATTTATAAATTGAGAAATTTGTGGGACAAAAACAAATTTATGGAAATAATGGTCAACCAGATAATTAACATTGTCTTTAAAAGGAAACAGAATTTGATGTTGGTGCGTTGCTCCTTTAAGTTTGTCACCACAAAATTGATGAAAGTGTTGGGAGGCACTTAAGAAAACAATAATTCTGTCAATTGCAATGGTTTCTCTTGAACTCTACCTGGTCAAATGAGCAAGCCCACTGGATTGGTCTAGTGGTTAAACTCGTCTTTGCAAATCAGCTGATTTTGAAGTTGAGAATTCTAAGGTTCAAATCCTAGTAAAGGCAGTTATTTTTATATGTATTCGAATACTAGATCGTGAATACTGGTGTTCTTTGGTAGTTGAGTTTCAATTAACCACACATTTCAGGAATGGTTGACCTGAGACTGTATGAGACCACTTTATTTACATTTATATATATCATCCTCTTAAATAATACCTTAAGGTGGTTCTGGAGGCTAAACAGATAAAATGAGCAGGGAGGGTCTAGTAAATGTACGTAGCAGGAGAGGGCAGCCACTGCCACCCCACTTGCCTATAGAAAATTATTTTTGCTTTTTTTTTGTTACATTTATTTATTTGTTTTTGCATAAATTTATTTATGTTAAGCTTCAAACCGATAGCCCTGCATCATTCACAAACCACGACGTTGTCCTGTTGATATTCCTCATACTCCTCAAAACAAGCACTCAAGCAAAATTAATCTTCATCACTGTGGTGAAAAGAGTGAACTTGTTGCTTCTAGATTTTCAAGTCAACTGCATTTTGTGGACTTGGCTAATATGGAAAATATATTCAGCTGAATGATGTAGACAGTAAAAAACCACATTAATTCTTTTTTTAGTACTAAGTTTCCATAACATTTTTTTTTGTCATAGGCTGTGCCATTCTCAGCAGCGACTTGGGTATTACACATTTTGATTTTATTTTTTACTAGCATCTGTGTATCCTGTATGGATTTTTAATGTATAATCAGTATTATTTTTCAAACAAAAACTTAATGCAATGAAACATCCCATTTCCATACTTTTCATATCTGGATTCTTTAGTAACTGAATAGACTTAAGCGGTAGAATAAAAATCATTTACACATAGACACATGTTATTTTCACTTTATTGTTTAAGCAAATTCTTAACTTAATTGCTTTGATGAGGCTTCACTATTTTCATAATTTTATGAATCTAGGCTATGCGCATTAAATATTCTTATTACTTACATTCCTGTTAATGTAGATTACATTTTAATATAGATGCAAAAGACAATTAGTTACCAAATTAATCTTGTTGAAGGCAGTAGGCTATATTAATGTATAAGTATATAGTAAAACTGTGAAATTTTTATCACTTTCAACTATTCATAACAACTATAGTAATAAACAATGTAGGTTCATTTGGATTAGAAGTATTATGATTGATAAAAGTGTTTTTAGGATATTATATTACTTTCCTTCACTGCTTTTAGAATACCATATTGATAAGTTTATTTAGCTGTGAAAATAAAAATTGAAAAGAGTGGTGATTGGTGATAACAAACCAGAAATATTTGAAAAAAAAATTGTAATGTCAGATAAACTGTGTGACTAGTTTATTGTTTTATTTGAAGAGTTGATTAAATATTATTATACATTATAATATAATTTAGATTTTTTAAAAATAGTCAGAAATGAATATACTGTTTTCCAAAGTACAAGTACAAAAATATCTGGCTCTGGTCCATACAATTTTGGTTATGAGAAGTTTTACTGTAAAAAAAAAATCATTTCTAAGTCCTAAATTGTGTTCTTAAGGTTTGATCCATGCAAAAATTTTATGGAAAACCATAACTGATTACATGTGAAAAAAAGTTACTATGAAAGGAATAGTGTAGTGCTCTTGCTGAGGGTTTCAGATGTGTGTAGAGTTTATCAATCGCAAATTTTTGCATGAAGTTTATTTTTATATTAAAAGTGTAGGTATTGTTTTGAGGAGTAGAAACCATTTTAACTGTTAAAATTCTATCAGTTGATTAATAAGTAAAGTTACAGTAATTGAAGACCCCAAATTATGCTACGTGGCTGTTAGAGAATTGAAAAATTAAGATTATTAACTAATCACTTCAGTCTCTATTTCAACCTTCAATTTCAACCGATTAGGACTTTTGTAGAAGTAGAATCCCTTACAAACTTGTATTTTTTCTTCTACTTTGTATGTATGTATGTATGTTGTTCACTTTGTATTTTTAACGTATGTAGATGAGAGATTGTATGATCTCACTAGTTGTGTGTGTGTATATATATGAAAACTGTGGATATAGATTAAATGTGAATAATTAACAGCTACACTTGGTGAAATTTTTGTACTTTAATTGTTCTAAGTAATTATTGATGCTATGATTATTAGGGTATAAATGTTTCTTGTGGCAAACCATGAATTGTCTAATTGTCATTTGTTAGGAAGTGGTTGTTATTGAGTATATTACGATTTGTTCTGTTTATGAATAAACCAGAGTGAATAGAATATTCAATTGTGGTTGGAAATAAAAATATATATTGATTTTATTTACATTTAATTTTCGTGGTTCTAATGGTAGTTATTTGTAATCTTTATTATTAATAATGGTTTTTTTTTGTAACTGTTGTAAAATGACTGAAATTTAACATTTCACTGCCTCTTGAGTTTATTGATTAAACTGCAGTAGATTATATTAAAAGTATGCACACCTGTATTAATATCAGTTAAGTTAGACCAAATTCTGCAACAGAATTAACATTTTTTATAATCGTGGGTTTTTATAGTGATATTTCTTTATTATTATTATTATTTTATTCTTAAATTTATCATGTAGTTTATTCATGTTTTAACATTTTTGTTATTCGTGTCTTGAATTATATTTACGAATAACACATACACATATGCCTATGTTTTTTTTTCATTATAATTTAAAAAAATATATATATATAAAATACAGGTTTTCAACTTAGAGACCTCATCACTTAACACTGAACACACATAGAGAAACTGATACAAGTCATACAGGACATTAAAGCGGCAGTTACTAGATCTCGTAAATCTCTGCAGAGACTAAGCCAGGAAAAGAACATTTCACTAGGTTCAGCCCACACTGCAGCTAGGAGAATGCTGAAATGTTTTCCATATCGAGTCCAGGTTTTCAATGAGCTAACTAATGTTGATTACGCTAAAAAGGTTCACTACTGTCAGTCGTTAAAGAACTTCATTAGACGAAACATTGGCACTTTAGATGTAGCATGGTTTTACTTTGCTGGGTATGTTAATAGTCAATACTAATGTTCCTGGGATACTGAAAACCTGTAAATTTTCTTTAAATGTCCCCTACACTCAGGAAAAAATAGACACAAGGTTTGGTTTCAGTGTGATGAATAATAGGACCCTTGTTTTTATTTTTTTAAACTGGATGCTCATGTCTACCAAAAAATTATCCAACCATTCATTGCCATCCTGCAAGAGGATGAACGTGACTGCTGGTTGCAACAAGACAGCATCGCTTGCCATACAGCTCGCACTACTATGGAGATGACAGGATTTTTTCAGTTGAATCATTTCTAAAGGATTGCGGCTACCGAGATCCCATGATCTGACTAGTCCAGACTCCTTTCTGTGGGGTTACTTAAAAGAGATTGTTTATAGGAGCATTCTACACATCCTGCAGGGATTGAAGACAAACATTAACAATGTCTGTACTCAGTTGCCACTAACAAGCAACTTAATGGATGCTTAAGAAACTTCGCAGCACAGTATATAAAGGATCATATTTGATAAATATAATAGTCATTCTTACACCATTTCTGTCAGGCTGAGGAGTTTCTGAATGACCCTTATATGTCATATGAGCCATCTTTATACTTCAAGAATTTTTTTATACCAGAATGATTCTTATGTTAAACATAATGTGGTCAAGTTTCTGTTATTTCCTTAACAAACTGTTTAAGACTATAATGTTGCAATGTTGTACTTTTTATGCTAATACACCTGTATAATTACAAATTTTAATGAGTTTATTAGGCCTGAAACTTCTTAAGGTAATTAAAATATGTGTAATGTGTTGAGACGATTCTAATCTACATTTGGGTTGTGGTCACTGATATAATTTTTTTTTTTACAAGTTTTGATCGATTAAATCTGTAAAAAAAAAAAAAATGAAAGAGGAAAGGGATCTCCCTTCCTGAGATGTTAGATATTTATTGTTGAAATGTAAGTATGTAATGTTGAGATGTTAGTGTATATTTAATTATAAGGTGTTTCAAAGCGAAATAATTTTTTTGATTATGTTCAGTAGTTTATGAGGTAATCCCAATAAAACATGCTTTTTCCTGTATAGTCCAGATGAGAACATGTAATAATAAGAAACCAATTAAAACGCAGATTGTTAGTTAAAAATGAACTAGGATGGTGGGCAAACATAATGAAGTGAAAAGACTTAATGGTGAACAATGTATAGAAAGAAAATAATTTCATTATTTTATTGATTTTTAATAAGTAATTTCTATCAAACATTAATTTTTATATATTTTATTATGTGATGATGTGTGGGGCTTAAGCTTTTCATTATTAAAACTTGGACATGGAAGATTTGAAATGTTTTGACAGCAGTTGTATTTTTTTACTAATTTCCTCTAAGTAAAAAACTTTTTGCAGAAGAATAACTCAAATTTTTTTTAATTTTTGGTAGCTGATTGGAGTGCGAGGTCTGAACCTTTTTGAACTGTTAACTTTTACACTTAATGGAGGTTAATGCTCTTCAAAAGAAGGTATTGAATTATAACATTCCAGTTCTCCACATGTTAATGAAGGAATGAACCATATGTTCTGGGAGCTAAAGAAAATCTGTAGCTTTATTGAACCCAATAGTAATATACTTCCTAGACGCAGAAAATTGGATTCCTAAGTTTGATAAACTAAATGGTTTTCTCATTTAAAAATTTTTATTTGTTAGTTATATCAGATTAAAAACAAAAGATAAAACATTCAGAAGAAGGTTGATGTAATTATAATTAGTATATAGCCTGCTGCATCCTTTGGGAAAAAGTAAGGTGTTTCAAAGTGAAATAATTTTTTTGTGTCTGTTCAGTAGTATGAGATAATCCCAATAAAACATATTTTTTATATATTAGTCCAGATAAGAATATTTAATAATAAGAAACCAAGTAAAACAGATTATTTAGTGGAATATCAATTTGTGAATTTTTGTTTGTTTCTTTCCTTCTTTTTTTTATAACACATTCACATGTACATTACAATTATTATTGCTGTACCGCCTCATGTTGTATTAAAGCTGTTCATTTGTATAAATCTTATCTTTTATCTAGAGTAGTTTGGCCTTCATTAAGTGTTAGGTGGCTATCTTCAGAGGTATTAGAAATGTATTTTATTACGATTGTATTATTGTAATACTTTTTTAAGAAAGTATATTTGTATAAAAAATAATAAATAAATTCTCTTCTCATATTCTGTTGTATGTGCTTACTGTCGTTAAAAATTAATTTTCATTAAGTATTATATCTTTTGTTTTTTTTTTTTCAGTATTTTTCTGTTTTAGTGAAAAATTGTTCATGATGTTCATATTTTTTTTGTATTATACATTTTGAAATCTTATACGGATAGTGAATGGATTTTTTTTAAATGTTTTTGTTTTGGTAAATTTTTAAGTTGAATTATTTTATTTTTAATTAAGCCAAATCTTCGGAAAACAGTAGCCTGTGTAAATTCATTTGTAGTTTTCAAATCTAGTAGTATTCAAATTAGATTCATAAAGTATTTTTAATGGAATTAGGCACATAAGCTTTTCTAATAATAAGCTTCACTAAATGAAATTGTTTACTGAAATTTTTGTCATATTATTTTTTCAGATAATAGTAATGTAGTGTAATTGCCAACCGAATTGCTTTCAGGGAGCTACATAATTTATTAAAAAAATCATATTCTAACTAATTCAAGTAGTATGCATTAGTAGTTTTCAAAGCTGTTCACTTAGATGATGGTAGCATATTTATTTATTTTAGAAATCTTATGAGTTTTTTTTTAATGCTTATGTTGTAATTTTTTTGTTAATATTTTCTGTTTTAATGGGAGTCCCTTTTCAATAATTTAGCATCATTTCTTACGTATGTATATTTGTATATCATTCCTTATAAAACTGTTTTGTATTCTTTTATTTGACTGCTTTATGAATGTGGTAGCAACACTTGTAGGCGTAATAAATCCTTATTAGGGGGAAAACTAGCACTTAGGTACTATTCGGGTTTCCTACTTCTACAGTCAATCGGTCATTAACTCAGTATAGGATGGGAAACAAGGTAGCAGTTATTTCATTTTATTTTTGATAAAAGATTGAAGTATTCAATCACAGATGAATTTTTTTATTGTTAAATGCCAACAACAATTTATAATTAGATTT
The DNA here is from genome assembly GCF_047948215.1 of Lycorma delicatula. NCBI lineage: Eukaryota > Metazoa > Arthropoda > Insecta > Hemiptera > Fulgoridae > Lycorma > Lycorma delicatula. Next base: position 160,951,735 of record NC_134455.1, on the reverse strand, counting down.
TCGTTCAAACTTTGAACTTGAAAGTAAAAGCTAATTTGGTGAATAGAGTGGTTTTCCATTTTCTGAGTATGGATTATGAACCTGGTGAATTGTACTCAGAAAAGTGAGTGTCCTTATTTGTTCAGTCTTGTAAAAAATATTATTGTTTATTACGAAAAGTATTAGGAATAAATTATACCTAATTTATAAAATTATTTGTAGAATATATAAGTATTGGAAAATATGGAGTTTATTTGTGCTTTGTCAAAAATCATTAGTAAAGTGGTATTTTCTTTAGTTTTCATTTTATTTTCTATGACAGATTTTATTAATGAAATGAAATTAGACATTTAAGCAGAAAAGTTGATAAACATTCCTCGATTTTTTAGTGCACTGAGAAATAGATTACTAAACTTCAAACTAATTGACAAAAGTATATCACTTTAAATAATGTCATTGGGTAATTATTTCTATCTTAGAAACTGATTTAATACTAATGAAGAAGTTGTACTTTATTTTATGTAGTAAGAGTGATGATTGAGTTTTGATAATATGATGTGAGTGTGTGAGAGAGATCAGTAGATGAATGATCTCTATTGTACACAATATGTAGTGATTTTTTACAACTCTAGTTGAGCATATTCTGTTTATATGTTGTGACTTCTTATTTTTTGATAGTTTGGTTCATTAAGTAAAGTGCACCTAATTTTTGTAACTGAAATGTTAATTAAAATGCAAAGTACAATTTTGATAATTAAATTAATTCTTTTAATGGATAAACATTTGTTAATGTAATTAAATAATGATATGTTTAGAATCATTAAAAATGATTTCTTGACGTAATGTGCTTATATTGTACAAGTAATTTCAAGGTAATCTACTGCACATTGTAGTGTGTGTAATTGCTTAATATTAATTAACCTGTAGATTGTTTAATTTTTCTTACAAAAATAGTTAATATCTGGTCAGTATTTACTTAATTAGTGCATAATGTTTTTATAATTTGAAATTATTTTTTACTCAAAGGTCACTTCTTAAAAGATATTGCTTTTGTACATGATTGATTTTAAAAAAAAGTTGATATTTTATACTGGCAGTATTAGTACTGACTTTACTTTCAGTCCAAATGATTGGATTCATTGGCTGATATCCAAGTGTTCTCTATTGTAATGTTTGTTGTGCATAATGCATACATTACCATTCATTCTGCAGTAGTTGATTTAACCTATTTAATTCTCCTGTTGCTTGTAAAGCAAAGATAATGTGAGAGTATGATTTTAAAAATCATTATAGTCCATGGCTTTACATTTGTTTAATCTTTAAAAAAGATTAAAAATAGTAATTTTTTTTCTATTACGTACTTATTATATAATTAATTCATATTAATTACTGCTAGTAGAAATGTTAATAAAAATCATGTTTATTGCAAATGACTAATACATCAGAGGTTACTGAAATAATTACCCAAAGTAACAGGTACTAGGTCAACTTGATTTTTTTTTAATCTTTATTAAATCTCAGCCTTTTATTGTAGAACTATATGCAACTTGAGTAAATTATGTTAAATGTTTTAATTTATATGAAATAAATTGTAGTTATAATCATCTAGTTAATTTTGTTTACACTTTCTAATAAACTTTGCTTTTGCATTGTGTAACAGTTAACTGAATTTATGGATGGTAAATTAATTAATTTGTTTTGATGTGTAGATTAGATGTTAATTCATCTAGTTTTCTGTTCATTCAATTAATACATGTTCAGCTAGTAGTAATTGGTCTCCAGACTTGGTGCTTTGTAAAGTTTTATCAAACAATTTTTAAGTTTCTTCATGATTTTCATGATTAACTTCATTTTTTGTTTGTACATGAATAGACGTGTAAATATGTACTAAATAAATTGCATATATGTCTTTTTTACTGCATCATAAAGCAGTAAACATAGCTGTGATAGTCTTAGAAGGTGAAAAATATTTTCCACCTGTATTTTCATGACTCACTTAATTAAACTAATTCTTATTTTGCTTTGGAAATTACTGCTACCTGAACAGCAAGTTAATTTTAATATTACCCAGCATTGGTAAACACTAAGCAATAATTGATGCTTTCTTTTTAATGATTCTATCAGTGGCGGCTTGCATATAGGCACTGTGGAACTGCAGCACCACTTAATATTATCGATAACATTTAATATAATGAGTCCTTTTCATTTTGATTTTTTTTCCTATAACGTAACATTTATTAGTGCAAGTAATATATGAATTTGAACTGCAATAGAAAGAAAACATACATTAACTTTTTTTTTAAATTTGATAGTTAATTTTTAAATTCATTCATGATGTTTCAATTCTGATGTTAGATATAACTGTTCAATTCAGTATCGATCAGTTTCCTTAACATTAGCTATCCAGTAATTGTAGGGCGAATTTTGTATAAATATTTCTGATTGTTTATAATTTTTGATATTATGTGAGCAAAAAAATATGCTATATGTTACATTTATACATATACACGAATGCATTATTAGATCAAGTGCCCTCTTTAGTTGAAACCGTTAAAAGATTTAAATATTTTTTCTGTTAACCAGTGTGCCAGAACTTACAATCACATTGTTAATGATAAATTAAAGGTTTTGCTGCTGCCATTTTTATATAATATATCTTAAGTTTTATAAGTGTAGTTGATTGATTGAAGCACAGTTTATTAACCTTCCTCTTAGTATGTGTTGGGTTTTGGTGAATGAGTGTAGTTGGAATATATGTAGAAATAGGAAGGGGAATTATAAAGGCTTCTACTGCCTGCAGAAAGACACGTGTTCAGGCAAGAACATGTGTGTTTCACTCTATGATAGTGCTGCAACAGTGTATGGTCACCCAAACCTAAAACAACCTTGTCAATCTGTGCAAAAGTCTTTACTTAAAAAATTAAAAATGTGTTAATTCATAAACAATTATCAACAATGTATTGAAACTGAATATAAACAGTTATATGAGTATAACTATAATGCAGTTAGATTTTGAACTGCATAATTAATGCAGTATATAACATTCAATAATTAACAGCATAATTACAACATTCAGTATATGAGAAACAAAATATGTATTATTACAAAATAATGTATATGAGTATATATTTTATTTTAGTTGACCATTTAGGGAGTGGGATGGGATGAGTGTATATGCTTAAGGGTGCAAGTACAAAACTGTAACACTTTGACCCGAAACTAAACAAAGCGACTTGATAAAAAACAAGATAAGTCTACTAGAACCAAGAGTTATTAAATTTTCTGTAAAAGGGTGCATGAAAGATATTCCATTGAATGTACTTTATATTTGTCAATTTAATTTGTTAAGTCAGACAATATTAAAAATCTAAGAATATAGAATAAATAAACATAAAGGGGTTTCAGTTGAATTATATTAAAATTAAACCGTGATTCCAGTGTGTATGTGCTTATTAAATTTTGTGTAGGCAAACTACATTTTCAATAAATTGTGATGGGACACTGACAGCTTCTACTCATTCCCACCAGAAATATAAAGGTAGATCGTATACATATATTTGAAAAAGTAATCCTTATAATAATTAAAAACCAAACAGAAATATTTGAAAATAAAAATAGAAAATTGAAAGACATGGATGCCAGTTGATGTGTAATTATTATTATCTAGTTGGTAAATTGTACTTAATAGTTAAATAAACAATCCTTAGATGTTATATCTACGATTGTTTAAATTTCCTTAAACATATTATTCACTGTATTGTGAATACAGTGATTCTACTTACAATTTGAGTTTGCTTGTAAAAAGTATATTAAACAATGGCAGCACATCTACAGTAGTTCTCTGTATCAGGGTAATTGCAGCCAAAAAACCTTTTGTGGGTACTAGGGCGCATTACAAATATACATTTTTGTAAAATTTCAGTTGATGACTGTACATAGTATATTATGTTGTAAGCATGATTAGAAATAAACTTCTGCAAATTGTCTACAAAAATTTGTTAAGATAGTTCATAATGGAGCGGAATGTATATTTTCAGTGCTTATAGAATAAAATGAACCGTGTAAAAATGCAAATATATTTCTTTGTATTTAATAATTTAACTTTAAAAGAGTATAAATGAGAATTACCTTATGATACTATAACTTTTAACAATAAATTAATTATCCTTAAAGTTTTTAAAATAAATCAGGTATAATGAAATTAGTCACTATTTCTCATAATTAGCTGCTGTTATCTTAATAATTATCTTGTTTTTGAATGAAAATTCATTAAAATTTATTTCCAGTGCACAACATGGAAGTATTTAAATTGATGCCAGCTTAGTTTTCAGTAATTTTGATCTTTGATTTTGCCTTCTTTACACTTATCAATATCATCCATTATTACTATTTAAATACACGGACAAAGCAGGTAAGAGGAGGGAGAATATAGACAAAATTGCATGAAAAGCTTGAGAAAAATTACTCCCACCACTATGTGGCTCACACCTATCGTGCACTCAAAGCATCTTTTGACAGTGATGCTATGCAAACTGCAGAAGTTAATTCTTTGATGTATTTTTATATTGGGAATAAGTACCCATTACAAAATGTAATACAATACACTGCTTACAACATAGTCAAGCATATTTACAACTTACATCAGTACCTTTTAGCATCATTTAACAATAACTGACATCTCGAATACATTACAAGCTAAGGTATAATAACATAATAGATGTATTCATAGTTTAAGTTTAGCTGCTAATTATAATAAATTATATTTATTATCAGATACAATGTTAAATGAAACAAGTAACAGTTATTTTTAAAAAGTTAAGTATGATTAGTCCATATTTTGTACTGCACTGATGTGTACAAAATTATACATACTATTGTCTTTTATTTAATTATAATAAATAAATGGCAAATTTATTTTTTTCTCATTGTTTTTTCTTTTTCTTACATTTTTAACAATGTATATGAGAACAAGTATAAAATTATCTACTCAATATAATTTCTTAGTAATAAAATGAGTATTAAGGATATATTTGGATGTATTATATATTTGGATGTATATATTTGGATATATTTGGATAAAAAGTAAAGGATATATTTGGATGTATTGATATTAAGGATGTATTTGAGTATAAGGATGTTACTGTTTTGTATATTTGTTTTTGTGTTAACAAAATTTGGTTTGACTTCATAAAACTTCTAACTTAGCAATTTTTTTTATGACAGTTACAACTGTAAAATATAGGTTGAGTTATTTATAAAACAGTTATAAAAGCTACTTCTAGAAATAACATATCCATGATATTATTTTTAAGACATTATTAGTATTCAAAATACATACAAATAAATAGGAAAGTAAATGACTAGAGAAATCTGTTAGAATAAAAAGTTTTCTTTGAAGATATGTTATTTCATTACTCAATTTTTTATTAGAATTACTTAAGTAACTCTGCTTTTGTATTGTGTATATATATATATATATATATATATATATATATATATATATTGTAAAAGTAACAGTGCTTTTATATATATAATTTTATTTAAAATATTTATTATTTAAGAACTGCTTGATTTAAGCAGTTTAGTCTTAAAAGGCTACCCACACAAAAAAATATGAGTTATTTTCATAGGCTAGCTAAAAACACTGCTACTGAAGTATGAATTTTGCATGTTTAGAAAAATATTCATTAATCCCTGAAATACTGATGGGTTCCAATGATTTTTCTATTGTTCTCAGAAAAACTTGTAATCTTAATAAATTCCCATAATTAGATAAAAGTTAATATGTCAAATTAAAATTTAAGAACTGTATTACTACAAATTCTTCTTTTTAAGCTGTATAACTCAAAAACAGTACTGTCACATGTTTGCAGCTCAATCAGGATATTGAAAGATTGTCAGTCAAAAATGTTTATATTATTACAATTTATTAGTTTAAAAACATAAGTAAAACAAGACAAATCAATAATAATAATAATGAAAATAGTAATAATAAATGATACTAATAAAACAAATAATAAAAATATTAATCACAACCACAATAATAATAATAATAAATGTCGATATTAACAATAAACAGTGATCACTTATAAAACAGAATTTAAAGTAATCTTCTAAAGTAAAATTTTAAGTAAAAGGATTTGTTTATAGGTAGCTAAGTATTGAAAAGCAGAATTAAGTCCCATTGAAAAAAGACATCATGACCACTAGTCTTAACACTTTTAACCACTAGTTTTGTATTAACAATAGTACAATAGATAGACAAGTATAAAGTTCTTTTACAGCAAAACCTTTGCTGTTTAGAAATAAAATTAATTTATGTATGAAATTTAGTACATTATCTCTTTCACATATAGTTTAACAGTAACTCATCTAATGATTTCCTGTTTTCATGTACTGTCTACACTGGAATTACTTGTGAAGTCACCTTAACCGCATTGGAATATGTACACACTGACCTTGCAGAATACTCTTGCTTAGAACTTTTTTGTAGCACTCTCTCGCAAACTGACATCATAATGTCTTACTTTACACTGATTTCATCTAGTCTTCCCCGGAGTATTTATACTCAATCCTCTTTACTTGCAGGAACAGGCACAACTTGAAGCATGAGAATGATTATCTGCCCTCACACATTCCCATGAAATTCCTACCCTGGTCCAGTAACTTGTCCCACAGAACATCTGTTTAGGTGTGTCAATGAGCAGTATTACAAAAGACGATTGTTAAACGAATCTGTTACCTATACTAAAAAGGTTTCTTTTAGCCCCTTTCTGGATTCCTCCCATTATTATTTGTTCTACTATCTTCTTTTTAGTTGGCAGGAATCTGTTACTCAGGTCCATTATACCGGGCTTGTTACAATACATATATGTATGAAATGTTACTTAGTTTTTTAAGAAAATTGTTTTCTCCATAAGTATGCATTTTCAAGCAATATAAAACAAAAAAAAATATATATCTTTTTCCATTTTGAAAGGATTATATAAATCCATTTTTGGAAGAATACATAAAAAATTGCTGAGAGCAAATGGTAAAAAGAGCATTTAATTATGTTATATTACTAAAAATCTTTTAGAATAAAATGTTTACTCTAAAACTAACTTAGGTGTAAACCAAAAATTACCCTGTTGAAGTTTTCCCACTCCAGAACAATCAATGCTGTTGATCTCAATCTGTGCTCTTGTGTTCTTTCTGTACCATTTGTTTCTGTTATCTTGACCAGAATTTATATCTGTATATAGGATGAAGTCATTATTTATGCTAATTTCCTTCCAAAGAATATAAGAATTCAATCCCCTTAGGAAATAATATTGAATTATACTTTTTCCAGTACCTTAACTGGTTTTTTTTTCCTTATCCAAGTATATAACATCTTGTCTTGTGGGAATACCATGTATATAACAGTTGTAATCCTCCACAGTACTTTGTTTACTTTCTTCCATATTTTCTATTACTGCTAAATAAAGTTTCTTTTTAAGAAATAAGCTCCCTCTCCTTTTTTAGCTGGTTTTTCTTTTTTGTTATAGCGGTTCTGTTTTTCTTCGAGTGTCAGTAAAGAAAGCAGCATTTTGTTAAAACTTGTTCACCAATGGAAGGCTTAAAAAATTGTGTAGATGATTGCTTTATTTAAGTAGAGTACAAAAACTCAATTTTACCATTACATATTAGCCTAAAATTAATTTTCTAATTTTTTCATTATCAGGATTTGATTTTCCCCTCTGTAGAAGAAAAATTGCAGACAATAATTACAAGTAAAGTTTCAGAAAACTTAGTTTGATTCCCCAGTGTCAATGATCTATATTAGGTAGGCATTTGAAGAAGTAGTGTGTGGTTTTTTTTTTCTAATCATACTATCCACTGAAAATTATCGGTAAGACATTACTGACGTCTGAATTGATGATTTTAACATGATCCATTAAAAGTTTGATCCTTGCATATGGAATCATAATCTGACTCATTTTACTTCCAAGAGTATGGTTGTTTTTTAACAAAGTGAAAAAACTAAACATAAGACTCAAAACTGACTTGCCAAGCATTTTTCTAAATCATGAATTAGATTGTGGAATCAATTGTACACAGAGTAAGGCTTTAATGTGCTTATTACTAAGCCCATGCTTTAAAGAACAATGTTAAATCTTTATTTCACTTGTGACAACCAGCATCCTTGGCTTCAGTGTATGTTTTGCTCAAATATTATGTGTGTTTGAAGCTATATATTATGGAATATATTTATTTGTTTCAATAACCTTCACATTCAAAATACTTAAAGATAGAAGTAGATTAAAGAAGTCAGTTGGCATCAGACTGTTCAGGGACATAGCAAGGTCCACGTTTGCAAATGAAAGAAATTGTGAATAAAATTTGCTTTTTTCATATTTAGTTAGCTTTTAACCAACTTTCATCATCATCCAAATCAATATTATTTTCTAATCAGATTCCTCTGAATCCTTTGTGCAAAATAAATAAATGTTTATAGGCCTAGGGTGTTTATAGTCTCTGTTTATGGACCTAGGCTTTGAAACTCTCCTAATCTCATGGTTATCACTATCATTTACACTGTATAAATAAATTAAAAATGGGTTAGAACTAGATGAAGAAGGATTTTAAAAGTTGGTTGTTTGCCACTATTATCTTCAAAATGTTCAGTAAACTCATCTAATCTGGAATCTGCTTATTTCCTGTTCAAGTTCTGCTGTCAAATGTTTATTGAAAACAGAATTGCTACTTGTTCTTTAATTAAATTGCATGTAATAAATTATAAGTATATTAAGAATACAAATTACAATAATCAAAATTTCATATATCATACTACAAAAATTGAAATTATAAAGCAAACAAAAGAATTAATTGTGGCACAACAATGTTAACAACATGTATGGGATGAAGTTACTAATGGTCAGCAACAGGCTATCAACATATCTGTTTGGAATATTTTTAAATTTATGGTAAAAATTATGTTCATAATAAAAAATCATGCTCAACTGAAAATATTTCATCACTCTTTTTAAGCGACTTAAGAATATGAGCTCATCTATAACTAAGTGGGATTTTGTTTATTACTTGTGGAAATTTAAATTATTTTTTTTTGTTGCATAAAATACAAAATGTCTTCATCAGTTCATAAATTTATACTTACTGGTAAAAGTGGCTTTGCTGTCAGTCTTAGAGGTCTCCTGAATAATACATGGGGGAGAACATCTTTGCAGATGGCTGAAAACATGTATGAGGTTTGTTCCAGAAGTAACTGTACTGATTTTTTTATCTCCTTCGAAATATGACCCTTGGAAAGTTACACAGCGGTTCCAATGTTTCTTCCACTGTTCATAGCAGTACCAGAAGTCAATTTCCTTAAGTGTGTATAGCTCATCGGTTACATTTTTTATTTTTCCATTGTCCCAAAATCTACTTGTCTCAACTAATCTCAATTTCAACTTGGGGAAGAGGTAGAAATCATATGGAGCTAGATCTGGGCTATTGGAAAGCAGTGGAAGTAGGGGAATGTTTTTCTTCATCAGAAATTCTCGAATTGAAAACGAAGTGTGAAGTGGCACGTTATTGTGGTGCAGCAACCATCATGTGTAATGTCTGTTCAGACTCGCTGAAGCTTTTTTCGAAGTCTTTCCAAAACATCTTTGTAAAAGGTGCTATTAATTGTCTGCCCTGGAGGTACATATTCTTTGTGCACAATGTAGAGCTCACACCACTTCCATATTTTTATCATTTGTTGACTAGGTTAGTCTTCCAGAATGAGGGTTGTCTTCGACATTTTCTTAGCCATCTGAAAGCTTTGTGCCACTTAAAAACCATAGTTCTTGTTAGAGTGGGATCTCCATAACCTTTGGTTAAAGAATTAAATGTTTCTGTGGCAGGCTTGTTAGTATCACACAAAATTTGATAGCGTGTAACATTCAATATTTTCCTCCATCGCAAATATAACAAGGTTATAAAACATGTACAGCAGTAGTGTGCGATTGACTAAATCAATCCAGTTGAAACAAGTATGTACATGCAGCCAAGATCACACCTATGCACTGATATACATCAAGGATGTTTTACATTACCTGTTCGTCCATAGGGAAATCAGTACACTTACTTTTGGGATAAACCTCCTATACCTGAAAACAAATGTCGTTTGTAACATTTGAATAATTTATTTCTAGTTTTTCCTATTTATTTAGCAGATAACTAAAAGTAATAATATAATAATCGTAGCAGTTTAATACGAACAGAAATGTTGTGATTTATAAATTCCTTCATTATTTTGGTGCATGCAGTAGAAAATGAATCAAAGCTGCTTTTCTGCTCTTATTGTATATACCTTATACTAGTAGATTTGATTTTTTTTTACAAACAATTTTTTACTGTTAAGTAACTGAGATTCGACCATTGATTAATGTTTGAAATAACCCAATCCTAGAGTTAGTCTTTGTTTTCTTAACTGATATGTATCAGATTAAGTAAATCTCAAGGAAAAAACCATTATAAAAAAATATACATATCTGGAAAATCATAGTTATAATCAGCTTGTTTTACCATAGCAAATTTACTTCAAGTTGTTTCACTTAAAATAATTTTAAAGAATTTATGTAATAAATAATGTTTCCAGATTGATCAAACTAACTCCTTCTTTTAAAGTGTTGAGCATAGAAAAAAAATAAATCTCTTATAATTAAACAGTATTTCAAGTTCGTGTTGACTTGACCTTAATGTTATCTGGTTTTTTTTTTTTTTGGGGGGGGGGAGGAATAATACTCTACATAATTGGGTTTTTGCTTCTATTTATTTGATGAGTTAATTTTTCAGATTGATTTTCCTTTGAATTAATTTTACTCTTTGATTTTCTAATGGGAAAATCAAAATTAGTTTTGTCAGCTCAGTTGGTATGTTAGTATTCAAATCAAAATTGTAGGACTTGGAAGAGCTATAGGTAAGTAGGAAGTGCCTCTCTTTAAAGATTTTGAGATCACAGTCAAACATTTTCCTCTACTGGTATTCAGGGAGACTGAAAATGAAAACTTCTAAGTTTGCTTTTGTAAAGAACAAACATGCTATCTCATTCCATTAATGTTCACAATCAACAGTTCCCTTTTTTACCTTTCATAAAGGTTTTTTCCCCTTTAATCGCTAATTAAATTATTTGACTTATTTTTGAAAACATCAAAAAAAATTTATTTAATTTTATACTTTTATGTTTTCAGCTGACATTATCTCCTGCGTTGAATTTAACCATGATGGAGACCTGTTGGCTACCGGTGACAAAGGAGGACGAGTTGTCATCTTTCAGAGAGACCCTATTGTAAGTGCAAAATATATTAAACTTTTTGGTTGCTAAATATTTTTATTTCAAATTACAACATATGAGGTCTATAAATAATGAGACTGGTTTAGAAAAACTTTATTTACAATCCAATTATACATGGACTCTTATCACCTTCGAAATAGTTTCCTTGGAAAGCCAAGCAATGCTTCAAATGGCTTTTCCACTATTCATAGGAGTGTTGGAACTAACCAGATGGATAAAATCCTTCAGATTTTGTTTCTGGGTCATACCCAAATATCGAAGATTCATCACCAATAATAACATTTTTTTTTAGAAAATCAGCGTTAGTTTCAATTCGCCCTAGAATATTGCGCCACTGTTCCATCCTGTTGTTTTTCTGTTCAACAGTGAGGTTTTTTGGGACCAATTTTGCACAATCTTTTTTCATGTCCAATTCGTTTGTCAAAATTTGATGGACTGTGGTATGGTTGAAATTCAGTTGTTCTGTAATCATTCTGACAGTTAGTTGTTGGTCGTACTGTAACAAGTCTCTGATTCGCTTAACATTGTCATCACTTTTTGACGTTAATGGTCTTCCAGAGTGTGGATCGTCTGCAACTGATTCTCAGCCATCTGAAAATGTTTTAAATCACCTAAAAATTTGGACTTGTTGCAGAGCGTCATCTTCATATGCCCTTTTCAATTTTGAAAAAGTTTGTAGCATTCTCACCAAGTTTAACATAAAACTTGATTGCCAACGTTGCTCATAATTAATATCATTCATTTTGTAATGCACAACAAAAATTTGTTTCACAAAAAGTTTGTGTACATCTAATGTGGTAACAATAGACTAACAAAAATATTAATACCTAATATAAATCTGTTCATATAACCATATGTTTACTAGTAACTTTACAGTGTTGCCACTTTAGCTGCCAAAAAAAACTACTCTTATTACTTTATTTACAGATATTATTGTAAGACTCATTATTTTCTTACAAAATTAATGTCCTTTGAATTACTCTTATATCATTAATAAAACTTTACTTGCGTAATGAATTAAATTTTTAATTTTTGTTATACTGACATTCATTACCCAAAGTAATGGGATCTGTATTAAATTCAAGTATAAGACTTACAGGGTTTGGTCTGTAAAATAAATTTTCTACAGTCATGACGGCATGAATTACAGAGGTGTTTTATGTTTGAAATTAATAATTTGTTTAGATTTTTATGTTAGTTCTACTCGCTGATCGATAGAAGTGATTGATCGTATTATATTTTTTAAAATGTAACATTATTAGTCATCGCTTTCTGTGAAGGTGAGCTCTGTTGAGAATAGCAAAAATATTGTACAAACATTTAGGCCACCGCAAACAAGGGATTGTTTCTTTCGTTCTTACATCCTCTTCATTCTGATGCTGCAGGGTAGAGATATACACAGATAGTGTTATAAAAATGATGAGCTACCTACTGACTGCTTGGCTACATTATCAACTCAGGGGTTGGGTAAATAGATAGGTATGAAATCACTGGTACAATTATGACATCATAGCCATACTTGCTGTGCAAGTACAGATTCCTTCTCTCTGAACATTTGACTATTTGTCAAATTGAATCGGACAGCTGCTTACTATTATATACATAATCTTCCATCTTATTAAATTTGAAACTTATTATAACTTTGGAATGATTAAAAAAGAATAAACAGTGTGTATAAAAAGTAGAAATTAATGTTTTTATTTATCTTCACTTTGTATTTTGTCATCAATTAAGATATTTAGTCTAAGATTCTTATATAAATTTTATATTTTTGTAAGTGGTTATTATAACATCATTACAGAAAATTATGTAGTTATTTTATGTACACATCGAAGTCATGAAAATTAATGACATGAAAGTAGAGAATGTAATTGCAAAACATGAAGTTACTGGAAGCAAAATATTGCAAGATTCTAACATTCAATTTCTTTATTTAATATGTTACAAATCTGTTGAAATCATTTAGTTCATTTTATGGTATGTTTATTTTAAAATATTTCCTTTTTTCCTATTATTATTTTCAATTCCACACTTTAACTAGCTTGTTGGCTAATATCCAGAAATTTTCTCCAATATTTACTTAATTAGTGTAAAATTGCTTACTTTACATATAACTGAATTGTTAACATCATATGCAAGAAATATTTTTGTTCCTTCTTTTTATAGCTGAGTTTTCATATCTTTTATGAAAAGTGAACAAACAGTTTTTGTGTGTGTTGCGCACATGCGCCCACACACACACACACAGTGTCCCACAAAGAGAACTTATTTAGTATCATTTGCCCAATCACCCGCCAATTCTGTTGACACTTTATAGACCTTTTAACGAAGGTTCTAAAAATGTTTTATAAAATTTCAGCCTTCAAGGATTTATAGAAACAAAGTGGCAGTTTTCAAATAAAAACAAAAATTTCAGATAAACCACATTTGTATTCCTTACAAAAAAGCTGGTAAAAATCAGATGATGTATTGTTTAACAGCTTTTCAAATTCAAGAAAACAAGTTAATAATAATTTGTAACCATGGCTAGTTAACTAACTTTTTAATTATTCTAGTTCTAATTACGATCTGTTTTTTAATAATTTTTATCAATTACTTTGTAATGAATAAAAAATGTGGCTTGTCTGAAATGGATGTTTTGATTTAAAAGCTGCCATTTTGTTTACAGGTCTATAAATCTTAGAAGGTTGAAATTTTAACAGAACATTTTTAGAACCTTCATTAAATTATCCTGTAAAGTTTGAATAGAATCGGTGGGGGAATGGGTGAGTGATACTAAATGTAAAGCCCCTCTTCATGAGACATAGTATATATAAATTATACTTTTTTTTTATATGTAATATATAGGCGATTCAGAATTGCAAGGCAATACTTTGGGACTTGATTTCTTACATCATTATTACAAAAAAAAAATTAATATATTCCGAAAAATTACTTAACAGGCATATATCTAGAAATGATATGTTTTCAAGTTAGTGAGTTAGTTTGGCTAGTGAAATCTTTTATCCTGATTTCTGCTTCAAGGTTAAAATTAAGCTATCGTAAATCTCTTGGTATCAAAAACTACACAGTACAAAAGTAAATAACTTAAAATAACTTTTTACAAGTGAAACGTTTTGTTTCTTGTCCAAAATTAGCTCTTGAAGTATTGCCACTTAATTTTGTATTGTCCAGCTTGCTATAGTATAATTTATATACTTATATGTTCATAATGTTTATTGTATTTGAGTAAACCAAGTGTAAAGAATAATGTTCAGAATGATTTTTCTATCAGTTTTTGTATAGGGTGTCCAAAAAAGAACTCCATGGTTTTAAATTAAATTTACTTTATTACATTTATAAATTACAAATGTATGGGTTTCATTTATGAAAGTACAAATTCTAAATTTTCTTTTACCTCAATATAATCCAGTTTGAAACCATTTACAGCCCTACAGACATCAAAATAATAATCCACCTCATTCCACACTGGTGATCATGTTTGTAGGAATCACTTTGAAACTGTTGTTATTCTTCGATGCGGGATTTCAAGTGACTAGAATTTCTCTTTGTATATGATATCTTTTATATAACCCAAAAAGAAGAAATTGGCATCAAATCAGGACTTCACAGTAGTCAAGTGATAGAAGCTTCTTCATCTATCCAGCCTCAAAAAAAGGGAACCTGTTGTTGAGCACATTCTTCACAACTTATGTTTGAGTTGGAGGGACTCCATCCTGTTGGAAAATTAGACCCTCCATATTTTCACTCTGGAGAAACATAAATTTCTCTAACTTGTCAAAGTACACTATGCCCCTAATAATTTGCTCATGAGAGAAAAGGCCCAAAAAGATTGATTATGTATGATACCATTCCAAACATTCACATTCAGAGAGTTGTGACTGAATTCCACCAATTCTTGTGGATTTTTTGAGTCCCATACAATTATGTTGATTTAAGACTCTATTAACAAGAAATGTTCTTTTCTGCCAGAAAATAAAATGCACTCAGGTAGTTTTATTCAGCAGAAATGAAGTCATACATGGCTGTTACAAAGTGAACTCTTTCTGGTGTATTGTTAGAATTAAATTTCATAGAGTAGCCATAGTGTTTATAAGTACAAAGTTTCAATCACTTTTGACAAACATCATGGAGAATACTTTTAGGAATGTGTAGTTTATGATTAACACTATAAACTGAACATCTTCGATTTTGTTGGAAAGAGTCAAATTCTTTCTGGATTTTTGACACTTGTTTTAGGCTTACCAGGTGGGTGTTCTTTCAAAACGCTTCCAGTTTCCAAAAACTGTTCACACCACTTATGTGTCTTTTTTTCACTCTGAGAATTTCTGATAGACTTGTGTATTATTTCTTTGTATGAGAGTTGCTAATTTTGTTTCTATGAACCAGTACATACGCTGTATTTTCTCTTGTGGTTTTGCCATGTACTGTATCCCCGGCTCCTAACAGATTGGTCTGTGCAACACTAACGTACCTGCTACCTGACAGACAATATGTAAAAAATAAACTTAATTGTTGCTTCAAGATTACGCATAAAACATTATTCTAAATAAAAACTATTTGTTCTATAAATTCTATTCATTCTGGAGTTCTGTTTCTGACACCTGAAAACGACATTGTCATGTATGTTTCATAATAATATACTGTTTGTTAAATTTGCTGTCCTGTTATAATAAATTAAAAGTTCCCCACTAACATTTTGGCAGTTTGAAGAAACTCCCAAAGTAGGTACATATCACTATGATATGAATGATATTTATGTTTCTAAAATACCATTTTATGTCTCTAGAAATATTTTTTACTCGAAAAAGAGAGCATTAAGATTTTATTATTAAGAATATACTTAATAGCTCTTATCCAAAAGTATACTCTTTTTAGGTTAAAGTAATTAAAATGTTTGTTTATTACATTTATTAAGTGTTTTACTGGTTGTCATTAGTTGAATATTAATAAATTGTTATATACTGGTTGTCATTAATTGAACATTAATAAATTGTTATTTCTTATTTTGTATTTATTGTAGATTAAGAAGATTGTAGTTATTACATTGTTAGTATATTTATAATTAACACATGGTTGTGTATGTTGTTAATAACAATAACGTAACACACTCTTATATTGAATATTTATGTATTGAGTACAGTAATATGTAGATCTATACAAATTTATAACATAGAATTTACTGATAAAAACCAGTAGTAGGTATTTTTTCTTATTTAAGGGTGAACTGATGGAAATTTATAATTATTTTATAGATGACAGGAAATCTGTGGGTTATCCTAAAGAAAAGCATTAGCTAGTTTGTGGATAGTATATGTTGTTGTAGTTTTACAAAACCAAATTAGATGAAATGTAAAATTCTAGTAATGAGGTAAGTACCCACATATATCTAAAAATGAAAAGTTTCACAGTCCAGCTTCTTGAAAAACGCAGTTTTTTTTCTTAATAAAACACTTCAAACAATGGGCACAAAAGGTTAGCCAAGAAATATCTTTCTAAAAATATTTTTTATGCTAACATGTACATTATTGTAATCAAATTGATTATACCTCTTGTTCTGTATTATAAGTTTATTTTTTATATTATTTACGTGGAGGTTTATTTTTTTCTTCACTAGATAGAGAATGGTAAAATTTACTACATGAGACATCTTATGCATATCACAGATTGTTTTTTAATTCAATCACAAATTCACCCCATTAGCATTTAGTTTGTATATAGTATAAATCAAATATTTTGCTTACTTTAAATTTGTACGCAGTCCATCCAATAAAGATCAGATGGATTGTCATCTCCTTCAAAGGAGTTAAAATCAAATCAAAATGAACCTGATTTGACATTTTTAAAAACCAGTCTTGTCTGTCTAAAAAAAAAAAGTAGATACTTCTTTCTCCTAAAATAGTTAATAAAACTGTTCGTTTAAAAAAAAAATTAAGTTCATTTTTTAATTTTTAGTTGCCTTTATTGTAAAGAAATTTTTATGTTTGTATTTAAGTAAACAAATTGGTTGATTGCATGCTGTGCAAGGTATATGAAGAATTTTGAGAAAAGTATTCTGTTTTCATTCAAAAGTATTTAGTTGGAAATTATATTAAATAGAATAGATGTAAATGAAATAGTTTTGTTACATCACAATTGTTACGCAAAAGTTAGTGTAAGTAATAGTTGTTATCTGATTCATTTATTTGCTGAGTGCATTGCTAAAAAAAAAGTGTACAGAACAATCTCTTTCATTAAATATAACAATAATAAAATGTTTTTCTCAGACCCCCTTTTCCAATCTAAACGATGAACACTTCCAACAGACTGCCACAGTGGATAATAAACTCCGTCGAGAGGAAGTAGTCCTTTGTCAATTTGCGGTTAGGCCATACCAGAGTCGTACATGGTTATCTAATGTCAAAAGTAAATGCACCAATATGCGTACGATCCAACTGCCGCTTGACTGTGCGCCACATACTTGTGGATTGCATATGGTATGTGGCGTTGCATCATAAATTTAAATTGCCCAGAAATATCTGCTAAATCTTGGGCAATAATAATGAAGTTTTTTATATTTTTGCGTTGTGTTGCTCTTGTACATAAAATTTGATATTGTGTATAGTTTTTGTATTTGAAAAGTTTTTAGTGTGTTTTTTATTTAATTTTTATGTTGTGTAGGTTTTTTTATTCTGTTATTTGTGAAGGGGCCTTTACAGCCCTCTCGGACATTATTAATTTTATGTTTATGTAAATTTTATATTGTTTTTTGTGTTCATTTTTATGCTTCTTTTAAATAATTTTATCATATTTTTAAGATTCGAACTGTGATAGTAGTGGTAAGTTTTTAGTATATTAGTTTTAAGTTTATATTTAATTTTAGTTTTTATGTTAGTTCTTAGTCTTTCTTGTCTAAGAAGGGGCCCTTTACATCTCTCTCGGACTTAGTAAAATTCTGCTTATTCTTGATTAAATTTTATATATATATTCTTTTTTTATTATATTTTCACTTATTTTAATTCTCTGTTTACAGCTGTAATATTAATTTAAAATGTATTTTAAGAAAACTTTTATTTGTGATATTAGTTATAAGTTTTTTTTTTATTTAAATTTTTAGGCTGTTTGTAGTTAGTTATTTTTTTATAAAACATTTTTATTCCAGGCAATAACACAAAGCGTTTTTCACCCTCCAAAAAAAAAACTTCCAATGGCATATATATTTTCTGGTCCTAATAATTTACAGGCTTTGAGTGTTTCATGTTTTAATAATTGAGTAAAAAAAATTACGAGAAATTTATTGATAAGGCAGAAAGACATTTAAGAGTAAAAATCCTCGTCAAGATGATGCTGCCAATTTGTTTTATTAATTTAATTATTCCCAAGATGTAGCAGCAACCATTCAGAAATAATATATAATCTTTTTTTTGTGTTTCTTTATATATCATCTATAAGTTTAATGTGTAACTGCACTTTTATATTTTCAAATTTGTCTGGTTGTCTTTCAGTTAAAAAAACTAGTTTTTTTCCAATATGTTTCGTTTCTTAAGGAAATAAAAATGTACTTTTTCACATTTTATTACATTATTTTAATGCTTATGCCTAAATTTGAGAATTAATGTCTTTAATTGAAAACAAACAAATTTTGTAAGAGAGAGATTGAATTAATTGATTTGTAAGTGTGATGTAATAAACACCTCATGATTCCACACATGTACCCAGCAGTCCTTACATTGGATGAGAACATTTTTCTTAGTCCACTTTTGGAATGGTCCACTGTTTGTTAACAGACTTGTTGTTATTTTATCCTCGGCTGTTAAATTGAGAACTTTTCAGCAGCATTTTTAGTTTGGTGAACAATGAAAAATCACAAGGTGTCTGGTAAACTTGAAGAATTTTGCACAAGAAATTCTGGAATGGACAGGTGCTTATTGTGATGTAATTGCTGCTTGCATGATTACCACAGGTTTGGACTTTTGTGCTGAACTACATCGTGACAACTAGACAGAACTTTCAGATAGAATTTTTTGTTGGCAGTTAAAGAAAAAACATTTGGCAGCACTTTCATTTTACTCCTTGCTTGTCTTGCTTTCTTGCATGTCTTCTTTCTTTAGGGATGACGGTGAATTGCACTGTGATGACAAAGATTTGGTTCAATTTATCACCAGTTATGGTTGTAGGAAGTTAGGATCACCGTTGCTATGGTCTTATCATGTCCTAAACAATGTTATAACAAATCCTGTTCGAGTGAAAGCAGCTTTGGTATCAGTTTCATGGTCACCCTATTCGTACTAGATTGTTCATTAAAATCATTTGTAGAACCCGTCCTTATCCCAGTGTAAATTTTAGTTTTCTGAAATAGTTGGCCAACAATTTTCTATTACCATACTGCAGATGTAGTTAAGAACTTTTGGATTTCAGCTTGATGGACTATTTATCTATACACTGGTCACATTCAACGGAAGTTTGGCAATTTTGAAAATGCTTATACCCCTTGTTAATTTTTGTAATCCCATTGCCTTGTTCCCAAAAACTTGCATAATCTTAAGAATTGATTTGCTGTTATACCAAACTTGTTATCAAACTTTTAGCAAAACTTATACAGTAATGTTTTTCTATTTTTTTATCATTATACAAAAAATAAAATTTTCAGTAACCCTTTGTTAGATAAACATACAATTTAAGTGCTCTATGAGGTTACTAAAAACATGTATGTACATCAGATAGATAATAAGACTTTTACTATTTGCATTTAATTACTCTGCAAGAAGAAAAAATGTATTAGGGTATATTTTGAGCAGACTTTGTGTATTTGTTTTGACCTGTTTTTATACAGTCAAATTTTTATACAAAAAAAAAATAATTTTTTTCAGAGCAAAAACTGCATTCCAAGGCGGGGAGAGTACAATGTATATAGCACCTTCCAGAGCCATGAGCCAGAGTTTGACTACCTCAAAAGCTTGGAAATTGAGGAGAAAATTAATAAAATTAGATGGCTTAAAAGGAAAAACCAGGCTCATTTTTTATTATCAACTAACGGTATGTATTTTTTGTAACATCATTCAATTTTTGTACTGATCATTTTAAATTGGATTCTTTTTTTTAAATTCAATCCCTCTTTTTATGAGTATTTCACATCACATAAGGATTTTGATTTTATTGGCCAGGCTTTATTAATGATATTTCTCATATTCATTTTCTTCTCTTTCGGGCATGTTAACAATGCGTCTAGGAAGAAGCAATCAAGGTCTGGATAAAACAGTAAACACGATTATTTACAGCCTTTGGTTCACAACAATTAAAATATCTCAAGAGTAGAATTCTGGAAATTGGAGATTGTGTGAATCAAAATGCCCCAGTGGCTAAGAATTTAGCCATTTCTGCAGTCATGTTCAGTGAACTTCTATCATAAGTATTAAAAACAGGAGTGTAGTTGGCTCCATATTTTTGGCATACTTTAGTGTTCAATAATGATTGCAGTCAACCACACTTATAAATGGCCAGTTTGTGATGGCTGCAGTTAATGGTGAGTAAATTTACTCCGAGACCTGTTGCAATTAAATTCTGTAGGCTTCAAATATGGGAAAGATGTTTCTTGTCTTCTGTTCTACCTCTTTAGTGTCATAACATGGGAGATTTGTACACAATTCATGAAAACTGCACTAAAATGATTATAGATATAACACCACTCAAAACTTTGCTCCTCATACTTGTTATTTTTGTATTATAAAAGTACATCCATTTCATTGTTGTTTTACAACTGAAGGAGTACAGATTTTTTTCTTAATGCTATCTTTCACACTTATGGCTGAGTTGCATATAACAGTGAGCAATCTGGGGAATAAGTACACCAGATTGTTTCCCTGAGAGTAATAATTAACATGTACCAATCTGTAATGAATGAAAGCAAGATATTAGGTGTATTGTTTAACTTCACCTAACTTTGGTGGGCTCTTCTTCCTTGTAAAAAAAACAGTGTATTTAGAGTTTCTCCAAATTATTTTTTTATAATTTAAATTAATATCATTTTTTCAACATATATTAATATTTATGCTACCCAAAACAACAAATTCTCCATTCAGACATAAACAAAGATTTAAGAGATACAGCATAGCAGATTTTGTGTAGACATCAGTTACTTATACCCCATTTTATATAAAGTACAAATATCTTATAAGAACTGAAAAAAAGAAGAAAAACATGAATGATAAAGTTGTATTGAAGGTGAACTTTTGTGTTGGTTTTAAATTTATAAGGAAATTTTTTGGGGGAAAGGATTAATAAAGAAATACAGTTTGATGCAAAGATTGCTTTTTTTTGTGTGGGGAAAAAATTATTCCATAATTAAATAATTGCTGTAGTCATTTATATATTATTGATTTGTAAAAATAATTGTGAAATTTTAACATTTTGTTTTACTAACAGATAAAACGATCAAGTTGTGGAAAGTTTCAGAAAGAGATAAGAAAGTAGAAGGTTACAATACCAAAGAAGAGAATGGTCAAATGAGGGATCCATCCTGTATTACGGCATTAAGGGTAAGTTATATGTAACATTTTACTGGATTTACACATTACTTTTTGCTAATGGATTGTTGTAGGCATTTCAAAGTTAGGGTATAATGGAACATCCTAGAGTAATTGGATATAAACACATGCACGACTTGGTATATGAATGCTTGATGATGGTAAAATTTACCTTGATAATTTTTTTGGATGAGGCATTTGTACCGTTCACAGTTAGGGAGGACTTTTAATATATTTTATTACATTGATCTACATAAAAAAGGAAAGTTTTTTTCTGCTACACATATTCAATATGGTGTGTTTTTTAGTATTTTTTATGTACTGATTTCAATTCTGCAAAGTAAAATAGATTGAGAGCAAGTTTTTTTTATTAACAGAGATTTAAAGAAAACCTGACTTTTTTTAAGGAATTATACGACCTTATAGTATGATAATATTTCACCCAATATCTGCTTTTATTTCATTTTCTCCTGTATTCAGCCACTGGATGTCCCTTTTTAGTCTTAGCAGAAATTGCAAGCATATTTGGGCTCTAATTCCCTGGTAGTGTGTTTCCATCATTGATTTACCCTAATGAAAACAATCTTTGTACTCATCACCTACATCACCAAGATTAGGTAAAAAAAAATGCAAATGTGAATACAACATGTGTAATTTTAGAGCTAAATAGCATCCTCGTTTTTTATAGTTTTCAAGAATTTCACTTACTAATTTTGTACAGTTTTCAGATTTCTTTTTGCCCAGAAATAATTTTGAAATGATACATATGCTGCTTTCTCAGATTCATTCTAAGTCTGAATCCTTCATTAACTTAGATATCTGTTATTCAACAATATTCCTTCTTTGATTTTGCCTTTCTGATCATGGGAAAGTTGCTCTTAAGGAATACAAAACATAATGCTTACTTTGATACAATTTTTCATCAAACCAAGTTTTCCATTATGTATAATGGAAAACTCATTTTTCAGATTCACAAGAAAAATAGCATTTTTCACTCACATTTTTGCACTCGCAGCTGGCAGAAATTTTTCTGCCAGCTGTGAGTGCTTTTCTCTTTGGCTGTCTTGTTTAATGTAGTGGTTTCTGGTTTCCTGCAGGTGGTTTCTACTGTCCTACTCGCATAAAAAAGCAACAGTACTTAGTATAACCAAGCTGTATCATTGTCAGTAAAAATTTCATATTGTAATGCATCTTAATTTGTACTTCATAAGCAAGAGAAATTGTTAGTTTCTCATTTCCATTATGAAGGAGAACAGTTTTCAAACTTGTTTTAGAGAAAAATGTATAAAAATCTTCATTTCATAGTATTGTCTGTTCAAGTAAATCCAATAAAGAATTTGAATCGTTGCAGTACACTATATTTTCTTGTAAGGAGATTAAGTACTGAAATTCAAGCCCTCTTATCACATATCTGAAAAGAACATATTTTAGTGCCTCTTTCCAAAAGTTTAAGCCTTTTTTCTTTGAAGCCAGTAACTCTGCAGTTTAGACAATAACACTACAAAAATGATTATTAAGTACTGCTTGAGTAATTTTGTGAGGTTAGTGCTCCCACTTTGGAAATTTAGGTGTTCTTCATTATTTTGTAAATCACCATAATCTTCTTCATGATCAACATTTTCTTGTAAATTCGATAATTGTGGTGGACCTTATAAGAAGAGACTGAAATTTTTGCTGTCTAACATGGTATTTTAGTGCTACTTCACGTAGTTAATTAGCTGTAGATTCCAGCATTTTAATTTTGAAGTCAGCAACTCTCCATTTTAGATAAATTAAGATCATAAAAGAGTTTATAAGTTCTGATGGAGTAATTTTGAGAAGTTCAATGCTTTAACCTTGAATCGTCTTCTTTACTTTCTAAATTATCGCAATTTTTTTTTTTAACATTTTCTTTTAAACTTAATGCTTCTGGCAGAACTGGAACACGTAACTCTTCACTGTGTGGAGTAGGTCTTATGGTTGAAGGAAAACTAGAATGTAGGACAGATTTATTGAGTTTACTTGTGATGACTTGAATATTTGTGACACAAAAATAACAGTCTATCAAAAGGTCCTTAGGTCTTTCCATTTTATGGGCACAGTAAAATGCATATGTTGCAACTTTTCACTTATATGAGGATTCCCAGCTATTCCTAATCTCCTATGTTACAACTAAATAGATTTCATATGATTCAAAGTAGGAATATTTCTTCTTTGAGATTTAAAACTAATTTACCACACACATCCGAACACCCATAGGGGAAGACGCCCACCTTGTGACAATTTAGGTTGCCACACTCCCCCCACCCCTCCCTCGTTCCTTACCTTGGTCCTGATGAACTTTAACAGGAGTCATCTTACAGACCATCAACCTCACAATAATAAGCCAGGCCTCTGTAGACATTTTACATAGGTGATTTTTCAAACTTTGTCTTTGCCTTCACTGCAGGCCTTCATACGGACATCTTGAATGTCCTACATTGTTGCCCTCTAAACTAGCTAACCAAGTTTGCAGAAGCACAAACCCCACGCCTAGTTCTACATTTTACAGAACCAATTTGTAAAAGTCGCTTTGATCGAGGCAGTAGAAAAAACAACATACCACCAGCAATGTTGCTTGCAACAACGGAGTTACCCCTAGCACTCCCTTAGTGAACTTATTTTAGTTCATACCACCAGATGTAGGTCAGGTTACAGACTCCGGTCTGGTCCACTAGGGAGAGGCGGACAGATTTCCTACTCCCACTAATTTACCACACTCAGCAAAAAAAACAACATGGTCTGTTTCAGAAAAGAAAGGAATAAAACGAAAGACCAAACCGTGATAGTTTTGACATAAAAGCCAGAATGAAACTGATTCTCTGATCTGGGTTATTCCAGAATAAATATTGATTGAAATGACAATTATGATGTCATTAATAAATACAATTAATTAAATCTAAATCATGGTTTGATACATTTTTTCCCTAGAAGAAATGAGTCATGTAAACAATTATCAATGCCATTCTGTGATATAATATCATATTAATATCACTCCTAATTATTTCACTGTATCCATTTATAAATTTCTTTAGACACTCATATTTCATTATTGATAACATTGACGCACAACAAATCTTTACAGGTGTTTAGTCTTGATAGAGATTGTTTTTAACAATTTTAATTTTTTATGCATAACAATTTCAAA
Organism: Lycorma delicatula; assembly: GCF_047948215.1. Taxonomy (NCBI): domain Eukaryota; kingdom Metazoa; phylum Arthropoda; class Insecta; order Hemiptera; family Fulgoridae; genus Lycorma; species Lycorma delicatula. The sequence continues at coordinate 160,926,783 of NC_134455.1, read as the reverse complement.
AAAAATAATGAAACCCAAACCACAAATTTTGAGGTCATCTTTGGATTCAGTGTCAAAAAATACCTGAAAATTAGACAAAATTATCTTGTAAACCAGTGCTATTTTCACCAAATCAAATTTATATTTACTGCTGTACTGTTTATTTGTGACAGTGTCCTCTCACTTTACTCCAGAAGGCTGTAGATTCAAAACCCAATCAGGCTTGGGAATTTTAACCAATGAATCATATTCCTAAGCGCAAGTTTTAAGTTTACATGTGAATTAATTATCTTAAAAAATTCAGATCAAATGATTGATTTTGTTTTGCTTTATTAGATTAATTTTTTTTTTTTACTTTTCCAGGTACCTGTAATAAAACCTATGGAATTAATGGTTGAAGCATCACCAAGAAGAATATTCGCAAATGCTCATACTTATCACATCAATTCCATCAGTGTTAACTCGGATCAGGAGACATATTTGTCTGCTGATGACCTTAGAATTAATCTCTGGCATCTAGAAATAACAGACCAGAGTTTTAGTATCCTTTTTATTAATTTTTGTTATTATTATATTTTTAATAACTATTATTTTGCTATATGAAAATGCAGAGAGCCACATTTTCTTGGAAAAAAAGCAGCTGTAGTTTTCCATTGCTTTCAGCTGCGCAGTACTCAGAAGACTGAGTTATGTTGATATGGCCGTTTAAGTCGTCCTGACTCATGCCCCTAACAACTACTGAAAGAGCTGCTGCCCTCTTTCAGGAATCATTCCTTAGTCTGGCTAATATGATACCAAAGAAAGCAGGGGCAGATAAATGTGAAGAATACAGAACAATTAGTTTAACTAGTCATGCATCAAAAATCTTAACTAGAATTTTATACAGAAGAAGAATTGAGAGGAGAGTGGAAGAAGTGTTAGGAGAAGACCAATTTGGTTTCAGGAAAAGTATAGGGACAAGGGAAGCAATTTTAGGCCTCAGATTAATAGTAGAAGGAAGATTAAAGAAAAACAAACCAACATACTTGGCGTTTATAGACCTTTCTTTTTCCTGTTTAGCCTCCGGTAACTACCGTTTAGATAATTCTTCAGAGGATGATATGTATGAGTGTAAATGAAGTGTAGTCTTTGAAGTGTAGTCTTGTACATTCTCAGTTTGACCATTCCTGAGATGCGTTTATAGACCTAGAAAAGGCATTCGGTAACGTAGACTGGAATAAAATGTTCAGCATTTTAAAAAAATTAGGGTTCAAATACAGAGATAGAAGAACAATTACTAACATGTACAGGAACCAAACAGCAACAGTAGTAATTGAAGAACATAAGAAAGAAGCCGTAATAAGAAAGGGAGTCCGACAAGAATTTTCCCTATCCCCGTTACTTTTTAATCTTCACATGAAACTAGCAGTTAATGATGTTAAAGAACAATTTAAATTCAGAGTAACAGTGAAAGGTGAAAAGATAAAGGATGCTACGATTTGCTGATGATATAGTAATTCTAGCCGAGAGTAAAAAGGCTTTAGAAGAAACAATAAACGGAATGGATGAAGTCCTACGCAAGAACTACTGCATGAAAATAAACAAGAACAAAACAAAAGTAATGAAATGTATTAGAAATAACAAAGATGGACCACTGAATGTGAAAATAGGAGGAGAAAAGATTATGGAGGTAGAAGAATTTTGTTATTTGGGAAGTAGAACTAAAGATGGATGAAGCAGGAGCAATATAAAATGCCGAATAGCACAAGCGAAACGAGCCTTCAGTCAGAAATATAATTTGTTTACATCAAAAATTAATTTAAATGTCAGGGAAGAATTGTTGAAAGTATATGTTTGGAGTGTCGCTTTATATGGAAGTGAAGCTTGGACAATCTGAGTATCTGAGAAGAAAAGATTAGAAGCTTTTGAAATGTGGTGCTATAGGAGAATGTTAAAAAACTGAGTGGGTTGGGTAAAGTGACAAATGAAGAGGTATTGCGGCAAATAGATGAAGAAAGAAGCATTTGTAAAAATCTAGTTAAAAGAAGAGACAGACCCACATACTAAGGCATCTGGAATAGTCGCTTTAATATTGGAAGGACAGGTAGAAGGAAAAAATTGTGTAGGCAGGCCACGTTTGGAATATGTAAAACAAATTGTTAGGGATGTAGGATGTGGGGGGTATACTGAAATGAAACGACTAGCACAAGATAGGGAATCTTGTAGAGCTGCATCAAACCAGTCAAATGACTGAAGACAAAAAAAAGTATATTATTTTATTCTGACTTATGGTCAGGGTTTTCCCCCCACACATTAATTAAAAATATCCTCAGCTATTTTTTCTTTCTTCCATTCTATTTAAATGGTCAAACCACCTTTTATTTATCTTGTATTGTTTTTTAAGTCTGAATCCCAAGCATTTCTCTATTGATTTCATTCCATATTCTATGTTTTTCCAGCGTACTTCTCAGGAATTACATTTCACAAGCTTATAACCTATTTTCTTCAACTTTATTTGTAACTCGTGATTTCTTTATATCATACAGGTTTTCCTTTCTCCACAGCGGGCTTCTCAAACTCTGATAAATTATATTCTCTTACTTATCCCTCTTGTTTATTTTTCCATCCTCTATTACTTAACCAAAGTATTTAATGATTCTATTACTTCTGTCTGGTGTGAACTTCAATATGAGCCTCCCAACTCTTTCTTTCCTGGTAAGCATAACTGCCTTGCTTTTCTCCACATGAATTTACATTCTTTAACTCTAATCTTATTTCATGTATTTATCTTATTTTGTACTTGTTTTTCATTTTCTCCTTTTATTACAATATCATCAGCAAACAGCTGAGCTCTTTTCCCTTCTTACATTTCTTTTAGACTTGTTAATGTATCTCATCCATTATAGCCATAAACAAAAAATATGACTATACTTCCTTGTCTTAGTCCAGTTTTACAGTACTTTACTTAAACTGGCCTATACAGAGCTTTATTCCAACTACTTTTATTTTTAATGCTTTCTACAGATTTTCCCTAGGAATACTATCATATGCTTTCTATATGTCAGTAATTATCATGTAGCTGATATCACTTTAATGGTAGATCTTCCACTCCAAAAAATCACTTTTTTCTTCCAGCTGAATATCAATGTCGGTCTAGCTTCTAAAAGTTTTCCAGCGTACTTGATTGCTCTACTAAACCCACGATTCCTAATGTAATAGCTGCTCTAATCATATCTGTGCTTACTTAATTTTAATCACTGCTTTGATTTCAAACACTGAAACTTCATTCTCCCTTCTGTTCCTTTCTCCTGCACCAACACCTTGATCTACAATTGTTTCCATTTTTCCAAAATTGCACTCTACATTTAACAGATCTTTAAAAAATTTTTAACCGCATCTGCATCTGTAAGAATCTCCCCATCATTGTTCTTAACAGTCACTACAATCTCCCTTGGAAATCTGCTGTTTCAAATCAAGTAAAGTTTCTTTTTCCCATTTACTATGTCTTTCTGTAGTTCCTAAGCAAACAAAAACCAGCTAGCTCTTCTCCTTTAATTTATTCTATTTAAATTTAATGTACACAATTGTTTATAATACACACTTTTCTGTTAAAGAAACAAGAATAGTAAAGTCTAATACAAAATGTTTTCACTCTACTTCCTCAATTTGATAAAACCCAATAAACCAGATTTATAATTCAAAATAATTGTTTTTCTTCCAGAATTAAAAGAGAAATAAATTTGTAATTGCATCCATTTATAATTAATTATACTTAATCATAAATGATGCAGTTGAGTGATCTGAACCTCATTTTTATCTCCCACTAATAACGATCTTACTTTTAATATTCCCACTTGTACAAATAGCCCTGTTCCTTCAAATTAAATTATATAAATTAAACTTTATAAAGTCTAATGATATTGTTATTGTGAAAAACAGTTTTATTACGTGTATTCTTTTACCTTGCTTAATACTGGAATATCTAACCATAGATTTATTTGCAGTAATTTATTAAAAGGTTATAATTTATGTTTTATATTAATATAAACTATATAAAAATATAATTTAATATTATATCAATTAATATTAAAATATAATGTATATTCATTAATTTTATTCTTCAGCGTTTACTTTTAAAATACTTTTTATTTTTATATATTTTTATACTCTCTTGATTTTTAACTCCATGCTCATATATAATGAGCCAATTAACCCTATAACCTTAGCTTCATTGAAATCTACTTTTAACTGCCTCATTTTTTATTTCATTATTATTTATTAGTATTATTTTTCCAATGTTTTTTTATAATTGGTTTTTATTAAATTGTTTTGCCCTAAGGAATGTATTAATTTATTCTATCTTATTTAATTATAATCAAAATATACCTGATTATGTACTCTAATCATACAGCATAAAATCTTTACGCTGTCTTTGGTTTGAGCATAGTAATTGCTTTTTTGTTCTGAATTTTTAAATGTTAATGTCTTTAACCAAATTCTGATCAAAAAGTATCAGACCTTAAGCCAGGAAAAAGTAGCATACCAGAACAGAAACTAGTTTCTTTTAAAATAGACCCCTTCTGAGTACACTGATTTTTTCCCAGTGATTCTAACCACGTTTTTGCTATATGAAATAAGTTACAGTCTATAAGCTGGGTATTGTCATAATGAATAAACCAGGCCCTACATTGTCACAGTTTGGTAATTTGCATCTAATAAACTAATGATGAATTACATCCTGGTGGTTATAGAAAATTGTCAACATGACCTTTGTAATCACAGCACATTTTTCACCTGGGGAGATAGGTGTCTCCATTGAGATGACTCCGAATCATTTTTGTAGATCCAGGTCTCATGTTTGGTTATGATTTTCTGCATAAAATCCTAGTCAGCTTTGTGTTGCAATCCAGCATGTCACGTGTAACACACAGATGGCTCTTTCCTTTGGCTAAGGAAATCTTTATCTAGGATGATCTTTGGCTGTCTAAACTAATTCTTTAATATATATATATATATATATATATCACTCATGGCTCCATTACCAAAAGTCTTTATCTTTACAACTGCTTCTAATTGTTTATCATTATGTTTCTGAAAACATTTTTATGCATAATCTTTTATTAATCCATTTGAACATTTTCACTCGAAATGCATGTCACAAATAAGAATGCAGTAAACACTTGCTTAAATATCACAGTTCATGGCGCAACTGAAAAAATCTCATACCCTCGCTACAGAACAAGGTTACATCAGTACAAATTCTTGCATAGTCTCTTCATTTAATTAGTTGACATGAAAAAAAATTTGGTAGATTTTTTAAATAATTTTTGGTAGTGGTAGATTCTTTTTCTTAATTTGAAAGAAAAAGTGCTTAAAGAGGGTGCTTTTATATTTTGCATTATCTTGAGAAGTTTTATCATTATCTTAGGGTTTTTTTTTATTAAGTTTGTGTGGTTTTATAGATTATTTGCATTAAAATTGAAAATTATTTGCTCTATCTTAACAAATTTTAAAAATGTTTAAAATAACACCACTATAAGAGTTTTTGTTTTAGAATATCCACCTGACGAATGTGATATTTAACATTTAAAAATATTTAATCACTTTTTCTGTACACAAAGTCAAAATATGTATATGGGGAAAATTTAGAATTTTGAAGTGTCATAAATTTAACTGATAATTTTTTGTAGTTTTTCTTACTCTTAGATCATTAGTGATGTGACTACTTTGTATATTTAATTTACTAAAATTTATAAGCTCTTTGACTGTAGACTTGATAAGCTCTGGTTTTACTAACAAATTTTTTTTATTAAATAAGTATATTGCGTATTTTTGAATTAAGAACATGTCTGCTTTAAAGATTTATATTTTACAAGATAAAAAGTTTTTTCAAAATTTAAAGTCGTTACTATTTAAAAATGCTTTAAGAATTTATTTCTGTTGATCCGAACAGTTTGAAGCAAAATTTCATACTGCATATAGCACTAAATTATTTCTAGTTGTTTTTTTTATCAAGATATTATTCTTAATGAGTTTGTGCATAGACATAGTTGATATTAAACCTACAAATATGGAGGAATTGACAGAGGTTATAACTGCAGCTGAATTTCATCCATTGGAATGTAACTTGTTTGTGTACAGTAGTAGCAAGGGTACAATTCGATTATGTGACATGAGAGCAGCTGCATTATGTGATAGGCATTCTAAATGTAAGTATTTTATATGTGAATAAATGTAAGTATGTACAAAAAATAAGGCTGAATTGCTATTCTGAGGTCACTTAACAACATGTCAAGCATTATTGATCTGCAGTACAACAAAGAACTTTTCTTAAATTTATTTAAATCGTTTAATTTTTGGTATAAATAATCATACATCATAAAATTGTGAATCATGATAAAATTATTTATTATTTACCATTTAAAATTATCTAACATATAAATACATAGCTCTGATGTATGGTATAATTCATTTATTAATATGAACGTGATTTTGTAGTTTGTACAACCATCATTATGTAAGAAATAATGTATTACTAATAAAATTTTTATAAGATTGCAAAGTAATAAGTAATATTACAAGCCTAATTATAAATAAGAATCAGAACAAAAATTATAACATGAGGCAATAATCACAGTTACTGGCAGATTGTGAAAATGTTATGAAAAATAAAAAAATTTACATTTAGTTGGGTGTTTAATTCATCATAAGCTTAAGCAGTGAGATTTCTACTGATTTTTTGTTATAAGGAGGAAATCTTTACATTGGTAATGTAAAAAGTTTATAACACTCAGTGACTGTTGAATCATTGTTATTTTTAACTATTTTAAATAACATCATAATTTTGTTAACTATACATCTGTTAAATAATTATGGATTTTGAAACATTCACGGTCAGCATAGATCATTGTGGTTTAAGTGTACATGTTTCTCAAACAGGTACGCTATCAATCTGGATAATTTTCAAACAGGATTATCGATCTGGATAATTTTTCTGGTCTTCATGCATAGTAGACAATCCATTTTTATTTACGTTACCATAAATTAACAACATGTTTGTCAACTCTTCCAAATTAAAACAAATTTGTAGTATTGCCTGTTGTGAATGACTGACCAAACAATAACAGCATTAACACTGCTCAAATGAATATTCAAATGCTAGACACTACTTAATTTTTGATCAGCTATTATTGCCAACCTATGAAAAAAAATTATTATGTTTTAGAAGGATGTCTTTCAAATTTATTTTGGTAACTTTTAGCATTTGTAGATTGTTCAAAATTGTATCACTTTTTTGTGCATTTTACATGTGTGGTACATCAACTTCAATATACCCTCATCATATTCTTCTACCACCAGACCATTTAGTCACTGATTAATAGCATTTTTAAGTTCATCATCACCTGCGAATTGCTTACCACTCGGAATTTTTTCAATTTTCTAAACAAATGGTAATCAGAAGGAGCTAAGTCCAGACTGTGTGGTGGGTATTCTGAAATTTCCCATGCAAAAGTTCTCAGTAAATCATGTGTCTTTAATTTGTGGCTGTCAGTCAGCCACCCACGTCACCAATTTTGAATGGTGTGCTGTAACTTACTTAGAGTTTTTGCAGTAGGCTTTGCATTTATAGTTGTTCCGTGTGGCATGAAACCAATCAGCAGTATGCCATCCACAGTATGCGACACCCAACGTGTACAAACCTTTCTGAAGCCCAAATGATCATGAGCAATGTGACCAATAACAGCCTTGAAACATCAGGTAAAAGAAGGACCAGGTCGGTAATCCTTGAGTGATGATCTTTTCAGATTTCATCATCAACACATTTCAACAAGTCCTCAGTGATTATAGAGGGCCTCCCTGAATTTTCTTCATCATACACATTAATTTTGTTATTTCTAAACATTTCACACCGTTTTCGGATGTTTCATTCATTCATTACATTATCACCGTACACAGCAACCAAGTGCCTATGAATTTCAGTCTGCTTAATGTTTTTTAACGGCAACATTGATTTTCCTATTCATTTTATAATGTAATAACTCACACATAATCAAAGATACTACAACGCGACAACTAACAAACAATGCAGTGTGTACATTACTATCGTGGCCATGAACGACAGGTTCGTCAACCTTAAGGAGAGAAATTTCCCAGCAGTCTTTACTTAGAGATATCCCTCATAATTAACAGTATCCTTGTCTGTTGAGTCCAGGATAGTACCCTTGACTCAAGTTCAGTCAACTGTTACATCTTAGTATCTCTTTGAACAAGATATACAGCTATCTATGGATTCCTGAAAACCTCTACATTATCATGTGATTTGGATTAGTTTTTATATTCCTTCTATTTAATCCATTTGATTAATCAATTACAAGAAATGAATTATGACAATGACCTGTAATAATACTAAAAATATTTTTACTCCATTGAAACTTGATCTCTAATAAAATTGTTTAGGTATTTTAGAATTAAAAAAAAAATAAAATCATAATTTTAGTTTTTATTGTATATTTAAAATTCTGTATAATGTCTTATTCTTACTGTTCGATATTTTGATTTTTTTATATTTTGCAGTGTTCGAAGAACCTGAGGACCCCACAAACCGTAGCTTCTTTTCTGAGATTATCTCTAGTATATCTGATGTGAAGATATCCAATTCAGGCAGGTATATGATCTCTAGAGATTACCTGTCTGTCAAAGTTTGGGATCTACACATGGAAACAAAACCTATAGAGTCCTATCCAGTGAGTTAACTGTTTTTATTTAACCGCTAATAGTTGTACAAAAAGGATTATTAACTTTGTTTTTTTTTTTAATATAGTTATGTACATCATTCTCTTACTTTTATTTTTTTAATACAAATTAATGAAAACTTTTTCTTTCATTTCTGTTTTTAAGAATGTTTTCTTAAATCAGTTAATTTGGCTTTGCAGTTATTAATCATAAAATGTTTACCATAGATATTCTTGGAATTTAGTCATGGTACTAAGTTGATACTTTTCTTTATTATTTCAGATTTTCTTTTAATTTGTTTAATTGCTGGATCAGTACCTAAATTGCTAAAATGGAATTATTTGTTGTTATGACCTTTTAATATTTGTAACTTTTATTATTTGAGTCAAAATAATTTTATAATTTTTTACTATTAATAACCGTTTAATGATATAACTGAATTTTGAATGAGACATAGTTTATTTATTTGTAAACCAGTTTTATGTGTTATTCAGTTCAAAGAATAAGATAGGAGTGTTACCGGTAGAGGTTGTTCATTCGGTAAAATTAAATTGCTATTTAAATTAAATTTGAAAAATAAGATAAGTGCTCATTTCTTAATCAAAAATGTAATTTGGTTACTATTTTGTTGTTAGGTTATCTCCATTATGTGATACTTTTCTGTCTGTTCTTTTAAATATAACCTTAGCTGATCATCGGTGATCGATTAATTTGTACTGTTATGTGATGGACTTTCTCTTTGTACTCAAGAGAAACTATTCACCTGTGGTAATCAGGTCAACATACTACTTCTCTTATTGCTTTGTGTTTGTATTAAATGATTAGCATTGTTAAGATTTAAATTAGCTATTGTGCTGTAATTGCACAAGTACATATATTGATTGGCCTATGTTGTTTGCAACAAAATTAAATAAATATATAATAGTGATAATATTGAGTAGAAAAATATTGTTTTGCTAAGTATGTAGATAGCCTTCCTTTATCAGGCATCATTTGCTGATCAACTGTTCTGTAATAGTCTGTCTGTGCTGTTCTGTATTACTCTAAGTCCTGGGTTCAAATCCAATTAGAGTTATTATTTATTTAATTTGAGAATTTATGTTATTTTGTCTGTTTACGTTTAGATAATATTGTCTCTGTAATACCCAGCCTTAGACTTGAAAATACCAACTGAAGAACTATAATTGGGCTTCTTGATAAGCCAGTGTTATTTAAATAAAAAACATTCTGCATGTGTTGCAGCAATTGGGATACTGAGATTTGTTATGAAACATTGTTTTAAGCAATAAGCAGTACATCTAAAACATATGCACTAGTATAAATTAAATGATCACCGATGATCGGCTAAGATTATATTTAAAAGAACAAAACATCAATTACTTATATACATATAAAAATTTAGTATAACAGAAAAAATACCACGCAGTGTAACCAAACTGAAATTTGTAATTAAGAAATGAGCTTTTATTATCTTGTTCTTCAAATTTATTTTAAATAATTCAATTTTCCTGAGTGAACAACCTACAAATAATACCCCAATTTTATTACTCTAGGTACTTATAAATATATTATGTCCTATCTCCAGTTATTTCATATTATTAAATGGTTATTAATAACTTTTTCAGAATCACATTAGCCTATCTAGTTATGCACTCAACATTTGTGATTATTTCACAACCTCTCTCCTCAATAAAAGATTGGTTTTTTGTAGATATTTTCTGTATTAAATGCCAATATTTTGTATTTGTTGTGTAAAGAATGCATGTGATCATTTATTTGCACCTTAAATCATTGACATAGAAATAATATTGTCAATTTTACTGAAGTTACTATTTTATCATATGTTTCAATCTCATGAGATTTTTTTTCATAATAATAAATGGATTAAGGTTAGCAGTATCATAAATTTACTGTTTTATCTTGAAAGGTTTGAAAAAGAAATGAATATGTAACAGTGTTTGGTTTTTGAACAAGATCTTTAATGTTCTGTGAGAAAAATTATTTTACTGCACTTCATTGAATTCACTTTTAATTCTAAAACATTCTATCTAAATCAAAAAAATGGAAAAACATGACATTAAAATGTAGTTTTTAATTTAATTACTATCTTATTAAATTACAAAATAAATTTTCTAATGGTAATAAGTTTTCTGGCATTTTTTTCAATAAATATTTTGATTAAAAAAATATGTAAGACTGTTTGTAGGTGAAATAACTTCAAACAAAAGATTGTATAAGTACTGCTTGCTTCTTATTTACAATTGGTAAAGAGAAATTATTAATTTTTTTCCATCTAAATTTTTTTAAATTTAATTTTACATTTCTCAATACCACACTTGAGTCAATCTTCAGCATGACTTGAAAACAATTTTAATAATATAATGATTCAAAATAATTTTATATCGCTTATTTTGATGTAGTATAATTTATCTTAACCCTATGATTGAAAACTTTACTAGTTGTACATCGGGGAAACTATTAGCGCCATAGTAGCATTTTAATGACAAATAGCACAACCACATCAAAGAGGACATGACAAGATACGAGACAAACTAAATGATCTTAGTTAGAGTCATTTTAACCAGTATGATAGTGAATGTGTTAAAATAGTTATTTTCATTATAAATATGTATTTTGAAGTGCAAAGATTTGCTTAAAATAATCTAATAAGCTTCATTTCATTGAATAATTTTGTGTGTTTGTAGGTGCATGAGTACCTGCGGTCAAAGTTATGTTCATTGTATGAAAATGATTGTATATTTGATAAATTTGAATGTTGTTGGAGTGGTAATGACACTGCTATTATGACTGGCTCATACAATAATTTTTTTAGAATGTTTGACCGAACTAATAAAAGAGATGTTACTCTAGAGGCAGCTCGAGAAATAGCCAAACCGAAAACGGTCCTTAAACCTAGAAAAGTGAGTAAAATCAGAATATATAATTTATGCATTGATTTATGACGTATTAGTAACACACCTTAAGGCATTTTTAAGGATTTATGTTTTCTCAATTATAGACACTTGGAAAAAAGATGTTAGTTATTTTTATGAATAGTATAGAATTTTACACTTCATTAGAAAAGTTACATTATTGTACTAGATCATCTCTGTTGTTTAAATAATTAGTATAAAATGATTTTTAATAATATAAATATTATTTTTCTACTTTTTACTTAAAAATTTTATCAGTTGTATTATTCTCCCATTTATGTAAATTCTTTTTACGAATGAGTAGATTAATTAATGAAAGAAGTCATGATTACAATTTGACTGACTATATTTGCAATGTCATGTTAGTTAATATTTTCCAGTCACTTTTAAGTACAATCATTCTGTTAATTGGTTACACTGTAGCATAAAAAAAATAATAATTTATACTACAGTATAATTATAATTAATACTACTGTGTAATTTATATTACTAATAAATAATTTATACTATTTATTGTTTTAATTGGTAATTTTCTGAATTACCAATTTTAATGAATTGAAATTTTAGAATAGAAATTCTAATGAATTGGAATCATTAGATTTAAAAGTAGTAAAGAATCAAATATTTTCTTAAAGTAAAGAGTTTTAAAACCAGGATGTTTTTATAATAAAATGAATGAGTTTTAATTTTGTATCCATTCTTGTATAAATTGACAAAATAATGGAATCAACCAAACTGAAGATAAGATATATTAAAAATATATCCTCATGTAGAAGAGTATAAGATAAATTTTTTATGTCTGCATCTTAAATGAAATTTTGCATATATAGAAACTTTTTATTTAAAAGTAATCTACATTTAATGAATTCAAAATAATCAGGAACATATCTGTCATTTTCAGATTTGCTTTGATGTTTTCATTTTATATATATATATATATATATATAGGCTTTACATCTTAGTATCTTAAATTTATTCAGTTCTCGCTTTATGTGATTTAGTAGAAAGAAAAAATTTAGTATTGCACCCGTTGCTATTGTCTACTGATAAACAGTTTGTACCTATGTGTGAATTGTGTTGATTTGCATTATTGTAATCTGCACATGTGGTTACAGTAACCAATATTTTGCTAAGTTCATAGTCTAATTCTAAGTTGAGTAACCTAACCAACATAATTAAAGAAGACTAGTATAAAATTTAACTTTCTGTTAAGTATAGTTATTTTCTGTTTCAATGATTAATCTTATTTTGTTCATAATCTAGTTTTAACAAATTGTGATTTTAATTATTGAAATAAATAGTTTATGATAGTCACACTCTTATCTCATTCAAGGTTTTTTCTATATGCATGTGTGCATGCGCGCGTACACACACACACACAAAAAAATACTTCTACTAAACATTAAACTTAATGTCTGAAAAATATGAATTAAAAGCTAATGTTTATTGATGTAGTAAATAGTATGAAAAAGCATTGTCTTTTTTTGAGATGTATTTTGCCACTGTGGAAGGGAAAAAGCCCTTACAGCATAGTGCAGTAAAATGTCTGCATTCAAAGGGTTAAAGGAATGACTGTATTAAACATAATTACCTGTAGAAGTGATTGTATATAGTAAATTTGATTAATCCAGTGATTATACGTAATTACCAGTTAATATGTATAATTGCCTCCAGTGTAGGAGAATTTATTTAATACATCAGTCATTTTACGTATTAAAATAACTCGAGTACAAGCAGTAATAACTGAATTTATTATTTAAATAATCAGAACATTACTGTTAACAAGCGTAGGTTATGTTTGGTTAGATTATGTTGATTCTGTATACTGACAAATTATTTGTTAATATAACCTAGTCTCACTTTGTTCACTAACCTCTTCTAATTAATGTTAAATTTACAAATTACATATATTTATTAAATTCTCCAACATTGGAGGCTATTATACATATTAACCAAATTATGTAATAATTATTAATTATGCATAATCACCAAATTAATTAAATTTATTGTTTTTTTTTTTTTTTTTTGTCTTCAGTCATTTGACTGGTTTGATGCAGCTCTCCAAGATTCCCTATCTAGTGCTAGTCGTTTCATTTCAGTATACCCTCTACATCCTACATCCCCAACAATTTGTTTTACATACTCCAAACGTGGCCTGCCTACACAATTTTTCCCTTCTACCTGTCCTTCCAATATTAAAGCGACTATTCCAGGATGCCTTAGTATGTGGCCTATAAGTCTGTCTCTTCTTTTAGCTATATTTTTCCAAATGCTACTTTCTTCACCTATTTGCCGCAATACCTCTTCATTTGTCACTTTATCTACCCATCTGATTTTTAACATTCTCCTATAGCACCACATTTCAAAAGCTTCTAATCTTTTTTTCTCAGATACTCCGATTGTCCAAGTTTCACTTCCATATAAAGCGACACTCCAAACATACACTTTCAAAAATCTTTTCCTGACATTTAAATTCATTTTTGATGTAAACAAATTATATTTCTTACTGAAGGCTCGTTTAGCTTGTGCTATTCGGCATTTTATATCGCTCCTGCTTCGTCCATCTTTAGTAATTTTACTTCCCAAATAACAAAATTCTTCTACCTCCATAATCTTTTCTCCTCCTATTTTCACATTCAGTGGTCCATCTTTGTTATTTCTACTACATTTCATTACTTTTGTTTTGTTCTTGTTTATTTTAATGCGATAGTTTTTGCGTAGGACTTCATCTATACCGTTCATTGTTTCTTCTAAATCCTTTTTACTCTCGGCTAGAATTACTATATCATCAGCAAATCGTAGCATCTTTATCTTTTCACCTTGTACTGTTACTCCAAATCTAAATTGTTCTTTAACATCATTAACTGCTAGTTCCATGTAAAGATTAAAAAGTAACGGCGATAGGGAACATCCTTGTCGGACTCCCTTTCTTATTAGGGCTTCTTTCTTATGTTCTTCAATTGTTATTGTTGCTGTTTGGTTCCTGTACATGTTAGCAATTGTTCTTCTATCTCTGTATTTGAACCCTAATTTTTTTAAAATGCTGAACATTTTATTCCAGTCTACGTTATCGAAAGCCTTTTCTAGGTCTATAAACGCCAAGTATGTTGGTTTGTTTTTCTTTAATCTTCCTTCTACTATTAATCTGAGGCCTAAAATTGCTTCCCTTGTCCCTATACTTTTCCTGAAACCAAATTGGTCTTCTCCTAACACTTCTTCCACTCTCCTCTCAATTCTTCTGTATAAAATTCTAGTTAAGATTTTTGATGCATGACTAGTTAAACTAATTGTTCTGTATTCTTCACATTTATCTGCCCCTGCTTTCTTTGGTATCATAACTATAACACTTTTTTTGAAGTCTGATGGAAATTCCCCATTTTCATAAATATTACACACCAGTTTGTATAATCTATCAATCGCTTCCTCACCTGCACTACGCAGTAATTCTACAGGTATTCCGTCTATTCCAGGAGCTTTTCTGCCATTTAAATCTTTTAATGCTCTCTTAAATTCAGATCTCAGTATTGTTTCTCCCATTTCATCCTCCTCAACTTCCTCTTCTTCCTCTATAACACCATTTTCTAATTCATTTCCTCCGTATAACTCTTCAATATATTCCACCCATCTATCGACTTTACCTTTCGTATTATATATTGGTGTACCATCTTTGTTTAACACATTATTAGATTTTAATTTATGTACCCCAAAATTTTCCTTAACTTTCCTGTATGCTCCGTCTATTTTACCAATGTTCATTTCTCTTTCCACTTCTGAACACTTTTCTTTAATCCACTCTTCTTTCGCCAGTTTGCACTTCCTGTTTATAGCATTTCTTAATTGCCGATAGTTCCTTTTACTTTCTTCATCACTAGCATTCTTATATTTTCTACGTTCATCCATCAGCTGCAATATATCGTCTGAAACCCAAGGTTTTCTACCAGTTCTCTTTATTCTGCCTAAGTTTGCATCTGCTGATTTAAGAATTTCCTTTTTAACATTCTCCCATTCTTCTTCTACATTTTCTACCTTATCTTTTTTACTCAGACCTCTTGCGATGTCCTCCTCAAAAATCTTCTTTACCTCCTCTTCCTCAAGCTTCTCTAAATTCCACCGATTCATCTGACACCTTTTCTTCAGGTTTTTAAACCCCAATCTACATTTCATTATCACCAAATTATGGTCGCTATCAATGTCTGCTCCAGGGTAAGTTTTGCAGTCCACGAGTTGATTTCTAAATCTTTGCTTAACCATGACATAATCTATCTGATACCTTGCAGTATCGCCTGGCTTTTTCCAAGTGTATATTCTTCTATTATGATTTTTAAATTGGGTGTTGGCAATTACTAAATTATACTTCGTGCAAAACTCTATAAGTCGGTCCCCTCTTTCATTCCTTTTGCCCAGCCCGTATTCACCCACTATATTTCCTTCCTTGCCTTCTCCAATGCTTGCATTCCAATCTCCAACTATTATTAAATTTTCATCTCCTTTTACGTGTTTAATTGCTTCATCAATCTCTTCGTATACACACTCTACCTCATCATCATCATGGGCGCTTGTAGGCATATATAAATTTATTGTAACA